>NC_030828.1:47149786-47758998 GCF_001704415.2 Capra hircus | reverse complement strand
GAACTGAACAGTTACTAAACGAACAAAAAACAGTTCAGTTATCATGACTTTTAACGATCTGTTAGGACGTCCCACTATCCCTAATCTGGGTCCCCTTGGGCTTTCCAATTCTTCCAGTCCAAAAAAGAATCACTCCAACTCCCCAGTTCTTTTCAAGATCTCCCTCAAGTCCTTGTCTGAATCGTGTGGGCTCCTTGGAAAATTGACCCGCAGCATCCTAGCGCGGCGGGGGCTCTTTCAAGATTTAGCTTTGTGTCCAGTTTTTGTTAGTTCTTCCCCTCAACCAGGAAGCACCCACTGTCTTGTGAGTCTCATCATCCCTTCCATCAGTACCGTTTACAATAAGGAGAGGCAAACCTAAATAGAAACTAAACTCCTCATCGAGGATATTTGTGCCAGACAGTGTGGAATGCAGAAATTGAAAGGGAAAAACAGTATAATTTCTATTTTCCCCTCGCTTTATACAGGTATCATTTGCATATATGTTTTAGTTCTCAAAACTAAGTGCTCCTCAAAGGAAAAGAATACCTTTTGTAGTGTGTTGATTATAGCAATCAGAGATAGAAGAAAAGATGACAGGCTCTCACAGGAGTGTGTGCCATGGACACTGAATTATTAATGAGAAATGTACTGGGAAGAAATTCAAAATTTCCTAAGAAATTTCCCAAGCTGTGTAACTCATTGCTTTACCTCAACAAATTACTTTATCTTAAGTAGCATGTGGAATTTGTGGTTAATTTTCTTTCATTTTCCTTAAAAAATACAGCACATATGGAGAAAAAAATAAAAATGTTCATTGGGTTGCTGGTTGTTTTTTTATCATGGCTTTTTTTTTTTCCCCTCCAGAAGAGCTTTTAACAAGCCAAACCTCATAATGATTTAAATGCCTCTTTGCTGATCACTGACTAAAGACACCTGGATATTACTCAGGAGGCTGACATTTCCACCGTCATCATCTAGACCGCTTGGTGTTGATCGTGGCTGCTCCAGTGGCCGTGGGTGATGAGAGCCTGGAAAGCACAGCCCTACTGTTCAGGATCTCATATGCTTGTCCTGCAGCTCATTTTAGGGAAATCTCCTCTCAATTTACTGGTAGCCTCATACACAAAAGAAAAGAAGACCTGATGTGAGCCTGCTTTCTTCTTTGTGAAGTAGTTTCTACGATGAATTTTTAATCCATGAAAAGAGGTTGACAGTGAGGTGTTACTTTACACCCCCTAGGGTGGCTATAATAATTTTTTAAGGAAAAGAAAAATAACAAATGCTGACAAGCATATGGAGAAGTTAGACCCCTTAGATGTTGCGGGTGGGCATAAAGAATGATGTAGCAACTTTAGAATACTTGATGATTCCTTTCCTCAAAAAGTTAAACTTGGAATCATCATCTGACCCAGCAATTCCACTCCTAGATATTTACTCCCCCAAATTGAAAATAGACATTTGAACAAAAACTTGTACATGAATCATCACACCAGGACTATTCATAATAGCCAAAAAGATGAACAATACCATCAACTGATGAATGGATAAAAAAAAAAAGTGTGGTATATCCGTTTATGATCCATCCACAAAAAGGAATGTGAAGTAGGAAATGGCAAACCACTCCAGTTTTCTTGCCTAGGGAATCCCATGGGCAGAGGAGCCTGGCAGAAATATAGTCCGTGGGGTCACAGAGAGTCAAACACGACTGAGCAGGCACTTGGCATAAAAAGGTTTGAAATTTCAAAACATGCTACAACATAGACAACCCTTGAAAATATTATGCAGAGTAAAAGAAGCCAGACACAAGTCAGGTACTGCATGATTCCATTAAATGGAACATCCAGAACTGGCAAATTCAGAGACAGAACAGCTTACAGGTTGGCCACGGTTAGGGGGAGAGAGAAGGGGAGACAAAATGCTTCATGGATATGGGGTTTCTTTTTGGGGTTATGAAATTTTCTGGAACTAGATAGCGGTGGCATTTGTACAGCGTTGTGGATGTACTAAAACCATTGAATTGTACACTTCAAAATGGTTAAGATTATGTCATGTGAATTTTACTTAAATAAAAAGAGAGTTTGAGATAGACAGGAGCCATGCCATGTTATCAAATCTTTTTAGCCATCTATTTCTTAACATTGTATCTGTGAGCTCATCCGGAACAAACAAAAACAACCAAGCAAAAGGCAGCATGTTTCCGGGCTAAACAACATGTGTTTGGAGTTGCAACTGTTTTAAAATTATATTAAGAGAAGGAGCCTGGTTAGGAATCTGCCTTCCTCTCAGACCTCAATTTAATGTAAATGTTTCTCAAAGACACAAGAATGCTACTGTAGTCATTGGATCGTTACAATGTGTAAAGAACACAGCCTATGTTTCATGTTCTGATTAAAAACTTCCCCCTTAATTTATTACATCTCTAAAGGCTTGAAAAAGCTTAGAATAAGTGTGTTTTCTCTGAGTCACCTGTCTTTCATTTCTCCCTTATTTGCTTACTATCTTTCCTATGCCTGCGTAATCTGAACATTTCTCCATATGAGAGGAGGAAGAAGATGGCTTTCAAGAAGAGGAGAATGAAAGTCCTTATTTAGGAAGCTGCAGATTCTTAAGCAGACTGATTTTCTTCCCCCACCTCAATTCTCTCCTACAAGGCGCACTCTACCTTGCTGTCAAGTACCAGGTGTACACTTTGATTACTGTGTTTATCACATTGTACTGTGATTTTCGTGTGTATGTACTTGTCTGTCCCCACTTCCCAATCTCTAAGCTTGTTCAGAACAGTGGCTACGTTTTATTTATCTTCGTATCTGAAACACCCAGCACAGTACCTGGAAAATTGCCCAGTACCTCCTTGTTCTTTTTTTCCCCATAGCATTCCATGGATAGTACCTTCTTTTTTCTAACCCATGAACTGTAGACACAAAGAAGAAATGAACTTTGGGTCTCTTGCAAGAACAGCTTTAATATCAGTGTGATATCACCATCTGTGGTAATTCCTTATACTTTTCAATCTTCTAATTTCAATTTGCATGTCCTGTATCAACAGTGATCATGCTGATGACTCATTCATTGATCATTCTTGGTCTTAAATTTCCTGGCAGAGAAAGGGCTCTGGAAAATGGGTAGTATGTACTTTAGTAGCTAATGATGGTTATTTAATAGTATCATGCAGCGTGAAAGCCATTATATGTGGAAGATTGTTTCTTTCTAATTGCAGCTCTGTGTCCCAGTTGGTTTGGTGAAATAGTAATTATCAGGAATTCAAACTCTGCTTCTGTCAAAATCCTTACTAATATGTTTTGTTTTTTTTTCCCAATTGGAGCCCATGGTGATCCTCAAATGAGCTCCTGTAATCCATGCCAGTAGTAAAGGGGCTGGCTGGGGCCAAGGATTAAAGGGAACAAACGCTTCCTGGAGCGTACTCTGTACTGGCATCATCAGAATTGTGTTTAAACACACCTGTCTGGGCAGATGGGCCCAAGCTGGCTACAAGGGGTGAGCACCACTCAGCAACATGACCCACAGAAGAGGTGTATATCACTTAAGGACCATCTGTCATTAAGCAGTTAGCATGATGACAGTCTAATAAGAAAGTCACCAGAGTGCAACAGTAGCTAGAGGGCTAAGCAGCGATCCCAGGCATCATTTCCCAGCGAAGCCCCAATGCTTCTCAACAGCCCCGGTGGCCTGTGGTTCAGATCATCACCAATCAAAGCAAACCCGCCTTAGCTGGATGATGATTTTCCTGTTGCCTCTTGTGAAACAGTAGGGCCTTGTCTTTTTTTGTGTGCTCTCAAAAACACGCATGTGGTACATGCATCTTTGCCTTCTGCTGGAGGCAGGAAGAGCAGGCATGAGTGGCGAGCTCAGAGCCAGTGGGAGTGGTCCAGGAAGGGAAGCCTGCTCACTCCCTCCTGCTAAGGACCTGCAGCCTCAGCCTCACCTACACCAGGCCCTGCCTCTGTACTCCCCTGTCTAGACAATTGTGAGGGTGGGGATAGGAAGCAGTCTGTGTGACTGCCTGACTCTTCCTTTCCGGCTAGGAGAGACAGGTAAGAAGAATACACAGTCCAGGTAGGAACCCCTGGCCTGATCAGAAGTCACCATTCTTTGACAGCTGTCTGGGTAAACTGAAATTTCACTACTTAAGCAATTAGCTATGGGCTTCCCTCATAGTTGGTAAAGAATCTGCCTGTAATGCAGGAAACATGGGTTTGATTCCTGGGTGGGGAAGATCTTCTGGAGAAGGAAATGGCAACACGCTCCAGTAGTCTTGCTTAGTGAATCCCATAGACAGGGAGCCTGGCAAGCTACAGTCAATGGGGTCACAAGAGTTGGACACGACTTAGCAACTAAACCACCACCACCAGGCAATTAGCCAGAGCATTGGTTTCTGATACGATTTCCTACTTTTTTTTTTTTAATCACAGGAGTAACATTTAGACTATAGTAGAAAACAGACATAATCATATAATTGTATCGTATAGGGCTGGGCTTCCCAAGTGACCCTAGAGGTAAAGAACCTGCCTGCCAATGCAGGAGACGAAAGAGACAGTTCAGTCTCGGGGTTGGGAAGGTCCCCTGGAGGAGGACATGGCAACCTGCTCCAGTATTCTTGCCTGGAGAATCCCATGGACAGAGGAGCCTGGTGGGCTACAATCCACGGGGTTGCAAAGAGTCGGACACGAGTGAAGCAACTTAGCATGCACGCATTGTGTGTGGTCACTCTTGGTCCCCATTTCTTAGTGAGGAAGAACTGGAAATTAATATCGGAATTCCATTATGTATGAATAATACTGTATTTTTAATCAAAACTAATTTATTCATTAATTTAACAAATGTTTATTGAGTGCCCACTGAGTAGCAGGCGCGGTCCTGGACATTAGAGATACAGCGGCAGAGAGAACTAGTTTCTGGTGGATTCCTAGCAAGGCAGGAGAGTCAACACGTGGACAAATGGATGATGTACTTGCATTTAGTGATAAATTCTAAGAAGATAAGTAGGGATGAGGGGCCAGAGAGTGCTGGAGAGGTGAGTGTACTTGACCTAGGTTAGATCAAAAGGGCAGGGAAGGTAATGATACAAGAACAGCCCCAGAGGGTGGGAAGGTGGAGGAACACACTTCGGTTACAGCAGCATGTCTGAAAGGGCAGTGGTTCGGCTGACATCCGTGCCAGGCACGCTTCAGTTACACCCCTGCACCCCTCCTTTGTTTTGTTTTGACTTCCTAAAGTCACAATAGTTTAGAGAACACCTTTAGATCTCATCTGGACTTCTCTTTGAACCTGGTGAATCCCAGTGACTATTTCCATTGAGTTTTCCAGGAAAGTAGGCTGGGGAAACAACAGTCTCCATAGGCATGACCCTTGCAAGCTTTATTCTCTGGAGCTGTGCTCCTTGTTACACGGGCATCTGTGAGCAGATAAGGAAGGAAAAGGCCAGGAGTTCAACGTGTGTGAGAGCCAATGCTAGAACTGAAAAAACTTGAAGGATGCATCTCTTCTCAGTGAATTTGAAAAACTCCTTCCTGAGCGGTGAGGCACAACCACGCGTGCTCCAGACCATCTGCCAGGGAAGAGCAGGGGACCACCGCACTCATCCATGAGAGCGGGTCAGTGTGCTGCAGGGTTCTCATGTCCGCAACTTCGAAACAGATGAGAATGAGGATCTGCTTCAGACCAGAAGTGTATGCAGATAAGCATATTAGATGGCAGGTTGGAGGCAGGCAGGCTCGGGGGCTGGGGTGGGGAGGGGCAGCTTCTAGAACATGGGGCGTCAGGCGGGCTTGGTGTTGCCCTCTGTAATCACACTTGATATGCAACTGTCTACCATAACAATTCGGAGTAAAAACAAAATCCTGGTTTTCGGTCGTCACGTCTCTCTCATCAGTGATAGTGCAAAATTCACACACGAAGTAACAGACTCAGGTATTGATAATTAATGATCCAATGATGAATGATTAATCAACTCCACACTTCCAAAAGAACACAGTCCCTATAACTCCCTGCCCAGAGATCCCAAGCCCACTTCTGGGGCCTCTGTGGCTAACTGCATGGCAGGTACACACACCTCTAAGCTGGAGGGGAGGCCAAGGGATGACTGTCTGAGGGAAGATAAGGCAGATGAGGAACGAACTTGGATGTGGGGAGCAAGATGTGTCTACTCATGTACATGAGGCTACTCACTGGGCAAGACAGAGCCAGGGGTGAAAACTCAAGTGGGCTGGGCTGCTGGTGGGCCAGGTTCCAGGGCAGAGCTCCTGAGGTGGGCAGGAGTCTACATTTGATTTACCAGATCATCAGGAAGGTAGGATGACAGCGCATATTTTATTAATAGATTCTAAGCTGGACTTACAACTCTCAAGATAAGCCAACCAAACAAAACAGTAAACAGTTGGGTCTCTGGGAAAACTGTGAGCACAGATGTTCCACCCAGGCCACTGAACATGGACAGCAGATGCCCCAGCAGCCATTGCATCCTTTTCTGCCCAGTCCTGTGGCCCTTCCCCATTCCAAAATAGAATTTTGCTCCTACTCTAGTTGAAAAGCAACAGATTACATAAATAACCATTGATGCAAAGAAGTAGAAGCCCAAAAGGAGGTTCAGGCCCTTGGAAGAATGATCAGGAGTGAGGTGTTCTGGAAGTACAGTTGACATCTGGGCCCCAAGTTTGCCAGTAATCAACAGCATGTCATACCTTTAACAGTGAACATCTTTCATGGGGCAATGCACGCATGCTAAGTTGTTTCGGTCACGTCCAATTCTTTTGTGACCCCATCGACTGTAGCCAACCAGGCTCCTCTCTCCATGGGATTCTCCAGGCAAGAATACTGCAGTGAGTTGCCATGCCCTCCTCCAAGAGATCTTCCCAATCCAGGGATCAAACCGGCATCTCCTAAGGCTCCTGCTTTGGCAGGTAGGTTCTTTACCACTAGCGTCACCTTTGAAGCCCTGAGGGGGCAAAGGAGGCATTAAATATATTTCCTGTATGTAATACAATTGGACAGTAATTAAACACTAAAGCTACTGTTGCTGATGAAATTTTATAGACATAGAAAGATATTCAAAACATTGCTGTGCAAAAAATCTATTTCAAAAGTATATGAGCCTGTTAACTACACACACACTCCCCAACTGAGCATATGTCTGCAAAGGCCTGAAAGGACAATTACTAGGGCATTGAAACTGATTATCATGAAGCAGTTTGGTTATGGATGTCTCATCTACCTTTTGTACGTAGAGATTTTCTAATTTTTCAGCCATGAGTATTGCTTTTGAATAAGATAAAAGTAATAAAAGCTTTTTTTTAATTAAAAAAAAGACTCTAGGCCATAAAGTGGCTGCTCTATTTTATGGGGCATTCGCCGATTTATTTCTTCCGTAATTATTTTTGCTTTCAGAAAAACACTGATAAATTTATTCTAGAAATTAACATATTGTGATGCAAATTCAATAGCAAACAAAATGCATCCGGTGGAAGGTGATAGAAGGAATGGAAAGACGAACTGGAGCAGTATACTGTCTTCCAGAAACCCCTATAGCCCCATGGCCACATGGTCTCTCTCGAGTGTGCCTGAGTCTGCTGTGCCCATCTCCTGGAATTGGTATTGTCATGTAAATCACAAGAGAATGTTTCTGAAAGCAGGGTACAGTTGTCTACTGCCAAACTTCTGAGTGTAAATCATGCATTTTCCATGAATTTAACCTTGTGCAGATTATTTGACCTGTTTGTGCCTCAGTTTCTTCTTTTGCAAAGTGAAGATAAAGCATCTACCTGAGATGATTGTTAAAGAACTAAATATGTTCAAAATGTTTAGAGCCATGTCTGGCATGTGGTAAGCATAATCTAAGTATTTAGTAGCACAGGATTCCCCTGCTATCTGAAAGGAGAGCATTCCTTTGAAACCTTCCATAAGCTGAAATGGCGTAAAGAAAAGAAGCAATTACCTTAAGACACATCTTGCTAACCGATGCACAAAATAAATCAAGATAAAACACAGATGCTCACAGACATAATTCAAAGCTAGGGTGCTTGATGCTGGGATGTTGAGTGTAGTTCCCAGGGAAGGACTTTGGCAGTCACTCCCTCCGTGCTTAGTCCTCCGGGTACATGGTGCCTCTACAACCATTCATTGCAAAACAAATACTGAATGCAATTATAGTTTCGCTTTTCGCCTTTTTTCATAGAAGCAAAAAATCCTTTTCAGATTCCTTTCCCTTACAAAAATAGGTACTAATACAGGTCTTTCATAAAAGTAATGTGGCTTAAATCGAACTTTCAAAATGCAAGGGGTACCCGTATATTAGTAAAATTATGTCTTAAGTATGAATGACAATGCAACATTATTTTTTAATCAGTCAAAAGAATGTAAAAATTTTGTTTTTGCCTCTTGCTGAGAACTTAATACAGTAGGTCTAGCATGCACCTATTCTGAAATATTTACTGAGCAATGATTCTGCATGTTACATATTCTTTCTTTTCCCTCCTGCTTACACAGTCTCATAATTCAGCACTGTGAACTGTGTCCCACTTGCAGGCTTTTGGGGCATGTCACATGTTCAGCTAAAATAACTCCAAAATGTTAGTCACTTCTATCAACATTATACCCACAGTGAAGCCAATTCATCCACATCATAAGGCTTTAAACTAACCATTGCACTCATTGCTTCAAACAACCCAATTGTTATGCAGGGACAGTCTGACTTGACTTTTCTTTTTGTCTCAATTTGCAGAGAGACCTCCAAGCCCCCAAGCTGATAACTATAGTTGGAAAATGCTTTCAAATTCTTTTCTTTCTTTTTTTTAAATGCTGAGCTGAAAGGCATATAAGATCCTAGTTCCCCAACCAGGGATCAAACCTGTGCCCCCTGCAGTGGAAGGCTGGTGTCTTAACCACTAGACCATCAAGGAATTCCCAGAAAGTGCTTTCAAATTCTGAAGAGAAGTGCTGGCCCACCCCTTTGAACCATCACTCCCTCCAGGCTATATCTAAGGGTAGAAAGGAAGATGGAGGGAGATTATTCTCTTAGAGAGCTTTGTCGGAATGCTGTGCATTTCCCTCCCACACAAGACGGAAAGTGTCTTCTCCCGCAGTCAGTAAAGCATAGGGGCCTTTATAAAACCCTTGGGGAGCTTGTCGGGTGTCCCCTGAGGTTGGTAAGACACAGAGACTGGTTGTTGTTGTTGAGTCACTCAGTTATGTGTGACTCTTTCCACCCCTCGGACTGCAGCACACCAAGCTTCCCAGTCCTTCACTATCTTCTGGAATTTGTTCAGACTCATGTCGGTTGAGCTGATGATGCCATCCAGCCATCTCGTGCTCTGTCGCCCCTTCTCCTTCTGATTATAATTTGGAATATTTGAAGGCGAGCAGGAGATCTGCCGGAACTTCTTCAGATGACAGAGTAACGAGGAAAGAGTACAACTGGAATAAGCTGAAAGTGCGGTAGAGGCGGTGTTTCCGGGGACCTGGGATGGAAAGCACCGCAGGCAGACAGGTGGGAGCACCAGGAGGGACTCCGGCTACCTGGTGGAGGGAGATGACCTCAGCAGGAAGTTATGTACCAGGAGGAGGGGCTGGGGTGAGGGGCGGGAGGCGCAGATGACCAGCTGGTGAAGATTGCTGGGCAGGCCAGAGAAGGGCGTGGGGGAAAATCTCCTGAAAGATGTGAGGGTGATGCTGAAGAACCCACCAAGAAATCCCGCAAGAGAAAGAGCCACTCCCAGTGGTCACCCATGCGGCGATTAGAACTGCCAATCAAGGAAGAGCTTTAGTGTCTCTCATGTCTGTTTCGGCTCTTTCCTCTCCTTCACAGGCACCAAAGGCAGAAAAGGAGTCAGAGAAAGTAATGTAAAGGAATAATAAAGACTCTGGTAAGCTGCGAGGATATTTTGTACAACACAGAAAACATAGCCAATATTTTATAGTAATTGTACATGGAGTATAACCTTTAAAATCTGTGAATCACTATGTTGCATCTCTGTAACATATAGAGTAATATTATACATCAACTATACTGCAATTTAAATATTTCTTTAAGAAAGAAAGAATCAAGAATCCAACCACTCGCCTCTTCCTTATTATAGAATCCAAACATGGAACAGGCTGAAGCTGGTACAGGGACAGGAGCTTTGAGTTGAACCAGAAATTAAAGTTTCAATTTAGAAAGAATTGTTATATACAGTGTCTGAATATGAGACTGCTAATATCTGAAAGTGAATAAAAAATTGATGGGATCCATCACATTAAGACTTTCCACCCAGTTTTATGGTATTTAACCCAACCACGCTATGAGGTATTTTCTACTCACTGCCCTCATTTTGCAGATGAAGAAATCAAAGCTCAGAGAGGTTGAATAACGGGCTCCAGTCACACAGCTGTAGTCAGAGCTAAGATTTGCTCAGAAATCTAGCAGAGGGCTTATCCTCTTATCCACCATGCCACGTTTCTCGTCTTAGGGCTTACAGAGGGGTTTTCCAGGTAGCTCAGGGGTAAAGAATCCACCCGCTCAAGCAGGAGATACAGGTTGGATTCCTAGGTCAGGAAGATCCCCTGGAGAAGGAAATGGCAACCCACTCCAGTATTCTTGCCTGGAGAATTCCATGGACAGAGGAGCCTGGCAGGCTACAGTCCATAGTGTCGCAAAGAGTCAGATAACTACTTAGTGCCTAAACAGCAGAACAGGGCTTACAGAGCTCCCTCAGTGAAAATATGCTTTTGACATCAAGAAGTTACATAATCAACACACCTGTAATTTTGTGACTTCTGTTTTCCTCAATGAATCCAACAAATAATTCAGTTTTCCCCTTTATTTATATTGCCTAATCATTCGAAAAGAACAAATGTGCCCTTGATTAGAAATTCGGAATAATGTCTTGAAAAAAATTAGCCTCAATAAAACATTATTACAAACCATTTAAAAGAAAATGCATTTTTTGTTAAATGCTGGCCACCATTTCTCAGTTCTAAATGTGTCGTAGCCAGCACTATAGGTAGCTTAGCGCTCGTTTGGCTTGAGAATTTCTGTGCAGTTTCTTCCTGCTTTATTCTTGTGTTCTTGCCCTGCCTTACTTTTGCCCAGCCTCAGGCAAATGTATACCAAGCAGTGAGTCAGCAGAGTCACTAGATTGAGGGGAAGAACTTGGAGCTGCTTTGAAATTTGTACTGACCCCACAAAATTACAGCCAAAATGTATTCCCAGGACAAGGAGAGGGATTGCTGCTGAAAGAAAATCAATTAAAAAATAAATAAAATTTTCTTCCCTACAGCAAGTGCATGCACATTTCAAGTGGTCTAGGGGCTTTGCACTTGGACTTTGGTTGACTTGACTGACAGCTGTAATAGAATTGAGAATATACAGATGCCAGGTTCATTCTGATGGGCACCTTCTTTCCTAACTGAAACGTTAAGCTTCTTTTCACTAAACAAGTGGGAAATCAGAATTTTTAGGCCATAAAAATGCCTTAACTGACTAGAGGCTGGCCACAGAAGGGGAAACAAAAAACAAAATTCAATATTCACACTTGTGCCTGAGACAACAGCAAACCAAAACAATTCTACTGTAGCACTGGAATTTATTTTTTCCTGTTTAAGAGTTTAATTGCGATGTTTTCATCTCTAAACTTGAGATTCATAGATCCGCTTTTCACACCTGCAACATTTTAGCATCTATTTATTTTCTTGGAAAATTCTATCCCATTCTCTTCATGAAAACACATGCTCTTAAAATCCACCAGGGGGAGATTTTAACACTGAGAACTTCAACAGAGAACTTCTGGGTTTGATATAGCTGTATTTCAGTTGACAGCTGGAACCACTTAAATTTTGAACTAAGCCTCTACGATAAGATTTACTTACATCTTGATAAAGCTACTCAAGATATTCCAGCTATATTAAAACCAGAGCTGAGTGGCTAGGGAGAACTCATGAAATATTGCTCCATCTTGTCAGAGAATACACAGGTGTCTGAGTATATGTGGGGAGGGGAGCTGGGTGTGGATGGGATGAGCCCTTTCTGTCTCTAGAGGGGAAATCAGAAGACAGAATAATCTCAGGCCACTGCCATTATGTACACGGTCGGTAATTCCTAGTTTCTGCTGATATATAATACCTTGATTCGGTTTCTCAGGGCAGGCTTTGACACTGCAATTCTCTACGAGAATGATAAAAGAAGAAATGAAAAATGTATATAAGAGATATTTTTGAGACTGTTTTTCTTGGAGAGACATGATATGGTAGAAACCTGGATAACCAACGTTACTGTGCCTCATCCAATCACTTGTTTGTATCGAGCAGCAATAACCTGCTGCCGTCAAACTTCCAGTTAATTTTTTTAAATAGGTGATCTCTAGAAAGAAGTCTGTAACAGGAGTTGAGATGTAATGTCTTCTCCAAAGTTTGATTAACTCCTACTAACATGTAAGGGTGTCCCTAATGCTCCGTTTAACAACCGAGGTTTTATGGATTTTTTTTTTTTCAAATTGAGAAACAGGATATAAAGACCACTAGTGCTAATTCTAATGCAGATATCTCCCTTTCTGCCATTTTCAGAGGTGAATTTCTGCTGCATACAAATGTCTCAAACATTTCTGCCAATGAATGAACTTTTTCATACTGTTGAGTGAAAAAAATACAAATATACATATATATAATATATATATATATTTTTCCCCCAAGCAGTATAATAAACAAACTAAGCTCATCTTTTAAAATATTAATTGAGTGGGTTTTCTGGTTTTTGTTTTTGGGTTTTTTTTTTTTTTTTTTTGAGATTTGAATTAATGTTTTATCCCTTTATTTCCTCAGCTCAGTTGGCAACACACTCTCAGGTTCTTGCCTTGGTATGGTATGTGGCTGGCTTCCTGGCTTTTATTCTGCAGGGCTTAGGCCAACTGAGAGGATATGGTTTGAGAAGAAATATTTCTCCAGAATGAAAGGAGCTTTCCAGCACCATGATAGGGTCAGGGCAAGAGAGAGGTCTGTGAGTTTCAAAGATAGAGAGGCTTTGCTCCTGGCAGAGCTCGATGAATACAACAAGACCTTGGAGACATTGGCCAGATCCTGCAGAGTGGAGGCTTGAGTTTAGATCTGGGGCCGCCGGTCTCCCCCATGAGTGTGTGCTTGGAACAAGCATGGGAGCCGCAAAGTAATGGACTGTAAAAGATGCTCCCTGGGTGACTGAGCGGTAACTGATGGTCACCAACAACTAAGGTCCAGAAGGGTCTCTAGATACTTTAGATCTGGGTGAGAAATCACAGCCTTCAAGGGAAAGAAGCATCGGGAAGAGCAGGAAGGATTTCTCACCAACTTTAGAAAAATCTGGGCCCTTAACACGAGCACCAGCCTTGCAGGGAGTTCATGTCTTTGTCCTACCCTGCATGTTCTTCAGGTCAGAACTCCAAAACGTCAGCCCCTCTTAACGTATCTGCTTTCCCTATTCTGACTAGACCCAGGATGCCTTACTCCAGACATTTTCTCACTGGTCCTCTCAATGTCCCTGCGAATGAGGATAGGATTGCACAGGGTGAGAATTTTGCTGGGGATCTTCTACAACTTACCAGCCAAATCCCCACCCTCTGCAATCCTATCCACATTCTCCATCTCTAAACCTAAGCTCTGAGTGGCAACTAGAGAAATTCCTCATCAGCACTGGACTGGTACTACTGACAATCACGTTTCACCTCAAATTGGGCCTGTGACCTTCCCTGACAAGCTTCTGATCAGTCTCTACACAGTCCCATTTCCTGTTCCCCACAACTGCTACGTCAGATCATGCTACTTCTTTCCAATACCCCACTTCACCCTGTCCTTCCTTAACTCTCACTTTCTGGACCTCTGATTTCATTTTACAGGAAAAAACAGAGTTCTCCCATGAGACAGAAACTTCCTCATGTTCACTTGACTTCCCTGGTGGCTCAGATGGTAAAGCGTCTGCCTACAATGCGGGAGATGTGGGTTTGATCCCTGGGTTGGGAAGATTTCCTGGAGAAGGAAATGGCAACCCACTCCAGTATTCTTTCCTGGAAAATCCCATAGACAGAGGAACCTGGTAGGCTACAGTTCATGGGGCTGGAAAGAGTCAGACACGACTGAGCAACTTCACTTCACATGTTCATTCACTCTGCTTCCCAAACTCATTAACATCCAAACTCATCTTTCTCTTCCTTCTCCTCTTGGGGGAAAACATTTGTTGTTGTTGCTCAGTTGCTAAGTCATGTCTAACTCTTTGTGACCCCATGGACTGCAGCACACCAGGCTTCCCTGTCCTTCATTATCTGTTAGAGCTTGCTCAAAGTCATGTCCATTGAGTCGGTGATGCCATCCAACCATCTCGTCCTCTGTCACCTGTCTCCTCCTGCCCTCAATCTTTCCCAGCCTCAGGGTCTTTTCCAGTCGGTGGGCTCTTTGAATCAGGAGGCCAAAGTATTGGAACTTCAGCTTCAGTGTCAGTCCTTCTAATGATTCCTTTCTTAAGCAAATCCTCCGCTTTGCTTTGGCTCTCTTTCCCTTCAGCTTCTTCGGGGAATTCCTTCACAGGTTGTCCCCTGTCATTCTTATGTGGTAGACTTTCTCTTTACTTTTCTTCCTTAGCATCAGCAAGGATCACAGTCGACAACATTTATTGGTTTTAGGCATTTTGCATACTGCCAAGGACTTTCCCTAATTTCATTTTATTACTTTTTTGTTTAAGTTTCAGTTCAGTTCAGTCGCTCAGTTGTGTCCGACTCTTTGTGACCCTATGAATCGCAGCATGCCAGGCCTCCCTGTCCATCACCATCTCCCGGAGTTCACTCAGACTCAGGTCCATCGAGTCGGTGATGCCATCCAGCCATCTCATCCTCTGCCATCCCCTTCTCCTCCTGCCCCCAATCTCTCCCAGCATCAGAGTCTTTTCCAATGAGTCAACTCTTCACATGAGGTGGCCAAAGTACTGGAGTTTCAGCTTTAGCATCATTCCTTCCGAAGAACACCCAAGGCTATTTAATCTTACTTAATTCTCACAAACGTAGGAGGTGGGTACACAAATCTCTCCATATAACACATGAGAAAACAGAATAAAAAGATTTTTTTGCCCAGCATCTCATAGCTAGTAAATAATGTGTTTCAATTCCGTTGTCTTTATTCCAAAAGATGCAATGTTCAGTTATACACACACAAATATTCTTAACAACTGTGCTTTTCACTTTAAAAAATCCTCCATTGACCCTCCTCTGTGCCGCTATATTTGGCGCCATATTTCCTTTCTTCCATTCAGGACCAACTCTTTAGAAAGAACAATCAACACTTGCTATCTCATTTTCTATCATCAGTCTGCTCTTGTTAAGGTCATCACGATCTTTTTGCTAAATATAATGAAACATTCAGACTTTGTATTAGAGACTTTCCAGTTGATTATGACAAGGTTGGTATTCTCTTCTTCTGTATGATTTTTCCTGCCAATGTCTCCTTGATATTCTCTTGCCAAATTTTTCTCTTACTTCTCTTCATGATACTGAAGTTGGTGTTCCCTGAGGTTCTTCCCTCAAGCATCTTCTTCCTCTGTCCCACTCTCCAAGAAAAATCTCAGGCATTATCACAGCTACAACTTTACCTTTAGGCTGATGACTCATATGTCTATATCCCTACCTAGGTCTTTCCTGAGTACCTACTACCTACTAGACACCTTCATGTAGATGGTCTAAGTGTATATCCAACTCAATGTTTTCAAACCTATACCAGTTACCACCTTCTTTTCAAATCTACTTATCATAAATTTATTCTACTAAAATGCATTGATCAGTTAGTTTATGCCAGGTACTTTTCTAGGGTCACAGCAATGAACAACAAAAACAACAACAAAAAACAAATGGCTGCTTTATGTAATCTACATGCTAATGGGAAACATTGTGTTTCCATCTGTGTCTGCTAGGATTTGATCAAGGAAGTAGAATCTATAAATATTACAGATTAAGAGGTTTATTATAAGTTCCCCCGGTGGCTCAGCAGGTAAAGAATCCGCCTGCAGTGCAGGAGATGTGGGTTTGATCCCTGGGTCAGGAGGATCCCCTGGAGGAGGAGGGCATGGGTACCATCTCCAGTATTCTTACCTGAAGAATCTCATGGACAGAGGAGCCTGGTGGGCTACTCCATGGGGTCCCAAAGAGTCGAATCTGAAGCAGCTGAACACAACACACAGGAGTTTATTATAGCTATAATACCTTACACAGTGATGGAGGAAGCTGGGAATACTGCATTCTGAAGGAGAGAGTTGGAGGAAGTTGAGAAAGTTACTAAGCAGGACTCCTGAAGCCAGACCCATCCACTAGTCAGAGTAGGACCTTAAGAACTCATGCATCAGTGGAGGGACAGCTATTGCCTCTTCCCTCCCTGCGTCTAACCTCCAGGACCTTCAGAGAGTAATTAATGGCTCCTGCTTCATTTCTTCCCACTTCACCTTGACAACCTATAGCAACAGGTTTGAAAGTGAAAGTGTTCGCTCAGTTGTGTCCGACTCTTTGTGACCCCGTGGACTGTACCCTGCCAGGCTCTTCTGTCCACAGAAATCTCCAAGCAAGAATATTGGAGTAGGTAGCCATTCCCTTATTCACATGATCTTCCTAACCCGGGGATCTAATCCAGGTCTCCCACTTTGCAGGCAGATTCTTTTCCATCTGAGCCACCAGGGAAGATTTGAACCCAGATCCATCTGTCTTTCTGTCCCCAGCTCTTGTGACCTTGGACCCTAGCATTCAGGTGAGAATCTCACAAAGAAAAGAGTATGGTCTCTTCCCTTACTCCTCCTCCTCAGCCCAGCCTCCACCTTTGAAGCTCTCCTCATCACTTTGAGTGTGTAATCCTCAGGGGTCGCCATCAGGCTGAAGAACTTGCACCTGGTTGGGGACGGGTGGCATCTCCAGCTGGGTGGGGCAGAGAGGAGTGCATAGACTCTGGCTGGGTGCCTCGCTGTCCCCTCAAGCCTCAGTTTTCTGCCCAGGACAGTGGGGTGTGTATAGTCTTAGCTCAGCTAAATTGACACAGTCTAAAACCACCACACTCTAATACATAATACATAGCTAAGTTTGCATTGGTTTTTTAAATCTACTCTGGAAATTTCTTTTATAGCTAAGGAAAGAGAGAAGAAGAAATGTCCAGGATACACATTTCAAAGGAGGATGTGTTTTTCACACAAACAGGGAAGAATGGTGGAATAATAGTGAGGAGGGGGCAGTGGGAGACTTGGAAGAATGAGAAGCTCATCAGAGAGAAACTTAGGGTCCTCCATGTGGAGCCCAGTTTGAGTTATGGCAAGAATAGTAGCTTGAACAGTTTTTAACCAAACCGGAGGTCCACCCAAGACCTCAGCATGTGATCTCATTTGGAAATAGGGTCTCATCTCTGCAGATGTAATCAGTTGAGGATCTTGAGATGAAATCATCCTGACCTAGTTGGTGGTAGTGTTCAGTTGCTAAGTTGTGTCAAACTGTTTTTGACCCCATGGACTATAGCACACCAGGCTCCCCTGTCCTTCACTATCTCTCGGAGTTTGCTCACATTCATGTCCATTGAGTTGGTGATGCCATCTAACCATCTCATCCTCTGTCTCCCCCTTCTCCTCCTGCCTTCAATCTTCCCAGCATCAGGGTCTGTTCCAGTGAGTCAGCTCTTTGCATCAGGTGGCCAAAGTATTGGAGCTTCAGTTTAGCATCAGTCTTTCCAATGAATGGGTCCTAAATCCAATGATTAGTGATTTTTAAGACAAGCAAGGACACAGAGAGATACACAGGCAAGGTGGCCATGTGAAGAGAGAGGCAGAGACTGGAGTCGTGCTGCCACAGGCCAAGGAACACCAGGAAGTGCCAGAAGCTAGAAGAGGCAAGGGGGGATTCTCCACTAAAGACTTCAGAGGGAGCACAGCTCTGGAATATCTTGATTTTGGACCTCTAACCTCCAGCCTTCTGACCTCTAGAACTGCAAGAGGAGAAGTTTCTGTGTTGTAAACCACCAAATTGTAGTAACTTGTTACAACAGCCCCAATAAACTAATAAAGTAAGAATAATTCTGCAAGCATATTGCATCTGTGTGAAGAGGGCAAGTTTTTATAATCTTTCTTTAATTTTTAAAGTATTGTATATAAAATACTTGCCTTCTCTATTTTTAATAAGTCCATTTTCTCCTTAGACTAGTAGGAGAGGATTCAGCGCTCAGAACCCCAGTGATACAGATAGAGGAGCCAAGTGTGTAAGAAAAAAGTGCAGTGGAATTGTCTGCAAGAGGCTGTTTAATTCTTTAAATCCCTGCCATGCTAATTAAATAATGTTAGACTATGAACTTAAAACCTACCTACTCTATCTTACTTATGCTGACATTTTCTTCCACTGTATTAAAATAACTCTACATTTTAAATTTGCTGATTGCATATGCTCTGTGTAGATTAGGGAAGAAAAGCCACAGAGGAAAGGAAAGGCTGTGTAAACTGTGTACCTCTGGAAGAGTAATATTCCCCACCCTCATTTACTTCCCGTGTTGTGCCAGATGACCGAGAGCCAGGAAAGGCACAGAAGTGGAGAACCTCCGAAAGAGAAGCTGCTGCAAAAACCATCTAATGAATGAAAGTGTTAATCGCTCCATTGACTCTTTGCGACGCCATGGACTGTAGGCTGCCAGGTTCCCCTGTCTATGGGATTCTCTAGATAAGAATGCTGGAGTGGGTTGCCGTTTCCTTCTCCAGGGGATCTTTCCAACGGAAGTCTCGCACATTCCAGGCAGATTCTTTACCATCTGAATCACCGGGGAAGCCCACTGTCTGATACTTGTGATAATTTCCAAATTTTACAGGCTGGCGCTGCTAAAAACATCTGTCTTCCTGAGAAACAGCACTTGCACATTTAAACTCAACCATCATTTCCACATCAATTTTTCTCTCTCTCGGGCTTAAGGCTCCATTTTCTTTGACTAACGTGATTGAACTCCCTGCCCCCTTTTAGGTTCATCTCCTCTGGCTGCGCTCCTGTTGGTAAGACTAACGGTTCTCTCAAAGCTGAAGGACTTATCCTCCCTTGATTTCCCACAGTGACTCTGAGCAGGGTGTGTATTTCCTCACCACCCATAGATTCTATCAGAACTCCCTTCTCCACTCTTTAATAGCTTTAGTCCAATAGCTTTTGTATTGCTACAATGTATATTTCAGTTCCAACCCCACCTCAATTGGACAGTAATCATATGAAGGAGAAGTATAATTGCTTTTCTATTTGAATCCTCAGTAAAAAAGAAATCACATTCCTGGCCACATAACAGGGTTTAATTACTATTTGAAGTGCAACCAAAAAAAAAATGAATGGATTGTAAAGATGTTCTTAGGAATGGTCTTTGGCTACTGATATTTCTCACGAAGGGCTTCCCTGGTGGTTCAGTGGTAAAGAATCCGCCTGCATTGCAGGAGATGAGAGTTGGATCCCTGGGTCAGGAAGATCCCCTGGAGAAGGAAATGGCAACCCCTTCCAGTATCCTTGCCTGGAAAATCCCATGGAGAAAGGAGCCTGGTGGGCTATGGTCCGTGGGATAGCAAAGAGTCAAACATGACTGAAGCAACCAAGCACAGCTCAGATACCTCTATCTGTGAAGTGACTCAGGAGTCAAAAAGAATTCAGTCATATAAAACCAAAACTTTGGTGTGTTGTGTGATCACACTACCTCAAAGAACTCAATAAGAATCACATTAGAGAAAATAAGCCTTAGCTCTATGGAAGGATCAACTCTGGGTGGGAGGACCTGGACTGGACAGGGTCTTGCCTGGTGCAGACTGGAGTCTAGATATTGCTCAGGATGGCACTTCTCTAACAACGGTCATACATCCACCAAACAGGTAAATTAATTAGAGTTGATCCTCAAACAACACAGGTTTGAACTGCACATGTCCACCTATACTGGGATTTTTTTTTTTCCCAATACTAGAGGATCCATAGATGGTTGAATCCTTGGATATGGAACTGGGGACCTGGGGGATCTGTGGATATGGAGGAACCGTGCCATGTAAACAGTGGGCAGGCTATTAGTTATACTGGATTTTTGACTACACAGAGGGCTGGTGCACTTAACCCCGGCTTTGTTCAGGTTCCACTGTGGTATGGAGGGGAGGGTGATCTAGCGCACCGAAGTAAATGATTGCAACACTGAAGGGCAGTGGGTAGGTGGCAGAAAGTTACAGTGTGAGATGTAAAGTGGAGGTTTTCTTGAAGCAGCTAGGAGAATGGTCCAGAATGGCAGCAAGGAGAATGGAGAGCACCTATCCCACTTCTAGGTCCAGAGACTAAAGTGGGAGAGAAATAGCCACTATTTGCAAAGGTTCAAAGTAGAAGTGTTCTTGGAAGAAAGCCAGGTTTATGCCAAAGCAGGGTGAAGATCTTGAAAGACATGGAGGAAATAGGGAATGTGGTGTTACAGGGAGCACAGACCACAAGACCACCCTCACTTCTGAGACTAACTGTAAGTTCAGAGAGTTCCCCAACCACCATCAGTTCTGAAAATTCACCCAAAAGACTCGCAGAACTTATTAAATGCTGTTATCCCAGGAATGGTTTATTACAGGGAAAGGATAAGATTAAAATCAACCTAGGGAAATAAGATCGAACTAGTCAATCCTAAAGTAAATAAACACTGAATATTCATTGGAAAGATTGATGCTGAAGCTGAAGCTCCAATGCTTCGGTCACCTGACTTGAAGAACTGACTCACTGGGAAAGACCCCAATGCTGGGAAAGATTGAGGGCAGAAGGAGAAGGTGTTAACAGAGGATGAGATGGTTGAATGGCATCACTGACTCAAAGGTCTTCCCTCATAGCTGAGTCAGTAAAGAATATGCCTGCAATGCAGGAGACCTGGGTTCAATTCCTGGGTCAGGAAGATCCTCTGGAAAAGGAAATGTCTACCCACTCCCATATTCTTGCCTGGAGAATCCCATGGACAGAGGAGACTGGCAGGCTACAGTCCATAGGATCAAGAGTTGGACATGATTTAGCAACTAAACCACTACCACCACTGAATCAATGAATGTGAGTTTGAGCAAACTCCAGGAGCTAGTTAAGGACAGGGAAGCCTGGCATGCTGCAGTCCATGGGTAGCAAAGAGTCGGACACGCCTTAGTGACTGAACAACAAGCGAAGTATCTAGGGCAAAATCCAAGAAGGTACCAAACTCGGAGCTCCCAGTTTTCTCCCATTCAGTCATGGCCAGCTTCACTTTCCCAGAACTGATGTCTGATGATAACATGGAGCATTGCCAGGCAAGGACACTTACCCAAGCCTTGGTGTCCAGAGTTTTTATGGGGACTCCAAAACATAAGGTTGGTTTACTGACCCAGTGGCTGATCTGCAGCTCCAGCCTCTCAGAAAGTCAAGCTAATACGGTGTGACCCAAAGCCTGCAACCTAAATCCCACTCCTATTTATCTGACTTGCCCGAGGCCAGCAGGCCTCTGCTATCTGGCATGTCTTTCTAAGGGTTTAGAGAATACCTCCAGAAGCCCAGCCATGGGCAAAGCCCAGATCTCCCTTTTGGCAAGGGTAAATTCTTCACTACACAGGGGACTGTACTAATGATTGCCTTTTAACATTGTATTATAAGTATTTGTACTTATGTGTGTCTTTTACAATGGAAGTAAGATCCTTGAGCTCAGAATCCAGGCAATATGCAATGCCTTCATGTTGGATGAACAAGAGTAAACATGCTCCTCTATGTTTGGCGTGGGTCTATACAATATATTGACTAACCTCAAATGCCATAGTATGGGAAAAGTGACTTTACTTATTCTTTTTGAGGAACATGAATCTTTCAACTTCACTTGTTCCTTTAAATGAGAAAAAGCTTCCATTTTATCTGTGGGAAAGTCTCTGAAAGAATACTGCTCTGAAGCGGGCATGCTCTATGCCTTGAATGACAATGCATTGAAGGATTTCTTGAACTTCAGAAAGATAGTTCTCTACACTGAGGTCTTGATGCCTAAATCAGTGCATATTTTATGAGGGGAGAAAATGAATGAATTTGTAAAATGTTTCATGGCCTGACAGGCATCTGATTTACCTCAGCACAAAGAAAGATTAAAACTGCTCTCAAAGGCAGATGTCAGCTTATTTGTTTGACCAACAGGCTTATTCTAACCACTCATCTCTCTCATTATGGCTGGGAAAGTGAAAGAATGGCTAGAAATGAAAGTATAAAAGAATGTGCTTAAAAGGCTAGAGTTAAATGGAACATATCAGAACTTCTTTTGATGTTTAAGTCCCCAGGTTTGAATTCTGTCACTAAGCAAAGCACTTCAGAAGGTGAACCTTGCCATTATTAAAAATAGCTAAAGTATATAAAATACCCTTATGCGACCAGAGAATAAAATATTACGAGGTATTAGAAACATCACTGTGGAAAGAGAAAGGATTACGATTCCTCTAATTCTTCTTACCCTAACAATGGTGTTAAATCCATGTATCCTCTAATTCTTCTTACCCCAACAATGGTGTTAAATCCATGTAGTCACCTAGAACATACCACAAGGTCTGTTATTCAATGCATCCAGGGTCACGTGTGGTCTTCCCATAGAACGTAATGTAAGGATTAAGGACATGGTCGATTCTTTTTTTCTTCAAAAAAGAGACACTTTCTCATTCTAAGTATTTTGGACAAGATTTTCACTCTCAGGGAGCAAAACAAATGGCAATTAGCAGAAACAAATAAGAAAGTGACAACCCATTTTGCATGGGAGGTCATACACGATCTGAGGCCCAGAAGCCAAATTGGCTGTGCTCAGTAGCTTCAGTCATGTCCAACTCTTTGTGACTCCGTGGACTGTAGCCATCCAGGCTCCTCTCTCCATGGGATTTTCCTGGCAAGAATACTAGAGTGGGTTGCCATTTCCTCCTCCAAGTCACCTATTTCATGATAAAGCACTTCCATGACAGCACCTAGTTCAGCCTGAGTGCTTCATTAAGGCCCTCTGATTTGATCTGCTAGTGTGTATCTTCAAGACAATCTTAAGGCAGATGTGACTATTAACGAAGCTCTTATCACTGATTTTTAGTTATTTCACTAGAGATTATACATTCACAACTTAATATAGCTTTCTTACAGTTAATATTCTCCCACTTCATGTAATACATGAGAATCCTGTGCTGAGCTTAGTTGCTCAGTCATGTCTGACTCTTTGTGACACTGTGGACTGCAGCCCACCAGGCTCCTCTGTCCCTGGGAGTCTCCAGGCAAGAAAACAGGAGTGGGTTGCCATGCCCTCCTCCAGGAGATCTTCCCAACCCAGGGACTGAACCCAGGTCTCCTTTCATTGCAGGTGGATTCTTCACCATCTGAGCCACTCCTTCTGGCTGGAGGGGGTAGCCTATCCTTTCGCCAGGGGAACTTCTTGACCCAGGAATCGAACTGGGATCCCCTACATGAGAATCCTATCAGAGTATAATTCCATTTATTCCACAATTCTTTATGAAATTGTTACCATATATCTTACTTCTTTATACTGTATAAACTTGATCACATCAATTTTATTTTTATTTTGAGCAGTTAGCAATCTTTTAAAGGAATTGAGAGGAGAGACAACTACATTAATCCAGATATTTACCATTTCTAGTGCCTTTGATTCCTTCTTATTGATTCACGGTTCCATATGGTATCTTTTCCCACTAGCCTTAGCATTTCTTGTAGTGCAGGTGTGCTGAGATGAAATTTGTTGTTTTCACTCCTCTAAAAAATGTCTTCATTATACTCTCATTGTGAAGGACGTTTTCACTCTGTATAGAACTTTAATGTGTTTTTTCTTTTGTTCCTTTTAGCTTTTTAAAGATATTATTCCGCTTTCTTTGGGCCTGCATTTTTCTGATTTCTCCACCATCATTTTAACCTTTGTTTACCTGTATATAACGTGTATTTTTTCTGACTACGTTTAATATTATCTCTTTATCAACAATGTGATCATGATGTGCCAGGATATGGTTAGCTTTATGTTTATTCTACTGGTGGGCTACAGTCCATTGGGTCACAAAAGAGTTGGACATTACTAAAGAACTGACAAAACACGCACACACACAGACCATGCTCCATACACTAGTCTTTTTTCCTTAGATGTGGCCTTTTGAAGATTCTGGCTAAATAACTAAGGTACACAGTAAGGCTTACAGAGCATTCAAACATCTGGCATTTTAAGACCTCCTGCATCTCTCTTGCGCAAGAGCTCTCAGTCCCACAGCGGTCACCCTCTGCTAGGCTTCACTGTTTCTCTCCATACATGTGTGCAACCATACTCTTAGCTAAGGACCTCCAGTGTGGATTCATGAAGCACCATTTCCACATCAGTTCAGTTCAGTCACTCAGTCATGTCCGACTCTTTGCGACTCCATGAACTGCAGCACGCCAGGCCTCCCTGTCCATCACCGACTCCCGGAGTTCACTCAAACTCACATACATCAAGTCGGTGATGCCATCCAGCCATCTCATCCTCTGTTGTCCCCTTTTTTTCCTGCCCCCAACCCCTCCCAGCATCAGATTCTTTTCCAATGAGTCAACTCTTCGCTCGAGGTGGCCAAAGTACTGGAGCTTCAGCTTCAGCATCATTCCTTCCAAAGAAAGCCCAGGGCTGATCTCCTTCAGAATGGACTGGTTGGATCTCCTTGCAGTCCAAGGGACTCTCAAGAGTCTTCTCCAACACCACATTTCAAAAGCATCAATTCTTCGGCACTCAGCCTTCTTCACAGTCCAACTCTCACATCCATACATGACCACAGGAAAAACCATAGCCTTGACTAGATGGACCTTTGTTGACAAAGTAATGTCTCTGCTTTTGAATATGTTATCTAGGTTGGTCATAACTTTCGTTCCAAGGAGTAAGCATCTTTTAATTTCATGGCTGCAATCACCATCTGCAGTGATTCTGGAGCCCCCCAAAATAAAGTCTGACCCTGTTTCCACTGTTTCCCCATCTATTTGCCATGAAGTGATGGGAGAAGATGCCATGATCTTCGTTTTCTGAATGTTGAGCTTTAAGCCAAGTTTTTCACTCTTCTCTTTCACTTTCATCAAGAGGCTTTTCAGTTCCTCTTCACTTTCTGCCATAACGGTGGTGTCATCTGCATATCTGAGGTTATTGATATTTCTTCCAGCAATCTTGATTCTAGCTTGTGTTTCTTCCAGCCCAGTGTTTCTCATGATTTACTCTGCATAGAAGTTAAATAAGCAGGGTGACAATATACAGCCTTGACATACTCCTTTTCCTATTTGGAACCAGTCTGTTGTTCCATGTCCAGTTCTAATTGTTGCTTCCTGACCTGCATATAGGTTTCTCAAGAGGCAGGTCAGGTGGTCTGGTATTCCCATCTCTTTCAGAATTTTCCACAGTATATTGTGATCCACACAGTCAAAGGCTTTGGCATAGTCAATAAAGCAGAAATAGATGTTTTCTAGAATTCTCTTCCTTTTCTCATGATCTAGCGGATGTTGGCAATTTGAACTCTGGTTCCTCTGCCTTTTCTAAAACCAGCTTGAACATCTGGAAGTTCACGGTTCATGTATTGCTGAAGCTTGGCTTGGAGAATTTTGAGCATTACTTTACTAGCATGTGAGATGAGTGCAATTGTGTGGTAGTTTGAGCATTCTGTGGCATTGCCTTTCTTTGGGATTGGAATGAAAACTGACCTTTTCCAGTCCTGTGGCCACTGCTGAGTTTTCCAAATTTGCTGGCATATTGAGTGCAGCACTATCACAGCATCATCTTTCAGGATTTGAAATACATAGACCTGCCCTTTCCCATACTCTATCCTTGAGCTTCCAGTAGCTATTGTATTTTAAGCTCTTACATATCGTCTCTGAATTTAATGAGACTACTAGCCTCTGTGTATGCTCCATCTCCCTGAGCTGTGCTCTGGAAAACACCCTAGGCAGGAGCAGACAAATATCATGCTCATCTTGTGTTACTTGCTTTTTTTTGTCAGTGATAAACAGTTCTGAGTGGTCTGTGTTCAATGCCTGAAAACACTTGTTTCCTATATTTGTCCAGTTTTACAGTTTCTTGTGGCAGGAGGGAAAGTCTGGTACCATTTACTTCACCAAGGTCTGAGGCAGAATCCTGATTTTCCTTTATGCCTGCCAACATGGGTCAGGCAAGATTGTAAATGTCCAAATTTTGACACTATGCCATAGATTGCTGGCAACATATTCAGTATGTAATCATTTCTTAATGAATATAAATAAAATGTTTGGCATTAAATTGAGCTGGAGTTCTTTGATAGGAATAAATTTTCTATTGCTAAGATGTCTAAAAACTTCTATTATTCCTGCTAGATATACAGAGTATGATGCTGGAATTAAAAGGTTTGACCTCATGAGGATAAATGTTATATAGAATTCAATTAGAAGTTAAAACCTCATTGCCATCATGATCGTCCTTAGGCTAACTTTTTACATCATCATTTATAAATGAAATTTATCATTTAGGTAAAGTTAAGTCTACCCAATGCCCCAAATATTCAATATATTGAATACATCACTTTTCATTCACATATACCAAAACTTGTACAATGGCCTCATGAAAATTGTTAAAACTAGAGTACTTCCATGAATATATCATGCTTAACAGGCATATTTTTATTCATTAATGAGGAGACCCAGGGGAAAATCTTCCACTAATACAAACATATTAGTTGTTGAACTAAGATAAGCAGTGAAGTCATTATGCTTTTACATAATCAGAAGATATTGAGGCCTTGATAATATTTCCATTCATCTAATTAGAATAATTCCAATGAATATTTGAGTTTTGTTGAAATTTTACTTTTATAAGGCTTATGTGCTGCATGCTAAGTTGCTTTCAATCGTGTCAGACTCTGTGTGGCCCCATGGACTGCAGCCTGTCAGGTTCCTCTGTCCATAGGATTCTCCAGGCAAGAGTACTGGAGTGTTGCCATTTCCTTCTCCAGGGATCTTGCCAACCCAGGAATCGAAACTGTGTCCCTGCATTGCCAGGCGGGTTCTTTACCACTGGCCAACCTGGGTAGCCCTATAAGCCTCATAGCGGATGTTAAAAGAAAAATGTTTTTGCTTTTCTCATAGTTTGATGCCTCTCTAAAAGTTGAAGTCTGAGTAAAAAGAAAGGAAGAATTTTCTTATCAAGTTCTATGGTAATAACATGGAGGAAGCAAGTCATCCCAAATCTGCTATTTGTAATTGTGTCTTGATTGTTTTTAAAAGAAATTTTAAAAACAAAAATGCAAGTAGACTTGTGTCTAGAGGTTTGCCAACATATTAAAGATTAGTGTACTAGTTACACATTATATTTTTCTGAGACCAGGAAATGATACCAAATAAACTCTTTCACTGATCATTCATTAATTTTTGCTCAGTCTACAAACACTTATTGCACATCTACTATAGGAGTTAGATATGGTTCACTTTGTTTTCTTTATGTCAGTTGTAAGAATCTGCTATTTAGGGACAGCTCTGGGATTTATTTGGAGGGAATGATGCTAAAGCTGAAACTCCAGTACTTTGGCCACCTCATGCGAAGAGTTGACTGATTGGAAAAGACTCTGATGCTGGGAGGGATTGGGGGCAGAAGGAGAAGGGGACGACAGAGGATGAGATGGCTGGATGGCATCACTGACTCAATGGATGTGAGTCTGAGTGAACTCCAGGAGATGGTGATGGACAGGGAGGCCTGGCGTGCTGCAATTCATGGGGTTGCAAAGAGTTGGACATGACTGAGTGATTGAACTGAACTGAACTGGCCTTATAATTAGCCCCATTTGCTGAAACTTTTCCACTTAGGTGCAAAATTACAAATCAAGTAATTTTTACTTATCTAAACTTCCTGCTGGTTCAAATCAATTCTCTCCCATAAGTTTTCCCCTAGTCATCCTTTTCTTTTACTTTTAAGTGTTCAGAGAATTCATCTGTTTTCTATTCATTATTGTTACTGTTGCCCACCATCTTTTCCTTTAATTTTTCAGTCAATAAACATTCACTGAGCACCTGCTGCATGCAGGTAACTGTTCAAAGTACCTAGGAACAAAACAGACTTCAACCACTTATCCTCATGGAGCTTGTGGGGAAAGAGACAAAAACAAAATAAATAAGAAACGTATATGGTATATCAGTATCAGTAGTAGCTGTTGCTCAGTCGTGTCCAATTCTTTGCAATCCCATAGACTGTAGCCCACCAGGCTCCTCTGTGCATAGGATTCTCCAGGAAGAATACTCGAGTGGGTTACTATTTACTTCTCCAGGGGATCTTCCTGACCCAGGGATCAAACCCAAGTCTTGCACAGTACAAGCAGATTCTTTACCATCTGAGCCACCAGGGAAGCTGGAATACACTATGGTACATTATAAGGTGATAAATAAGATAGAGGGAAGAGAGATGGGGAATAAGACCTCATTGACAAGGTGACCCAGAAGGAATGAGGGAGTGAGTCACGCAGAGGTTCATGGAGAAGAGAGCTCTTAGAAGGAGGAACTCTCCTGAGATAGAATTCTAGAGTGTTTCGGGAAAAGCAAGCAGGTCACTGTGGCTACAGTGACCTGAACCTGCAAGTATCTGAGGTCTATCACATAAGAAATGGGACAGACGATGTAAGGCTTTGTGAGCCATTGTAAGGGCCATGAGAGATAGGGAGTCATTGGAAGGATTTTAAATAGAGAATTGCTATGACATTTTAGAAAGATCACTTTGACTTCTGTGTTGAAAACTGAAGAAGGGCAAGAATCAGAGAGATGCATTAGGTGGCCACTTTAGTAACCCAGGCAATATACTGTGATGACCAGACTGGTATTAGGGCAAGTGGCTAAAAATGTCACATTCTGGGTAAGTTTTAAAGGTATAATTGGCAGGATCTGCTGACAAATTGGAAGCAGAGACAGAGAGGAGAAGAGAGAAGAGTTGAGTTGGAAAAGAGAAAGAGTTGGAATGATTCCAGGGTCATGTGCTTGAGAATTAGAAAAAGAGTTTCTATTAACTGATAAGCAAACAACTACAGGTTGAACAGGTTTGGTTAGAAGGAAGATAAATTCTATTTGGATAAGTTGTTTTTGTGGTGATTTGTTAGACTTTCACATTGAGAGGTCAGTAGGAATTGAATATGGGGTCAGGTGGTCAGAGAACTGAGGCAGGGGCTGGAGAAATAAATTCAGATGTCATCAGCATATAAATAGTATTTAAAACCATGAGGTTAGATGTGATCAGTAAGGGAATGAATAATGTTACGAGCGGAGAAATGAAGCAGAGCCGGGAAAGGAAACACAAAAGGAACAGCCAGTGTTCTAGCAGAAAAAACAGGAAAGTATAAAGTCTTAGAAGCCAAATGAGCAACATGTTTCAAGGCAAATGCTGTTAAAAGCTCAAAGAAAATGAGGACTCAGAACTTACTTTGGAGTTAGCATTGTTTATGATACCTGTGAACTTGATTATTCTCAGAGGAATACAGAGGTAAAAATCTGTACGGAATGGATTAAATTTGGAGACATCAAGTTTGCACTAATATTTCAAGTATTCTTTTGGTTTCTATTTGTTTATTTTGTTTTGATTATTCTTGTGTGTTTTTTCTTTTTTTCTTTTTTTTGTAAAATGGAGCAGAAAAATGAGGAGGCAATTGGTGGGGAAATTAGAATAAGAAAAAATTATTTTTAAGGTAGGAAAAATAAAAGCTTGTTTGCATGCCGATGAGAATGATCCTAGAGAGTAGAAAAAAGAACAGAGAATTGAGAAAGTTAACTGTCTTGAATAAGCGAAAAGAATGCACGAAGCCAGGGCTTTAGCACAGAGCGTGAACAGTGCTTCTGTAGTAATAGGTGGAAAATGCTGGCTTAAAATAGGTGTATGGCTGCTTGTGGAAGTTCCCTCTGAATGCTTTGATTTTCTCAGGAAGTTGATAATTTCAGCTGTGAGTGAGGATCAAGCAGAGCTGTTTGGAGTTTTAAAAGGGAGGAAAAGATGAAATAGTTGTCCCAGTAAGTGGGAAAGTGAACATCACGAGCAAGTAGATGATGAGGGTCCAACAATGTAAAGGACCTCCTAGAGTTTAGTAATTATGAACTTAAAAATAAATTAACTTGTCTGATGGTGTGTTTTACTTTAACTACACTTAACTATGGCATGGCATGGAGATAGATTTTTATCAGGATTGTGTTTTAGTCAAATAAGTAACAGAGAAGGCAATGGCAACCCACTCCAGTACTCTTGCCTGGAAACTCTCATGGACAGAGGAGCCTGGTAGGCTGCAGTCCATGGGGTTGAGAAGAGCTGGACACGACTGAGCAACTTCACTTTCACTTTTCACTTTCATGCATTGGAGAAGGAAATGGCAACCCACTCCAGTGTTCTTGCCTGGAGAATCCCAGGGACGCGGAAGCCTGGTGGGCTGTTGTCTATGGGGTTGCACAGAGTCAGACACGACTGAAGCGACTTAGCAGCAGCAGCAGCAAATAAGTAAACCAAAGAGAAGGCCATGGAATTGAGGGAGTTTGAAAGGGTGTGATTCTAACGATTGACTATGGGAAGCAATGACAGAGGGGCAAAGGTCATGAAGGAGGTGAAGGAGAGTGAAAGGTAGTAGCATCGGTGGGCTACAGGTGCTGATGGAGTAAAGAGTCTACATTTCTTACCTTTCAGTAGATGTGTCCCGATTGTTGAGCATGCTCATGGTGCACAGGCTCAGATCAGCATACCTACGGCAATACGACCTGGTTTCAATAAAGAAAGGATTCCATGTAGTCGTCCAGGCATTCTGAGAATTTTCTGTCTCAAATGACACATGTGAAAAAAAAGCCCTGGGTGCTAGACTTTTGGAGAAAGTATAGAAGATGTGCAGATAAAAAGATATGGTTGTTACCTACAGGTGGTTTATAGACTAGAAGAAATATAGGCATCAACCAGGCAAGTTTAAGCAGCCTTCATTTATTGTGGGACCTTGTAGAGCTGTTCGACTGCTGAAATTCTGAACCACAAAGTACATCCTTCCTGTAGCTCTTCTTATACCCAGGAGTTTCACACTGTGCTAAAAAGAAACATTCACAGCAGTATTCACTTCTTTGGCCTGTACCATTTCTTCATGGCGGTGATATGCTTCCTCCATTTTCCCTTGCTTAGTCCTTTCTGTCTAGCTGCAAGTGATAGCCCAATTCCTGCTTATAATGTAGAGACATCCATCCTTAATCAATTAACCATCATAAAGTAAGATTACAATGAGTGAGCCAAACATCCAGTGTGGGTGGAATATATGGACTGCAGCCCATCAGGCTCCTCTGTCCATGGGATTCTCCAGGCAAGAATACCAGAGTGAGTTGCCATGCTCTTCTCCAGGGGATCGTCCCAACCCAGGGATCGAACCCAGGTCTCCCACATTGCAGGCAGATCCTTTACCATTTGAGCTACCCAGGAAGCCACACAGAATTGAAAGTAAGCACTATATAAATATAAATATAGCAATGCTTATCTTCAAAGAATTTATAATCTCAAAGAGATGATGCTAGGCACTGACTGCTACTGCTGCTGCTGCTGCTGCTGCTAAGTTGCTTCAGTCGTGTCCGACTCTGTGTGACCCCATAGATGGGAGCCCACCATCTCCCCCATCCCTGGGATTCTCCAGGCAAGAACACTGGAGTGGGTTGCCATTTCCTTCTCCATTGCAGGAAAGTGAAAAGTGAAAGTGAAGTCACTCAGTTGTGTCCGACTCTTCGTGACCCCGTGGACTGCAGCCTACCAGGCTCCTCTGCCCATGGGGTTTTCCAGGCAAGAGTACTGGAGTGGGTTGCCACTACTAATGTATAATCATTTACAGTTTATCAATAAGAGTTTACATTACCAATAAAATAATAAAGCAGATTATAAGGAAAATTGGTGGTGGTCCTGTAATATATTGCAATCTGTAGTTGTTATAATTATTTTAGACCTTAATTTATTTCAAATGCATAATGGTAGAAAGGAATGTAGTCAAGGAGCAAATATTATAGACTTGAAAATCTCTAAAAATGCCAGCATTATTCAGGTAAAACAGCATGTGCTATTCACTGTTGGGATTAGGAATATGACTAGTACACACTGGAGAAACACAGGTCACTCCTAAATTCTTTTCCTCAAACTTGACCTCCAAGTGCTACTCTTTATTCTGAGATCTTGCAAATGTTACTCTTGTGCTCTTGGGAATGATTTAATGCAGCTAAAAAAACTGAAAAATAATTGTTAAGAAATTAAAAACACAATACAGCAGAGAAAACACAAATTGTTTCTCATAGACAAGAGAATACTTTGCAGCAATAATATAAAACTAAATCTAAAAATCTACAAATCTAAATATAAGATTTTACCACAACTCAAAGTGAACATAAGAGAAATCAGGAAAGTCCTTAAAATATCAGATAGATGGTAGTTTCTGACCAACCCAACGAATAGCTGGGTTAAATATTCTTAATACCATCCCCAGACTCATCCTAGTTTGGTAACTTGAAGCCACATGTATGCTACTTAAATATCTGACAGTGGTTACATCCTTTCACTACCGAGTTTTCAAACATTTTTTTGTCATATTAGCAAGAAAATGACCGTAAGAACAAGACTTCTCTTTTGAGTACCATGGGAAAAGTGACTGGTACACACACATTTTCTCCAAAATGCTAAATATAAGTGAATGAGAGGCTGATTGAGGTTCTCTTTCTCTTGCCAACTCCTAAACATTGCAAGGTATGCTGCCACGTAGATGGTGCTAGAGACCAGTGTCTTCCTGTCTTGGTCTTGAAGCGTTATGGAAAGAATATGGGACCGGAGAGAAGAGGCTTACATTGTCATGACTACTCATTACTGAGTCAAAATCTTTCAAGGCCTCAGTTTTCACATCTCTAAAAAACTTACTTGCTAAACCTTGATTTTTTCTTAATAAACAAAGAATTGATCAGTGAATAAATAAGTTTTGGTTCACATAAAAATCCAGAATCTCAGTGACAGACCTTCGGTTATTTAGGAACAGATACACTTGACTTGGGGGCTTCTCTTGTGGCTCAGCTGGTAAAGAATCCACCTGCAATGTGGGAGACCTGGGTTCGATTCCTGGGTTGGGAAGATTCCATGGAGAAGGGAAAGGCTACCCACTCCAGTATTCTGGCCTAGAGAATTCCATGGACTATATAGTCCATGGGGTCACAAAGAGTCATACAACTAAGCGACTTTCACTTTCACACTTGATTTGTCCAAGCTCATTGCCTGTTTTCTTTGAGCTGTTAACACAAAATTTCATTTCTTACATGAGAATATGTCTTAGACACTTGCTAAATTCCTACGACAGAAAATAAAGATATAATTTTAGATGTTGTTCCTAAATTTGAGAAGTTTGGTGCTTTAGTGGAGAGTCAAGATTTCAACACATAAAGTGTTTATTGAATTCTAAGTCTATATTTGACCTCTTCACATAGGTTTTGGTATTAAACTTTGATTTCAAATATGAAATTAGAATGTCAAAATATTTTCAAATATGGACAATTTGTCAGTTAGAATCAGTGAAGCATGGTGATATTACATTCTCATTTTAATTCCGTCACACAGTAAATTTTCTTTTCATTTCTATTTAATGAAATTAGAAACCAGTATCTTTCAGGTTCAGCTAACAGAGAGAAGACATGATGCATCTTATTCTTGGTCTTTCCTCTCATGCCAGGAGTCACTTCAATCTGCATGTTTCTCTCTCTCTCTCTCTTTTTTTTTTTTTTTTTTGCTTCAAGGAAGCATTGCAAAATGAGCAATTTTTTTTGTTATTATTTGCTCACTTAATTACAATCAATTTAGCAATTTGGAAATGCTCTTAGCAAATTTTAAAAGCCATTTTTCAAAGTGACAGATATGCGTGAAACATTGTACGTGCTAAAAAAATGCTGATCTATTTTTTATGTTCTCTACCTTAATTTGTTTCTGATTCACTGAACAAACACTCCTTTTGTTCTTGTACCTAATTATTTTCTCTCCTTTTTAGTTCATATAATAAAAATTTCAGACCACTGTAAATATGTTCTTAACTCTAGAGATATACATTTTTCTGAGATTTAAAAATATAGTGAAAGAAAAGGAAATGCCATATGAAGGCCAGAGTTAGAGTGAACATAAAGCAAATTTATATCTGCCATGATTCTTCATGAATGTGTGATTTCTATAACAAGCTAAAAATACCTGGCATTTTTGTCACCTTCAATCAGCAAGCAAAAAATGCGCGAAATAATGAAAATACTCAAGATAAATGAAATTTATTTCGATGTGAAGATCCAGATAATCACATGCCAGAGAGAACATGTACTCAAACAAAGCACTGGGGCCCAGTCATTGTGAGCATTGTCTGTGGATTGTTTTTTAAACATGTGTTCAGTGTCCATAATGCACAGGAATTGAAAAGAACAAAGGCAGCACAATTATACCATCTAAAGTATGACATTTCCTTTCCATGGGGGTGGTCTTGATCCCTGTCTCCTATACAATGTCACAAACCTCAGTCCATAGTTCATCAGACACTCTATCAGATCTAGTCCCTTAAATCTATTTCTCACTTCCACTGTATAATCATAAGGGATTTGATTTAGGTCATACCTGACTTTGCCAACAAAGGTCCATCTAGTCAAGGCTATGGTTTTTCCAGTGGTCATGTATGGATGTGAGAGTTGGACTGTGAAGAAAGCTGAGCACCGAAGTATTGATTCTTTTGAGCTGTGGTGTTGGAGAAGACTCTTGAGAGTCCCTTGGACTGCAAGGAGATCCAACCAGTCCATTCTGAAGGAGATCAGCCCTGGGATTTCTTTGGAAGGAATGATGCTGAAGCTGAAACTCCAGTACTTTGGCCACTTCATGCGAAGAGTTGACTCATTGGAAAAGACTCTGATGCTGGGAGGGGTTGGGGGCAGGAGGAGAAGAGGACAACAGAGGATGAGATGGCTGAATGGCATCACCGACTTAATGGACATGAATTTGAGTGAACTCAGGGAGTTGGTGATGGACAGGGAGGCCTGGCGTGCTGCAATTCATGGGGTCGCAAAGAATCGGACACAACTGAGTGATTGAACTGAACTGAACTGAAAGTATGACAGTCAGTATGACAGGTGTTACCTAAGAGTCACACTAAAAATACAAGTTTGCCAATTGATTCATTTTAAATCAACCTGGAAATTTACTTTATGTTTTAAAAATACTATAAAAAATAAAACAAAATCCTACTGTTACTACAAGACCACTTACTGATAGAAAGAATATGTACTCTGGAGCCTAACAGACTTAGGTTCCCAATCCTTTGGCCAGACTCAATAAGGATGTGACCTTGGGCATTTTATTTAGTATCTGTGGGCCCCAGTTGTAAAACTGGAATAATAATAGGCCCTCCATAGGGTATTGTCAGGGTTAAATGAGAAGAATGTTCCTCATATATAGGGGGTCTACAATCTAGGAAATTCATGTTTCTTCCCTCCCAATAGTGCCCACCCTCTGTCCTATGCTAACAAAACCGAGTCCCCCTAAAATCAAGTCCCCCTAAAACAAATTCCTCTGTCATGTTTATGATTAACCTCTCTATCCAAAATTTTATTACCATTCTGTTCTCAAGACTGAGGCGTATCAAAGAAAAGGAGGGTTGAAATGGAGCCAGATCCTGTGGGGCCTTCCCATGTTCACAAGCCTTTCTGTGTCCACTTCCTCACATCTTTCCTGTTTGTAGGGAAAAGGCTTCAACCTCCTAGACCTTCCATGAGTTCCCAAGAATTCAAACAGTTACTAATTAGAGCAGGGAGGGAATGCAGAAACAAAGGAGGAGCAGTTAAGAAACAATGTGAAGTGAAAGTCGCTCAGTCGTGTCCATCTCTTTGCGACCCCATGGACTATACAGTCCATGGAATTCTCCAGGCCAGAATACTGGAGTGGGTTGCCATGCCCTCCTCCAAGGGATCTTCCCAACCCAGGGACTGAACCCTGGTCTCCCACATTGCAGGTGGATTCTTTACCAGCTGAGCCACAGGGGAAGCCCAAGAATACTGGAGTGGGTAGCCTATCCCTCCTCCATTGGATCTTCCCAACCCAGGAATCAAACCAGAGTCTCCTACATTATAGATGGATTCTTTACCAACTGAGCTATCAGGGAATCTCCCAGTTAAGCCCCTGATATTGTTAAGAGGCAATAGTGCAATGATAAAGCTGGTCCTTTTCATATTGTTCATGGGGTTCTCAAGGCAAGAATACTGAAGTGGTTTGCCATTCCCTTCTCCAGTGGACCACGTTTTGTCAGAACTCTCCTCCATGATCCGTCCGTCTTGGGTGGCCCTTAGACAAGGCTGTGGTCCATGTGATCAGATTGGTTAGTTTTCTGTAATTGTGGTTTTCAGTCTGTCTGCCCTCTGATGGAGAAAGATAAGAAGCTTATGGAAGCTTCCTGCTGGGGGAGACTGACTGAGGGGGAGACTGGGTCTTGTTCTGATGGGCAGGACATGCTCAGTAAATCTTCAATCCAATTTTCTGTTGATGGGTGGAGTTGTGTTCCTTCCCTGTTATTTACCTAAGGCCAAACTATGGAGGAGGTAATGAAGATAATGGCGACCTCCTTCAACAGATCCCATGCAGGCACTGCTACGCTCAGTGCCCCCAACCCGGCAGCAGGCCACCACTGACCCACGCCTCTGCTGGAGACTCCTGGACACTCCCAGGCAAGTCTGGGTTGGTCTCTTGTGGGGTCACTGCTCCTTTCTCCTGGGTCCTGGTGCACACAAGGTTCTGTTTGTGCCCTCCAAGAGTCTGTTTCCCAGTCCTGTGTAAGTTCTGGCAGCTCTATGTGGGGTTAATGGCGACCTCCTCCAAGCAGGTGCCATACCCATGTCTGCTGCACCCAGAGCCCCTGCCCCTGCGGCAGTCCACTGCTGACCTGTACCTCCACAGGAGATGCTCAATAGTTCCTCCTTAAGGGATATATGTAACAAGGTATCTCTGAGTTCTTCTACAGCATCTAAGCCCACTGCCCAGGTGGAGAATGGTAACTTCAGGCTGAGCATAAGCACTTGAGTCCCAGGCTGGTTGGAACCAGAAGACTGATAATTCAGATTCCTGGGACACCACCCTGTTACCACCAAAAGGAAAGCCACACCCCTGATGATCTCCTCCCAAATTTTGCCTATTAAAGACTCTCTGAAAATCTTTGGGGAGTTTAGGTCTTTTTTAAAGACCTTAAATTTTAAGTTTAATTTAAAACTTAAACTTTAAATTTTAATTTCAGGAGTTCAGCATGAGCCCCTCCATTCTCCTTCCTTGACCCCACAATATATCTTTCTCTACTTCAACAGATTTCATTTTCTTGGGCTCCAAAATCACTTCAGATGGTGGCTGCAGCCATGAAATTAAAAGATACTTGCTTCTTGGAAGAAAAGCTATGACCAATCTAGACAGCATATTAAAAAGCAGAGACATTATTTTGCCGACAAAGGTCCATCTAGTCAAAGCTATGGTTTTTCCAGTAGTCATGTATGGATGTGAAAGTTGAACCATAAAGAAAGCTGAGCACTGAAGAACTGATGCTTTTGAACTGTGATGTTGGAGAAGACTCTTGAGAGTCTCTTGGACTGCAAGGAGATCCAACCAGTCCATCCTAAAGGAAATCAGTTCTGAATATTCATTGGAAGGACTGATGCTGAAGCTGAAACTCCAATACTTTGGTCACCTGATTAGAAAGAACTGACTCATTGGAAAAGACCTTGATGCTGGGAAAGATTAAAGGCAGGAGGAGGAGATGACAGAGGACGAGATGGTTGGATGGCATCACTGACGTGATGGACTTGAGTCTGAGCAAGTTCCAGGAGTTGGTGATAGACAGGGAAGCCTGGTGCGCTCAGTTCATGAGTTTGCAAAGAGTTGGACATGACTGAGTGACTGAACTGACTTCAAACTCTGATATTTCAGCGTGTTAGGCCTAACTGTGCATCAGGCACATGAAGCTGGGTTTGACAACACTGGTAGTTATAGGGCATACATCTTAAAGTTTGGCACAGATTCAAACCTCTAGCAGGGATTTTGAACAAACGCTAGAAATTTAATGCATCAGATCAAGTAATTCCAAATTCCATCGTAATTCCAAACAACATGATTTTTTCTTATAAATGTCTTGGCTTCAAATTGATTTTGTACAGCTGGATGATCCAAGACAATGATGATTAAGTCAAACTGTGATCTACTCTTTCAAAAGCAGATGGCAACCCCCTCCAGTAGTCTTGCCTGGAGAATTCCGTGGACAGAGGAGCCTGGCTGGCTAGTCCATGAGTCTCAAAGAGTCAGACACAACTGAGTGAGTATCATTATCATCATTTTTTCGAAACCTCTCTTGGAAACCACTCTCATTTCTTTTTGGGTCTTCGTTGCTGCATGTGAGCTTTCTCTAGTGGCGAGCAGGGTCTACTCCTTGTGGCAGGACACAGGCGTCTCATTGCAGTGGCTTCTCTCTGCTGCAGAGCACAGACTTTAGGAGCGCAGGCTTCAGCACTTGCGGGATGTGGGCTCAGCAGTTGTGGCGCATAGGCTTAGGTGCCCCTCAGCATATGGAATCTTCTTGGATCAAGGATCGAACCCCTGTCCCCTGCATTGGCAGGTGGATTCTTTCCCACTGTACCACCAGGGAAGTCCAGAAGTCACTCTCCTTAGCTAGGACTGGCAAATCACATGAATATTATTTGAGAATAAATATCTGTTGATTGCTTTTGTCTCACAGATGAGACTGTCTTATTACCAAATCATTTTAACGTTTCTTCATCTAAAGTGGGCTACAATCATATGCCCTGAAAAACAAAAAGCATTTAGTGTGTTTTCAATATTACACTCGATATTATTCTGTTTGAAGCAAATTTAACATAAAGAAATCTTTACTTTTCAAACAGACAACTGGGGAGAGGACCTAACTGATATTTACTACACCTCTATGATATGACAGTCATTGACTGAAGCATTAAAATACTATTTCAAGCTCATGCTCTTCCCATGGCATCCTATTTCCTCAGGGAACATGTTAGAGACTGTCTGATCTTAATAACAAAGGAACGTAGCCAGGAAGCACCTGATTGTGTCTGGTGATCTCCCTTGATAGTATCAGGAAATTATGAGACCCACATTTCTAAGTGGAAGATTTGGAAATCTGATAGAGAGAGATCTCAGAGAGAAAAACATACCATTTTCCCCTGGGTTCCATCTGAGACCTAGTGAAGAGAGATCAGGAGTTTCTCAAAGTGGGTCCTCTGGAATGTAGAATTCCAAGATACTTTGTAAAAAAAAAAGAATTCTGTAGTCAATTCAGAAACACATCATACCATATCCCCATCTGTCTTGGATGTAATTAGCATAGTGAATGCAAATTAGCATATTGAAGGCTGTGAGTAATGCTAGAGGGGGAAAAACCTGTCAGCCTTAAAAACACTCAATATTCCTTACTCTGCTCTTGGAAATCCTTTTGCATATAACTCACATTGTTCTGCAAACAAAATAGACCATCTTACCTCTCAAAAAAGAAAGACTAGTCCATTCTGCTTCAAATTCACACATACAAATTGTTTATACAAGTTGAGTTAGTTGAAGCTATTAATAACATTCCAGATGTTTTAGGGTATTTTTGGCTAAGAGTCCTTTTTTAAAAATGAGCAAGCATCTGAATAGTTCAGACTCCCCAGACCCACAAAGTCTTCAGTTACTAACTTACTCCAAACAAAACTTGAAAAGGTCTTTTTTCAAAGTGTCAGAATAAGAGCTATGTTCTGGTCTCTAATGCAGTGGTAGAAATTTTGCTTTTGCAGGCGAAATTGGTGTGGGGAGAGGCAAACTATCTCAGCACAAATCATGGTAATTGTATATCTTTCAGCTTAAATGCTGGAGCAACACTAAATTACTTACCACAAACTTAATGAAAACATAACTAATGTCAGTCTGCAAGTTTCCATTAATGGAGCTGTACTCTCTGTCTTTAAACCCTCATCACCCATTGCCTGGATTGTTAAACTTTCCTCATCTTCACATCTATTCTCTGTCATTTAGTAAAATCAATGGAAAAAGTAGGCAATGGTCAACACAACACATGTTTTCATTTTAACTCTGCTCCTAAAAGAGAATGGCAAGCATAATTTTCTGTCTGCCGCTAGAGATGTCATGGTTTAGACATTATGTCAGCATTTAGAGATTCCGGGACACTGTCTGGTATGGCTGGACTTCCATCTGATACCTTCCTGAAAGTGTTAGTCATTCCATCGTATCCGACTCTTTCTAACTTCATGGACTATAGTGCACCAGGCTCCTCTGCTCATGGGATTCTCCAGGGAAGAATACTGGAGCGGGTTGCAGTTTCCTTCTCCAGGGGATCTTCCTGACCCAGCGATCCAACCCAGGTCTCCTGCATTGCAGGTGGTCTGTCTAGTTAAGGCTATGGTTTTTTCAGTGGTCATGTATGGATGTGAGAGTTGCACTATAAAGAAAGCTGAGCACCAAAGAATTGATGCTTTTGAACTGTGGTGTTGGAGAAGACTCTTGAGAGTCCATTGGACTGCAAGGAGATCCAACCAGTCCATCCTAAAGGAGATCTGCGGGGGACTGCCCGTGAGGGGTTAAGTCTTGGGAGCTGCTCGGCGTTATGCAGAGCCCTAGGACATGTGCCTAAGCTCCCTGTCCCGCCACCCTCAAGAATTTTTATAGCCCTTAAGGCTCCAAGATGTTTGGTTTCGGCAACATTTCATAGAAGATAGATTAGCTTATTGTGATCTGTATACAATGGTACGGGTCTGGTGATTGTATCTGGAGATTAAAAACAATCTTGTAAAGGTCAGAAATCACGTACTTTACCCTATATATGCTGCAACATAATAAAGCAAGATATCAGCCATTTTGGTCTGATCCTCTCAACCCCATCTTTTGTCTCTCTCTTATTTTCTTAGCGGGGACGCTCCGTTCTCTCCCTGTGCAGGTGCGACTCTTGCTTGTGCTGGCCGCGGCAGGGATCAGTCCTGGGTGTTCATTGGAAGGACTGATGCTGAAGCTGAAACTCCAATACTTTGGCCACCTGATGGGAAGAGCTGACTCATTGGCAAAGACCCTGATGCTGGGAAAGATTGAGGGCAGGAGGAGAAGGGGATGACAGAGGATGAGATGGTTGGATGGCATCACTGACTTGATGGACATGGGTTTGGGCGAACTCTGGGAGTTGGTGATGGACAGGGAGTTCTGGCGTGCTGTGGTTCATGGGTCAGAAAGAGTCGGACACGACTGAGTGACTGGATTGAACTGAACTTTACCATCTGAGTCACCAGGGGAACCCAATACCTTCCTAAACAGAAGGAATTGATTGCTAAAGAATCAGATGATCTAAAATCTTAGGGCATTCACCATATATTTATTGGAAGCAAGTCAAATGCTTTTCATAGATCTTATCCTTCTGGAAAATCTTATAAGCTTGGTAACTTTGCATAAGTTAGCATCCTGGGCAGCATGAAAAGCAGTTTGGTAACATAATTCATGACATGTTTCTTTTAAAAGTAAATGTAAACTATTTTTTAAAAAACTGAAAGTTATTCCTTCTTCTCTTCTCCTGGTCTATCAAGAGCAGGTATTGGTCCCTACCAGTTACAGGCACCAAAAGGGTGAATTGATTGTAGTGTATTTAAAAGTAGTAAATCCAGCAAAAGGCTCATCTGCTTTTATTATCACCACACACCATTGACAGTGCCAAGCATTGTCAGTGCTAAAATACTTGGCATTGAAAAAAGCATTGTATTGGCTTATGCTCCAACAATTCTTATAATTACAGCTGATTTTACTGATATATCCATAAAGTTCACATTGGTACATTTTTATTGTGTGTGTGTGTGTGTGAGTGGGTGTGAGTGCACGCTCAGTCATGTCCAACTCTTTGCAACCCCAAAGACTGTAGCCTGCTGGCCTCCTCTGTCCATAGAATTTTCCGGGTAAGAATATTAGAGTGGGTTACCATTTCTTATTCCAAGGGATCTTCCCATCCCAGGGATAAAACCCACATCTCTTGTGTCTCCTGTGTTGGTGGGCAGATTCTTTACTACTTCATCACCTAGGAAGCCCTTATCATTTAATAAAAACTAATTTCTACATGAATGTTAATTCAGAGAATTTCCAATTATACTTTCCCTCTAGGACTTGGAAGCACATTTCCAATACAAGAATAAGTTTGCCAGAGATCAGAATTATTTAAATTTCCTTCAGGCTTGGTTCGTGTCTACAACCCCTGTGATACTACATATTTCTGTATTTAAATAGTAGATTGGAAAAAAAGCAGTGACATCACAGTGATTGTAAAGCTGAAGTAACAGAATGTGAGTTTCTTCAATCCTGGTCGTTCTAAGTGTAGATCATTCTCTTAATCTTCAGGATTTCGCCCTTTGGAAGAGTTGTGTGTGTGTGTGTGTGTGTGTGTGCATGCGCGCGCGCGCCTTCCTCTTTTTCTTTAAGAAAAGGACATTAATATAATTAAATAGTATTAATCCATTGCTTTTTCTCCTTTCTCTTTTTCTGGGCTTAGAAATTTAATTAACTTATTTTTGCTGTAATGAATATTTATTTTCTGGTGATTATTATTATCATATGTTTCATTGCATAATTATCACTGAGAACCATTTCATCATATAAAGTAGTGTTTGTTGAAAAGTGATCTGCCCTGGTTGTCGAATATACTAGGGATGCTGCTCTCCCATTTGAGAAGTTTCATTCATCAATATGTCTTTTTAGAAAATAGGAGCAGATACAGTGCTTCGTAAATGATTCACGTAACTGAGTTCTTCAGATCATGCTCCATACTTCATCCTACATTATGAAGCAAAGACTAGGTTGTTTGAGTTGGATATACTCTTCCTTGTGGGAGTCTTGATATTTGATGTGTTCCTATTTATATCTCTGGCCTGAGGTCCTTGTGATAGAGCTCAGATGAAGTTTTAAAGAGTTTTGATGGAAGGACTTAGAAGAATGTTTCTGAAATACCAGACAAAGTGCCCCTCACATAGGCCACTGTAGACAGAGAATTGAAAACAAACAAGCAAACAAGTAAAAAACAACAACAAAACCCCACGATTCTCAGAAAAAAAGGTCACAAATAGAAAAGCATGGAGAGCCAAGACAATCTTCAGATCTAAACACCAAGTCAAAGAATAAAATTTCCTTCAAAATCATCTGGAATAGTGATGTTCAATCTTTATTGGTTAAACACCATTGTCCTAGACATTAGTAAATGTTTTGGGTCCTCTCCTCAGAATATCATACGTATTAACACAAACACAAGACATATATTAATACAAACTTTTATGACATCTCATATAATGTCTGGAGCTTCACGACTCCATCTTTTTAATCTGTTTTCAGAAACTCTAGTCTGGTTCAGGGATGATAAGAATGGCTCACAGAGGTGGAGGGATCTACCAATATTCCTGGGAAAATCTCCTTGTCCCAGTCTAGTGTTTTGCATCCTACTTTTAACGCTTGCTGAGTAATAGGCTAGTAATAGTAATAGTAAATAAACATTTACTAATATAAGATCAGACAACAAATTTGCAATATACAAATAATTCATGCATTGCTAAGTATTAGTTCCTAGGTCAGGAAGATCCCCTGGAGTAGGAAATGGCAACCCACTCCAGTATGCTTGCCTGGAAAATTCCATGAACAGAGGAGCCTGGTGGGCTATAGTCCATGGGGTGACAAAGAGTTAGACACGACTGAGCAACTAACACTTATGCAATTCTTTTAACCTTTTGTATCTTGTTAAAATATTTTGTATATATAATACAGGACTGTTGATAAGCACTGCACATCTGAACCACAATCTCTTCATCTTTCAATAAAGAAATTGATCACTGCTTGGGAGAATTATATCAAATACAGTAGGTTCTCAGTAAATAATGAGTTATTATTATTCTCGTTATTAGTAAGGCTAGCAGATTCCTTACCATCTGAACCACCAGGAGAGCCCAAGAGAAACCTTAAAGATCACACAATCTTTTTACAAACAAGAGAATTGAGACAGTCTTTAGGGATATGCAGCTAATTCACAGCAGGCTACTGGTAAAGAACTCACCAATAAAATGTTTATACTTCTCAGGTCCTCTTTTCCCCAAATTTTTATTCCCACGCCACATAGACTCTAGGAACAGAGATCAGATCAGCTCAGTCACTCAGCTGCATCTGACTCTTTGTGATCCCATGAACTGCAGCATGCCAGGCCTCCCTGTCCATCACCAACTCCCAGAATTCACCCAAACCCATGTCCATCGAGTTGGTGATGCCATTTAACCATCTCATCCTCTGTTGTCCCCTTCTCTTCCTGCCCTCAATCTTTCCCAGCATCAGAGTCTTTTCCAATGAGTCAGCTCTTCACATCAGGTGGCCAAAGTATTGAAGTTTCAGCTTCAGCGTCAGTCCTTCCAGTGAACACCCAAGACTGATCTCCTTTAGGATGGACTGGTTGGATCTCCTTGCAGTCCAATGGACTCTCAAGAGTCTTCTCCAACACCACAGTTCAAAAGCATCAATTCTTTGGTGCTCAGCTTTCTTTATAGTCCAACTCTCACATCCATACATGACCACTGGAAAAACCATAACCTTGACTAGACAGACCTTTGTTGACAAAGTAATGTCTCTGCTTTTGAATATGCTATCTAGGTTGGTCATAACTTTCCTTCCAAGGAGTAAGTGTCTTTTAATTTCATGGCTGCAATCACCATCTGCAATGATTTTGGAGCCAAAAAAATAAAGTCAGCCATTGTTTCCACTGTTTCCCCACCTATTTGCCATGAAGTGATGGGAGCAGATGCCATGATCTTAGTTTTCTAAATGTTGAGCTTTAAGCCAACTTTTTCATTCTCCTCTTTCACTTTCATCAAGAGGCTTTTCAGTTCCTCTTCACTTTCTGCCATAAGGGTGATGTCATCTGCATATCTGAGGTTATTGATATTTCTCCCGGCAATCTTGTTTCCAACTTGTGCTTCCTCCAGCCCAGTGTTTCTCATGATGTACTCTGCATATAAGTTAAATAAGCGGGGTGACAATATACAGCCTTGACCTACTCCTTTTCCTATTTGGAACCAGTCTTTTGTTCCATGTCCAGTTCTAACTGTTGCTTCCTGACCTGCATATAGGTTTCTCAATAGGCAGGTCAGGTGGCCTGGTATTCCCATCTCTTTCAGAATTTTCCACAGTTTACTATGATCCACACAGTCAAAGGCTATGGCATAGTCAATAAAGCAGAAATAGAAATAGCAACTCTCTTGCTTTTTTGATGATGCAGCAGATGTTGGCAATTTGATCTCTGGTTCCTCTGCCTTTTCAAAAATCAGCTTGAACATCTGGAAGTTCACAGTTCACATATTTCTGAAGCCTGGCTTGGAGAATTTTGAGCATTATTTTTCTAGCATGTGAGATGAGTGCAATTGTGCGATAGTTTGAGCATTCTTTGGCATTGCCTTTCTTTGGAATTGGAATGAAATTATATCTACAACTGTGGGCAGGAAGCCCTTAGAAGAAATGGAGTAGCAATCATAGTCAGCAAAAGAGTCTGAAATGCAGTACTTGGATGCAGTCTCAAAAACAACAGAATGATTTCTATTTGTTTCCAAGGCAAACCATTCATTATCACGGTAATCCAAGTCTATGTCCTGATCAGTAACACTGAAGAAGCTGAACTTGAATGGTTCTATGAAGACCTACAAGACCTTCTAGAACTAACACCCCAAAAAGATGTCCTTATCATTATAGGGGACTGGAATGCAAAAGTAGGAAGTCAAGAAACACCTGGAGTAACAGGCAAATTTGGCCTTGGAGTACAAAATGAAGCAGGGCAAAGGCTAATTAGACTTCTGCCAAAAGAACACACTGGTCATAGCAAACACCCTCTTCCAACAACACAAGAGAAGACTCTACACATGGACATCACCAGATGGTCAACACCGAAGTCAGATTGATTATATTCTTTGCAGTCAAAGATGGAGAAGCTCTATACAGTCAGCAAGACTGGGAGCTGACTGTGGCTCAGATCATGAACTCCTTATTGCCAAAATCAGACTTAAATTGAAGAAGGAGGGGAAAACCACTAGACCATTCAGGTATGACCTAAATCAAATCCCTTCTGATTATACAGTGAAAGTGAGAAATAGATTTAAGGGACTAGATCTGACAGACAGAGTGCCTGATGAACTATGGACAGAGGTTCGTGACATTGTACAGGAGACAGGAATCAAGACCATCCCCAAGAAAAGGAAATGCAAAAAAGTAAAATGGCTGTCTGAGGAGGCCTTACAATTAGCTGTAAAAAGAAGAGAAGTGAAAAGCAAAGGAGAAAAAGAAAGAAATACCCATTTGAATGCAGAGTTCCAAAGAATAGCAAGGAGAGATAAGAAAGCCTTCCTCAGCGATCAATGCAAAGAAATAAAGGAAAACAACAGAATGGGAAAGACTAGAGATCTCTTTAAGAAAATTTGAGATACCAAGGGAACATTTCATGCAAAGATGGGCACAATAAGGGACAGAAATGGTATGGACCTAACAGAAGCAGAAGATATTAAGAAGAGGTGGCAAGAATACACGGAAGAACTGTACAAAAAAGATCTTCACGACCCAGATAATCATGGTGTGATCACTCATCTAGAGCCAGACATCCTAGAATGTGAAGTCAAGTGGGCCTTAGGAAGCATCACTATGAACAAATCTAGTGGAGGTGATGCAATTCCAGTTGAGTTATTTCAAATCCTGAAAGATGATGCTGTGAAAGTGCCGCACTCAATAGGTCAGCAAATTTGGAAAACTCAGCAGTAGCAACAGGGCTGGAAAAGGAACAGAGATAGTCAGCCCCTTTATGCATAAGGAATGCTTTCTCTCTTTCATAGGATTTTGTGCATTCTTTTAATTTTAAATTTTGTCATTTTTTTTATACCTAGCCCCCTGCTTGTATGTGTTATGTGTCTTCTGCTCATTTCTCTGGCTTTTGGTTTTAAGATGCCCTAATCAAACATTGGTAAAAGATCCACAGGCACTAACTAAGGAAGTCCAGGCCTCATGCCCAAGATGAAGAGCTCCAAATAAGCATGGAGGCCAAAATTGCTCCTGGCTTAGGAACATGAAACTAATGTTCTGCCTAGGCCATAAAAGGTAAACCTGAAATCCAGTTACTATGATGTGTCCACAACCCCCCACTCTGTTGAGCCCCCTCCCCCTACACACACACCCTCCCTCAAGGATGGGGAAGTGGACTTAGAAATTTTAGGGGAAAATGCGTTAGAAAGAAAACATCTTCTCTACTTATTGCATCACTATTTTCATTCAGGATCCCTGGGTCAGGAAGATCTCCTGGAATAGGAACTGCCCCCCTCCGCCACCACCACCACACACACACACTCCAGTATTCTTACCTGGTGGGCTACAGTCCATGGAGCTGGAAATAGTCAGACATGAGTGAGCACAGCATTCACACAGCCTCTACCTATCCCATCACCATTTTATTCACCATTTAACAACAGTTTCCAGAATGGCTTGTTATCGCAGGAAATGTCTCTAAAATTGAGTCTCAGAAGCTGTGTTTAGAAATAGATTGGGCTGAGGCAAGATCTGGATTGAGGAACAGTCAAGGTGGAGGAAATTGAGAGAAGACCTATAAAAATGTCATTTGGTGAGAGTTTCAGGTCTACGTCAGCAGCAATTAGAGAAACAGACCCTTGAGTGTATTCAAAATAAAAATGACCCAGCAGAGGGAGAAGCCTTAGGAATAACGACTTGGAGAAAGCAAAGGTCAAGCACTGTTTCTTATTTGTTGGAGAATGCTTTTTTACCAAATGCTTTCACTTTACCCTTCTCCATAAGTATTGTAGGTGCTTTTCTTTGAGACGTACTTTCTCCAACATATTTCAAAACCTAGGGGAAAAAAATTCTCCCGAACTTTCTAATGCTCTCCTCCAAGTAAACTATAAATGCCAATTGTGCTTTCAAGATTTCAGCTGTCACAGATGGGCCAAGATTTTTCTATGCTCTGTTAACATCCGAACACAAGTTCACAGTTAGCTGGCTCACTATTGTTTAAATCACTGTTATTTAAATCAAATGAAGTAAACACATATATACCTACTGCGTGTGCCTGATATTTAATAAGTGCTCAACATGTATCTAGTACATGAATAAATGTATGACATCCTGAGCTAGATACCAAAATTTAAAATAACTGATAGAAATCTGATTTAACATTATGTTTCTCAAATTATCTTTTTCTTAAAGTGGTTCAAACAGAATGGGTAACACATATGCTTGCACATATGGCAAAATGTTTAAAAATTGCAATTGCATCTTTCAGATTTGTGGGTTTTAAGTCCCACCTTCTATGCACAGAAAAACCATAACAAGAAAATAAGAGGAAAACAAAAGCATTGCCCTTTGTATCTGAGTACAGTGTAAACAGATTCTACTACAAATGTGATATTGCAGCTCACTGAATCATGTCCCATTGGACATGACCTATTTTTCCATCACATTCTGGAAATCCCAAAGAAACAGACATCCACTCTTTCCTTTTACCTGATTCATTCTAACAGATTTCTCCCCTATCTGTGTGTATTGATGTTGTCTCAGTGTTCACACACAGCTTCCTGGTGGGCTGGGGCAGTGCACTTCTAATTCTTCCTTGTACAATATTTTCCCCATCATATTTTAAGTCTCACAACCACACAAAGGTTGTTTGATTGATTTTTGGTGCATAAAGCTAAAAGTCAGTCACCTACCCCAACTCTCTGTGTATAACTCTTTTCAATTTCCCTTTTCAGATAGCTGAACAAAATGCTTCTAAGAAGTAGTATTTCAATAATTCCTCCTTGACAATGAGTAGTATTCTAATGAATTCCTCCTTGATATGGCCATTTAATTATTTTTCTTGTTATAAAAAATTCATCAATGATCCAGCCTTCTATTTATCACCAACTACTCAACATCTAATGGTAATATAAATTGCTCTTTATTAGTTTTATTCATAATTAAAGTTTCATTTGAAGGCACCAGATTATAAAGATGAGGAAAGTTAAAGCCAGACAAATTTGAAAGTGGTAATAATTACACTACCATTTTCATCCAAAATGAATGAGAAAGCTAAATACCTTTTAAAAGATTTCATTAAATCAAGTTGTTAATGAAAAGTGAACAAAGCTAAAGAAGAATCTACTGTTGATAGTGAGGAGAGAGGCAACCCTACAAGAGGTTACCAAACAATTTAGCCATTTACACGCAAACACCCAATGAGAAATCAATAAGATTCATACATTTAAAATAAGTCTTGCCCCCTACTTATCAGTGTCTCTGTAAATATGGCAATAGCAGAGGATTCATTTTTTACTTTTTTTAAATTGGTACTAAAATATGTAGACTCAATTTATAAATTTTAATATAAATACATTATGCAAAAAAGAGATCAATAAAATTGAATTTTATAATGAAAATATTTACTAACTGAAGTCTTTATTGACATGTAGCTTTGAGATGAGGTGTTAGCATAGTACACTTTTTATTGATCAATAATTATTTAGGATAATTTCACTGTTTTGGTTCATGTGTTTAAGTAGCTCATAAAAAGATAAGCTTCATCTCCTCATTGAGAAATGTTAGACTTGTTGAATTAGGTTATTGATCACTGGGAGAAAGTCTGGTACCTTCAGGTACATTAACATTTTAAGTTCACTAAGGAGTCAATATAAAATTACAATAGGGCTTTAAGTAAAATGTTGGATGACAGGTGGCTAGGTCAGCATTTCCACCTTTAGGCAAATTCATGCCCTCGGTCACCTTCATTTAAGTTGTTTTGGAAGAAATCACCCATTTGTTTTCCATGCATACACACTAGTGAGAAATGGAAGAATAAGGACTAAGACACAAATTCATAATGGCATTCATTCATCCTCATGTGAACTTACATTTGCCCTTAATTTAAGTTATAGTAGCCTTGTTCCCTTATGTGTTGAATAAATTGTTGTTCTTCCAGAGTTACAAGAACTCTTTCACGTCCACAAGGTGACATTTCCCAAACTAGAGTAACAAATTATTTAATGGATCCTGGTCTGCCTAAAAGAGTTAATATAGATAATTTATTTTTTGCTCCTCCCTTTAACAGAATATGGCCTGAGATCATTGTGGTTTGTTTCATTCTAAAACAAGGAATAGCTGACCGTTTTTAAACTGTTAAATATCACAATTAAGATGGAACTATTTTATTAAAAATAAATTTGAAAACTTGGGGGAGAAACGACGACTCTGTGTTTCTAAAATCCTAAACTGCAATGCTCAGGTCTGTGTATATGGCTCAAAATATCTCTTGGCAACATGAAATAAAAATAGCAATTGTAAGTTTACAGGCTATGCCTATAATTTTCAAATAAATATTTTTTTTTTTTAATTTTAAAATCTTAAATTCTTACATGCGTTCCCAAACATGAACCCCCCTCCCACCTCCCTCCCCACAACATCTCTCTGGGTCATCCCCATGCACCTGCCCCAAGCAAGCTGCACCCTACGTCAGACATGGACTGGCGATTCAATTCTTACATGACAGTATACATGTTAGAATTCCCATTCTCCCAAATCGTCCCACCCTCTCCCTCTCCCTCTGAGTCCAAAAGTCCGTTATACACATCTGTGTCTTTTTTCCTGTCTTGCATACAGGGTCGTCATTGCCATCTTCCTAAATTCCATATATATGTGTTAGTATACTGTATTGGTGTTTTTCTTTCTGGCTTACTTCACTCTGTATAATTGGCTCCAGTTTCATCCATCTCATCAGAACTGATTCAAATGAATTCTTTTTAACGGCTGAGTAATACTCCATTGTGTATATGTACCACAGCTTTCTTATCCATTCATCTGCTGATGGACATCTAGGTTGTTTCCATGTCCTGGCTATTATAAACAGTGCTGCGATGAACATTGGGGTACATGTGTCTCTTTCAATTCTGGTTTCCTCCGTGTGTATGCCCAGAAGTGGGATTGCTGGGTCATAAGGTAGTTCTATTTGCAATTTTTTAAGGAATCTCCACACTGTTCTCCATAGTGGCTGTACTAGTTTGCATTCCCACCAACAGTGTAGGAGGGTTCCCTTTTCTCCACACCCTCTCCAGCATTTATTGCTTGCAGATTTTTGGATCGCAGCCATTCTGACTGGTGTGAAGTGGTACCTCATTGTGGTTTTGATTTGCATTTCTCTAATAATGAGTGATGTTGAGCATCTTTTCATGTGTTTGTTAGCCATCCGTATGTCTTCTTTGGAGAAATGTCTATTTAGTTCTTTGGCCCATTTTTTGATTGGGTCGTTTATTTTTCTGGAATTGAGCTGCAGAAGTTGCTTGTATATTTTTGAGATTAGTTGTTTGTCAGTTGTTTCATTTGCTATTATTTTCTCCCATTCAGAAGGCTGTCTTTTCACCTTGCTTATATTTTCCTTTGTTGTACAGAAGCTTTTAATTTTAATTAGATCCCATTTGTTTATTTTTGCTTTTATTTCCAGAATTCTGGGAGGTGGATCATAGAGGATCCTGCTGTGATTTATGTCTGAGAGTGTTTTGCCTATGTTCTCCTCTAGGAGTTTTATAGTTTCTGATCTTACATTTAGATCTTTAATCCATTTTGAGTTTATTTTTGTGTACGGTGTTAGAAAGTGATCTAGTTTCATTCTTTTACAAGTGGTTGACCAGTTTTCCCAGCACCACTTGTTAAAGAGATTGTCTTTACTCCATTGTATATTCTTGCCTCCTTTGTCAAAGATAAGGTGTCCATATGTGTGTGGATTTATCTCTGGGCTTTCTATTTTGTTCCATTGATCTATATGTCTGTCTTTGTGCCAGTACCATACTGTCTTGCAAACAAAAGCCCAGGTCCAGACGGCTTCACAGCTGAATTCTACCAAAAATTTCGAGAAGAGCTAACACCTATCCTCCTCAAACTCTTCCAGAAAATTGCAGAGGAAGGTAAACTTCCAAACTCATTCTATGAGGCCACCATCACCCTAATACCAAAACCTGACAAAGATGTCACAAAAAAGGAAAACTACAGGCCAATATCACTGATGAACATAGATGCAAAAATCCTCAACAAAATTCTAGCAATCAGAATCCAACAACACATTAAAAAGATCATACACCACGACCAAGTGGGCTTTATCCCAGGGATGCAAGGATTCTTCAATATCCGCAAATCAATCAATGTAATTCACCACATTAACAAATTGAAAAATAAAAACCATATGATTATCTCAATAGATGCAGAGAAAGCCTTTGACAAAATTCAACATCCATTTATGATAAAAACTCTCCAGAAAGCAGGAATAGAAGGAACATACCTCAACATAATAAAAGCAATATATGACAAACCCACAGCAAACATTATCCTCAATGGTGAAAAATTGAAAGCATTCCCCCTAAAGTCAGGAACAAGACAAGGGTGTCCACTTTCACCGCTACTATTCAACATAGTTCTGGAAGTTTTGGCCACAGCAATCAGAGCAGAAAAAGAAATAAAAGGAATCCAAATTGGAAAAGAAGAAGTAAAACTCTCACTGTTTGCAGATGACATGATCCTCTACATGGAAAACCCTAAAGACTCCACCAGAAAATTACTAGACCTAATCAATGAATATAGTAAAGTTGCAGGATATAAAATCAACACACAGAAATCCCTTGCATTCCTATACACGAATAATGAGAAAGTAGAAAAAGAAATTAAGGAAACAATTCCATTCACCATTGCAACGAAAAGAATAAAATACTTAGGAATATATCTACCTAAAGAAACTAAAGACCTATATATAGAAAACTATAAAACACTGATGAAAGAAATCAAAGAGGACACTAATAGATGGTCAAATAAATATTTTAAAAATCACACTGGTTGACAAGTGTAGAAAAACAGGCAAAAAAAAAAAAGCAGAAAAAATCTATCAAGTCATGTAAGAGAGTTCTGGCCTCATAGCTTAAAGATTAATAAAAAAATGTTTGTAAGGCAAAGAATAGGGGAAGAAAATATAAGAGATGAAGAAACTTGAACAAGAAATATTCCTTCCTATACCTCTTATAATTTTACAGCTGTATCTAGAATCATAGAACTTATACTTCCCAGGTCATTGACATTTTTCAGATAATAAACTAAAAATAGAGTAGGTGTGAGGCCAACAAACATCTTCAAAGTCAGTAACCAGATTTCTCGCTGGTGCTGTTTCCACCGTCCATTTCTCCCTCTTGTTCTGATCAGTGTGGCCAAGCATTGTTATTGTAAAAGCTCTTAAAAAATAAGCACTATCTACCATAAGGAACCCCAAACTAAGGAGATGCATAAAAGATTAGTGAATGGCTATATCCACAGATCCAGGCATCATTTTTTGGCAACCAAGTCAATATAAGTTTTCATAAATAAGCTTTTTCTGTTGATTCTCTCACTTTGAAAACATTGGCTTTCATTGTTAGAAGCAATTTCGTCCAATTTCTCTCTGCATAGGAAATGCTATAAAGTTCATTCACGAATAAGCTCATAAAGACAATGCACTTTTCTCATAAAGAAATGCACTGTACAAGCTAGAAGGAGAAGGAGAGCAAACACATGCCGAGGAGAAAGGAGCTGGCCCAGCAACATAGCTCTATGCTATCCAAACTATGGTTCCACCCTACTTGAGTAAGAAATAGCAGCCTCAGTGGATGCTGGCACCTGCATCTTGCATGACCTGGAATTTTATGCAAACATTTGGTTCTGCATGACGCTCTTGAAGAAAAAGTAGAGGACTTGTTATCCCAGATATCAAGTCTTAGTATAAAACTATAGTAGAGAACTTCCCTGGTGATCCTGTAGTTAAGAATCCGCTTTCCAATGCAGGGGACATGGGTTTGATCCCTGGTCAGGGAACTAAGATCCCACATGCCATGGGGCAACAGCTACTGAGCCCACACGCTCTGGAGCCCTCGGGGCACAATTAGAGAGATGCCTGAGCGCCAGAGATCCTGTGTGCCACAACTAAAATCTAACACAGCCAAAAATAAATAAATAAATAAAACTGTAGTAGGTATGGCAATGTGGTTTTGGCACAGTCAGTTCAGTCACTCAGTTCTGTCCAACTCTTTCTGACCCATGGACTACAGCAAGCCAGGCTTCCCTGTCCACCACCAACTCCCGGAGTTTACTCAAACTCATATTCATTGAGTCGGTGATGCCATCCAGTCATCTCATCCTCTGCCGTCCCCTTCTCTTCCTGCCTTTAATCTTTCCAGCATCAGGGTCTTTTCCAATGAGTCAGTTATTCACATCAGGTGGACAAAGTATTGGAGCCTCAGCTTCAGCATCAGTCGTTCCAATGAATATTCAGGACTAATTTCCTTTAGGATGGACTGGTTGGATCACCTTGCTCTCCAAGGGACCCTCAAGAGTCTTTTCCAACACCACAGTTCAAAAGCATCAATTCTTCAGTGCTCAGCTTTCTTTATAGTCCAACTCTCACACCCACATGTGATTACTGAAAAACCATAGTTTTGACTAGATGGACCTTTGTTGCCAAAGTAATATCTCTGCTTTTTAATATGCTGTTTAGGTTGGTCATAGCTTTTCTTTCAAGGAGCAAGCATCTTTTAATTTCATGGCTGCAGCCACCATCTGCAGTGATTTTGGAGCCCCCAAAAATAAAGTCTGACACTGTTTCCACTGTTTCCCCATCTATTTGCCATGAAGTGATGGGACTGGATGCCATGATCTTAGTTTTCTGAATGTTGAGTGTTAAGCCAACTTTTTCACTCTCCTCTTTCACTTTCATCAAGAAGCTGTTTAGAAGTAGATGTTTTCCTGGAACTCTCTTGCTTTTTTGATCATCCAATGGATGTTGGCAATCTCTGGTTCCTCTGCCTTTTCTAAAACCAGCTTGAACAACTGGAAGCCCATGGTTTTGGCACAGGGCAGATAAATAGACAAAAATATATTAAACCATAGAAACAGACTCAAACATGTATGAACAACTGATGAAGGAATACTCTGACATTACAGACAAGTGCGTAAATGATAGATTTTGCTATAAATTATTCTAGGACAACTGGCTATCCATTTGAGGTCAAGATGGGGAAGAATATGGATGCTTATCTCCTTCCCACTGCCCTATGCACATATAGAGGAAAATCAGCTTTAGGCACACTTCAAACCTAAAGTAAAAGGCAAAAGTACAAAACTTTTAGGAGAAAATATGAGATAATTTTTTAAGACTTTGGGGTAAGAAATTTTAACAATCCACAAAATGCTCAAGCTATAGCTGAAAAGTTTTCAACCAATCACATTAAAGTAAGAACTTTTGTTCATCAAATACTGTAAAGAGAGTGAAAATGCAAGACACAGAATAGGAAGAAGATAGTTTCAAGTAATATAACTGACAAAAGGCAACAGTTCTATAGATAAATACATTAAGGTATATTCAATAAAACAGCAGTGAAAATCAATGAACTGTCACTATATGCACAACACAAACAAATCTCCAAAATAAAGAAACAAGTCATGAAATTATCTATTAAGTAAGTTTCAGTTTACCCAATGCTTACAAACAAGCAAAGGTAACGTGATAAAACTATAAAGAACCCAGGAGGATGTTTATTATAAAAGGCAGGATAGTGAGGGATAAGGAGGGAATGGAATTGGGGAGGGACATAGAAGGGAACACCTAAAATACTGACAAATGCTCTACTTATTTTGGATAAAGAATATATATGGATAATCACTTTATTAAACCATATATGCATATATAGTTAATACACTTCTGTAAATGGAAAAGGTAAGTTACTTTTATTTTAATTTAGAATTTCTTATTTTCTGCAGGTTTGGGAAATAAGTAAGGTACTTAATTAAGAAAAGGTAATCTTCAAAATGGGAGAAAATAGGCCAAGACTATATTTTATATATATACATATGTATATATATACATATATATATGTTTGGCTTTGAACTGTCTTTCTAATCAGTCCTGGTTAGAAATTCAGTTTAATTGAACTCACCCAACATTTGTTATACACATTTATTATTGTGTAGCTCTAGGAAAACAAAAATCAACAGAGAGAAATCTTTTCCTAAGACAGGCCACCATATTTTTTGGGGGAACATGCCACCCTATTCTTATCCCTGTTTTGTTTCATTTTAGTTTACAAATAAGCCGTTTGTATTAATGCCTGGGCTTGTTCCATATGGGTATATTTTCTTAGCTACTTAACTCTAAGTTCGGTTAGTATAACTGAACTGTCAGAAAAGTTATAAAATGTAAACTTGAAGGAGTATTGAAAAACTAGGACTAGAACCCAGTTCCCTTGACATTTCTATCATGGTTTTTTAACATACGACAAACATTTCCTCAGAAATATTTCCAGCTTGGTTAAAGTGTGTGTGTGTGTGTGTGTGTGTGTGTGTGTGTGTGTGTGTGTGTGTGTGAGTGAGAGACAGAGGCATTCTTAATGCCTATATTCAAGAGTTCCTTAAGGGCAAGGGATATATCTTCTTCATCTTTGAATCCACAAAATCTAGCAAAGAGTCTGATACTTTACTAGGATATAAATATAACTACAAATAACATATGCATGTTTTTCATCCACTCAAATATATATGTTTTGCTAAGTATTGTGTTTGTGTTTATACATGCATATAATATATACATGTATACATGTATATGCATACACTCACATTAAGAAAATCTGGGTAAACAGATTTTACACACACAGACACATACACACACAATGAAATTATACAAATATAATGTGCAACTTTCTTTTAATTTCTATATACCCCAGATTATGCTAAGTGCTTTAATTGTACTGACTCCTCTGGACAAATGACCCTAAAGGATAGGTACCCTTATTATCACCTTTTGCAAATAAGGAAACTGAGACAGAGCCAATATGGAAACCCCATCAGCTCACTCCAGAGTAATGCTCTTGACCACTATACTATAACAACTCATAAGAATGAAAGCTAAAATGTAATGCAGTTCAGTTTAATTCAGCTCACCCAACATTACCACTATTGGTCAAGTATTATGGTTAGCTCTACAAACACAAAAAGAGAGGTAAGTTTTTTCCTAAGACTGGCCACCAACACCCCATCAACATGTTTATTTTCAGGAGCTCTTTGCTCCATTCTAGCCATCTGATAGAGGCCTATCCTATCCAACTACAGTATCTCATTCTCCTAGAACCAGTAATTGCTTTGGGAGTGAGCCCATAGATCATTTATCAGTGAGACCAATCAGAGTTATCTGGAGATGATCTATGGATGCTGGAAATGAAGATGAATGAATTTCCCTTCCCCTTGGCCTGCTAAATACAGAGGGTAAACAGAGGAGGGGAAAGTGTATGCATTTTCCCCAGAAAATACTCATCTGTAGGAAAAAAGGATAAAGTCAGCATACAGTAGGAACAGACATAGGAGCTAGAGAGAATGAGCAAGAAGCCGCACAACATGGTTTAATCCCTGGGATTCAGCCAAATTGAAAGCCCTTGCACTCCCCAGTCATTGTTTAGTCTCAAAGTTGTATTCAGCACTTTGCTACCCCATGAACTGCAGCCAGGCTCTGCTGTCCTTCACTATCTCCCAGAGTTTGCTCAAATTCATGTCCATTGAGTCAGTGATGCTATCTGACCATCTTATCCCCTGCCACCCTCTTCTCTTTTTGCCTTTAATCTTTCTCAGCATCAGGGTCTTTTCCATTGAGTCAACTCTTCGCATCAGGTGGCCTAAATATTGGAGCTTCAATTTCAGCATCAAGCATCAGTCCTTTCAGTGAATATTCAGGGTTTATTTCCTTTAGGATTGACTGCTGTCCTTTGATCTCCCTGCTCTCCAAGGAACTCTCTAAAGTCTTCTCCAGCATCACAGTTCGAAAGCATCAATTCTTTGGGGTTCAACTTTCTTTATGGTCCAACTCTCACATTTTTACATAACTACTAGAAAAACCATAGCTTTGACTAGACAGACCTTTGACAGCAAAGTAATATCTCTGCTTTTTAATATGTTGTCTGGGTTTGTCATAGCTTTCCTTCCAAGGAGCAAGCATCTTTTAATTCCATGGCTGCAGTCAACATCCACAGTGATTTTGGAGCCCAAGAAAATAAAATCTGTCACTGTTTCCACTTTCTCCTCATCCCTTTGTCATAAAGTGATAGGACCAGATGTCATGATCTAAGTTTTTTGAATGCTGAGTTTTAAGCCAGCTTTTTCACTATCCTCTTTCACCCTCATCAAGAGGCTTTTTAGTTCCTCTTCACTTTCTGATGTTAGAATGGTATTATCTGTGGATCTGAAGTGGCTGATATTTCTCCCAGCAATCTGAATTCCAGCTTGTGATTCATCTAGTCTGGCATTCCACATGATTTACTCTACATAGACGTTAAATAAGCAGAGTGACAATATACAGAGCTTTTGTACTCCTTTCCCAATTTGGAACCAGTCCTTTGTTCCATGTCCAATTCTAACTATTGCTTCTTGACCTGCATACAAATTTCTCAGGAGACAGGTAAAGTGGTCTGGTATTCCCATCTTTTTAAGAATTTTCCAGTTTGTTGTGATCCGCACAAAAGCATTAGCATAGCCAATAAAGCAGAATTAGATTTTGGTGGGATTTTTTTGGATTACATTGCTCTCTCTATGATCCAACAAATGTTGGCAATTTGATCTCTGCTTTCTCTGCCGTTTCTAAACCCAGCTTGTACATCTGGAAGTCCTCAGTTCATGTACTGCTGAAGCCTAGCTTGAAGGATTTTGGGCATAATCTTACTAGCATGTGAAATGAATGCAGTTGCATGGTAGTTTGAACATTCTTTGACATTGCCCTTCTTTGGGATTGGAATGAAAATTGACTCCCCAGTGAGTTAATAAACTGCTTTCTACTGGAGCTTGAAATCATTTTGTTCCTATGACAAAAATAAACCTCAGGAGAGCATCTGCCTCTCTATTCAAGCAGGCAAGTCAGAAGACTAAATTACAGCGTATTTTGGTCATGGATAAATAACTTAGTAAAGTAATTTTTCATTTTACTATCAGGATAAACACCAATCATAGATTTAACAGAATTACAGATAACTCATATTCCTTCTCTTGACCTATATAGAATACTATGATTTACAGAGTAGTAAAGAAGAGATTGTTTCCACAATTTCCATAAAAGAAAAGGGAACTGGGGAAAGTGAGCACTGTGGAGTGAAATTGTTCACATTTGGGAAAACTGTAGCTAGCCAAAGTTCAAGCTATCTTGTACAATACTTTGTACTGATTAAAAATTAGATAAAAATACACATCTCAAAATAAAAATGCTATAGTTATAAACACAAGAAATTCAGAATCAGGCAGCTGGCCTGGAAAATTTTTTCAGGAAGAAAAAGCATTAGCTCAGATAACCTGGTCCCCTAAAAGGAGGAAGTCCTCAAGACCTCAAGCCAAAGCTGAGTTCTAAAGTGTTGGGTTAACAGGTGGGCCTTCGTGTTACTCCACACCCATGTTTATGTACCCAAAACTTTCACCAAAATAACAATTCAATACATCTTTGGCAACAAAGCTCATTTTTCCGAAGACTGTCCTCAATGTAATATAGAGAACAAAGATTTATTTTAGTTCTACCACTTGTTCAGTGGGAAATGTGTAATGATAACTGTTAGTACCTTCCTTTTTCCAGCTGCACTTATTTTTTAAGTCGCTTGGGCAAAAAAAAAAAACATCTCTGGAAAGGCTAACATCTGGGATGTTCAGCAATGCAGACTGAGGCACTGGGCAAAACAAAGATCTGTTTATCAGAGCTGGAGCTCTGAATCAGAGCCAAGATTTGCGTGGAGGGGCTAAGGCAAGGGCCCAGTGTACTTGTTCCCTAATGCAGCTATAACAAATCACCAAAATTCATTATCTTACAGTTCTGGAGGTCAGAAGTTCTAAAATTAAGGTGTTGGCACAATTTTGTTACCTCTATTGGTAGTCAGGGAAAAATTTGTTTCCTTGTCTTTTTGGCTTCTATAAGGACACTTGTGACTGCTTTGGGTCCACCTGGATAACACAGTGTTCACAGATTCTGCAGATTAGGATGTGTACATATGTGGGGACAATATTTCATTTACTGCACATAGATTTGTGGCCCCCTTACTGAAACTTAACCCAACTAAGACCAGGATATGAGTTGTGGATCTAAGCTGGACTGGGAGTCAGTCCACCTGTAGCGGGGACGAAAAGGTGGGAGGGGGTGGAAACCAAATGAAATTCAGTAAGTATAGCTGTAAATTCAGTGTTAAATTGCTTTTAGCCTCCAGCTTGCCAAAATGGGTTTTTTTAGGGTTATGTTGTATTAACTTTTTAAATAAAATTATGCAAAGTCATTTTTACTGTCTGGCCAATATATACTGACATTCAATTTATGGCATAATAAAAAAAAGTGGATTTTGAAATTATTTAGCCTGGATTTTTCAGTCTCAGTTCTTATATTTGTAACCGTCATCTTGGGCATTACATGCTCTCTTTCAATTTCCACGTCCTCATTCGCACAGTGGTGATCATTTCTACCTCATACGATAATTCTGAGGATTAAATGCAATAATTATGTAAAGTGTTTACTTAGCACACTGCCTGGCATTTAGCAAGCATATAGTTTTAGCCTTTCTTTGAAGCACGTGAGCCTTCTGGGTTTTTTGGCAGGAAATCACATTTTAGAAACTGCCTGAATATTGATTGTTAATCAAGAAGCTCTGTTTTTCTTTTTTGCTTGTAAAGTCCCCTTTTCTTGAAAGTGAGAATATCTGTAAATTCTACTTAAATTTTTCTTTTCCCTCTGCATTAGAGAAGTTTTAACTCCAAAATTATTGGTGCATGATAAATGAAAGTTATCATGAAAATGATAAATGAAAGTTCAATTACAATTAGTTTGAATGTGATATTTATGCTTCCTTTTTAAAACCGAAAACCAATGTCTAGCATTTGAATTTGTATAGCAACTGGATTTTGATGACATCAATGATATTGGTTCACCTTCAGAAACACTTTCCAGTTCTTTACAGGATGCTTGGGGCGGGTGCACGGGGATGATCCAGAGAGATGATATGGGGTGGGAGGTGGGAGGGGGATTCAGGATTGGGAGCTTGTATACACCCGTGGTGGATTCATGTCAATGTATGGCAAAACCAATACAGTATGGTAAAGTAAAATAAAGTGTAAAAAAATAAAAAATAAAAAAAATAAAGAATCCCTGGGGAAATATACTGACAACTTCCTGTAGTCGAGTTGTTTGACTGGCTTAAATGCCTCCCACATCCCCAGTGGTCTGGGAAAACTGTTATTTCCAGAAGCCTTTTGTGTTATGTCCTTGCTTTAACAAACCGAAGCTTCCTTGTAAAGAAAAGAGGGTATTGTATGCTTACAGTGAAGCTCTCAGCAATCTTAAGATTTTAATCTTAAAGAAAAATGTTCTTAAAGATTTTAATCTTAAATATTGCCTTCAGCAACTTGAAAACTTACGTGTTGAAAATAAAATTATAAAACTTCAGCTGGTCACGGTGGATAGCTGCCTTGAGTTCAGTTTAGAGTCCACAGCCATGGATGAATTTTTTTTTCAGAATACTGAAGCCTCTTATAGGGATCTATTGCCATTTATTATAATATAAATTAATAACTCCAGGAGATAGTGAAGGACAGGGAAGCCTAGTGTGCTGTAGTTCATGGGGTTGCAAAGAGTCAGACACGACTGAGCGACTGAACAACAACTTAGACACTGCTGTTCATTCTACTGGGTTTTGAATGGCATATATTGCTAGTGTCTGTATTGTGCTTCCTTGGCGCTCCAAGAAGGACACCAGCACAGTTCTCGAAACAATGATCTTCTCTGCACAATGATCTAGGGTTTGGCGTATCTGAATGTGCTTTTGCTTTTCGGATGAATATATATCTCCGCTTTGCTTACCCAAATGGTTAAAGCATTGCTATATATTGAAAACTCCTCCTTTGACTTGAGAACATTAGCAACACAATTTGTTTTGCTGAATCCTTTTCCTGGATCATTAAAATTATCAAGTGTAGTTCAGTTGAGTGGCAAATAAGAGTCCTTTGTGGGAAATCCCCCATAATAGAAGATTACACAGCATATGAAAAAAAAATAAAAATTCCCAAATGTTCTTTGTTGAGACAGATGGTGAAACTATTCAATGTAAGCTACAATGCCTCCATTTGTAATATTTAAACGTCTGAACAGTGACTGATGGGGTTTCTTTAGTAATGCAATCATCTCATAAAAAGTCTTGTTCTTAAGTATCACAGGAGTAGAGAGAGACCTTAGTTTGCTTTGTGTTTGGCCCCCTACATAGTCAATAACACTACACTCCAATACACCTTCTGTACATTGCTTTACTGCAAAATAAAACGAATGTCTCACAGCATGTGAACTCTAAGCAGAGTAATTTAAAACATCAAAATTTTCAGTGGATCCCAAAGCAGACATTTGAGGTCTGCTCAAGTTTTGTTGTGGAGGTTGGATTCAATTGTTTGCCAAGACTATTTGAAAATGAATTTATACTGCCAGCTGCTGCCCAGCTTTTATTGCCAAATAAAACACTCTACCTTATTATAACTAAAAATTGACATAAATAACCTCCCCTTCTCCTATAGCCTATCCAATAGGGAGGTAGCAGAAAAGGAACAAGTTAAAACAAAAAGTCAAGGGAAAAGAGAAGCTAAAGACCATGACACAGCAAAACTGGGTGCTGAAAATAGAAGCATGCAATTCAGCGAGTCAGGCTAAACGCAACTTCTGCTTTTGTTCTGGGAAAAATGATTTAAAATGGAGATTTTACTAACACAATATTGTTGCTTTTATTTATTTCTACATCATTTACAGAAATAAGTTCTATAACTTATTTGAGTTATAGGAACTCAAATAAGTTAAAATCATATCTCACATGATGGTTACTCAGTAAAATGCATAACTTTAGAGGAAGTTAAATTGGTCCATCAAGGAAAGGTGAGTTCCTTGTCTTGTGAAAGAAAACTTTAGTGATATATATTTGTGTGTGTGTGTGTGTGTGTGTGTATTTGTGCTTAGTTGCTCAGTCGTGTCCGACTCTTTGTGATCCCTTGGGCTGTAGCCCACCAGGCTCCTTTGTCTATGGGGATTCCCCAGGCAAGAATACTGGAATGTGTTGCCATGCCCTCCTTAGGGGATCATCCCAACCCAAGGATCGAACTCAGGTCTTCTGTCTTGCAGGCAGATTCTTTACCATCTGAGCCACCAGGGAAGCCCAAGAATACTGGAATGGGTAACCTATCCCTTCTCAGGGGAACTTCCCAACCCAGGAATTGAACAGGGGCCTCCCGCATTGCAGGTGGATTTTTTAATCAGCTGAGATACCTGGGAAGCCCCATATATATATATATATATATATATACTCTTTATTTTTTTTTACTATAGTCTCTCAGTCTTGTAGAATAAGAGACTAAATTTTGTCTACCTGTGTACTCAGAGGTGAACTGACAGTTAACCAAGCTTGCAAGATATTGACGTCAACCCAGAACATTTACATATGCAAGACCAGCCTATCTTTCTCCAGAGTCAGAATTACATGGGAAATAAGATTATAATCATATAGTTAGTTTATTAGTTAATTAATTATTAATAGCTGTTATAGGAACAAAAATCCTTAAAAATATTAATTTTCTATCTGTTGGAACAATGATGTTGGAAGTCAATTAATTATTAGAAAGTTGACTATTAATTGTTTGTATTACTTAGGGTATAGGCTAATACATTATATCACAGAAAACCTGTCAAAAATCTAGAAACCATAAAAACCTAAACCAGATCAGTAAAATGATATTTAATGAGAGTTTAATATGCTCTAAAGAATAGTTCATGAATTGAGAGTCTTCCAAAGCTAAGATGTATTTCCAAGGCATGATGTTACAGGATGGCTTATAAAGTGATAACGAGGAGTGGTTTAACCCTGGCAATGATTGGTTGTTATAGTGTGGGTTCTAGATGGTGGGAAATTGGTTAAAAGTGATTATCTTCCTTCATTTTAGGAAGATGACAAGTATATTTTATGATTATCAGAGGTATCTGTAAGAAATAAGTTTAGTTTCACTTATGTTGATGAAATAAACTAGATTTAATTTTGTTTACACAGCTCAAATGGTTTTGTCTGCTTGGGGATTTTTCAAGTCTGGTCTCCGTTTTATTTTACTTTAACAAATGCTAGAATACCATGGTTTTCACATAACAGCCCGGAACCAGACAGGGTACTCTGCTCCAGAAGGCAGAGAGACCCAGATTCTGCCGTGGTGGCATGCCACTATCCCTCAAGGCTGCCCTTGTCCACATGGACAGAATTGTCTCACAATAACTCACATCCCCCGACTGGAGGCAAGTGGACAAGGGGAGGGGACAGAGACGTACTATTGTTTTTTTTTTTTAATTTTAATTTTTATTTTTTAAATTTTAAAATCTTTAATTCTTACATGCGTTCCCAAACATGAACCCCCTCCCATCTCCCTCCCCACAACATCTCTCTGGGTCATCCCCATGCACCAGCCCCAAGCATGCTGCACCCTACGTCAGACATGGACTGGCGATTCAATTCTTACATGACAATTTTTAAAGCTATGATCAGGAGTTTCCCATACTCTGATAACATGAAATTCTCTGATACGTGAATACTCTGCCCACATGTTATTTCCCTGAACATTGTAACCTGACCAACCTCCAGAGAAGCTGGAAAATGTAGTCTCTAAGGAAGTGGTCATGTGTCCTACTAAAACTCAGCCGTAGAGCAGAGGAGAGCAGCTCTATTATTCAAAGGGTGGTTTCTGCCAGAGTCTGGTATCTAAACAAGGAAAGTTAGATGAACTAAATGCTTAACAGAATCAGGCTATTGTAAGCTAGTCCAGCTATAATTGGTATACACAAATATTATAAATATTTAATATATATAAGTATATTATATATATAAATACATAAATATTGAGTCTGCATCTTCCTAATTGATTTGTGATGCCTCCTTTGACATGAAACAGGCAAAATGTATAAACTTCAACTGTTCCTACCTCTTGAGGTTGATATGAAGATCACTTCTCAGGTCTTAGCTTTTTCCTCTAGAAATTCTTTCAGGCAACTCCTAGGTTCCTTTTAGCCTGGCATACACTTCTTCAGGGGCTTCCCAGGTGATGCTAATGGTAAAGGACCCACCTGTCAATGCAGGAGACAGAAGAGATGTGGGTTCAATCCCCGGGTGGGGAAGATCCCCTGGAGGAGGGCATAGCAACCCACTCCAGTTTTCTTTGCCTGGAGAATCCCACGGACAGAGGAGCCTGGCAGGATCGCACGGAGGTGGACATGGCTGAAGTAACTTAGCACATGAGCATGCATCCTTTATTCATAAAGGCATCATGCACCCTTAAAATTTCTTGCTTATTTATCTGCCTCTGCCATTAGACTATGAAACCCAGTGAGGACAAACTTAAGTTTTCTTCTTTACTCTTTTATCTTAACTCAGTATGTGACGCATTATATAGACCAAAATATTAGTTAACTGACTGACTGATTCAGGTGCCAGCCTGGTCCATGGAGGCAGGTTATGGGGTGGGGGAGGCACATGCCCGAGCATCCAGAGGCAACGGAAGAAAGGAGAGGATGCTGAGAGGTTTTCAGAGAGTGGAGCACATTCATTTCCCAAGCTTGGTCAGAAGCTCCAGGACTGTGGATAAGTAAAATTAAGGAAGAGTATCTTTAAGATAAATATAAAGAGGGAAAATTAGGTAACAGTTGAGCTTAGTAAGTGATCACAAACAATTTATATAGCTGACCCCCGTTCTTCTATTAAGAGTAGAACTTGAGGCTAGTGCTAACCCCTCCTCCGTCACATGAGGAGATTTTGGGTGGAGGTGAGCTCCACTCCTATTCTAGGAAGAGCTTTGCAATTTTTTCCTTGTGCTTATGACTTATACAAGATGAATCTGAGGATGGGCTTCAGACTGGCAGTGTGTCACTTGGCACACTGGTTGTACATCCGCAAGAAGGGAAAACATCACTGCGACTTGTATTTATAACCACACAGAAGACGCATCACTGTGGAACCTGGGCGGCACAGCTGTGACTTGGCATATGGGCCATCAGGTATAAAACAAGTGATCAGATATCTCTGAGGTTATCACTATGGCTGTTCCGTTCTTTTAAAAATTCCTTGTACTTCAGAGGTCTTCGAGGACTGAAAGCTTCTACAGACACATTTTTCTATCCTCTTCTCCAATATCGAAAAGAATCCAAGTTTTGAAGAGAAGATGGTAGTGTTATCCCATCCTCTCAGGAACTCCATGTGGGAAGAAATTAACAGGGAGATAGAATTTAGTAAAAACATATGGGGATTTTTTTTACCACCCTCAGAGCTGTCTAAAATGACAGAAACTAACTGTCTCTCAAATATTGAAATTCACTTCACTTTCAGCTGAAGAGGAAAAGCTAGAGCTTAGATTTCAGCAGCGATTTGGGATAGAGAGGACATGATAACCTCTAAGTTCTATTCTGATTATGAAATTCTATGATGTAACATTTTCTTGATGACTCCGAGGAACATGATGAATGTCGACGATTGTACCGTACAGTGCTGCTGTGAGGTCCTCAGGGTCTGCGGTGAGTTCAGCAGCATTTTCTATGATGCCTTGCTCCAGGCTTGGGTGCTTTTGCTGTTAGTTTGTATCCTTCTGGCCCCATATTTGTCCATCTCCCTGTCCAGACTGGTCAGTTAACAAGCTACATTTTGACTTCTTATCTAAACTGAAATCTTTGCTGGACAAGAAGCAAATTTACTTTGGGTACATAGGGTAGGGCTTTGGCCTGATGATTCCACCCAATGAATATTTGGTGATATTCAATGAATGATGACTGATTACTTAGGAGGCCGCTAGTGAGAAAGAACCCACATGCCAATGCCGGAGATGTAAGAGACATGGGTTTGATACCTGGGTCAGGAAGATCTCCTGGAGGAGGGCAAGGCAACCCACCCCAGTATTCCTGCCTGGAGAATCCCATGGACAGAGAAGCCTGGCAGGTTACAGTCCATAGGGTCACAAAGAGTTGGACATGACTGTAGTGACTTACCACAGCACAGCACACTCTTTATTTACCACTGCTTAGAAAGAATTCCCACTCCATACATTCACCCCAAATCCAAGCCGTAAAGATGCCTTGCTCTTCTTGCTCTTGTCTGAGCAAAATACCTTGTGCTAGATTCTACCAGTGGCTCTCAGTTTCAACTGTTTCTTCCCTGTCTTTCCAATGCCTACTCAACAGTTAAGCTCCCATTTAAATATCATCTCCAGTGTGAAGCCTTCCTTAGGCATGATTCATTGCTTCTCGTATGCCCTGTTAAAATTTTATGCATAGTTTTATCATGTAACTTTAATATTTTATCATAGCCATTTTGTTCCCACTTATTTCTCTAGTTAACTCTGAGCTTCTTGAGGACAGTATCCTATGCCCAGTGCAGTGACTGGCATATCATAGATGCTCAGTAGACACTGAGTGGCTGGGTGGCTGAGTGAGGCAAATTAATGTAATGGAGAAAGCTCATGGATTTAAGGCATTTATCTCAGGAGGCATATTTGCCTGTTTTTTTTATTCCCAACTTTGTTATATCTCTAAAAATCTGATATCTGAATTAACAGGTTATGCCATACTACAGTGAGGTTTATGGGAGGTTCACACTCTCACACACACAGACACTCTCTCTCTCTCTCTCAAACACTTAGTATATTTTAAATCTTTCCTAGTTTGACACATTTTGAAAAAAATCATTTTCTATCACTTTAAGTGTTCTATTTCTATGAGATAAATGTATTGTAAAAAAGTCAATTCTATTATCACTTTAAAATGAAGTTAAAATTGTATTTTGAATTGTATTGTATAGAATTGTATAAGATATGGTCTACAGAGAGCTTTGTGCTCTAAATGTGAAATAATATGCAGCTAGAAGAGATTTATCCACAATGTAATAAGTTATTGGAATCATTACTGTATAAATACATTAGCTATAGGCCACAAAGTGCACGTGCAATTAGGAACGCAGATACTGCCTCTTCCCATCACCCCGTCATCAAATCATTTCAGATATTTTATTCAAAGAACAATTTAATAGTCAGTTATTGAGAAACAGTTTGTGTGTACCCCTTTACTACAAGAAAATTGTAGAAAGTGAGCATGAAGCCCAAACCTTAAAAATCAGTCCTGTTAGTTAATGACAGCTGTTTTCACATAAATTTGACTGTCAGATTCTGCCATTTCCCTGCATTTCTGGGAATTTATGAGATCATTTTTGGCACTTGAAATGTTACTGGCAATTTTCTCTTGGTAGGTAGGAGGAGCAGGTGTAGCTAGTTTTTCAGCATCATCACACCCACCCTGGTTCACCCCTGCATCAACTCTGCAGTTCTCCTGAGCCAAGAGGACCTGGTGGACCTCGTCTTAGTGTTTGAGGACACCTGTAACAAAAGGGTGATTTTGTGTCACAGGCCAATGGAAGAATTTGACAAGAAAACAGGAGTTTCTACTTCTCCTTTACGTGAGCTACTTATTCCTAATCATGGATTTCCAGCAACACAAGGCATTTCCAATTATGTCAGAGAACAGTTTTTAAAACAAAACAAGAAACCATTTAAATTCAGTCTTCTTTTTCAAATTGAACTTTCAGGGCACTATATAGAAAAGAGAATTGTGTCTTTGGATGAGAACAATACAATTCTAAAGACATACATTTATACAGTAGCAATCAATCTTACACAAGAAATATAATTTCTTGCCAATTGGATTTGAATAGATTTTTCTCATATGACTAACTTTATTCACTTTGGAATGAAAAATCAAGTTGTATCTTGCTTCTTTGAGTAATTTCAAGTCATTTGAATTTAAAAGATAAAGTATCCTATAGATTAGAGGGAGTCATTAACTTTTTAATACTTTAGCAAAGCTGTAAATTGATTGACTGGGGCTTGGGATGAATTTTCCCAGGTAGATAATGTTCTACATGGGATTGGTCCACAGACCTACCAAGAAAAAAACTTTTTAAAGTATAGTTGACACAGAGGATGAGATAGCTGGATGGCATCACTGACTCGATAGACGTGAGTCTGAGTGAACTCCAGGAGTTGGTGATGGACAGGGAGGCCTGGCATGCTGCGATTCATGGGGTCGCAGAGTCGGACACGACTGAGCAACTGAACTGAACTGAACTGAACTGACATGAAATACCACTAGGTTTTATTAGGACCTAATTACTGTAAAGATTATGATTCCCTTACACATGATTCAAGATTATACATTGTCTTTTTCGAATGACACACATTTTCTCTACATCCAACAATTAAAATAAACCCTTTAGTTTTTCTCACTACAAACAGTTTAGATAAGTATATACAAAATGAAGATGAATTCTTTCCATTGCTTGGACCATAACTGTGCTGATGCCTTCAGTAGGGACTTAATCAGCCTACTGCATGATCAAGTGTTGAGAACTCATACATAACAATGCTTAGATAAAAAGGAATCTTCAGTTCCACATTAGGATGCCTGGTGCCTAGCTAACTCACAATGTGAGACAAGGTCTGTTGCAGACTTAAATTCTCAGCACTTAAATTCAGTGATGACCAGGCAAATTTACACAGTGGGTGAAGGTGGCCATATTCAGAGTCTTTACTCTGGACCCACTAAACAAGAAGTAACAAGATGTCTGTGGCAGATATCCCTGGACTAACGGTCAAGAAACCTGCCTACTAATTCTCTGTGTGATTTAGAATAAGTCTCTGGACTTCATTATCAGTGTATTGGGACAAAATTTCAGCACCTCTAAGAGCTCTTACCACACTTGCACAAGTGTTTTTCCTATTTCTTGGCTGAGCAGAGTTTCCCTGGATCATTAAGCGGTCCATAGGCAATGATTCTAAAATAGAGCAGAAATGACTAAAGCATCAAACAATGGGTCCCATTACTGAGTCTTGGAAAACAGGGAAAAATTCTAACCTGTAACCAGAGAACCACCTGCAGATGTCAGATTGCTATTTACCTATTACACAATTTCCACATGTAAAGTCTTATCCCTATTCTAAGTATCTAGTATTATTAATAATATAATGAGTCAATATTATTTAAAACAGATTTAAGCAAACAGTTAATACTCCTAACTTTACTGATCAGTTCAGTTCATTTCAGTCGCTCAGTTGTGTCCGACTCTTTGCGACCCCATGAATCACAGCACTCCAGGCCTCCCTGTCCATCACCAACTCCTGGAGTTCACCCAGATTCATGTGCATTGAGTCGGTGATGCCATCCAGCCATCTCATCCTCTGTCGTCCTCTTCCCCTCCTGCCCCCAACCCCTCCAAGCATCAGAGTCTTTTCCAATGAGTCAACTCTTCTCATGAGGTGGCCAAAGTATTGGAGTAAAGACAGTTCCCTTGATAATCAAACTTTACTGATAGAGTTACTCAATAGATAGCAGAAGTCAGTCTGGTGGCTACCTAGACCCATTCTTTAAAAAAAAAATCCCATTATGAGAGTCATTTCACAACTCTACTTTATCAAAGTGACTTTTACTCATTAGACAGTATATTGCAAAATGTTTATTATAATTTCATCATCTTTCATGAATCTCAAAATTTTCCTGAAATTTAAACCAAACTTCAAGCATGAGAATCCCCTGCTTTTCTGTTGATATATTATCCCTGTGTTAAAATGGAAGCTAACATTAATTACGCATTTCTTTTGTATAGGTTTTATGCCAGCCTGAACCTAGCAGACCTAATGAGACAGTCAGGCATTAATATTACTTCTATTTTATACATAAGTATTTGAGACACTTGTCATAGGACAAATATCCTATGGCAGAACTGGAATTTTACCCAGGTGCATATGATGAAATGGTATTATTCAACAGAGGGAAGAAATGCTGGTCGGTTTCTATGCTTCAAGATTCTTCAGTTTAGTTTTTGGTTTGCTCACCAATGCCCCATAGCAACCAAATGTCTACAGCCCTTGGAACCTTGAAGCCTAACTGGAAGGACCCCAGCAGATGCTCTGCCGGTAGTTGAGATGCCACTAAATGACTGGGCATCATTAACTAGTACAGTTCCCTTGATAATCTGTCTCCATTCTCTCTTGTTTTTTAGGTATGAAGTGAAGTGAAGTGAAAGTCACTCAGTCGTGTCTGACTCTTTGTGACCCCAAGGACTATACAGTCCATGGAATTCTCTAGGCCAGAATACTGGAGCGGGTAGCCTTTCCTTTCTCCAGGAGATCTTCCCAGCCCAGGGATCGAACCCAGGTCTCCCACATTGCAGGAGAACTCTTTACCAGCTGGGCCACAAGGGAAGCCCATATAGAAGTCAGTATAATTTATTCTAACTCTTCAGAGAGGCTCTGAGAAATTGATACTCTTTCACTCTCACAGATTCATGGGAAACCCCTGCCATTTAAGGCAGTTTCCACCAGAGTGGAAATCAGTGTCTCTTTTCTTTTGGTGACGGGGGCTGGGGGTGGGGGTACTTCTGAGTTTCCCTGGTGGCTCAGACAGTATAGAATCTGCCTGCAATGCAGGAGACCTGGGTTCAATCCCTGGGTCTGGAAGATCCCCTGGAGAAGGGAATGGCTACCCACTCCAATATTCTTGCCTGGATAATTCCATGGGCAGAGGAGCCTGATGATCTATATAGTTCATGGGGTCCTAGAGAGTCAGACATGACTGAGCAACTTAACACTCTGGTACACCCTTGATTCTTAGGACAGGGCAGATCAGTCCAAAGGGCTCACTTTTTGTTAGAGTTACAAAATGTATGATCCAGTTTCAAGGCCAGTCTGTATAACTGAGTCATGACATTGGTAATTTATCCACCAAGATGAGACTCTAAGTTGGAGAAAGTAAACCTGAGAGCTAGCATTGCACAGAGACCTCTGGGATTGTCAATTCCCACTTTATCTTTTTAAATAATGCCAAAACAGTTCATATGTTACATTTATAATATTTAACTCGGCATGTCTAATAAACAGAAATAAAACTAAAATTTAACTATGTGAATCTTTAGCTTTAGTTATCTTGAAAGAATCTGAAAGTACACATTTCCTTATTTAATGGTGAGACATATGAGTCACCATAGTACAAAATTAGTCATGACTGAAAGACTAGCTTTGAATAATTATATTCATGACAAAAATAATGATATTACCATAATATAAATCTGCTCAATAAAGGGCATGTACTCACATAATTTTATAGAGCAAAGAAATCACTGGTGCAATAAATGTTTCTCAGCTACTCCTTTAGAACAGGATTATTATTTTTCTTAAATAACTCAAACATTGAAAAATTCATATCTGATTATAGCCTTTCACTTTTGATCCCAGAGAAAATCTCTCCACATACTTTATTTATTTTACAATAGACATTCAGACATATTTTTACTTAACATTCACTGTAATTAACAGAATTAACTGCCAAGCTCAGACTAATATTAGTGTTTGATACAATTTTCATTATTTACATTAAAGAATCATACTATTTTCAGTAAAATTTTATGTTAGGTAGTCACATCATTCTTTTTTGCAGTGGGTACATGTAGTAAGGTGTATGTGCTAAGTCACTTCAGTTGTGTGTGACTCTTTGCGATCCCATGGACTGTAGCCCACCAGGGTCCTCCGTTCATGGGATTCTCCAGGCAAAAATACTGGAATGGGTTGCCATGCCCTCCTCCAGGAGATCATCCTGACCCAGGGATTGAACCTGTGTCTCATATGTCTCCTGCATTGGTAGGTAAGTTCTTTATCACTAGCCCCACCTGAGAAGCTCCTATAGTAAGGTATAAGCGACTAACACTAATGGATTCACCAGTTCCCAGGGTTTAATTAGAATGCCATACAATGTATCAGTTCAGTTCAGTTGCTCAGTCATGTCCGACTCTTTGCAAACCCATGAATCACAGCACGCGAGGCCTCCCTGTCCATCACCATCTCCCGGAGTTCACTCAAACTCACGTCTATCGAGTCAGTGATGCCGTCCAGCCATCTCATCCTCTGTCATCCCCTTCTCCTCCTGCCCCCAATCCCTCCCAGCATCAGGGTCTTTTCCAATGAGTCAACTCTTCACATGAGGTGGCCAAAGTACTGGAGTTTCAGCTTTAGCATCATTCCTTCCAAAGAACACCCAGGACTGGTCTCCTTTAGGATGGACTGGTTGGATCTCCTTGCAGTCCAAGGGACTCTCAAGAGTCTTCTCCAACACCACAGTTCAAAAACACCAATTCTTTGGCGCTCAGCTTTCTTCACAGTCCAACTCTCACATCCATACATGACTACTGGAAAAACCGTAGCCTTGACTAGACGGATCTTTGTTGAAAGTAATGTCTCTGCTTTTTAATATGCTATCTAGGTTGGTCATAACTTTCCGTCCAAGGAGTAAGCATCTTAATTTCATGGCTGCAATCACCATCTGTAGTGATTTTGGAGCCCCCCAAAAGAAAATCTGACACTGTTTCCACTGTTTCCCCATCTATTTCCCATGAAGTGATGGGACGAGATGCCATGATCTTCGTTTTCTGAACGTTGAGCTTTAAGCCAACTTTTCACTCTCCTCTTTTACTTTCATCAAGAGGCTTTTTACTTACTCTTCACTTTCTGCCATAAGGGTGGTGTCTTCTGCATATCTGAGGTTGCTGGTATTTCTCCCGCCAATCTTGACTCGAGCTTGTGCTTCTTCCAGCCCAGCATTTCTCAAGATGTACTCCGCATATAAGTTAAACAAGCAGGCTGACAATATACAGCCTTGACATACTCCTTTTCCTATTTGGAACCAGTGTGTTGTTCCATGTCCAGTTCTAACTGTTGCTTCCTGTCCTGCATACAGGTTTCTCAAGGGGCAAGTCAGGTGGTCTGGTATTCCCATCTCTTTCAGAATTTTCCACAGTTTATTGTGATCCACACAGCCAAAGGCTTTGGCATAGTCAATAAAGCAGAAATAGATGTTTTTCTCGAACTCTTGCTTTTTTGATGATCTGGCGGATGTTGGCAATTTGATCTCTGCAGAATGTGAAACACACAAAAGCACACCAAAATTGGGCTGATTTTAGAGTCAGAGAAACCTGTATTAAAGTCCTTTACATACCACTAATTCACTACGAGAACCTAATGGTTGCTGTAAAATAAAAACACTGGTCCTTACATCTCTAGAGTACAGACTAAGGTTACCTATCAGTGGTGCCACTAGTGGGTCCTCTTGCTCAAAATTCTTCTTGTACCACCAGTTTTAGGGAGACACTGTTCATTCTTTACCAAGTGATTCTTTTACTGATCTTTCTAATTTCTTTTTGAGTCCATTTTTTTGTGCTATCAGTAAGTGATATTTATGAAATATGAAAGATATTGTGTTTTTCTTCTGCTTAAAATCCATCCATCCATGTATTCATCCACTTATCTATTTATTCTTTATTATATTGTTTCAGGTCATTTCAATGGTTTTGATTTACAATTCAGCTCTGTAGTTTATTATTTAATATTTTTTGTGATTCAAAGGAAAGTCAATACAAGTTATAAAGTAGGGAGAGAATTAAAAATTGAAGAGACATTTTCCCATTCTTTATCATGTAAAGAAAAGTTATCTTAGATGATAAAGCCTACAACTGCATTCATCATTTTGAGATCTGTTGAAATTTTTGAATTTGGGTACAATTATCTGAAATTAAATAAACTCATGCTTACAACATAATTTTTTAAAAATACAGTACAGTAAGTCATTCCAAAATGAAACTCTCACATATCATGTACAAGTAATTCTGGTTTTTAATGTTATAAAAAGTCCAAATATAATGAGATACTCTTACAGTGGACACAGATGCTTAATGTATGTTTGATTATCCACCCATACATTTGTTACTGGAGAAGCCTGTGCTAGATTATCTAGTATGATCTCTGTTCTCTAGTTTCAGTATTGAGAGGTTCACTAATTAAAGGTTCAGTGTTAGAGGTTCACACCCTAAACCTAGTCTAAAGGGATTCAAGACCCTAGGCTGCCATAATCACTAATGGGAAATGTATGTTTTAGATTTTAATATATCAAGATAGCAAATTTAGAAAATTATATACTAGGTAGGATGCCCTAGAAACTATTCTGTACTATATTTTTTAATCTAAGAAAAAATAACTTTTAGAATGTAATATACCTAAACAGTCAGGTTCTCACATCTTCGGTGCACTTAAAATATACATAGTGATTTTTTAATTCTGCTTGTCCTTTTCCAAAAAGAAACCTCTATTTTTCTATAAATACTGACAAAGATATACATTTTAAGCAATCCAGTCACTTTTACTCCAGAAAATTATCACAAAACTCAAAAAAAGGAGCATACTTACAGAGCAGAGTTTAGTTTCCTCTTGTGCCCCCTGCCATCAAGACTGGGTGCAGTGAGATATTTTTCTTTATTTATTTTATGATTTCTTATTTTGGCTTTTTCTCTTTTATTAAAAAAGCCTTTAATATTTCTTATAAGGCTGCTTTAGTGATGATGAACTCTTAATTTTTGCTTGTGTGGAAAACTCTTTATGTCTCTTTCAATCCTGAATGATAACTCCACCAGGTAGAATGTCCTTGGTTGTAGGTTTTCTTTCTTTGAGCACTTAATTTTTTAAAATTAGCTTATTTATTTTAATTGGAGGCTAATTTCTTTACAATATTGTAGTGGGTTTTGCCATATATTCACATGAATCAGCTATGGGTGTACATGTGTCCCCCATCCTGAACCCCCCTCCCTCTTCCCTCCCCATCCCATCCCTCAGGGTCATCCCAGTGCACTAGCCCTGAGCACCCTGTCTCATGCATCGAACCTGGAGTGGTGATCTGTTTCACATATGATAATATACATGTTTCAATGCTATTCTCTCAAATCATCCCACCCTCACCTTCTCCCACAGGGTCCAAAAGTCTGTTCTTTACATCTGTGTCTCTTTTGCTGTCTTGCATATAGGGTCACTGTTACCATCTTTCTAAATTCCACATATATGCATTAATAGACTGTATTGGTGTTTTTCTTTCTGACTTACTTCACTGTATCATTCTACTCCCTTCTGGCATTCAAAGTTCCTTCTAGTGTACTTTACATTTCAGTTATTGTATTCTTCAGTTCTGATGGGTTCTTTTTAAATTGTATATATACAGTAGAGTATTACTCAGCCATGCTATTTGTGACAACGTGGATGGATGGGAATGTTACTCTTAGTGAAATAAGTCATACAAGGATAAATACTGTATGCTTTCAATTATACATGGAATCCAAAAAACAGAACAAATGGAAAAAGATAGCAAAACAGAAACAGATTCTCAGATACAAGAACAAACTAGTGGGTTGCCAGAGGGAAGTGGGTGGGGGGAGTGGTGAAATAGGTGAAGGGGATTAAGAGATACAAATGACCAATTGTAAAACAAAAAGTTACAGGGACGTGATATATAGCACAGGGAATACAGTCCATATTTTACAATAGTTTGTATGATATGTAATCCATAAAACTAGTAACTACATTGTACACCTTAAACTAATATCACTTTGTAAGTTGACTACACTTCAATAATTTTTTTATAAAAAACCAGTGGGTACAAAGCCAATTGTTTGGCACTATTATAGAAAGTTTGCCCTCCCTGTTAGTACTTTCTTCTTTCTTCCTCAGTGACATTACACTCTTGCTTCAGAATTCTAATGTAAAAATAACATAGGTTCAGATGTAAACAGCTAACTACAGGGCTTCATTATCTTGAATTTGCCAGAGGATAAGGTGTGCTCCTTCATAAGAGAATATAATTCTTAAATCAGAGCAGAGCTTCTCAAGTATAGAAAACTCTCAGAAACATCTGGAATCCTTTTGAAAAATGCCCTAAATCCTGATGCCTAAATGCCCTAAATTCATTAATTCCTGATCCTGCAGATTCTGAGTCAGCGGGTGTCAGGTGGAGTCAAGGAACCCAGGTAACTGTGAAAATTAACCACCACCTAGAGAATGATTCTTTAATTATAGATTTCAGGCATCAGTGACTAAGTCAAAGGTTCTTTCTGACAAGGCTGTCATCGGATTGTGGTGATAGTTTTTAAATTGTTTACTCTAGGGAATCAGGAGATTAGGCTAATGTGTTTTGTGATTGCAATCTGAAATAATTGCAATTGATAATCTTTAAGATCTGGCTTTCAATTTTCTACTTTAGCCAGCTATATAATTAACAAATAGTAAATGATGGATTGCTCCCAGAGAGCTAGTATTGCTTGTCCCTTTGTTGTTGTTTTTTTTAATTAATTTATTTATTTTAATGGAGGCTAATTGCTTTACAGTATTGTAGTGGTTTTTGCCATACATTGACATGAATCAGCCATGGGTGAACGTGTGTCCCCCATCCTGAACCCTGCTTCCACCTTCCTCCCCATCTCATCCCTCAGGGTTGTCCCAGTGCACCGGCTTTGAGTGTTTCATGCATCAAACTTGCATTGGTGATCTGTTTCATATATGATAATATATGTTTCAATGCTCTTCTCTCAAATCATCCCACCCTTGCCTTCTCCCACAGAGTCCAAAAGTCTGTTCATTATATTTGTGTCTCTTTTGCTTTCCTACACATAAGGTCATCCTTACCATCTTTCTAAATTCCATATTATGGACTAATATACTGTATTGGTGTTTTTCTTTCTGACTTACTTCACTCTGTATAATCAGCTCCAGTTTCATCCACCTCATTAGAACTGATTCAAGTGGGTTCTTTTTAATAGCTGAGTAATATTCCATTGTGTATATGTAATACAGCTTTCTTATCCATTCATCTGCCAGTGGACATCTGGGTTGCTTCCATGTCCTAGCTGTTGTAAACAGTGCTGTGATGAACATTGGGGAACACGTGTCTCTTTCAATTCTGGTTTCCTCAGTGTGTTTGCCCACGAGTGGGATTGCTGGGTCATATAGCAGTTCTATTTGCAATTTTTTAAGGAATCTCCACATTGTTCTCCATAGTGACTGTACTGGTTTGCATTCCCACCAACAGTGTAAGAGAGTTCCCTTTCCTCTGCACCCTTTCCAACATTTATTGTTTGTAGACTTTGATAGCAGCCATTCTGACTGGTGTGAGATGGTACCTCATTGGTTTGTTTGTTTGTTTGCCTTTCTCTGATAACAAGTGATGTTGAGCATCTTTTCCTGTGTTTGTTAGCCATCTGTATGTCTTCTTTGGGGAAATGTCTGTTTAGTTCTTTGGCCCATTTTTTGATTGGGTCGTATATTTTTCTGATATTGAGCTGCATGAGCTGCTTGTATATTTTTGATATTAATTATTTGTCAGCTGCTTCATTTGCTATTATTTTCTCCCATTATGAAGGCTGTCTTTTTACCTTGCTTATAGTTCCCTTTGTTGTACAAAAGCTTTTAAGTTTAATTAGGTCTCATTTGTTTATTTGTGCTTTTATTTCCATTACTCTGGGAGGTGGGTCATAGAGGATCTTGCTGTGATTTATGTCAGAGAGTGTTTTGCCTATATTTTCCTCTAGGAGTTTTATAATTTCTGGTCTTATGTTTAGATCTTTAATCCATTTTAAGTGTATTTTTGTGTACAGTGTTAGAAAATGTTCTAGTTCCATTCTTTTACAAGTGGTTGGCCAGTTTTCCCAGCACCACTTGTTAAAGAGATTGTCTTTTTTCTATTGTATGTTCTTGCCCCCTGTGTCAAAGATAAGGTGTCCATAGGTGCAGGAATTTATCTCTGGGCTTTCTGTTTTGTTCCATTTTGATCTATACAGAAATTGATCTATATTTCTCTCTTTGTGCCAGTACTGGACTGTCTTAATGACTGTAGATTTGTAGTATAGTCTGAAGTCAGGCAGGTTGATTCCTCCAGTTCCATTCTTCTTTCTCAAGATTGCTTTGGCTCTTTGACGTTCTTTTGTATTTCCATACAAATTGTGAAATTATCTGTTCTAGTTCTCAAAAATACCATTGGTAGCTTTATAGGGACTGCATTGAATCTATAGATTGCTTTGGGTAGTATACTCATTTTCACTATATTGATTCTTCTGATCCATGAACATAGTATATTTCTCCATCTATTTGTGTCATCTTTGATTTCTTTAATCAGCGTTTTATAGTTTTCTATATATAGGTCTTTGGTTTCTTTAGGTAGATTTATTCCTAAGCATTTTATTCTCTTTATTGCAATGGTGAATGGAATTGTTTCCTTAATTTCTCTGTTTTCTCATTGTTAGTGTATAGAAATGCAAGGGATTTCTGTGTGTTAATTTTATATCCTGCAGCTTTGCTACATTCATTGATTAGCTCTAGTAATTTTCTGGTGGAGTCTTCAGGGTTTTCTATGAGAGGATCATGTCATCTGCAAACAGTGAGAGTTTTACTTCTCCTTTTCCAATCTGGATTACTTTTATTTCTTTTTCTTCTCTGATTGCTGTGGCTAAAATTTCCAAAACTATGTTGAATAGTAGTGGTGAGAGTGGGCACCCTTGTCTTGTTCCTGACTTTAGGGGAAAAGCTTCCAATTTTTCACCATTTAGGATAATGTTTGCTGTGGGTTTATCATACATGGCTTTTATTATGTTGAGGAATGTTCCTTCTATGCCTGCTTTATGGAGGGTTTTTATCATAATAGGATGTTGAATTTTGTCAAAGGCTTTCTCTGCATCTATTGAGATAATCATATGGTTTTTATCTTTCAATTTGTTGATGTGCTGTACCACATTGATTGATTTGCAAATATAACCTTTCAAAACTGAACCAGGAAGAAATAGAAATCTTAACAGACCCATCACAAGCACGGAAATTTGAAACCAAAAATCATCCAGCAAACAAAAGCCCAGGACCAAATGGCTTCACAGGTGAATTGTACCGAAAATTTAGAGAAGAGCTAACACCTATCCTACTCATACTCTTCCAGAAAATTGCAGAGGAAGGTAAACTGCCAAACTCATTCTATGAGGCCACCATCACCCTAATACCAAAACCAGACAAAGATGCCACAAAAAAAGAAAACTGCAGGCCAATATCACTGATGAACATAGATGCAAAAATCCTCAACAAAATTCTAGCAAACAGAATCCAACAACATATTTAAAAGATCATACGTCATGACCAAGTAGGCTTTATCCCAGGGATGCAAGCATCCTTCAGTATTTGCCTGTACCTTTAATTTGAATATCACTATGGACATTAAATGGTTTTCCAGGTGGTGCTAGTGGTAAAGAACCCACATGCCAATGCAGGCAACATAAGACCCCCTAAAGAAGGAAATGGCAACCCACTCTGGTATCCTTGCCTGAAGAATCCCATGGACAGAGGAACCTGGAGCGCTACTGTTCATGGAGTCACAAAGGGTCAGACATGACTGAAGCAACTTAGCATGCATGCATGGACATTTAAACAACTTCTGTTTAAGACCAATTCATGTATCAGTTAGAAGCTGCTGCTGCTGCTAAGTCGCTTCAGTCATGTCCGACTCTGTATGACCCCATAGATGGCAGCCCACCAGGCTCGCCCATCCCTGGGATTCTCCAGGCAAGAATACTGGAGTGGGTTGCCATTTCCTCCTCCAATGCATGAAAGTGAAAAGTGAAAGTGAAGTCGCTCAGTTGTGTCTGACTCATGGACTGCAGCCCACTAGGCTTCTCCATCCATGGGACTTTCCAGGCAAGAGTACTGGAGTGGAGTGCCATTGCCTTCTCCACAGTTAGAAGCTAGCCCATTTAAAATAAGGCATTTAAAAACAAACTTGTGCTGGAAGTAAGCATCTTAATTTTAGAAATGGAGAATAAGGGTGAAAACAAAACTGACAATTATGGGAGCAAATTGAGTATGACCTGGGAATGATACAGTGTCTCTTGGGATAATTCCCAAGAGAATGGCTGGGAAGAATTATTGGCTGGGAAAAATTATTACTAGGGAATCTGGGCTTATTTTTCTGTTCTAAGATTTGGATCACTGAATTTAAACTTTATGTCATGAACTGTAGGTGACAGAGTTACTTTCCCTTCAACATTCATCAAATATTAGAGTTTGACCTTGTATGAGACTCATGGAGATGTGGGTAAGAGAACTATTCCACTTTGCATTCGTAGTTTCAAGAACTTCAAGAAATAAGTGGTAAAGAAAATGCAAACATGCCATGTCATCATTTTGTTTGCTTACATAGTCCAAGCAATTTAGAATTAGAAAATATGTCACATTCAACTCTCCCCTAAGGGAAATACCCTAGTAAGATTGAGTGGTTTTATTGTTCATTATTATTGTTTTATGAGCATAAACTTCATTAAAAGAGTGGAAATAAAATAACATTGGGATTGTTCTTTATATAACCAAAGACACATGAGCTCTGAACTGGCTACAATTAACTTTGTGAGCTTGGGCAAGCTTACTTCACCTCTAGCTTGCAGCTTCCTCATCTGTAGAATGAGGGAGTTAGACTAGACAACTGTTAGCATGCTCTGTGGCTGCAACATGGTGAGAAGTGGCTTGACCTGACTCCTGGTGCAGGCAGGATAGTTGGCAGTGAGGGTCAGTTGTTCATAGAATTTGTACGAGGATATGTTTATACATTTTACACAAATGCACTGTATTACCAGGACAGATCACATTTTACAAAAGCTTTAGCAGGCATGTTAACTCTTCCTAGCACTTTGCTTACATTAATTCATTTAATACAACAAAACTATAAACTATGTACTATTAATAGTGTCATTTCCATTTTACAGACAAGGACATTGAAGCGCAGAGAGGTTAAACAATAAGCCCTGAGTTACCCAGCTAGTAACTGGCAAAGCCAAGGTTTGGATCCAGACTGTGAGGCTCCAGGGAATTTGGATGCTTAACCACTGTGCTGTGTCAACTCTCAGCTGGGCTGTGTGAGGAACTTGTTTCGATCTCATTGCTAAAACTGCATGTGGGTGTGCTGAGGAGGGGGACTGGCTAAGAAACTGATGTGGCATCAATAACTTTATTGAGAAGTTAAGCCAGGGTTGCTGAAGCAGAAGTGCAATGTCTGTTACAGGAAACCAAAATGGTAGCTATACCAGGCACAGCCACACTGATGCCTAACAGCTGTCAGGAGCCCTTTCAAGGCTGGGAGTAGTGAGGAGCTGATCCCAACATCCAATCTGATGATGCCCCCAATTTCATGACCCTTCATAGGTCCTTCATGAACTGCTGCATTTGTAAACATACCGAGACCACCAAAACTGCTGTTTCTCTGGCTTATAAAACAAACACACAGTATGCCTATGATTATGTATGCTTTCCCCCACCCAAAAGTTCAGGCTAACTTAAGAAACAGCATTGACAGTGATCAGTCTAGTGTTGGTCTTACTATAATGGAATTCTTTTCATGTTTTACTGTTAATTGTGCATGAATGCTAAGTCACTTCAGTTGTGTGTGACTCTTTGAGACGCTATGGACTGTATCCCACCAGTCTCCTCTGTCCAAGGGATTCTCCAGGCAAGAATACTGGTGTGGGTTGCCATGTCCTCCTCCAGGGGATCTTCCCAACCCAGGGATTGAACCCATGTCTCCTGTGCCTCCTGCATTGCAGGCAGATCCTTTACCTCTGAGCCACTGGAAAAGCCCCACTATTAACTGTATTTCACATTAATTTCTGAATCGTGAGCTTGTATGCTAAGGGTCTTTCTCTTCCTCCTTTCAATATTATTTCTTAGGAATGACTGTTGAATTTTACTAAATACATTTTTGGTACTTTTCAATATTGTCATATCTCCTTTTTTACTCTATTACTTTAATATTAATATTTAATGAACATTCCTATTATTGAACTGTACATACCTTTCATAACAGAGCATGTTGGGCTACTTTAAAATAGGGATATTATTACAATTTTGTAAATACAGAAACAATGTAACTTAATCTTACCAAACAAAACTGCGCTAACCTATAATACAGCAAAAACGGCTGAAACAACCTCAGAATCATTTTTTAAATGATTTTCATTACATGCACATTTCTTCTTTTGTTTGTCAAAGGTTCATTTCTTAGTAAATTATCTCCATAGTCACTAAATATTTAGATCCACAAGACAAAATGAAGTATACTAATTCTGTGAGAATTTTGCTCTTAGGAGATTCTTAACTAATGGAACCTCAGCTTAGAAGATTACCTCTCTGCACAGGAAAATTCAAGATGTGAGAAGCGATAGCTCATAAGTATACAGGCTCATCCATCATTTTTTAAGAGAGATTAGACTAAAGGGAAAAATCAAATTTCCCCTCAGTTCAGAGGTAGGTTTTCTGTGAGATTAATGCTTTGGTTAAAGATCTCCTTTGCTCCTAGAAAACAGATGAAAAAAAAGCACTAAAGCAATTGGTTGTGACAAGAACAGAATCCTTATCTTTTCTGGACACAGTGGGCAGAAGAAGGTGGGTACCTGCTTTCTTTGTGGAAGATTAAGTGATTTTTAAAGGTTGAGAAATTGGAAAGCTCCCTCTGAGAACTCCAGACCTGAATATGAGACAGGATATGCCTCCTTCAAAAAAGAAAGCAGAGCACTCAGCTTGAAAATGTGGGTTTGGAACTCAGAAGACCAAGTCTTCCACTTATTATCCATGCAACTTTAAATAAGTCACCTAATCTCTCAAAGGCCTCAGTTTCTTTATCCTTAAAATGGTGAAAATAACACATTCTCCTAAGGGTGAACCAAACAATGTACTTAGTTCAGTGTCTGGTACAGTATAAGGTACTCAGTGAGTGCGTGAATGGTAAATTGCTTCAATTGTGTCTCTTTGCGACCCTGTAGACAGTAGCTCTTCAGGCACCTCTGTCCATGGGATTCTCCAGGCAAGAATACTGGAGTGGGTTGCCATGCCCTCCTCCAGGGGATCTTCCCAACCCAGGGATTGAAATCCCCTCTCCTGTGTTGGCAGGCAGGTTCTTTTTCACTAGCACCACCTGGGAAGCCCCCAAAGTGCTCACTAAATGTAAAATAAATATACATACATATGCTTACAGGCATACATTATGAAATATTTTTAAAGCTTCAAGAAACAACCAGAATTGCCTTGCTGAGTCTTCTGGTTTCAAGGATACAGCTGAAGAAGTGCTCTGAGACACAGTGTGGATTGTTAGTCTAATCCAGTTAATCCAGCCTCTATGGGACAAGCAGAGCTGTACCTAAAAGCTTGAAAGCTAGGGGAATGACTCTTGTGAAAACTTACCAAAGGGCCTGTTTTCCCCAGTGAACAGACAGTTTTTATAGCACAGAGGTCTTCCTCCTAGGAGGATATGACTTCTTTCTGGCTTAAAAACTAATGACAAATCTTTGCTATAAGCAAAAGCACACAGAAAGGGAGAGGGTAACATTAAAATATTCTGCCCCCACCAAAATTCAAACATTAGTATATTTAAAATTAAGACTTAACTATTGATCAAATTAAGTATCTATGGATGGAATTAAATGTTATTACTAAATTATGACATATTGGTAAAATGAAATACTGATCAAAATGATTTCAAAATTAATTTCACCAAATATGACACAGTAAGAAGGCAGCCTGGTCTGTAATGAACACCATACCTGGGACAAGTGGACTCTATTCTTGGCTTCCCCTTTCTGAGTCTGTGGAACACTTCAGAGAAAGTCATCACTTTATTAGCCTTACTTCATTCCCACCTGGGCGAGCTGGGCTGCTGCTGCTGCTGCTAAGTCGCTTCAGTCGTGTCCGACTCTGTGCGACCCCATAGATGGCAGCCCACCAGGCTCCCCCTCCCTGGGATTCTCTAGGCAAGAACACTGGAGTGGGTGGCCATTTCCTTCTCCAGTGCATGAAAGCGAAAAGTGAAAGTGAAGTCACTCAGTCATCTCCGACTCTTCACGACCCCAAGGACTGCAGCCTACCAGGCTCCTCCGTCCATGGGATTTTCCAGGCAAGAGTATTGGAGTGGGATGCCATTGTCTTCTCCAGGGCGAGCTGGGCAGATGAAGCTAAGAGTTCCCAGACTGCTCTAGAATTCTTCCATTCCAAATTGTGGCAGAGTGGGTCACCCTGTATGGCTCAAGTGGAAATTTCCTTTTGATGTTTTGCAAGCCAGCTGCCCAGATTCTAGGACAGCCAGAACAAGCCCTGAGAAATTCAACCAGCTCTGAAGCCCCACCAGCCATGGTCCCTGCACCTTGCTTTGCTCATTCATGAAAGCAAGAGATGACCAAATTCTTTTCCAGGCCACCTGTGAGTCCTTGCATTTCCACCCTGAGAATCCAAATCTCTTGCCTTTGGGAGGAAAAAAAAAAAAGTGCAGTTAGGTTCTGTTTGGAACTGCCAAATTAGAATCAAAATGAATATGAAGAACCAGCATCTGTGAATCTTTTCCTAATGGATGTATAACTGGGTTTAAAGTTTCTGACACATTTAGACTGAATGCTAAGTCACCCGACCATCTGGCTCTAGGACAGTTATGCAAAGGGCTGCTCCCCACCTGTGCATGGAAAGCATTTTTATTAACATCCTGCTGGGCAGGCGCATGCATAAACAGACACTGTGATTGGTCCAAGGTCAAAAGCCAAAAAGATTTGAAAAACAGTTGGACTGGGAGAACAACCAAATAAAACCTGTTTCTGGTGAAAATTATGTCTGTGAAGCAGCAAGGTGGAAGTAAAGAAAAGCCAAAAGACTGAAGCAAGACAGTACAAAGATTAGCCTTTTGCTTAGATTAGCCTTTTGCATAACTATACTGAAAGCTTAACTGTCCTTTCATAAATCCATTTATTTTTCACAATTGCTGGTAAGAGATGACTTTGAAAATGTTCCTAATCCTGGATATGGTCATATTAGCACTGCTGGTCACCATCACCTGACTCTGTTTTTACCAGTTGTCCTTTGCAAAATGTCTGTTTGCCTGCAAAAATGTAACCCTTGATATACATATCAGTTCAGTTCAGTCACTCAGTCATGTCCGACTCTGCGACCCCATGAACTGCAGCATGCCAGGCCTTCCTGTCCATCACCAACTCCCAAAGTCCACCCAAACCCATCCATGTCCATTGGGTCGGTGATGCCATCCAACCATCTCATCCTCTGCCATCCCCTTCTCCTCCTGCCCTCAATCTTTCCCAGCATCAGGGTCTTTTCAAATGAGTCAGCTCTTCACATCAGGTGGCCGAAGTATTGGCGTTTCAGCTTCAACATCAGTCCTTCCAATGAACACCCAGGACTGATCTCCTTTAGAATGGACTGGTTGAATCTCCTAGCAGTCCAACAGACTCGCAAGAGTCTTTTCCAACACCACAGTTCAAAAGAATCAATTCTTCAGTGCTCAGCTTTCCTTATAGTCCAACTCTCACATCCATACATGACCACTATATCAGTTCAGTTCAGTCACTCAGTCATGTCCAACTCTTTACAACCCCATGAACCACAGCACACGAGGCCTCCCTGTCCATCACCAGCTCCCGGAGTTCACCCAAACCCATCCACGTCCATTGAGTCGGTGATGCCATCCAACCATCTCATCCTCTGTCATCCCCTTCTCCTTGTGCCCTCAATCTTTCCCAGCATCAGGGTCTTTTCGAATGAGTCAGCTCTTCGCTTGACCACTGCTGCTGCTAAGTTGCTCCAGTCGTGTCCGGCTCTGTGCGACCCCATGGACTGCAGCCCACCAGGCTCTACTCCGCCGTCCCTGGGATTCCCCAGGTGAGAACACTGGAGTGGGTTGCCATTTCCTTCTTCAATGCAGGAAAGTGAAAAGTGAAAGTGAAGTCTCTCAGTCGTGTCTGACTCTTTGCGACCCCATGGACTACAGCCTACCAGGCTCCTCTGTCCATTGCATTTTCCAGGCAAGAGTACTGGAGTGGGGTGCCTTTGCCTTCTCCATATATATATATATTTATATGAGATATATATATATATATGAGATATATATATATATATGAGATATATATATATGATATATATATATATAATATATAATTTTCCTTAATTAAATATAGATTTCTACAACTCTCAGGTGTCTGGAAAAAATCTGATTAAAAAGAAGATTCCCACCCCCTGTGCTAGGCTGAGACTGATCTGCTTTGTTTATAGTAGGATGAGCACTTGGATGGTGGTCTACACTCACACACACTCAGCCCATGAAGTACCTCCTTCTCTAGTTTCCTCCACTGGCTTACTGATTCCTTTAACAGGGAACACAAGGAGAAGTATGGCTTAAATTTAGGTATCACTGGGAGAGGTGATGTGATGTGCTCCCTTGGAGTTCAATGAGCCAGACGACTAATTCCCTCTTCCGTACTTCAAAAATAATTTTAACCTTCCTTGAATATTTCTATATCATCCCAGGAAAAAACAAAACAAAACATTATTCTCCAGAATACTAGAAATAAGTCAGATGTATGTTTGATTTCTCAATACGTCAGAGCCCATGAGGTAGGAACAGAGGCTCTCATCAACTTCTGGGCTGTGGCTCAATAGAACAGCTACTATTTACATGATCAACTGCTAATGCCAGGGAACGTTTTCAGTGTTTCTCATCTACTGTCTCATTTAATCTTTATAACACCTCTTCAAAGAGGGCACAAAGGATTAACTCCTGTCTTATAAATGAGGGAAAATGAGGCTGTGTTGGGCTGGAGCCGCCCAGAAACAGATGCCTATTTAGGATTAAAACCACAAGAATCTTATCAGGGAAAATGTCTGAATGAGAGTAAAGAGGGAAAGAGCTGGGAAGCTGAGAGAGCCAAGGAACAGTGAGCCGATTCTGTTCTGGGTGAAGGAGAGAGGGAAAAAGCACCCCAGACTGCTGTGGAGTCAAAGAATGGTTCCCCGGGGTCTTCAGGATGGTCAACCAGGGAGCTCCATGAGCCAAGGTCACCAAGGTGTCCCTTTTCTCCTGGGGTTGTGTCCGCCTTGTGATGGCTTTTAGGCCCTGGGACCCTGCGTTAGTTATTCTCCCCAAGGTAGGGGGTCTGCAAGACTCCTTCTCATGGCTGCCCACTCAGTCAGCTTAATCCACTCCAGATCTCACAGCTAGCTAGCGGCAAAGGAATAAGACCTGTCCATCCAAACCCCATCCCCACACATCTGGATATATATGATGAGAAGCCTCGAGGTGCCCCGCACTAGGCATAGCCCCCTTCCGTGGTCTGCATCTCACTGCAGCCCCCCCCCCACCACTCTACAAAGGCAGGCAGGCATCCTGAAGGTGCAGTGACCAGGGAGGGAGCGGGGTGTAAGAGGGAGCCCCGTCAGAGGCAGGGCCTTGCTACCGTGTGCACCGCTCTCCTACTGCTTTAATAATTTGTTATAAAACAAACAAAGCCACCAGGGGAATTGCTGCCAGTGCATAATGGCCTCCTGCTTGGCAATTAAGCGCTGACATTCAGTTTTGCCTCACCAGCCACAGTACTGCTGCTTCCTGCCCTCTGTTCTCACCCACGAGCGTTTTCTGCTGATCAAATTTATTACCCTTTGCAGCAGATCTTGACATTCTCTTCCTTTTCAGCCTGGTGGTGAAGATGTGGAGAATATCATTTTTAAGCTACCTGTTCTTTCCAAGCTGGCATTCACAGGGCCCACAGAGAAACACAAGCAGATTTAAATAAAGCACAAAAGCTCCAAACGTTTAGGCTGGTAAGAAATACCAGTTGTCAAGGGATTCACTAGTGAGACAACCTTTTCGAGCGGATAAGGAAGCAGAGACTTGTGAAAGTCCCTTTCATGTTATGCTTCCCTAGTGATCACTTAACTCACGTTCAAGTCCACAAGCCTGGACTCAGAGTTGATGTCCTGTGACATCTCACAGGATCACTCAGCTCAGCCTAGCAGGATTAACCCTCTAGACCTGCAATCATATTTCAGTTCTTTCATCAGTAAAGGGTGTTTCCCGTACCACCTACATTTCCTTGGTAGGTTCAGAACCATTAAGATACTAACTACTCCCTAGAAGTGGCTACTTTCTTAGAAGCCCAGGGACTTAGAACTGTGTGTACGTTAGCCCAGGCTCTGAAAACTACACACCTGTTCTCCTGGAAAGAAGGAATAGTGAGTGGCACTTTCCACAAGTATAGCCAGTGTTTGAACTGTCTGTGCAAGAGCTAGGATGACGAGCTCCCGAGGTCTCAATTCCCTCATCTGTATGTAACTTGAAGTCAGTAAAATACATGTTCTCACAATGGACTCTGTGATAACCAGGAGGTCTCATAAATGGGCACAAGAAATCCATTATTCCCTCTCATTGCTCCACACCAATCTTCTTGCTCCTAATAACAAGACAACCTCAGTGGTTGTTAAAGGTCCAGCCTTCAGCATCTGCAGTCTCCAGCCCACAGCCACCTTTTCCTCCCCCTCAACCTCTTCATTGCCTCCCTGGTTTTCTCTCTCATTGCTTTGCTACCCTGTAAGCTAAATTTAACCCCAGCCTGCCCCAGAGATTCATTGTGTCATTGGAAGGAAACAAATCTGTTGTACATTTAAATACAAACCACCTGGACAGGTTATTATGTGTGTGTGCTAAGTCACATCAGTCGTGTCTGACTCTGTGACCCCATGGACCATAGCCCACCATGTCTCTCTGTCCATGGGACTCTCCAGGCAAGTATACTGGAGTGGATTGCCATGCCCTGCTCCAGGGGATCTTCCCAACCCAGGGATCAAACCCACATCTCTTATGTCTCCTGCACTGGCAAGGATTCTTTACCACTAGCGCCACCTGGGAAGATCCAACAGGTTATTACGAATTCACACTAAATTTGAAAAGACATAGGCAATCCTTTCCTGGGCACAGAGGCAAAAAGCCTATGTGTTGCAGAACCAGGGATGAGAAGGAGTTTGTGTGGGAGGAAAGGAAGTCATTCACTGAGCATCGAATAATACCAGGAAGTACACTACGTGTTCTGCTCTTTAATAAATTATTATGTCATTCTTTCAGAGTTCAGAAGCACTTTGTACATTTTCACACAATGCAAACACAGCCAGCTCCATAAAATAAAGTCAACTGTATTCATATCACCCCACCACCACCTCTTCTTCTAAAATCAGCATCCACAATGGTTTTGCTGTATTGATTCAACAAATATGTGTTGATTGTCCACTTTTTGTCAGACCCTATTATGACAAAGGTGTGCTTTTGGTGTGCCAACTAAAGAGACAAAAATACCTGCCTTCCTGGAGCTTCCATTCTAGTGGAGGAAGACAAACAATGTAAAACTAAATAAGTAAACAAACATTATATCAGAGATGATAAGCACAATGGAAAAAAAAAAACAGAACAGGAAAGGGGATAGAAGGAACTAAGACAGATGTGGGTAGAAGGCAGGTGAACAGTTTTGAATAGCGCCAGTAGGAAATTAATGGCTTGCTGACAAGTCGGCACTCAGGTGAGTATATGATGTTGATGAAGTGAGTGAATACATCTTCCTCTAATTTTCCGAGTTCTCATAAATATTCCAAACATAAATGCACGCATATGGCTTGTCCTAATGCTCTTTACACAATGGGATTGTATTATACTATACACATTCCTTTGCAGTCTGTGTTTTCACCTGAAAAGTAAGTCAACGGGTAAAAAAACAACTCTCTAATTCATTCCTTTTAATAATTACATAATTTTTCATAGTTGTGTGTACCATACTTTACACATATGTTCCTCTGAAGATGTACTCAAGTTATGTGCAGTGTCCACACTCGGTGTGATCCTCTGAAAATGCAAGCAACGTTGTGAAGTTTTCTAGGCTTTATTTGTTCATGCCAAAGTTCTAGATACTTTCAATATTCTATGTATTTTATTCAGGACAACTTAACCGAGAGCTAGGTTTAGTCTCTCCTTTTCTGGAAGCAAAGAAGCAGACATTTGGAAGAGTTAAGCTGGTTTCACGCGGCCGTTTAGCTACTGAATAGGAAAACAAAGATTTAATTTCAGGATAGGATGGTGTCAAAAATTCTATGTTCTTTCCAAAATCATACCAGATCTCACAGCTGAGGACGGAGCAGCAGTACCATCCCCAAGAAAGTAAGTAGAGTAAGAGCAATGAAGTCCATTTCTCACAGCTCTGCATTTATTTAACTTAAAGACTGCCATTTATTTTGAAACTATTCCCTTCCTATGTTTCTGGTGATAAATAGACTTGCTTTAATGAAATAAGGTGATAGTAGATGGTGGACAAAAAAGAAAAAAAAATTTTGTCAGTTCTAGCTTGGTTCTGCAACTATACCTACTTTAATGTTCCATGAACCCCTGGAAGTACTAGAGTAGAGAGTACTGGAGGCAGTTCCCTGGTCTAGGTAGCCAAACCTGAGCCCCTCCCAAGTTGTGCCTCTGTCTATCTAGCCTGTAAAATGGGAATCATAATACTTCTCAACTCCATACTTGTAGCCTATTTTTATTTTGCTTAAGGATAAATCAATGCTTATTTACTGATAGATAATATCTGAAGAAAAAGATTCAACAAAATCCTATGGATAACAATGTAGGTTTCAAGTTTCGGAAAAAAATTGAAGCTGAGTAATATTTGGAGTCAAGGACTAGGTAACTCAGCTTATAAATAATCATAATAGAAAACATTTATTAGAAATTTATTATATTGTCAAATATATATCCTGTCTAATATATTTAGAAAACTTTCTGCTTACTAATTTGATTGAGCTAAGGTTTTTATGAATTGGTATATTTGAACCTGACTTGACTTCCCTGGTGGCTCAGATGGTAAAGCGTCTGTCTACAATGTAGGAGATCCGGGTTCGATCCCCGGGTAGGGAAGATCCCCTGGAGAAGGAAATGGAAATCCACTCCAGTACTATTGCCTGGAAAATCCCATGGACAGAGGAGCCTGGTAGGCTACAGTCCATGGGGTCGCAAAGAGTCGGACACGACTGAGCGCCTTCGCTTCTTCACTTCTAACGCTAGATAATGTTGACCTGATGGCATTCAAACATCCCTCCACTAATACTCCCAAAGCTAGAGTGTTTGAAACTGAGATGAAAGAGAAAGAAAGAAAGAAAGTGGAAAGAAGGGAGGAAGCAAGGGAAGTACAAGAAAAAATAATTTTAACAGCCTAGCATGATATAAAACAGCCCAATAAAAAGATCACTTTTCATGTACATGTGATAAAATAATGCACTGCTAAGAGAGAAATTTATAATAATCTATATGGAACTGCTTGGGTTTCCCAGGTGGTGGTAGGTGGTAAGAACCTGCCCACCAATACAGGAGATGAAAGAGGACCCTGATTCGATTCCTGGGTTGGGAAGATCCCCTGGAGGAGGAAAATGGCAACGCACTCCAGTATCCTTGCCTGAAAAATTCCATGGACAAGAAGAGCCTGGTGGGCTACAGTCCATAGGGTTGCAAAGAGTCCAACATGACTGAGTGACTGAGCACATATAACAGCTTGACCTCTTAGTTAGCTGAACAGTTAGATCCCATATTAACACAGCATCAACTTTAAGCAAGAAGCAAGTCATATTAGGAAACTACTCTGGATTTCCTATTTGCTTTGTTGTAGTTGTTGTTGTTGTTCAGTCATGTCCGACTCTTTGCGACCCCCATGGACTGCAGCACTCTAGGCTTCCCTGTCCTTCACCATCTCCTGGAGCTTGCTCAAACTCAGGTCCATCGAGTCAGTGATGCCATCCAACCATCTCATCCTCTGTCGTCCCCTTCTCCTCCTGCCTTCAATCTTTGCTGTTTGCTTGCTCTTTAGTAAATAGAAAGCGTGGAGCCCAGGGATCACACTTTCCATTTGACTTTATCAAACTAATGATTTCTCTAGTAAAGAGCTGAATTGACTGAAATCTGGGGAATAATAAAGCCTTGATAGGAGTGGCTATAAACCCAGAGTGACAATGCCTCTCAAACACACATATTTCCCCTGAGCATAAAGGAACCTAGAGTGCAAGCTCACCTGTAATTACAACAGAGAAACATCTCAACAAAAGATGTCTAGATGTTCAAACAAAAAGTCTGAAAGCAGTATGTGCCCTGAGAGTTACAGTCTTAACCCGCTCTGTTGGGTGGAGTCAGCAATGTGTCCTGACTCTGCCACTGTCAGACCTGGAGTCATTAAAGACAGAATCAAAATGCGAACTGAAGCAAGAAAGAAGGAACTGATATTGAAGGCATTTCCAGAAGCTCCAGCTGTTGTTATCACTACTGTAAAATTACCACTCAAGCACAGAAGCCCCATGACAGCTGAATTTAGCCCATGCACTATGCAAAAAACCAAGATCCTATATTTAGCATTTTGAAAACATTTTATAACTAGAAAAGCAAAAGCAAAGAAATGCGATAGGCCTGATTTCGTGCTTTTTAACACTTGAAAAGGTAAAATAATCCTGTTTCTGAAAAAAGTTCTAGGTTTTCGGTGTTTACACTAAGACTCTGCCATAGGCCTTACTCAGAAAAGGGGAAATAAACATACCTTAGTGTTTTTTTAGAGATTGGGTTTTTTGTGTTAACATGTTACTTCTATATAAACATTAATCTGTATGTTTTATAGATTTACTATAAATCTGTAACTGTGGAGATACCATGCAACTTGATAACTACTTAAATAGAAAGATTTAAGGGAATAGAGAGATTGCGATTGAAACAAAGTTAATTTCATATGTGCTTATGTGGAAATGCTATCAGTCTAAAGAAAAATCTATGTCTTCATGATAGATAATGTAAGATAAAGTTTAGATCCTATGCTTCCCAGTTACCTCAATAGTACTAATTAGTCTCAGGAAAATCAATAGTTTAGATGTTGCCAGAAATTTCCAACCTGCTTCAAGAAGATTTCCATAATCAAGTTTCCCTCTTTACTTTGTTGTTGATCAGTTGCTAAGTCATGTTTGACTCTTTGCAACCCCATGGGCTGCAGCATGCCAGGTTTCCCTGTCCTTCACTATCTCCTGGAGTTTGCTTAAACTCATGTCCATGGAGTCAGTGGTGCCATACTTAGGCTCCCTTAGAATCTGCATATGGAAGTCAAATATGGTAGGTTCTCCATTTACCATGTAAGGCAGTGGGTTTCTCTACCACCACTGCAAATAAATTGTATTGGCTTCTTTATTCTCATTTTTTGGTTATAGATTGGTCTACAATCTTCCAGTTAAAAGTATAAGATGCTTATATAACATCTTTAAACAGTTCAAGAGCTCACTATTTGGTATTGCTACAAATTCATGAACTTTGGTCAATGCAGAGAACTAACTGATGTCAATATAAAAAGTGGGGGCCAGAAAAACTCCACTCAGCTTCAGAGTGGAAAACTTGCACAGTTCAGACAAAGAGACCCTGGAGAAGAGAATGGCTATCCACTCCAGTATTCTTGCCTGGGAAATCCCATGGACTAAGGAGCTTGGTGGGCTCCAGTCCATGGAATTGCAAAGAACTTGACACGCCTTAGTGACTAACACTCTTCCCACACACTTTCACTTTTATTCTAAACGCTAGGTATTGGTTTATGTTATGAATTTTTTCCAAGAAAATAAGGAGTACTCTTAAAATGGTAGTATTTTCCCCTCAGGATTTGAGGGTTTTCAGTTCTCAGTATTGCTTTTGAAAACAAAACTCTTCTTTGGGAAAAATTTTAATAAAGAATCTATGCGACTTCAGGGTTTCTCCTTCCACCCCACAGGGCACAAGGTACTATATATATTGCAAAAGATTTTTTTATGTCTTTCCTACCCAACACAAAATTTAGTTTAAAAATAGCTAGGAATACTAGGGGGAAAATAAAAAGCAAAACAAACACACCCACATAAAATATACCTGTAATTAAATTTTTAAAGGAAAAAAAATGAATCTTCCTCTCCTATGGTTCATTTTCCCCAAAGTAGCTACAGCAGTATTTCAAGTGGGAAGAAAACAGACTTGGGCCGAACTGGCGTTTTGGTCCAGTGGAATGGAGTTCCCAGGCTTCTCCTCAGGAAGAGCCTGTGTCTGCCCTCATTTCAGGCAGGACTTTTTTTCGCCTTCCAAATTCAACACTGGATTACTGAGAAAAGCTATTTGTGCTAATAGACTGACCTTTCTACAGTTTGCTTTACATTTCTGCAGAAGTAGGAACCATTGCAAATGTTTGTTAAGACCTAATTTTACAACATACATTATACAAAGCACTCTATTCTGTTTAATTAAGTCACCTCTGTGTTCTCGGGTTAGCTAACTAGGACAGCAGGAACCTATCAAGGTATCAGTAGTTCAGATTACTGGCACCCAACGATTTCCAACTGTGTTCTGGGTCACACACACAACTTAACCTTCAATTAAAACCAGGTCCCTTTCCCTGAAAAAAAAAAAAAAAAAAAGAAACCTCTCCTAGTGGGATCTGTCATTTTTTACCTCTCAGCAACATCTTGATTGTTTTCTTAAAAGAACATGCAAGAGTATAGATGTAAATCTATAAATTAAAAAACTGTTTCTCATGGGAATCTGTAAGAGCTCTGAAAATTGCATGCAAATGAAATAGAGAAAAAAATAAGCTCTTGTTGATTTCTTTTTTCTTCAGCAGCATGACGGTATGCACATTATAATGGAGCCTCTTGTATTCAAATTGACGATCCTGATGTTTCAAGCCAAACCCATGAAATACTGTCTTTCAGTAATGATGCTGCTGCTAAGTCGCTTCAGTTGTGTCCGACTCTGTGCGACCCCATAGACGGCAGCCCACCAGGCTCCCCTCGTCCCTGGGATTCTCCAGGCAAGAACACTGGAGTGGGTTGCCATTTCCTTCTCCAATGCATGAAAGTGAGAAGTGAAAGTGAAGTCGCTCAGTCGTGTCCTACTCTTAGCGACCTCATGGACTGCAGCCTACCAGGCTCCTCGTCCATGGGATTTTCCAGGCAAGAGTACTGGAGTGGGGTGCCATTGCCTTCTCCAATGATATCTCTTCCTTATTGATAAATGTTCGAATCTGAACGGTCTTGCTTTTCCCCCCTCACTATTGTAAGTCCTTTGCTTCTGAGAAACTCTATAAGATTTTAAATATTTATTTCATCCATTAGGCCACTGTTGGTTTGCTCATTTGTTTGCTTGCTTTGGTAAAATATGCATCATAGAAAATTTACCATTTTACGTGTATGGTTCAGTGTTGTGTAAACATCACTGTCATCCATCCTCAGAACATTCTCCCCAAACTGAAACTTCACCCATTAAACAATTACCATTCTACTTTCTGTCTCTGTGAATTTGACTGTTCTAGGTACGTTATATAGGTGGGATCATGCTGTTTTTATATTTTAGTATCTGGTCTTTTTCATTTGGCCTAAAGTTTTCAATGTTTCTCCATGTTGTAGTGTGTGAAAGCTCCATCCCTTTTTAAGTTTGAATACTATTTCATCTTATGTACCACATGTTTTTATCTATCCATCCATCAGTAGTCATTTGAATTGTTTCTATATTTTGGCTGCTGTGAATAATGCTGCAGTGAACATTGGAATACACATATCTGTTTGAGTCTCTGCTTTAAATTGTGTGTATGTACCCAGTTGTGTCCAACTCTTTGCAACCATGGACTGTAGCCCGCCAGTCTCCTCTGTCCATGGGATTTCCCAGGCAATAATACTGGAGTAGGTTGCCATTTCCTTCTCCAAACAACTGGAAATAACACAATGATAGCTACAAGTCAGTTCCTTTTTTTTTTTCACCTTTATCCCACCCACCCATACTTTATTAGACTCTACCTCTAATAAATCTTATTTTGAAAAGTAAGGAAGTGGTAGCTTTAAATTTTTACTTTGAAAATCTAATAAAAAAGACTATATTTGGTTTTGTAATTCCTTTTTTCCCTGAGAGCTGATATTCTGGTAGCCTTGGGCTTTCTGTCTGCTATTTTGTTATTATTGTCATCAATTTCCAGGCTAGAAATGAAAATATATTGTGCAAAGGTACATAATATAATGATCCTGAACTTTACAATAATTGCTTTTATGTGTCCTTCATAGATCTTTCCCTCTAATATATATATATAACCTAAGTTACCAAGATTTTAAAATGCAAAACTCCTTCTAGAAGCTCCTCATCACACTTCAAATAGCTTTCTGTTGATTAGTATGGAGACTGTTAGTTGAGCTGTCTTTGGTAGAAATGTTGCCAACTATGCATATTTGCTGCAGAATGGCCACAATTCATGAATAGCTTACCACCGCCCATAATTTGACACTTGGAATTGAGTAAAATCAATTACTTTTTTATAGTTCATGATATTTTAAAATTATTTTTGATGCCTAAGATTTTAAAAGTCATGTTAAACTAAAGCATATGTCCTTTTAAAATCCCAGCAATCTGTCATTTAATTGACTTGCTTGCAACTTTTTTATGCAAACAGCGAAAATGAATAAGAGGATGTGAGTTCTCTGCAGTATATCACATCATTTTCTAACATTTAATGGATGTGACTTTACAAATATTTTAGGACACAACATAGCTTTTAACTTCACTTTATTTTGCTTGTACAATTAAAGCATAGAGCTGGGTGCACAATTTAATAATGTTGCTTCTTCCCCTCCCGTAGTCTCAAATTGGATGACTAAATTCTTTCACACAGTGTACATTTGGTCTATAAAACTATGCCTGGAAGCCAAACTCTCATGAGACTGTATACAAGTGATGTGGGTTTTAGATGCAATCTGGATATCATCGCTGCCTTTATGACTAGGTTAGCTTTCCTAAGCTCAAAATCATGGGTGAGCCTTCAGTTACACACCTAAAAGGATATAGTTCTCAAACACCGAGAGCACCAAGAAAGGGAATCTCAGAGTCAAGTGGCAGTAAACACTCAAACTCTCTAAATCAGCTACTATAAAAAGCATGAGGACAGAGTCTGTGTCTAAACTGTGTTAGCTAAGCATAAGATTTAGTATCGTGACTTGAGTGCAGTAAACACTAAAATCATAATATGATAGAGTTCTTTCCTTCTACCACTTAACAAAATACAATCCATCAAATGTACAGTGACTGTCTACTGTGTGTCAGGCACATGCCCAGCACCAAGATAAGATGGATGATATAGAGTCTGCCATCAAAGGGCTCACAGTTTAGCGAAAGAGACAGGCATATAAATAAATTAACTACAAATACGTGCTATGTGCTACAAGAGATGCAGGTAGAAGTGCTATAGGTACCCAAGTAAGATAGCAACAGATTTATCAGCAGCAGCAGCATCACTACCGCTATCACTATCCATGTTCTACATTTAGGAGTAAAAATTATCTCAAATATTAAGATTAGAATGTAACTTTATAGCTTTTCCAATACTTATAATAAGAAGGTCTGCATACATGCTCAAATACACCAGAGTGTGTGCTATTTTATATGGCACTAAATGTTCTCCTCATGCCCCTCTTGACCAGTGATACTTGTGGAAGATACAGTTGTGATAATTGTTAGTAAGATAGATGACTAGGTACCATTTAATACCCTAATCTCATGATGGAAGATGTCATGTACTCTAAACAATGCACCCTTTCACAAAATATTCTTCCTGACAAACAGAAAAACTGTGACTATCCCTCATCTCAGCTTTTACCTATGACAGTAGTACATGAAATATTCACAGATCATTTCCAGATATTACATTTTTAGCAGCTCAAGCTTAAACCATACAAGTAATTGCCCCGGAGGAAGCTCGATTCCACTTTGACTCAATAATTTTTCAGAGTTCAATTTTGGCTTCCTCATTACTTCACTTTTCTTTCAATCCAACCCCCTACCTCCCGACAGCAACCTGCTGCTCTGACTCCAAGCGGTAGAATTTGATTGGGGATCTTTTCAGAGCCTGCCATTATCACTCAAGATTAGCTTGGAAGCTGTTACAATTGGGTGAAATAATATTTTAACTCTCTCCCTGTCATCTTCTATTATTGTGATCCTAACTAGTGTAGAAAGTGGCATTTCTCAATTTGATCAGGGAAGAGAGAAAATAAGGCTAGAGACAGATTAAGAGTTATATAAACAGATTTAGAATATCATAAGTGGGTGGTAAGGTAGTTAGCATTTAACAAGCACCAAATGAGTGCCAGACACTGTGAGGAGGTATGTATATAGCATACATCACATTAAAAAATCTTGTGAGGTTAGAATTTGTGTCTATAGTCTAACAGAAGATGAAAACTGAATCTCAGAAAGTCATTAAGCTATTAAATGCTCAGTACAAAATTCAAAACCAATGAGAATAGTGAATGAATGGCAAGTTCAAATGGAGTGATGTGGCATATGACAGCTTGAAAAGTCTGAATCTGAACCTTGGGAAGCACAATATTAAAGTAAGAAACTGGTTTCAAGTAGATAGAAGTTGAGGAGAGAAATCACCAGTTGCTAGAGTTCTCTAGTTCTCTGACTCTTCTTTAAAATAGGATTTATGATGATCATAAATTAAAGAACCAGAGTAGAGGTAAGAAGCAAAGATGACAGTTCAGTGTTCTACTAGATTGGCAATGGGGGAATTACTCTTACGTAATCTAGGTATGAGTTACAGCACCAAAAAAGAAAAAACTCATTCAAAAAACTAAGATCATGGCATCTGGTCCCATCACTTCATGGCAAATAGATATGGGGAAACAGTGTAAGCAGTGACAGACTTTATTTTGGGGGGCTCCAAAATCACTCCAGATGGTGACTGCAACCATGAAATTCAAAGACGCTTACTCCTTGGAAGAAAAGATATGACCAACCTAGACAGCTAAAAAACAGAGACATTACTTTGGCAAAAAAGGTCCATCTAGTCAAAGCTATGTTTTTTCCAGTAGTCATGTATGGATGTGAGAGTTGGACTATAAGGAAAGCTGAGTGCTGAAAAACTGATACTTTTGAACTGTGGTGTTGGAGAAGACTCTTGAGAGTTCCTCGGACTGAAAGGAGATCCAATCAGTCCCGCCTAAAGGAAATCAATCCTGAATATTCATTGGAAGGATTGATGCTGAAGTTGAAACTCCAATATTTTGGCCACCTGATGTGAAGAACTGACTCATTTGAAAAGACCCTGATGCTGGGAAAGATTGAAGGCAGGAGGAGAAGGGGATGACAGAGGATGAGATGGTTGGATGGCATACTGACTCAATGGACATGAGTTTTAGTAAACTCTAGGAGTTGGTAATGGACAGGGAGGCCTGGCATGCTAAAGTCCATGGGGTCGCAGAGTCAGACACAACTGAATGACTGAACTGAACAGAATCTGTCCATGAAGATATTTGTTAGCTTGGAGAGAAACAGCTACTAGTTGGTGACTATGGGGCTTCCCTGGTAGTTCAGACAGTAAAAAAATCTGCCTGCAATGCAGGAGACCTGGGTTTAATCCCTGGGTTGGGAATATCCCCTGGAGAAGGGAATGGCAATCCACTCCGGTATTCTTTGCCTGGAGAATTCCATGAACAGACATGGGGTTGCAAATAGCTGGACATGACTGAGTGACTTTCACTCACTCATAATGAAAGCACCTATGGATGACTGGTGTTAATGACTCAGTGGGTAACCAAAATGTACTTTCTAAATGTGTAAGAAACAGTCAGGCACACAAAAATCTTATAGAAATGAAGTGACCTTGATGCTGGATTGGAAACAAAATTGGATTCTTCATTAATAAGCAACATCACAGACTTGTTAATGACCTCGGGCAAATCATTCAAACCCCACAATACTGTGCCCTTATCTGTACAACAGAATGGTTATATCTGCCACTAATATATCACAGAGAAGTTGACTTTTTAAAAAATCAATTATTTTATAAGGGGGAAACTTTCAGTATAAGATTTTTGCATCAGGTCACTGACTAGTCAAAAATATATTGTGATGATTAATCTTAGATTTCAACTTGGCTAGATTATAGGGAACAGTTGCTTAGTCAAACACTAATCTAGACATTCTGTAAAAGTATTTTTAATACATGATTAACATTTACAATAAATTGCCTTAAGTAAAGCATAAGTGGGTGGGCCTCATGTAATCAGATGAAAGCCTGGAGAGCAAAGACTGTTTCCTGAAGAAGAAAGAATTCTGCTTTCAGACTGTGTTTCTTACCCTTCAAAGTCAAGGCTACAACACCAGCTTTTACTTTCATTTCCAGCCTGCCAGCTTGCCCTATGGATTTGAGACTTGGCAGCAGCCATAATCATATGATCTTCAAATCTCTCTAGATATAATACATATATAGATATAACCTATTATCCTGTTGATGTTACTTCTGTATTTTGAGTTCTTTGCAAAGATATTTTTAACTCATAGTACTCTAAAGTTGTTAATATCTTTTCCCCCTGATTTTATTAAGTGCTCTGCTTATGATGTTTATTTCAGTGATCAGCAATTATTAGGAATATACCTAGTTCAAAAGAAAGTAAATAAAAATGAAACATCAATTTTTATGCATCTATGAATCAAATTTGAAATTCACAGAAACTCATGGAAATAGTGAGTAGTTTATCATTTAGACAGAGAAGATTTAATCATGTATTAGAAGATAATATCCAAATGAATAAATTTTATTTTTGGCAAGTAAAATATTCCATAAAGTTTTGAAATAAAAAGTAATTTCCATTTTCTATTGAACAATGCCACATATCTAGCTGAAGATTTATATTACTGATGTCTCAAATGCACTAGCAAGCCTTTTGTTCACTCAAATATTTGCATCAGCTTGATCAACTTTACTTTCAGCTCAATTCTTCTTTGATTTAGCATATGAAAGGAAAATATCTTTTTATTTGATTTAAATGAATTTTAAATTTGAAAGAATTTATTTCCTTTTATTCTTTAGACTTGAAAAACTCTGAAATGAGTTTTATTCGAGTGAAAATTACTCATTCATTCATTCATTTAAAATCTTAATATTAGGGATTTGTCTGGCTGTCCAGAGGCTAATACTCTGTACTCCCAATGCAGGGATCCTGGATTCAATCCCTGGTCAGGGAACTAGATCCCATGTGTCACTATTAAGAATTCATATGCTACAACTAAAGAGCCTGCAGGCCACACTTAAGTATAGCTAGGTCTTAAATAAAAATAAACATTAAATAAATAAAATTAAACAAATTTTTAAACTTAATAATATTAAGTATCTATTGCAAGTATTGGATCTAGAGGATTCTAAATACCAAGAGTGGGACCTAAAGTCCTAGGCTGTGGTTACTACCCTATAATGCTTATCCTCCCCTTGAGGAGACACTGCACACTTGTAGTCTAATGACTAAGGAATCTGCATCTAATTAAATCTCATGATAAGATGTCGTATCAGTAAGTGCTACAATAATTTGGAGAAGAAATTAATGCATGTTTAGTATGAGAAACAGAAAAGTATCCCCTGGCACCCAGAAGCTTTGCCTGGTATTATCATGCTTTAGTTCTATTATGAGTTATCTTTGCACTCACAGTAATGCATTGATGACCTCTTGCCAAATATAAACAATTTCACAGAACATTAACAGCAGACAAGGCCACTCTACATGACTGTGATAGATCAAGACAAAACCAAGACCACTCTGCAAGCATGCCTAAACACAAGCAAAACATGAACATTGTCCAAACCACAAAAGTGACAAAACATTCCCTATCTGGCCAATATGAGTAACTATTATTTCCCCTCTCCTTCTTTTCTTCAACAATGTATTAAAGAAAGCAGGTGGTTTGTCCTGTAGAGCTTCCCATGATAGTTACCCTAAAAAGAGTGACTGTTGCTGCTTTACTGATTTCAGTGGTAGGCTTGAGCTAGTCTAATTTCCTCCTAGAGAAGATTTATTAAGATAGTCAACCATAGCCCAAATCTTGTAAGTCTTTTCTAATGCCTTCGTTTCCCTTGCTGCTATGGTAATTAACCCAAATTGTTAGTTAATAATAATTAATGCAATAAAGTATATAACACAGTACAAATATGTTTATGGTGGTCTTTGGCTAGAGAGCATTGGAAGTTAAACTCAAGAAAATGAGAGCTCTTTCTCTCTCCTATCTGTAGACTCCGGACCACCAGGTTCCGGACCATTAAAGGACCTCAACAAGTGGCACCCAGAACAGGAGCTTGGTACACGTAGGCAAATTTGGACGGAGTGACCTCAGGGCCTATTGAGGCCGGTGAATGGACAGAGAGAGGACCAATTGTTTCAACTAATGACTCTATACATATGCCCCCTCCCTAGAACGTGAAGGAGCCATCACACCCTGGGGAGGAAGGAAAACTAACATTTCTTTAGTCTGTGAAGTCCTTCCATTGTGCCTGGGTCCAGAGAAATTATGCATAATCGTCAGCCGACAAACTTGGGCTTTCGTCCTGCCTCCCAAAGAAGACTTTCGGACATTGCTTGGATTATTTACTGCCCTTTCTTTGTCTGTAAACCATGTTTATACTACTGAGACTTTAGGGAAAGAGTTAGGGAAAGAGTTAGGAAAAAACAGAAAACATTATAGAAAGGGTTTACTTATAAAAAAAACTTTACTTATAGTCCTGTTCATTGGGACAAATGTCAAACCAAATTAAAAAAATCAATGTTTGTGGCTAATCATACAATTGTTGATTGGGGACCCCATGGAATGTGGTTATCTGACTGCTCAGATGATATTAACTACACTGTGTGTGATATGGAAGGTCACTGACACTACGATGGAACATTACTATGACAAAGGACTTCTTGAGTGGCTTGATGGTGGATTAGCCCCACCTCGTCCTAGGATTGTCCTCGATAAACAGAGTGGGCCTGAACGATGGGACATTTGGAAACTTGCTGCTAGCACCAGAGCACCGAAGAACTTAAAACTCAGACCGGACATTTCATAGGGACCAGTCGTGGTCATAGTAACTATTTCTTTCACTATAATCAGTCATGTTTTATACAGGCCTGTGTCCCACTTCCTTTTGTTATAGCCATAGAAAATTTACAATTTAATAAGACTTTTAAGTTCTATCAGTTGAGTTCAGTTCAGTCGCTCAGTCATGTCCGACTCTTTGCAACCCCATGAATCGCAGCACACCAGGCCTCCCTGTCCATCACCAACTCCCAGAGTTCACTCAGACTCACGTCCATCGAGTCAGTGATGCCATCCAGCCATCTCATCTTCTATCGTCCCCTTCTCCTCCTGCCCCCAATCCCTCCCAGCATCGGAGTCTTTTCCAATGAGTCAACTCTTCGCATGAGGTGGCCAAAGTACTGGAGTTTCAGCTTTAGCATCATTCCTTCCAAAGAAATCCCAGGGTTGATCTCCTTCAGAATGGGCTGGTTGGATCTCCTTGCAGTCCAAGGGACTCAAGAGTCTTCTCCAACACCACAGTTCAAAAGCATCAATTCTTCAGTGCTCAGCCTTCTTCACAGTCCAACTCTCACATCCATACATGACCACTGGAATAACTATAGCCTTGACTAGACGGACCTTAGTCGGCAAAGTAATGTCTCTGCTTTTGAATATGCTATCTAGGTTGGTCATAACTTTTCTTCCAAGGAGTAAGCGTCTTTTAATTTCATGGCTGCAGTCACCATCTGCAGTGATTCTGGAGCCCAGAAAAATAAAGTCTGACACTGTTTCCACTGTTTCTCCATCTATTTGTCATGAAGTGATGGGACCGGATGCCATGATCTTCATTTTCTGAATGTTGAGCTTTAAGCCAACTTTTTCACTCTCCTCTTTCACCTTCATCAACAGGCTTTTTAGTTCCTCTTCACTTTCTGCCATAAGGGTGGTGTCCATAACTTGTATTAATTGCAAACTATATACTTGTCTTAATCCCTCTATTTCTTTAAGCTACTCAATTTTTTGTTACTCCTGTTCAATTCAATCATATTGCCTACTACTGGAAACAAATCAAATTTCAGTTACAATATATACACGATAATGCTTCTCTGAATGTACAATTACTGCCAAAAAAAAAAAAAACCTGTAAAATTTTTTCTAAAAATCTGCCCTCTTCCCCTAATTTGAAATCTTTAGCTGAACAAATTATCCGGGCTAGACCCACGAAGATGGTTTCAAAGTATTACCCACAGTATCGGGTCTGGAACTGTAACTTTGGTGATTGTCTTGATAATTATATTTGTTGTTTACCATCGCCTTTCTATAAGGTTGGTTAATAATAACCAAACTCATTTAGTCAGGACTTTTTTTTTTTTACAAATATAATAAAATAGGGGGAATTGTCAGGAAGCATTTAACAGGAGGCTTCTTGTGTGCTGTTTTGGATCTGTCAGGAATTCTCTGTTCCTTATTAATTCCTGAATATTCAGGAATTAAGAGGAGAGGCAAGCCTCTGGGTGGGGTGGGGGAGGGTAGTGCAGGTGCTGAGGAATCCAGGGATTTCCTTTGTTAGTTTTTCTATACGGTGGTGGTAAGTACCCTCTTCCTTTTTATGAACCATATGGTAAAAGTGATTATGCACAACTCTGTCTCTCTCTAATATGGATCGCCTATGTTTTGTAAGTCTGGAATTTTAATCTTTATCTTTGCTGAGAATAACTATAGTATATATGCCCACACCATGTTGATTAAAACACCTTTGCTCCAAAAACAAGAAAAGAAAATGAGGAACTGTGAGACTGAACTTACAGATCTTCAACACGTGCCATGAAATTGTAGACAGGAATGATAGGATATATTAGCAACAAAATTTGAAAAAAATAAATCATAACCATGGACTTCAACAGGGCATGTGGGCCTATTCTGAGCAGACAGTCAATTTTTGAAACTCACAGCACATGTGAGTTTTGGAAAAGGTAAAATGTCTACTACATAGGCCAGAGGCTTCCAACAGCAAGTCTCCCAGGTAGCGTAAGTGCCGCAAATAGAAGCCCAGGATGGACAAGCGCCTCTGGGCCTCTTGAGATTACTAAAAGTAAGACATTGTGAGAAACAAGTAGTGTTAATTATTAATAATTTACCAATGGTGAGGAAAACTGATGAGTGGGTTGCTTGGGAACTAGCCTATGAGTTGCTACTAAAGAAATCAATGAAAAGAGATGTGGAAGTGAGGGGAGGAGAACGGTGAGAACAGAAGCATGTAAGAAGCAGTTGCTCAAATAAATAGCAGCTTTGATTGTTAATTTTATGTGTTAATTTAACTGCGACATGGGGTGCCCAGATTATTTCTGGGTATGTTTTTGAGGGTGTTTCAGATGAGATTACACTTTGTGTTTGTTGTTGTTGTTTTGCTTTTCAAAAAAATATTTTTTTTCCCCAGCAGTGCTAGTGGTAAAGAATCCAGTTGCCAATGCAGGAGATGCACGAGGTGTGGGTTCGATCCCTGGGGTGGGAATATTCCCTGGACGAGGGCATGGCAACCCACTCCAGTATTCTTGCCAGAAAGAATCCCATGGACCAAGGAGCTTAGTGGGCTATAGTCCCTTGAGTAATAAAGAATCAGACACCACTGAGCAATTGACCACACACACAAACACACACATCTATTTGGCTATGTCGGACTGTAGTTGTGGCACACAGGATCTCTTGTTGCACATGCGGGCTTCTCTCCATTGTGGAGCACTGGCTCAGTAGCTGGGTTCAGCAAGTGGGATCCTAGCTCCCCAACTAGCAATCAAGCATGCATCTCTTGTGTTGGAAGGTAGATTCTTATCCACTGGACCACCAGGGAAGTCCTGAGATTAGAATCTGAATTGGCAATTCGATAAACTAGTATGTCCTCCCCAGTGTGGATGGGCATCATCAACTCCACTGAGAGCTTGCAGAGAACAAAAGCAGAGGAAAGGAGGACATGACCCTTTCTGCCAGCCTGTTCGAGCTTCTCCTGCCCTTGGGTTGGGATTTACACCAATTGGCTTTCCTGGGTCTCCAGCTTGCAGACTGCAGCTCATGGGATTTCTCAGCCTTTATAATCATGTAAGCCAATTTCTCATAATAAATCTCTTCCTGTACATAGCCCCTTGGTTCTGTTTCTCTGGAGAGCCTGACTAAAGCAAAAGCCTTGCTTATTTCTCTTTAAATCCTCAGGCTTCTCATCTCTAAATACAGATAATCTCTACCTTGCTATGATATGAAGATTAAATATATACAGTAGACTTTCAAAAATATGTTCATTTAATTATTCATCCACTCATGTTTGTGTTTAACAAATATTTATTACACCCTGATTGTGGATCAGATTTTGTGCTCAGTAGGTAAAGGAACGACTGTGAAATAGCTTTGGGTTTGAACCACCTCTTTCCCACTGCCACTGTACTCCTTTACCTAAACTCCTAAATGATTACCATCCATCTTAACTGGTTTTCTTGCCTTTCATATCTGTACCTGCCCCTAGCCATTTCCAAAACAAAGTGCCAGCCATTATTTCCCAGTTTGAACCCTTTAGAAGTTTCCCCCCTGCCACACACACAAAATACAAATTCCTTGGCACAACATTTGGAACTTTGCACAATGTCTCTCCAATCTATTTTTCTAATCTTATTTCACTACTGTCCTTACATGGGACTCTCGTGAAATTAAACATGGCTTCCAAATATGTCACAAACTTTCTGGCCTCATATCTTGTATGATTTTCTCTGCTTGGACTGTCCTCCTCTAGATTTGAATGTTCAGATTCTACCCATCTGTTACATGAAATTGTTCTCAAGTTCTTCATCTCTAATTAAGTCCTTTCTCCCTACACTATAATATAAATATTATATATATCAGAATATATATAAATAATATATAAATACATATATATCAGAATATATATATATATCAGAAAGATCATTCTTGTTTCAGTGTTTCAGTAAGGAGACCACATTGCAGAGGTGAGACTTCTTCTTTGAGTTTCATTGGTATTTCATGCTTTAGACAACACAGAATTTACACTTGCTTTTCTATCTGCCTAGAGTCCTCTTGCACTTGTTTTCACAGTAATTAACTCTGATTTTGGGCTTCCTTGGTAGCTCAGTTGGTAAAGAATCCACCTGCAATGCAGGAGACCCTGGTTGGATTCCTGGGCCAGGAAGATCCACTGCAGAAGGGAAAGGCTGCCCACTCTAGTATTCTGGCATGGAGAATTCCATGGCCTGTATAGTTCATGAGGTCCCAAAGAGCTGGATGCAACTGAGTGACTTTCACTTTTCACTTGCACTTTCAAATCTGCTCTGCTCCAAATCTCAACTTATTCTTCAATTTCTTGAGGAAAACCTTTGTTCACCCTGCTAAATCAAATCCTTCTATTATCACTCTTACTGTGGTTATAACATTTGTCATAGTTTTTCAGGTGGTTATTTGTTTAAAATCCACTTTCCAAAAAAAGTCTACCTTTCATCAAAAGAGACTATGCCTGGCTTTGTTAACAACTGTATGCTGAGTACCTAGCAATGCATCCTTATATGGTTCTTCATAAATAGTTGTTGAAAGAACTAAAAAAAATCATAAATGAATTCTATGGCAAAAAAAAGGCACACCAAAATCTTCTAGGGCATGCTCTGGGTCAATAGAATTTCTACATTTAAAATATAATGTTATCTGATGCTTATAATTATTAACCAGACCTACAGATAGATTCTGAATCAAAGAAAGATTCGATATATTTTCTTTTATTTAAAAGCCCCTAGATTGGTTATCTGGAGAAGGCAATGGCAACCCACTCCAGTACTCTTGCCTGGAAAATCCCATGGATGGAGGAGCCTGGAAGGCTGCAGTCCATGGGGTCGCGAAGAGTCAGACATGACTGAGCAACTTCACTTTCACTTCTCACTTTCGTGCATTGGAGAAGGAACTGGCAACCCACTCCAGTGTTCTTGCCTTGAGAATCCCAGGGACGGAGGAGCCTGGTAGGCTGCCATCTATGGGGTCGCACAGAGTCAGACACGACTGAAGCAACTTAGTAGCAGCAGCAGCAGCAGCAGCAGATTGGTCATATGTTCCAATATTTCTAAGTTAAATGTAACACATGAAATATTACCATATTTTAAAAACATTTTCAATATTGAAATTGAAATAAAGATACTGTCTGTAATTTTAAACAAATATTGCCAACTGATCTTCACAATATATGTCAAGTTCAACCACTTCTTACTTTCTCTTGTGCATTTATGTTAATCCAAACCTCTATTTACTCTTGGCTGGATTTCAGTTGAATTAACTAATCATCCTGTTTTCATTGCATTCTCCTGAAAGTCTAGATCCCACTCAGTAGCATCTTTCAGAATATAGATCAGGTTTATCTTTTCTTGTTCTCAACTACTCTGTGCAAGTCATCTATTGCTGCAAAATAGATAATCTAACCACTAGAGGTATAAAATTGCTACCATTTTATTTTGCTCAGAAATTGTACTGGGCACAATGAAGATTGTTCATCTTTGCTTCCCAGTGAGCCTCAGCTGTGGTCATCTGAATGTCTGGAAGTGGCTGGAACAATTCTGCTAGGGCCATATGTCTGGGGCCTTGATTCTTCTCCATCTAATGTCTGCTGAGGCTGGATTGACCCAGATGACTTCTTCACTCATGTCTGGCAGCTAGGCTGGAATGGATGGGGCAGCTGGAACAGCTAGGGCTGGCTGGGCACCTTCTTATATTCCTCTTCCCATAGAGCTCTCTGAATGATTAGTTTGAACTTCCTAACAACCTGATGATTCCAGAGTTGTCAGACTCCTTATATAGCAGCTGGTAGATTCCAAGGTATCCAGGCTTCTGAGAAGAAGCCTCAAGGCTTCTCATGACCTGTTTTTGTTTCCAAATATCACTTCTGCTGCATTCTATTTAAAAAGTCACTGTGGCCAGCCCAGATTCAAGGGGAGGGAATTAGAGATCTCTTAATGGAGGGATTAGCAAATAATTTGGGGCCATTTTTAGTTGACTACACTTCTCATTTTACTCAGAGTCCTTACTTTTCAGGGTTGTTTGATGCCCTGTACCACCTGTTTGCTGTTACTTTTCCAGTCCCATATTTTATTAATCTTCCCCTTGTTATCCTCCTATCTGTTTCTCAAATGTACCAGTTATGTTCCTATCGAAGGCCTTGTCATTTCAGTTTTTGATTCATGGCTATTTCCTCTGCCTGGAGTTCTTGTCCCCAGATAACTGTAGAGCTTACTGCATGCTTCGTTCAAGTGTCTACATACATGCTGTCATCTCTACAGAGGTCATCCTTGACCACTTTTGGCACTCCATTCTCCAACTCTTGATCTTTCTGCATTGCACTCATCTAGCGTAGTATACTTGTTCTTCTGTATTTTGTATAGCTCACGCTCTAGTGTGTAATTTTCAGGAGCACAAGCACCCTTTTTATCGCTGTAGCCACAGAGCCTAGAGTAGTGCCTGATATTTACCTATGCTCAGTGAATACCTTTTTTCACAAAATAAATGAGTAACTCTTAAAACCAGCTGTCGATCTGATTAATAAAACCCTACCTCTATAGAGTATATACAAAGGGGCTTCCCTGGTAGCTCAGTCAGTGAAGAAACTGCCTGCAATGCAGGAGACCAGATTAAATCCCCGGGTCAGGAAGATACCCTGGAGGGAGAACCCCATGGACAGAGGAGCCTAGCGGGCTATAGTCCATAGGGTCCAAGAGTCAGACACGAGTTAGTGACTAAACCACCACTATAGAGTATATACTGATATATCTTTCAGTTATTATATATCTGTTGTAACTGAGACTATTAAGATTTTGGAGTAAAAGTGCCATTCTCAAGAGGCCAGTTGGAGCTGTCACCAAATCAGAACTGGTCCCAAACAGACATGTGTCTTGGGGCATAATTTTATATTGAGGCATAATTGATTTATAATGTTGTATTAGGTTCAGGTGTAGAGCAAATGATGCAGTTATACATATATTCATTAAAAAAATATGCTTTCCCATCTAAGTTATTACAGAATATTGAGTAGAGTTTCCTATGCTATATAGTAGGTCTTTGTTGATTATATATTTTATAAACAATAGTGTGTAATTGTTAATCCCAAACTCCTAATTTATCTCTCCCCCACTACTTTTCTCCTTTGGTAATCATAAGTTTGTTTTCGAAGTTCATGAATCTGTTTCTCTTTTGTAAATAAGTTCATGTGTATCATCCTTTTAGATTCCTCGTATAAGTGATATCATATGTTATTTGTCTTTCTCTGACTTACTTCACTTAGTATGGGAATCTCTACAACAATCCATGTTGCTGCAAATGGCATTATTCCATTCCATTTCACAGCTGACCAATATTCCATGGTATATTGCTCCACATCTTCTGCATCCATCCCTTTAGGTCGCTTCCACGTCTTGACTATTGTAAATAACGGTGCTATGAACATTGGGGTACGTGTATCTTTCTGAATAATGTTTTTCTCTGGATATATGCCCAGGAGTGGGATTGCTGGATCATATGGAGTTTTATTTTTAGTTGTTTTTTTTTAATAAATTTCCATACTGTTCTTTATAATGGCTATATCAATTTACATTCCCACCAAGAGTATAGGAGGGTTCCATTTTCTTCACATCCCTTCCACTATTTATTGTTTGTAGAGTTTTTTGATGATGGCCATTCTGATCAGTGTGAGGTAATTACTCAATTCTAACTTTGATTTGCATTTCTCTACTGATGTTGCGTATCATCAGAACAGACATGTGTCCTGCTTTTTTATCTGGTTCATTTAGAGAATATAAAATGCAGTCTAATCAAGACAAATACAAAAGATGAAACGTCAATATATTTTAGAAGGATAGATATCCTAAGGCATGATTATTCATGATATTAACAAATTAAAAGATTAAATATACAGGAAAATCACTAATGATATGAGCCATTCTTGTAAAACGTACAGCTATAAGGAGTTAAGTGGAGAGTGAAAAAGTTGGCTTAAAGCTCATTTAGCAAATGAAGATCATGGCATCTTGTCCAATCACTTCATGGGAAATAGATGGGGAAACAGTGTCAGACTTTATTTTGGGGGGCTCCAAAATCACTGCAGATGGTGACTGCAGCCATGAAATTAAAAGACACTTACTCCTTGGAAGAAAAGTTATGACTAACCTAGATAGCATATTTAAAAGCAGAAACATTACTTTGCCAACAAAGGTCCATCTTGCCAAGGCTATGGTTTTTCCAGTGGTCATGTATGGATGTGAGAGTTGGACTGTGAAGAAAGCTGAGCGCCGAAGAATTAGTGCTTTTGAACTGTGGTGTTGGAGAAGACTCTTGAGAGTCCCTTGGACTGCAAGGAGATCCAACCAGTCCATTCTGAAGGAGATCAGCCCTGGGATTTCTTTGGAGGGAATGATGCTAAAGCTGAAACTCCAGTACTTTGGCCACCTAATGCGAAGAGCTAACTCATTGGAAAAGACTTTGATGCTGGGAGGGATTGGGGGCAGGAGGAGAAGGGGACGACCGAGGATGAGATGGCTGGATGGCATCACGGACTTGATGGACGTGAGTCTGAGTGAACTCCGGTAGTTGGTGATGGACAGGGAGGCCTGGTGTGCTGTGATTCATGGTGTTGCAAAGAGTCGGACACGACTGAGTGACTGAACTGAACTGAACTGATAAGGAGTAAGCTTGGTGACTGCTACATTAAAGAGTGTTCTTCAGAATATGATTCTAAAATACATTTAGAGTGCTGATTTTTAGAATGACTTTCATTGTGACTCATCTTATTGGCTATTATTATTGCCTTTTAAATGACCACTTCTATAGGCTAGAGTAATTATTTTGTGCAAGATCTGTAGTGAAGAAGTTTGACTCATTTTCATTTACTATTTACTTTTCTGTGTTTTCTATATTACAAAACTACCTCTGAAAGAGTTATTGGGAAATAATCATTTGAGTCTTGTATGTAACCCTGTATTAACATTGGGAAGGCAATATTCTGTTTCTACTCGGCTGGAGAAACCCTTTTACCATTACTCTGCGTGATATATTTAGCCCACATTGGACTGACCAGTCAGGAAATTGTTTATATGAATTCTATGGTCTCTTGCCTGAAGAAAGGGATCAAATTGATTATCTGTGCATTGTATTATACTGCACTGGGGAGCGATGTCTACCAAAAATATATAGGCTATTAAATTCTGGGGTTACTTGCAATTGATGACCTCTAATGTTGATAATATTAATACAATAGATATGTCCATGTCATTGTACTACGCTTGGGATAAAATCTAAAACCTTTCCACCATAAACAGTGCCTTGAAAAATATAATCTTTGGATCATCTCTCTTAGAATTAGCTGGAATGTTTATTTCAAATGCCCTAATTCAGTTATACTGAATTAGAATCTCTGGGGGTAGGAGCCACAAGTTTACATTTTTACCACCTCCACCTCCACCAGGCAATTAATCATGTACCATTAAAACTACTTGAATATATATTCTAAAAATCACTACTGTATGCCAATGTAGAGATGAGATGGGATAATTTCCCAATGCGATGGGAAATTATGTTCAAACAAGAAGAGAATGAATATGAGTTTAAAAGTCATTAACATCCATCATTTCTTCTTTTCTCAAGAAAACTTTTAAGCATGTCCTTGCCCCAAGTCCTAAAAAAGACAGAGTGGGGGTCAAAGAGACAAGGAGAGGACAAGAAAGGGTATCATTTGTGGATCTCTGATATCTGGTAGGACAATGCCCCCTGCCAGGTTGCAAATCTATCACAACATAGGGAACAGCATAACATGGTGGGTCGAAGTCTTGACTTTGTAGACACATCCTGAATTCAAATCCTGATTTTGTCATTTGCCTTTTAACTTCCACTTTTGCACTTTCTAATTCATTTTTCATACAGGAGGCAGACTAATACTTTTTAAATATAAATAGGATAATAATCAGTATACCTTTTTACACAATCTTGGTGTTTTCTCATCTCTCAAACTGTTAGAAAAGCCAAACTCTCTTCTGTATATTACAAGACCTACTGAATGAACTGCTTATTTCTTCAGTGCTATCCAAATCCTTTCTCCCATGGTTCACTATCTTCAACTCAAATTAAACTATTTTTATTCCTAGAAAATACCCAGCTCTTTCCTGCTTTAGAAACTTTACACATCCTCTTTCTTCTGCCTGATATACAGTAAATCTTTGTTTAGATTTTGCCCTTTTATCCACCTGTCTCAGCCTAAACATTATCTTCTTAGATAAGCCTTTGTTTATCATACTACATAAATAAATTCTTCCATCTGAGAAAACATATTTTCTGTAATTGTAGCCTAATGAAATATAAAGTGATCAGTTCTGGAACCAGAGCACCTGTACTTAGAACTAAGATCTAAAAAATATATTATGATTGTGCATGTGTGCTCAGACATGTCTGACTCTTTGCAATCCCATCAACTGCAGCATGCCACACTCCTCTGTCCATGAAATTTTCCAGGTGAGAATACTGGACTGGGTTGCCATTTCTTCCTCCAGGAGATCTTCCCAACCCAGGAATCAAACCGAAATCTCCTGTACTGGCAGGCAGATTCTTTACCACTGATTCTCCTGGGAAGCCCATTACTATGATTACTATTGTTATTATCAATGTGTCACAATACGTCCTCAACTTGTATTTACATATTGGCTATATTTATGTGCTTATTACCTTTTAGTGTAAGCTTTCTTCACCACAATAAGCTCCATAGAAGCACATTTTGGCTTAGGTTTGTTCACTGCTCTAAATTCTGCTCCTGGCTAAAGACTTGGTAGATGCTCTCAAAATAGTTCTTAAAGGAAGGAAGGGATGAAAGGAAATGGGATTTAAGTGGTAGCTTTTGTTGAGGTTATTAGTCTAATTAGTACTAGTGCTATAAAATTCCATGTCATGTTATATTTGACTGAGTTTGAAGTTCTACCTACACCTAAATGGGCTCCTGGAACATAATGCTTTAATAATCTGGTACTGATGATTAAGTACCAGGATATCGGGCACTTATCCAGGATACTGGGATATCCCAAGATATTGGGCAGATAGTTACTTAATCAGTGTTTCTTATTTGCAACAACATGCATGGACCTAAAGGGCATTATGCCTAGTGAAACAATTCAGACAAAGATAAATTCTCTATTTTTCATCTATATGTGGAATCAAAAAAATAACAAATGAATATAACCAAACAGAAATGGACTCACAAACATACAGAACAAACTAGCAATTACCAGCGGGGAGAGGGAAGAGGGGGAGCCCAAGGTAGGGGAAGGGGATTAAGACACACAAACTATTATGAATAAAATAGATAAGCAACAAGAATGTATTGTATAGCACAGGGAAATATAGCCATTATTTTGTAATAACTTTAAGTGGAGTATAATCTATAAAAACATTGAGTCACCATGTTTTACATCTGAAAGTAATATATTATAAATATCATAAATAATATACAAATAATATATAATATTAATATATAATATTATAAATCATATATAAACAATATATTATATATAAATATATAATATTATAAATAATAAAATATTTTTAAAAAATCAGTGTCCATTGAGTCAAATTGCTCAAAGAGTAATGGAAGTGAGAGGGTTGCAGCCAGTAGAAAGGTTTATCCTTTTATCCACATATAAAGCATAATCATGTTTTTCTAGAAATAAAATCAGACTACTAGAAAAATGAGGCAGTGAAAAGGAAGCATGCAAAGGAATAGATACCAATACATTTTGCAGGATTTTAAATTAGAAAAGATTCAACAGCTGATAAGTATGAACACAGTTACAGGCAAATATATTATTAGATCATGTAAAAGTGTGAATTTTATAATTATTCACCATCAAGTGATGTGGATAACAGTAAGAATATTACTATTATAGAAGGATTTAAAACAGCAAGAACAGGTTACTATTACTAACTTGTTCTCACTAGCAGTTTTGCATTTAGTTAAATTATCAGTTAAGCCATGAGATCAAAACTTTCCAGCTTTCTATTCTTCAATTCTCATATTAAATATTTGCCAAATCTTGTTCTTTTGACATGCTGAAAGCTTCCCTCAACTATCCTTCCTTTTTTCTTGGCTCAGTCAGGTCCTCCTTACCTTCTTCCAGCCCCTTTTAAAGTTCTCCTTTCCTTTGGTCTCCCACCCTCTTTAATCTGTAGAGCTCTCTTCTACGGCATCACGTTACCACTAGACTCCACACATGTGATTGCAGCACCTCCCTGTTCATCATCCTAGGTCACTGTTCATTACCTATCAAATAAGTGCCAACCATGAACCTCACTTTCCTCATCTATTTCCTATCACAACATACTTGCAATCCACTCACCCTCCGCTCTATCCCATTTTGCCTTTCGACTACAGTGCTTGATGCTTTTCATGCTTTGTAGTTTTAGTTCTTATTTTCCCTCTGCCTGGAATTTTCATCTTTCCAAAGTCCAGCTGTCAAAAGCACATCTATCCTTTGAGACTCAAATATTACTTTTCACTACTGCCTTGTCAAGATTCCTTCGGTCAGAATAACTCTTCTCCCTTCCATGTTACTATACTACTTAACAACCTCGCTGTCTATCATATAACACAGGTAACTTTGTATAGCTCCTCTACTTGATTATAAGCTAGATAGAAACCATATATTATTTAGCTTGCAATAATCCACAGTACTCAGTAAAGTGCTCCACACATAGATATTGATCTGTTGATCAACAAGTTCTATTTAAGCTGTAGTAATTCAATCCAATGTAATCATCTGAATAACACTTTTAGAACCCACATTCCAAAACTTATAAAATACTGGGACATGTGTACTATTATTTCAAAGTCAAGACAGGACATTCTTCTCATGATTCAGAAGATCATATCATTAGAATAGAATAGTAGCTTGGGAATGGAGAAAATGAATATACTTTAATTTTATGTTTCCTTGTTTATTCAACAAATTCTTATTAAGTGCCTGTGATATGCTAGGGATAGGAAATATAATGGGAAATACATATGAAAATAGTCCCTGCCCTCAGAGGTCTGTAGTCTAATGAAGGAAAAAGAAAAGTAAAAGTGAAAGTTGCTCAGTTGTGCCCGACTCCTTGCGACCCATGGATTATACAGTCCATGGAATTATCCATGCCAGAATACTGGAGTGGGTAGCCTATCCCTTTTCCAGGGGATCTTCCCAAGCCAGGGATCAAACCCAGGTCTCCGCATTGTAGGCCAATTCCTTACCAGCTGAATCACAAGGGAAGCCCAAGAATGTTAGAGTGGGTAGCCTATCCCTTCTCCAGCGGATCTTCCTGACCCAGGAATCAAACCAGAGTCTCCTGCATTGTAGGCAGATTCTTTACCAACCGAGCTAAGTAGGGAAGCCCTGACAGCCCTGATAAGGGAAAAAGGCATCAATCAAATAATCACATAATTAAATCAAATAACCCATATCATAAATATACAAATGTGGTAAGTTTTAAAACCTTAGGTACTTGGCATTATGAATAGATACAGTCAGAGTGGGACATACGCTTCTGCATTGGAGGTGATAATTGGGGTGTTGAACTAATGTCCAACAGATAAAAAGGAGTAAACTAGTCAAGAGATAAGGCTAAGTCTGAGGGAAAAGCATATGCAAACTATAACAGAAGAGAGCTCTGCAGGAAGCAGAAGAAGGCAAGCTTGAGTGGAGAAAGGTATAGAGAAATCCAGGCATATGGGAAGGGGACCAAGCTTGGAGGGCCATGTCCTGGGTTTTGGTCTTTATATTTAAAGTATAAGAAAGCTTCTAGAATGCTTTAGGAAGAAAAAATATGGGGTAGGGTGAAGGAAATGAGAACAATTCAATTTGAATTTTAGAAAAGAATTTTGAATTTTAGAAAAAGATTTCTCAAAGATCCATTTTAGATATTTGATTTTCAAAATGGAGCTGGTTCTGGCTTGAGATCCACTATTCATGTCTAGGGAATCTTCCCAACCCAAGGATCAAACCCAGGTCTCTTGCATTGCAGATTCTTTACTGTCTGAGCCACCAGAGAAGCCGTGCTGCTGCTAAGTCACTTCAGTCGTGTCTGACTCCGTGCGACCCCAGAGATGGCAGCCCACCAGGCTCCCCCGTCCCTGGGATTCTCCAGGCAAGAACACTGGAGTGGGTTGCCATTTCCTTCTCCAATGCATGAAAGTGAAAAGTGAAAGTGAAGTCACGCAGTAGTGTCCGACTCTTCGCAACCCCATGGACTGCAGCCCACCAGGCTCCTCTGTCCATGGGATTTTCCAGGCAAGAGAAGCCCTAGCCTCCCCTTTCTATTTGAACCAAAAGCTCTTCAATCTGGCTTTCACAGTCCTCTGTGATCCTGGTTCCACTCTATCTTGGCCCATTCTTTTTCTCATTGCCTCGAATTTTCTACCCCATTCAGCTGGGTCTCCTGACTGCTTCCCCACAAAGACTATGCAGACTCCGTGTATCCCGTCACCATTCAAAACTGACATAATTTTTAGGTCCACCTTGCTCTTATTTGTGCATGTGTCACTTTTCCCTGTCTCTATCAACTCCTGTAACTAACATCAAGAAAACAAGGCATGACCTCACATTATTTCACATGTTACTATTTTATTCTTTCATTGCAGACTATTAACTTTCCACCATGCTTATTACCTCCTCCAGGGAGGGATTGGATCATGAGACTGATCCTTGCAGTTATTAAGAAAAACTCCATGAAAACAGTAGATATTCAAGACATACTTGAATAAGTCTTACTTGAATGTTCACAGTCCACTACTGGTTCAGTTGAGCTCAGGTGAGTTCAGTTCAGTTGCTCAGTTGTGTCCAACTCTTTGCGACCCCATGGACCCCATGGCAGCATGCCAGGCTTCCCTTTACATCACCAACTCCCAGAGCATGTTCAAACTCATGTCCATCAAGTCAGTGCTGCCACCTAACCATCTCATCAACTGTCACCTCTTTCTCCTCCTGCCTTCAATCTTTCCCAGCATCAGGATATTTTCCAGTGAGTCAGTTCTTCACATAAGGTGACCAAAGCATTGAAGTTTCAGCTTCAGCATCAGTCATTCCAATGAATAATCAGGACTGATTTCCTTTAGGATGGACTAGTTGGATCTCCTTGCAGTCCAAGGGACTCTCAAGAGTCTTCTCCAACACCACATTTCAAAAGCATTGATTCTTTGGCACTCAGCTTTCTGTATAGTCCAACTCTCACATCCATACATGACTACTGGAAAAACCAGAGCTTTGACTAGATGGACCTTTGTTGGCAAAGTAATGGCTCTGCTTTTTAATATGCTATCTAGGTTGGTCATAACTTTCCTTCCCAGGAGTAAGTGTATTTTAATTTCATGGCTGCAATCACCATCTGAAGTGATTTTGCAGCCCCCCAAAATAAGATCTGTCACTATTTCTATTGTTTCCCTATCTACTTGCCATGAAATGATGGGACTGGATGCCATGATCTTAGTTTTCTAAATGTTGAGTTTTAAGCCAACTTTTTCACTCTCCTCTTTCACTTTCATCAAGAAGCTTTTTAGTTCTTCTTTGCTTTCTGCCATAAGGGTGGTGTCATCTACATAGCTGTGGTTATTGATATTTCTCCTGTCAATCTTGATTCTAGCTTGTGCTTCATCCAGCCCAGCATTTTGCATGATGTACTCTGCATAGAAGTTAAATAGGCAGGGTGATAATATATAGCCTTGACATATTCCATTTCCTATTTGGAACCAGTCTGTTGTTCCATGTCCAGTTCTAACTGTTGCTTCCTGATCTACATACAGATTTCTCAGGAGCTAGGTCAGGTGGTCTGGTATTCCCATCTCTTTCAGAATTTTCCACAGTTTATTGTGATCCACACAGTCAAAGGCTTTAGTGTGGTCAACGAAGCAGAAGTAGATGTTTTTCTGGAACTCTATTGCTTTTTCAATGATCCAATGGATGTTGAAAATTTGATCTCTGGTTCCTCTGCCTTTTCTAAATCCAGCTTGAACATCTGGAAGTTCACACTTCACATATTGTTGAAACCTGGTGTGGAGAATTTTGAGCATTACTTTGCTTCCGTGTGAGATGAGTGCAATTGTGTGGTAGTTTGAACATTCTTTGGCATTGCTTTTCTTTGGGATTGGAATGAAAATTGACCTTTTCCAGTCCTGTGGCTGCTGCTGAGCTTTCCTAGAAAGTAACTGGGGAGGACTTGAGAAAAAGTATGGAAGTACTCTGGAAGATTTGTGTAAGGAAGGTGAATGCTGTTGGAGGTCAACATGGGATGAAGCATCAGTTTTAAAGTAGAATTAAGAGACCAAAAATTTTTTTTGAGTTATTGCTGTTGTTGTTTAGGTGCTAAGTTGTGTCTGACTCTTTGCAACCCCATGAACTGCAGCACGCTGGGCTTCCCTTTCCTTCTCTGTCTCTTTGGGTAGGGAAATTTATAATAAAAATTTCTTCTATATTAAAAAATATTTTTTTACTTTGAAATGATTTCAGACTTACATAAAAGTTGGGGGAAAACAAACAGTTCAAAAAGTCCCCATTTACCTTCACCCAGTTCGCCTTTAGAGATCATACATTGTCTCCTCAAACTTCCATTTGGCATCCATCTGTGGACCTTCCCTACAACACTTATATTTGCCTAATGATGACTTTCCCTTTTTTCATTCTTTCTGTATTTATTAACTGGGATGCTTCTGTAAGTAGCTTTTCCGTTTCCTCTGCTTTCTTTCTCACGGTCAAAGAAAAAACTACAATGGAAGAGAACCATTACTCCTAAAATCTGCTGTCTGCTTTTGGTGAGGCCTCATGGTATATTTAAGTTTAGACTCTTGGAGATCCTCTATTATTGATATTGGCAATCGATCACGGTCAGATTGAATGCTCTCAGGTGAAAGACAGGACAAGGTCTCATAACTTGCTTTGTGGGTGACAAGCATGCTATGGTACTCACAGAGACTTAATCAGCATTTACAGATGATATCTGACAAGTAGAAACTGAGTTTGAAATACAGATTAAATAGCAAAGAAGTACTTAGAATTAATACATAACATTTAAGTGACCTTTCTCAGGTATAATCATTTGGAGAGGCAAATAATTTCCCTCTTGCTGCAGTACTAATAATGGGCTTACTTGTGAAAATACGCTTTCGCTCTTCTACTCAAATTTCATGTCTATACCCTATATGTTTGTTGAATTATGAAATCAGTGAATGGGTCAAATATTTGATCTATATATAAAATGATAGCTAGTGTTCTGCACTTAAAATTTCAATACATTTTCACTTTCACCATTGCCAAAGAAGTAGAAAGCTATTGCTGTCTTCATTTTACAGATGAGAGATCAGGTACAGTAATTAATTGATTTGCCTGAATTTAGGCTCCTTGTTCCCTCCACTGGGCCATTATGTGAACTTATCATCACATTTATCCTCTAGCTCATCGTGTCAATGATTTTAACAGACAGCCTACATAACCGTTTAATTTGTCCTAAAGCGCTGAACAATTGCACTGATCTCACATGCTATTAAAGTAATGCTCAAAATTCTCCAAGCCAGGCTTCAGCAATACATGAACCGTGAACTTCCAGATGTTCAAGCTGGATTTAGAAAAGGCAGAGGAACCAGAGATCAAATTGCCAACATCCACTGGATCATGGAAAAAGCAAGAGAGTTCCAGAAAAACATCTATTTCTGCTTTATTGACTATGCCAAAGCCTTTGACTGTGTGGATCACAATAAACTGTGGAAAATTCTGAAAGAGATGGGAATACCAGACCACCTGACCTGCCTCTTGAGAAACCTGGATGCAGGTCAGGAAGCAACAGTTAGAACTAGACATGGAACAACAGACTGATTCCAAATAGGAAAAGGAGTACGTCAAGACTGTATATTGTCACCCTGCTTATGTAACTTATATGCAGAGTACATCATGAGAAATGCTGGGCTGGAAGAAGCATAAGCTGGAATCAAGATTGCCAGGAGAAATATCAATAACTTCAGATATGCAGATGACACCACCGTTATGGCAGAAAGTGAAGAGGAGCTAAAAAGCCTCTTGATGAAAGTGAAAGAGGAGAGTGAAAAAGTTGGCTTAAAGCTCAACATTCAGAAAACGAAGATCAAGGCATCTGGTCCCATCACTTCATGGCAAATAGATGGGGAAACAGTGGAAACAGTGTCAGACTATATTTCTGGGTGCTCCAAAATCACTGCGGATGGTGATTGCAGGAATGAAATTAAAAGACTCTTACTCTTTGGAATAAAAGTTATGACCAACCTAGATAGCATATTGAAAAGCAGAGCCATTGCTCTGCCAACAAAGGTCCATCTAGTCAAGGCTATGATTTTTCCTGTGGTCATGTACGGATGTGAGAGTTGGACTATGAAGAAATCTGAGCCCTGAAGTCTTGATGATTTTGAACTGTGGTGTTGGAGAAGACTATTGGGAGTCCCTTGGACTGCAAGGAGATCCAACCAGTCCATTCTAAAGGAGATCAGCCCTGAGTGTTCATTGGAAGGACTGATGCTAAAGTTGAAACTCCAGTACTTTGGCCACCTCATGCGAAGAGCTGACTCATTGGAAAAGACCCTGATGCTGGGAGGGATTGGGGGCAGGAGGAAAAGGGGATGAGAGAAGATGAGATGGCTGGATGGGATCACCAACTCAATGGACATGAGTCTGAGTAAACTCTGGGAGTTGGTGATGGACAGGGAGGCCTGGCGTGCTGCAATTCATGGCGTTGCAAAGAGTCGGACACAACTGAGTGACTGAACTGAACTGAAAGCATTTGCACTTATAGTAGGACTTTGCTTTTCCACTGACTCAAGTCATGAAGAAGATCAAGCTGGTTTTGTTCAACACTACCAAGTGCTACAAATCCAGATCCCTAAGCTCTTCTGGGGTCCGCAAATGTCCTGTGTCACTGGGGCTGGAGGGGATGTTTACAGAGTCACAGGCGTCTTATACTTGGGGTGCTCTGTGGATCATGTGCTGGCTTCTTCTGATGAGGAACGCTCTCACTAGGAACTAATAAAAGAATTGTTAGCTTAAGCCTAACGTGTGGGGTCTGAAGCGCCCATGGGAGTGGACAATAGGCCATTGATCAACACTGATGCCGCTCTGTCCTCACTCCCAGTCACCCCAGACTCCTCTGTTTCCTTATTTCCTCTCTGATTTTCAGTCTGGCAGAAGTGGAGTAGGGGACATTTGTTTCTTACTCTTGGGATTTTATGATTCATCTACCATAAGCCGTTTGCTTTTCCTCAGGGTATAAGCTTTGAGATTCAAAGTCAGGAAAAGACTCCTTTCCTTCTTCTACCTTTTTACTGTCGTGTTTTTTTAGCTTCAAAATGAGAACAGAATGATCTGGCTGCCCAAACAGAGGAAAGGTCTGAAAGTTAAAGGAAAACACAAGAGGCAATCTGTTAATATTTCATGAGAATTCACTCTCCAAATACTACTATCTTACTGACTTTCTGCAAGACAAGCCAGGAGAGATGACACCACCAAAAGTAAAATGAATAGATCATCTGTTGTGTGACCATATTGAAAGAAATTTTACAACTCTGAAGCAAAGATTTGGGAATGAAATAATGGTATCTACACAGGAAACTAAACAGACAAAATATAAGGTAATTAGTACTATAGGAATACAGAGTATGGAGCTCAACTATAAACAGTATTTACATAATAAAACTATTATAAACACTGAATACTAATTAAGCCAAAGTTTTGATATACATAAAGTCACAGGCTGGGGAGTAATTTGGTGGAAGGTGAGTCAAGTAGGAAAAAAAAAAAAAAAGTCGCTCAGTTGTGTCCAACTCTTTGGGACCCCATAGACTGTAGCCTACCAGGCTCCTCCGTCCATGGGATTCTCCAGGTAAGAATACCAGAGTGGGTTGCCATTTCCTTCTCCAGGGGATCTTCCCGACCCAGGGATCAAACTGAGGTCTCTCGCATTGTGGGCAGATGCTTTACCCTCTGAACCACCAGGGAAGCCCAAGGCAAGTAGAAAAGACAGACTCTAAACCTTCTGTGGATAAAAGTCAGTAGATAATGTCCAAAATAAAATAATTGACAAGTATCAATATATGCGTGTTATTTCATAATACATAGGTGTAATAAATGTCCAGTGTGACTGCTGACACAGCAGAATAAATTTTCCCCAGGAATAAGAAGAGGCAAAACCAAGGACTTCGGTTTTTCATAATAAGCTTTGTAATTTTTTAAACTACAGGCATTTGATCTTCACTGAAAATTAATTTTGAAAGTATTTCAAATATAAACTGAAGAAATGATAGAATCTGAGCTAGCCATAGTTTTGCAGTCTCTTATTCTTTTGTTTTTTAAAACAAAAGTAATACATGTACTTGAAATGAAATTAAAAATTAGAGAAAAGTATAACTTGGAAAGTGCAAGCCTCCTGGAATTCCACACCACTCAGAGAACGCCAGTGTAGCCAGTTTAATGGGTAATTCCTGCAAAAAAAATTGTTTACCCGTAAAAACAATCATACTGTGGAAACTCTGCAACTACCTTCTTTATTCTCTAAAAGATCCTCAACATCCTTTTATATCAGTTTATGGTTTTAATGGATATATAATATTTCATATTTGGGTACATATCACACACAATATATGCCATTGTCTGATCTACTAGAGTTTATTAAATTATTTGTCTGTTGACTTTTCCCATTCTTCAACAGTATTTAAATGACTATTCCATACATATTTGTTGCTGTTTAGTTGCTAAGTCGTGTCTGGCTCATTTGCAAACCCATGGATTGTAGCCCAAAAGGCTCCTCTGTCCATGGGATTTCCCAGGCAAGAATACTGGAGTGGGTTGCCATTTCCTCCTCCAGGGGATCTTCCCCTATTCAGGGATTGAACCCATGTCTCCTGCAATGGGAGGCAGATTCTTTACCACTAAGCCACCCAGGAAAGCTCATACATATATTTTTGTGTAATTCTAAAAGTGCTTTAGGAGTAGAAATTTTTAAAGTGAAAACAATGGCTCAAAAGATATGAGCACTTTACATTTTAATGGACATTGCTAAATAGTCCTTCAAAAACAGTTTTGGGTAGTTGCACCAACACTGGATATGATTGCCCATTATATTTATGCTATGGGTCTTTATATTCTTTATATAGGACACTAGTAGAAAATTAAGAATTTTTATTTATGATGCTAGGGACTCAGCTGTGTCCGGAATTTGTATATTTAAAACCTAATTTTCTTATATTTGAAGAAAGGGCATATGAAGAGGTGGTAAGAGTTAAATGAGGTCATAAGAATGAAGCCTGATCTGAAAGGGCTGGTGTCACCAGGGCTGTTTCTCTGCCATGGATACATTGAGAACGTATCCATCTGACAAGCCTTGTAGAGAGTTCTCACCAGAAACCAACTCTGCTGACCTTGGTCTTGGATTGTCTAGCCTCTAGAACCATAAGAAAAGAAATTTCTGGTATGTAAAACATATAGTGTGTGTTTAATTTTAGTTATGCCAATCCAAGCAGACCAATAGATATGGCATTTCACTTAAAACTCGTATCAGTGTGGTACCACTATCTCCAATTTACAGATAAGAAAACTAAGAACTTTCCCAGGTCAGAGAGTTTTTAAGTGGTGTTACAGGAAGTAGACTGTAGTTTGACTTATAGTCATGTAATCCTTTTCACTAGAGAAGAGTAGTCTTGTTTATTACAATTCCAGCTCACCCAGTAACTTCTGCTATTGGAAACCTAATGAAATCGTAAAATGATTGAGCTGGAAAGTTCTTTGGAGATTATCTAGTGCAGCAAAGGAAGTGAGGCCCTGAAAGACAGAGTAATTGACCCAAGATCACACAGCTAGCTAATGGAAAAACTGGGATTGAAATTCAATTTGACTTCAATTTAGTGTTCTTTAATTCTGACACAGTCATATTTCAGCTACATTTTTTAATGTACAAATTATTCCTTGCTAAGGAAAAATCTATAAATATAGTTATTTCGCAGGTCACAGACTTTATCTTATAAAATAGAGGTTGCCCTTTAAAATCCCAACTGGATTTATTTTGATGCCCTTTGATAAAATGCTGTAGTACGTAATGGCTAATACTTGTTTCAATTAAAAAACACACACAAACAGTCAGGACTATATTCTTTTACATATGGTTGTATTACAGGACTTAGGGGGCTTACCTGGTGGCTCAGTGGTAAAGAATCTGCCTGCAATGCAGGAGACCCTGGTTTGATCCCTGGGTCAGAAAGATCCCCTGGAAAGGGAAATGGCAACCCACTCCAGTATTCTTGCCTAGAGAATTCCATGGACAGAGGAGCCTTGTGGGCTACAGTTCATGGGGTCACAAAGAGTCAGACATGACTGCGCTACTAACACTTTCATTATTACAGGACTTAGTTCATTCAGGGACTGAGGGCTTCCACATCTAATTTCCATGCTAATTAAGTCATTGATTTCTTCAGTCTTTGGATATGTGCAACAGGAGATGAGAGTTGCAACTGCTTCCTGTGTATCAGGGATGAAGCCCAATATTCAGAAAGCAATAGACTAATTTTCTGGTGACGGAAATTCCCATCAGGACAAAAAAGAAAGAGTCTCCATTGGGAACCAGAAATGCTCAAAATTAGCAAAATAAGAGTTACTTTTTGAAAATAATTATCTTCCTCTACAAAATGGTATTGTTGTTGTTGCTGTTGTTGAAGTCTCTTTTTGACCCCATGGACTGTAGCCCACCAGGTTCCTCTGTCCATCGGAGTTTTCAGACAAGAATACTCAAGCGGGCTCCAGGATATCTTCCTGACCCAGGGATGGAACCCAAGTCTCCTACATTGGCAGGAGGATTCTTTACCACTGAGCCACCATGGAAGCTCTATAGATTTCTTCAAATTATTATTTTATTTTTCCAAACTTAATTTTCACATTTAGTTTCATAGACTATCAGAGTTGAATTGAAATGGCAAAGAGAAGCCGATCACTTCAAGTCTTTCCTACCTCCCTGCAGTATAGAGCTTTCAGTAGCTTGGTGATTCAGTGGAATATACGGCGTACAACGGTGGTATTAGGAGCAGAACTAACAGTAACATTGATTCACTGAATGTTTCCAAGATTCAGCAAAACTTTGGACTAGAAACAGCCTGAAGACAGCTGACTCAGGTTTTCTGTAGTGTCCAGGAAAAAAACTGAGCTTTAAAAAAAATCTTTTAACAATAACATAAGTACTTACTCAATCAACAATGAGTTGCACTTATATTTAGTGAAGTAAACACAATCATAGTATTACTTCTAGCAACATTATCCACAGGAAGCTGATTATCAAACTATTTCATTGTTCAAAATGCAATGCTTTTCTCCACTCAGAAGAGCATACAACAGAAGAAAGACAACAGGAAGCAAGACAGTGAAGGGAAGAGAGAGTCGGAAACCCTCCCTGCACATCACAGTCACTTGTCTGGGAGCGAGCTTTTACAAAACACAGGTACACATAGTCCCCAGAGATTCTGATTAAACTGGTGCGGATTGAGACTAGGCATGAATCTCATGCTCAGCTTAGGTTGAAAACTGTTATCATATGAGAATGAACAGACAAACATGAAGGCATAGAAAATATCTCAATGACCTTAGGAGAATTGCAGAGAATAGGCACCTCTGTTATCTTAGGAGTGGCACTGTTCTAAGGACAGGGTATCCTATCCCCAAAGACAGATGACGACGATCTCGGAGTCTTGAAAAGGAAACAATTGGCTGTACTGCCTGCTTGTTTCCTGAGCTTGAGCAAGGTACTATCAGTTGGTGCCTCAATTTTCTCATCTGAAGAATAGGAATTGTAATACTATCTGCCTTGTCAGGTTATCATTAGGATAAAATGAGATCACATAAATGGTTTTGCTCAGTGTCTAATACATAGTAAGTTCTCAGTTCAGTTGAGTTCAGTCACTCAGTTGTGTCCGACTCTTTGTGACCCCATGAATTGCAGCACACCAGGCCTCCCTGTCCATCACCAACTCCCGGAGTTCACTCAGACTCACATCCATCGAGTCAGTGATGCCATCCAGCCATCTCATCCTCTGTCGTCCCCTTCTCCTGCCCCCCAATCCCTCCCAGCATCAGAGTCTTTTCCAATGAGTCAACTCTTCTCATAAGGTGGCCAAAGTACTGGAGTTTCAGCTTCAGCATCATTCCTTCCAAAGAAATCCCAGGGCTGATCTCCTTCAGAATGGACTGGTTGGATCTTCTTGCAGTCCAAGGGACTCTCAAGAGTCTTCTCCAACACCACATTTCAAAAGCATCAATTCTTTGGCGCTCAGCCTTCTTCACAGTCCAACTCTCACATCCATACATGACTACTGGAAAAATCATAGCCTTAACTAGTCGGACCTTAGTCGGCAAAGTAATGTCTCTGCTTTTGAATATGCTATCTAGGTTGGTCATAACTTTTCTTCCAAGGAGTAAGAGTCTTTTAATTTCATGGCTGCAGTCACCATCTGCAGTGATTTTGGAGCCCGAGAAAATAAAGTCTCTTACTTTTTCCACTGTTTCCCCATCTATTTGTCATGAAGTGATGGGACCGGATGCCATGATCTTCATTTTCTGAATGTTGAGCTTTAAGCCAACTTTTTCACTCTCTTCCTTCACTTTCATCAAGAGTTCTTCTTCACTTTCTGCCATAAGGGTGGTGTCATCTGCATGTCTGAGGTTATTGATATTTCTCCCGGCAATCTTGATTCCAGCTTGTGTTTCTTCCAGTCCAGCATTTCTCATGATGTACTCTGCATATAAGTTAAATAAGCAGGGTGACAATATACAGTCTTGACGTACTCCTTTTCCTATTTGGAAAAGTAAGTTCTCAGTGCATGTTATCTATCCCATTGGGGAAAGTAAGGAGATCATTTCTTTGCCTTTTAAGTACTTATGAGCCAAAATATTTGCCAAAATTAAAGGCTCAACCAAACCATGGTACATATATTATAGAATAAGAAAAGGAAGTAGAAGTGGTCATTTAATGATGAAGCCAAATCACAAGTGCACTCAGATTGCAGCAGAATCCCTCATGCAAGCCATAGCAAAGAGTGTGGATGGTGCGATAATGACCTTTCTAAGAGAAAGAATAGCTAGAGCAAGTGTGTGCATGTGTGTGATGTTACTGCTGTTGTCTAAGCAGAGAAAACTTAAGCAGATCTATAGACATAAAGGAAAGAGCCAAAATGGTAGTGGGGAAACCGAAGATGAGAGGTATTTGATGGACCAAGAACCTTGAAGTTGCAGGAACTCATGTGGCAGGATCAGCCTCTGATGGAGCAGAGCACAGTCCTTCACTGAAGTGGAAGGAAAGAGCATTAGAGCCAGAAAAGCAGATAAATGCGTAGGCAGGGCAGGTGAGTGAGCTGAGCGAGTTCTCCCTTGGTGGCCCTTATTTTCTCTGTGAAATACAAGCTGAGGTAGTCTGCAGAGGTTGGAATGGGAGGAAAGGCAGGGAGCAGAGGAGCTTTAAATAGCTGCTGGGGAGGTCCCCAGAGCCCCAAAGTATCCCTTACTGCAGTAAGTCATTTAGATGGTATTCCTGATTTGTCTTCTTGGAAGATTCTTGAAAATTTGCAGCCATTCAGAGATAATTAGTTTTCCAAATAGATCCCACTCTGGGAGAACCAATATTGCATTCTTTTAATGCAGGCTTTTATAAATAGCAATAAAACATTCTGCCATCTAACCATAAAGAAGAGATGACATAAAGTCCTCTGTTCATTGAAATGGGAGATGTTATCTTCTAAAATATCTAATGTTATCTGCAAAATATTGTTGCTTTCATACATTGTGAGTTCCTTCTAAATAACTGTCTTTTGGTAGGGGAAGCAGAGGTTAAAAGCTGCAGTTTTTAAAACCAAGATTTTATTTCTGTTTCTAAATAATTAAACTTGTTTCTCTTTCGAAGTGGAATAAGATTTTTTAAAAGGAAAACAAACTACACAAGAAATACAAAAATAGAAAAGTAAAAAATGTAAAAAAAAGCCACCCACTTTGCCATTTTTCTGACTTAACTCAGTCAAAAAAAAAAAAAAAGAGACATGCATTTCATGTAGTTTGAGCTAATGAATGAAAGGTCAAAGAGCTGAGGAAAAATAATAAAAAGAAGCATAAAAACAATTGAGAGAGATGAAGAAAGCATTGGCACAAACCACTTTGCAGATAGAATTTATGCTGAAGGCCACAGGCAAGCCAGAACTGGAAAATACAGTTGAAAGCCTAAAAGGTACAGTGATAAGAAAACATAGCAAAGGCCATGAAACAGCCCTTCACGGGTTTAATCTCAAGTGCCTGAGAAGATTAGAGCTTTAACAAATAGAGTATAGTTCCAAAGACAGCCAAAACAAAACGAAAGTAGTTGCCTCCAAAAGGAATCAGAGACTCATCCGATCTGGGGGGAAAAAAAGAAAATTATTATCAATTATAATGAGAATGAATAATAATTGCTTTTTATGTATCAGTACTGAGTATCTCTCTAATATCTGTTGCTACATTTTCCATTCATGTCATTATGGAATTCAATTCATTTCAATAAAAATATCTACATTACTTAAACCCAGGCTGTGAGAATATATAGAGGTATACATAGATACATGTATGTGTGCTCAGTCCCTCAGTTTTTTCAATTCTTTGTGGCCCCGTGGACTGTAGCCTGCCAGGCTCCTCCATCCATGGGGATTCTCCAGGCAAGAAACTGGAGTGGGGTGCCATTTCCTCCTCCAGGGGATCTTCCTGACCCAGGGATCGAACCTGTGTCTGTTGCCTCTCCTCCACTGACAGGCAGATTGTTGAGCACCAGCTCCACCTGGGAAGCCCCTATACACATGTATGCATGCGTGCCAAGTCGCCTTGGTCACGTCTGATTCTTTGCGTATGAGAGGTACCAATTCCTTATTTTTGTTGTTGTTGTTTCATTTAAAGGATGAAGTGAAGTGAAGTCACTCAGTCGTGTCCAACTCTTTGTGACCCCATGGACTGTAGCCTACCAGGCTCCTCCCTCCATGGGATTCTCCAGGCAAGAGTACTGGAGTGGGGTGCTATTTCCTTCTCCAGGGGATCTTCCCAACCCAGGGATCGAACCCAGGTCTCCTACATTCCAGGCAGACGCTTTAACCTCTGAGCCACCAGGGAAGCACCAAGGAGGCAGAAAAAGTGCCCCCTGCTATCCTTTAACCAGATGTCACTAGTAGTCTGCTAATTAGAGAAAGGAAATGTCTCAAGACTCAGATATCTACATAATAATCCATTAGTAGATTGTATTATTGTTCAAACTGATGGGCTGCCACTCCCTGCAGGTGGATCATACTTTCTCACGACACTGATTTCAGGTTTTACCATATGGCCTGCTCTGTCCAGTGAGACAAGAGCAGAAGCGATATGTATCCGTGCAGAAAGGAGTTAACACAGCAGGCCTGAGGCCATTAGGCTTAGGAAGGTCCACTTTCAAAGCTGGCACTTGGTTGGTGTTGGAGAGCTTGGTTTCAGAAAGGTTCCCATCATTCTCTGGTAAAAAGAGCTCACTGTACCTAAACCACTGGCACAAACAGTGTGGCTTATGGAGTCCAAAACTGAGGTATGTGCGAGGCACAGCGTGCCTATGCGACTATCCTCCAATCAAATCCCTGGGTGGCGAGTCTCTAATGAGCTTCCCTGACAAACAACACGTCAGATATGTTTGTACAATTTGATGCTGGAAGAACTAAACCCACCTGTGTGATCCACTGGGAGAGAATGCTTGGATACATGTGCCTAATACTCTCCACAATCTGCATCAGGCACGTTTTCCTTTGCTGATTTTGCTTCATATTCTTTCATGGTAGTAAATCAGCACATGAGTACATGCTGTGGGTTTAGTGAGCCCTTCTAGTGAACCACTGTATCTAGGGGTGATCTCGGCGACCCCAGACACAGTGTCACTTCCGTGAAGTCCCTCACGGCTTTTGCTCCTCTCCTGTGACAAGCATTACTGCTCCAGCTAGAGGCGGTGCTGCCTTCTGGGTCTCAGACGGCAGATGATACAACAGAGCCAGAGCCAGCCTAAAACTGACTGACATGAGGCTTTAAGATATTGGAGTTTCCATTTACACAACAAAACCTAACCTTTTCTAACTGATCTATCATTCCAGCAGTACATTTGCATAGTCCTTTCTTGCTCCCAAACCTTGTCTTACATAAGTTACTTTGACCATCCCAAAACCATAGTAGTGACATTTCTGTGCTAGAGACCAACTGGGTCCTTATCTTTTTCCCCAATAACACATGACATTAGGCAAACAAATCTCTACTCAGTTTGAAGCAGAGTTGCACGGAGTTGCCTGTGTAAGCAGATAAATAGCAAATTAGTCACTGCGGTCTGGAACACTCATAGTTACAACTTTCTATCTGAGGGTCCTATTGTTGTTTAATATTTTTTGTTTTGGCCTTTTGTTTTTTTTTCTGTCCACAGCACCTTAATAGGTGTGTTAAGGTGTGTTTCCAGGCCTCTAGTTGTCCATCAGTTTTATCTGTTCTGGTTGTTAAGTTTCTTTGAGATGATCTTGTAAAGCTACTAAATTAGATACGATTTATGTCACATAGTTTATATTTTAAATCATACTGAATCAAACATAAATCTCAAATTTGCCAGAACTCTATTAATTATCTATCGAAAGTGAAAGTCAGTCATGTCTGACTGTTTTTAACCACATGGACTATAGCCTGCCAGGCTCCTCTGTCCATGGAATTCTCCAGGCAAGAATACTGGAATAGGCTTCCATTTCCTTCTCCAGTGGATCTTCCCGACCCAGGGATCCAACCCGGTTCTCCTGCATTGCAGGCAGACTCTTCACCATCTGAGCCACTATATATTGCTGTAATAACAAATTACTCCAAAATATACTGGCTTAGAATAAGAATGTGCATTCATTATCTCATACAACTTCAGTTCACCTGGAATTCAGGAAAATCTTAACTGAGTAGTTCTGGCTCAGAAAACTAATCAGTTTGCAGTCAAAACTGACCAAGGCTTCCGTCCTCTTCAGGCTTGACCAGGACTGGAAGATCTGTACTTATGGTGGCTTGCTTGCAAGGTTGATAAGTGAATGCTGTCTGTTGCCAAGTTCCTCACCACGTGTTCCCCATAGGGCTGCTGGAGCATCCCCAAGATGTGACAGCTGGCTCCCTCTAGTGAGTAATCCAGAAGAAAATAGAAATCCACAACGCTTTTTATCACTTTACCCTGGAAGCCATAAATCATCACTTCTACCACATTTTATTCATTAGAAGTCTGTCACTAAGTCTAGCTCACATTCAAAAGGAAAGAGATTAGACTCCATCTTCAGAAAAAAAGAGTGTCAAAGAATCTGTGAACATATGTTTAAAACCATCACATCCATGTAGGTCATTATTGCTGCTCATCAGTATGTTCAGTTCTTCCTGACTCTGGGCACATTGAAAACAGTGAATTAATTTCCTGCTCCCTCATCTTGGGTGGGGCCATGTGACTAAGATCTGGCCAATGGGTAGTAAGTAGACTATTCAGTAAATACTTTTGGAAAATTGGCTATTTATTTGGAAAAAGATAAGTCATTCTTCATGTCACTGCCAAAAATAAAATGCAGATGAGTTAAAGAAGTAAAGAAGAAAATCAGTAATGTGAAAACTTTCAAAGAAAATTTATAATATTTGATGATATTAGAGAAGAATTTCTTCTTCCATATGCTTGTGTTTCAAGACACAAATATATAAAGATAAAATTTATCTTCAACAAAAGACTTAACCAACAAAGTGAAAGGTAAGAAACAAGTTGGAAGAGGACATATGTAACCCATGCAATCAGCAAAGAATCCAGAATATATACAGAAGTCATAGAAAAACCATGCAGAAAAAATAATGGATCAGTAAACAAATAAATACAATAAGATATGTCACAGAAGAGGAGATGAATGATGTTCAATGTCACTAGTTAACTAGGAAAATGCAAAATGAACTACAATGAGATACCATTTGGCACATGTCATGTTGCAAAAAGTAAATCTGAGAGCAGAAACTCTTAACCAGGCAGTGCAATTGCTGGTGCAGATGTTAACTAGTACAAGCATGATGAAGAGCAATAGAACAAAAGCCAATAAAATTTAAAATGTAGTATACAACCCAGAAGTTCCACATCTATTTCCACCTTCTTGACCTTGGAGAAGCACAGGGAATATGTGCACAAGGAGACATTGTGAAGATGCTTCCAGAAGCACTGTTTAGAATAATAAGAACCTGGAAATAGCTTGACAATTTCTAAAATGTAAAATGGAATATTATGCAGCAGTTAAAATAAATGAACCAGATCTCCATTTACCAGCATGGCAAATGTACCATGTTGGTAAAAATCTCAAAAATCAATAATGAGTGAAAAAGCAATTTGCAAAATGGCATGCATAATACGATCTAATTTATGTAAATTTCAAAACATGTAAAACAATGCCACATAGTGTTATTGAATAGAGAAATCAGAAGAAAAGATAAAAAAACCCTGTATGCATTTCAAGGTTGAGTTTACTTGGGGAAAAAAAATAGGCAAAGGGACTGGGGAGTAGAAGAGGGGTAGTTTGCTGTATCTGGCATTTTTTTTTCTATTTTCTAGAAAGAGATATGAAGCAGATATAGAAAAATATTACCATTAGCTTAATACTTGTTACTGAATGCATATTATTGCTATTTTCCATAACTTCCAGTGTGTTTGAAGAAATTTCAAATTTGAACACTAAAATGTTGTTTTAAGAAAACCACTGGACTAGATTATCTCAGTTTCTTATTATATTAAAATTTGTGATTCTAATGGGTACAGGGATAATCCATAAATCATGATGAGTGACATAAGATTCTGGGCTTTAAAGATCAACCTGCATTAGCAACTCCTGTAAGATGAATTCTGTATACGACATACCAAAGCTACAGTCCCTGGAGCAAGACTCATTGATGCCTCTGGCCCAGGAAAGTCCACATGCTACCCAAAGTTCTGTCACTTTACAACAGGTTACTGCAATTATTTCATTTCTGGAAAATATCCTTCAAATCATTTATCTGTATATCCTCAAAAGAAGTAAAATGGTTTGCACTCTACTGAGTGTTTCCAACTGATAGAAAAAAAAGTTTCTGTTTCAAAAGAAATAGGTTCAAGGTATTCAATTTCCTCTTTCCCCAAAATCCAATCCAATCACATTTGAATTTATTAGGAATGGAAAACGCACATAAATCTCCATCATGTCCTAATTTCCAAAGAAGGTTTTGAGAAGAGTGGAAAACATATGAATTATACTTTGATTATAACTGTCACTTCCTGGACACAGCTGGATTACAAAAAAATTGTGAAAGTGCTTAAATTAAAAAAAAAAATCCAAACATTCTAGTTTTGCTGACAAGAGAAATGTCTAACTTTTTCCCACACAGGAAAGAATCTTATTATGTTTCTAACCACATTTGGGGCTGGATGCGTCTGAATAGTGTAGATAAGACTCCAGTGTTCCAGATGCTTATCCTGAATAAATCTCCAAACTTTGAAGAGACTGCCTGAAAGTTAATCTTTTTCAGCTTTGAGCTTGAGATGGCCAATAATGAACAATAAAATAGAAAGCTGATCCATTTTCCAGTCTTCTCCATCATTATAGTACAATATTAAGAGCAACATTAATTTAATCCACAGTGTTTCGGCACTGGGTCCAACTGCATATGTATGAATGAATATGTGTATGTGAAGAGTTGTTTAAAAATATCTTCTCCATCCAAGGACTAAGAATTAGTCCCTCTCAATAGCAGAGGTTTGCAAGTCTCCACACTATGGACTATGTTTTGGATTTGGGCTAAAAAAATAATCAGGACAAAAATTACTGAATTATGCTAGTCGTAAGTTGTCCATTCTAATTTGTCAAGAGTATTTCTTTAAACCACTTTCCTCTGTTTGTCTATCTTTCATTCATTCAATAACACATCAGTTTCTGAGTACCTACCCTGAGCATATTCTATACAAGGCATATACATATACAGTCAAGCCTATGAAATTATAAAGCAATATGTCATTTTCTGTTTTCCATATCAGTTAAGCTATAAGAAAATTAAGTCACAAAATTCTTAGTGAGAGGTATGATTTCCGTCCTATTTTCTGATCCCTGGTAATACTGGTGGTGATGACTATCACTGCAGTCAATGTACAGCCAGTAACTCAGCAAAATTAGACAGAATGTGACTACAAGAGGAAATCAAAGTGATTTGTGAGGCAAGAATTTATCACATTTTCCAGGAAAAACCACACAGTACCCTGAAATGAAAACCATTAGAAGAAAAATGCATTTCATTAGCCTGGTTTTCTAAGGATGATTGGGTTATAAAACTAGTTTGCCTTGTTTTAATCCTGTCCTCCACCCTCTGTCATATATCCTCACATTGTTATGAGTGTTTCATGATTGTCTTGGAATCTTTATGAGAAGGGAGAAAAAGAAAACACAAAACATATTGTTAGACAGAATGGATTATAATATCAGACCCTTCACTTTTTTTCTTTCCCTAGGAAATTTCAACAGAAACCCCCACCTCTACTTACCTCACAAACACACCTTCTGTAGTTACACAATGACTAAAGAGTCCATGTTCAGGACCATATGATGGTGTTAATTCTCAGACTGTCACTACACTCACAACACAAAGAGTGGAAGACTGAACATTTCTGTGTCTGTGGGAGTGCATATGTGTGTCAGCAGGTGTGTTTCCATGCCATGCATGTAGAGAGAAAGAAACAGAAAAATAAAGAGAAAGAGTGGAAAATAGGAAAACAAAAAGTAAGAGGGGAAACTATTTGAAAGAAAATAAAATAGCAGAAATCCTTCATGAATTACCATAGGCCAATTAAAATTTATGATAGAAATTTCACCATAAGGTAAAAAGAGAAAGAGCTGGAAATGACCCTTTTTTTAAAAAAACAAATGAACTGAACAGAAAAAGAACTGGTGGTTCTTGTTAACATGACAATAGTTTTGCAACTATCAATAAAGTTAAAATTCTATAAATAAAGTGGTCTGAGAGATGAAATGTATGGTTTGGAATGACAACACTGCCATTGTGGAGGGGTTCAGTGTGTTCTCTTCCCACGGCCCAAGGTAGTTAGTCCTCTGTATCCTCAGTTCTTCATTCAAGGGTTCAACTATGGGATCGAAAATATTTTAAAAATTTTTTCAAAAAGTTACCCAAAGCAAAACTTGAACATGTTACACCCCCAGCAACTATTTATATAGCATTTACAGTGTAGCAGGTGTTACAAATAATCTAGAAATGATTTAAAGTATATGGGAAGATGTGTGTAGGTTATGTGCAAATACTAAGTCACTTTACATAATGGACTTGAGCCTCCGAGGATTTTGGTATCCATAGGGATGTCCTGGAACCAGTCCCTGGCAGATACCAAGGGGTGACTGTATTTTAAGATTATATTCACAGATATCTGAAGTCTATACATGCTCTGATTTCTGATTCTAAAATACCAGAACAATGAAATTAAAAAATCCAGAATCTGCAAGTTAAAAGGGAATACACACCCTGGTGAGAAAACTATAGAATAACCAATGCTGAATTTGGTAAAACTATTAGCTTCCATTGGAAAAGACCCTGATGATGGGAAAGATTGAGGTCAGGAGGAGAAGGGAGCAACAGAGGATGAGATAATTGGATGCCATAACCAACTCAATGGACATGAGTTTGAGCAAACTCCAAGAAACAGTGAAGGACAAGGAAGCCTGGTGTGCTGCAGTCCATGGGGTTGCAAAGAGTCAGACACAACTGAGGGAATGAATAACAATTAGCCTTCGAGACTGAGAATGCACTACCATCCAGGCCCAAAAACAAGCTACTAAATGTTGAATACAAACAGCCTGCCCTTGGATTATCAATAAAGACTTTTACATTTTAGATGATAGGGAAACTATTATATATGTGTATATTTATGTATGTGTGAGAAATATCTAAAGGATATGCAATGTATTCTTTTAGTGATATTGTACTGGTGATCTTTGGGAGTTGAAATGTGATCCTGTGGGTTGTTTTTTTTTAAATTTACTGCAATGTGTATGTGTTGCTTTGTAGTATTAAAATGTTATGAAAAATAAAAATAAAATAGCAAAGTCATAAAAGAGAGATAAGAAGAAGGTAGTGGAGCACACTCAAAGGAAACAAGACACAAGAAAATTATATGAATAAAATAGTTTGATTTTAAATCAACAGACATTTATGTATTTTGAGGAGAAAACAGAATTACAAAACCCAAAAAGAAAACTCAGGAAATAATTGAACAAGCCATGTAAAACTGAGGGACGGTAAGCTTTATAATGTTAAATAAATTACAGATACAGAATGTAATGATACCAGTGTTATGAAGTCAAGTTAAAAGTTATAATCTAACTAACAAAGCTTAGGAAGTAAGCTCCAGAAAACAGGAGGAAAAAGCGCTGAGATTTCTTCATCTTTCATGGGGTAGAGTCAGTAGCTTCTAACTGTGGATTATGAAGTAACAGTAACTTAAGGACGTTTAAATGTATAAATATGCTTCAAGGAAAAGAAAAATAATAAAAATATAGATAAGCAAAGAAAGGTCGATAATACCCCCAATTACTTTAGAAAATTATAATCAGAATTTTTGTAATATAATTAAAGCAATACTCAGTGGAAATTTGTACCATGTTATTCAAGACTAAATACTAAAAATAAGTTAATAAAGGTAAATCAATACAGAAAAAAATCGAAAGTAAAAGTAATTTTTTTTCTATAATATAAATAAAACGAGAAATCATGAGCAAAACAAGAAGGGTTCTTGGAGCAGTGGAGAAAACAGCATGAAAACAGGTAACTGCCAGCAAATCTAAAAAAAAAAGGAAGAAATTACAAAATTGCAAAATTAGAAATAATAAATGGAAAATGATTAACAAAAATATTTTGTAAAATTCTTCCTATAAATTTGACATATCTGGATAAACTAAATATTATTTCTAAATAATTTTAGAAAAATATTACTAAAATTAACTCAAGAAAGCTAAAATTGACTAGTTTTCAAATCTGATTATATTCTGATGAGTCTAATAAGAACTTGCCTTCTAGGGAGAAGAGTCCAGAATGTTTTAAAAAATAAAAAAAAAGTTGAATATATCTGTGAATGGGAGAGATCATTTCAATATTATTTACAGTATTTTACAAATAACTAGTAAAAGAACATCTCAAAATACTCTTTTCCAAGGCAGCATAATGTCAACACTCAATCTCAACAAAAGAGCCACAAAAAGGACAACAGATCAATCTCATTTATAATGAAAACAATGAAAAATATTCCAAGTAAAACTTAGCAAATACATTTCAGTAGCACATTTAAAGATCAATACACCATAAACAAGTGAGCAGTTTTTATTCAGAAACGTAAGCATGATCTATGGAAATCCATCATAGGAAACCATTTAATAATAATTCATCATTATAGGTAAATTCAGAACAAGTTATCATTTCTGTAGATAATAAAAATACTATTTAGTAAAATTCAAAAATTCCTGGCTACATTTGGAAGGGAGCCTTTAAATGGCAACCCACTACAGTATTCTCGCCTGGAGAATCCCATGGACGGAGGAGCTTGGTGGGCTACAGTCCACGGGTTGCAAAGAATCTGACACGACTGAGCGACTTCACTTTTACTTTTCACTTTCATACAATAGATAACAGATTTACTAAGCAAAACATCTTATAATGGTTAAACATCAACAGCTTACCCATCAGGTTAAGAACAAGGTAAAAAAATTTTTAGTATTATTCAACATTGTACTGAAAGTACCAATCAATTCAATTATCTAAAAGGGAAAAGATAAGACTTTTAGAGTAAAGGAGTAGCAAAACCATCTATAGATGACATAACTGTTATCTGAACAACCCTAGAGAATCAAAAGAAAGAAAACATGAACGAATGAAAGAGAGAGGGGATGGGGGAAAAAAGAAAGAGAATGAGAGAAAGAGTGAAAGATACAGGAAGAGAGGGGGAAAGGAAGGCAGCAGGAAAAGGGGAAGGGAGAAAGGGAGGCAGGGAGCAAAGAAACCACAAAATATTTCAGTTAGTTGTTACAAAATTGGTATCCTAAAAATTCAGCTGCTTTCCTGTATAAAAACTATAACCATTTTAAAAATAGCAGTGTAAGACAAGATCCTATTTACCAACACCAATACTCACGTAGACCCAAATATTCATGTACAGCCTGGTAATAAAATAAGAAATGGATAGGGAACCTCACAATTTTCTTAAGAGTCATAAAAATATGAACTACTGGAAATATATATGGATTCTTGGTTTTAGATATTCAATAATGAGCTGACTCATTGGAAAAGATGCTGATGCTGGAAAAGGTTGAGGGCAGGAGGAGAAGGGGGTGACAGAGGATGAGAAGGTTGGATGATATCACTGGCTCAATGGACATGAGTTTGAGCAAGCTCCAGGAGATGGTGAAGGTCAGGGAAGCCCACAGGTGTGCTGCAGTCCATGGGGTTGCAAAAAGTCAGACACAACTTAGCAATTGAACAATAAATAAATACTACAGTTTTCTATAAATTAATCTAAATACATGGTGTGATAACATTTTTTTGGTAAAGAGACAAAGTATTTTTCAGCTTTAATTGCTGAAAGACAGTATGCTAAGTGAAGTAAGCTGGACACAAAAGAACAATATCATATGATCTCATTATACATGAAACCTAAAAAAGTTGATTCATAGAAGCACAGTAGAACAATGATTGCCAGAAGCAGGGAGGTGGGGGGAAAGGAAGATATTGATCAAAAGGTACAGAGTTATAAGTTGTGAAGGATGAATAAATTCTAAAGCTTTAATGTGCAGCATGGTAACTAGTTAATAATACCATATTATTTACTGAAAATATGCTAAAAGAGTAGATATCAGGTACTTTCACCACAAGTTGAAAAGAAAGTGTTAATCTCTTAGCACATCCAACTCTTTGCCACCCCATGGACTATAGCCCACCAGGCTCCTCTGTCTGGAATTCTCCACATACACACACACACACAAAATTATAACTATGTAAGAAGACTGATATGTTAATTAGTTTCAATGTACTAATCATTATTGGGGCTTCCCTCATAGCTCAGTCGGTAAAGAAGCTGCCTGCAATGCAGGAGACCTGGGTTCGATCCCTGGGTCAGGAAGATCCCCTGGAGGAGGAAATGGCAACCCACTCCATTATTCTTGCCTGGAGAATCCCATGGACAGAGGAGCCTGGCAGGCTACAGTCCATGGGGTCGCAAGAGTCGGACACGACTTAGCAACTAAACCAACCAAGCAACCAACCATCATTATGCAATGGACGTGAATTGGGCAAACTCTGGGAGATGGTGAAGAAGAAGGCCTGGCGTGCTGCAGTCCATAGGGGTCACAAAAGAGTTGGACATGACTGGGAGACTGAACAACAACAACAGTAATCATCTTCAGTTCAGTTCAGTCGCTCAGTCGTATCCGACTCTGTGCGACCCCATAGAGGGCAGCCCATCAGGCTCCCCAGTCCCTGGGATTCTCCAGGCAAGAACACTGAAGTGGGTTGCCATTTCCTTCTCCAAGGCATGAAAGTGAAAAGTGAAAGTGAAGTCGCTCAGTCGTGTCTGACTAGCAGCGACCCCACGGACTGCAGCCTACCAGGCTCCTCCATCCATTGAATCTTCCAGGCAAGAGTACTGGAGTGGGTTGCCATTGCCTTCTCTGACTCTTACTATATACAATATCAATTTACAATGTGCAATGTATATAAAGACTTCATGTTGTATACTCCAAATATACACAATTTTTAGTTTGAAAATAAAATTTTAAATAAAGTTTAATTGGGAAAATATATATATATATATATATATATATATATATATCATGTTTGGGAATGCATGTACACCCGTGGTGGATTCATGTCAATGTATGGCAAAACCAATACAGTATTGTAAAGTAAAATAAAGTAAAAATAAAAATAATAAAAAAAAAAAGAATAGCTAGAAAATTCCGAAAAAGAACAGTTATGAGAGGGCAGAGGTGGAGAGCAGAGGGAACCGTAGGTGGTAGCCAGATTATGGAGTGGTTACAAAGAGCCCCGAAATATAAACTAGTTAGCTACAGTTAGCTTTTTAAAGAAAGAGTAAAGCTGAAGTCTTCCTTCAATCTTCATATGAAAATAAATTTCAACTGGTTTAAACTTTGAAGGAAAAATAATGAAATTACAACCATAATAAAGAATATATCCCAATTTTGCATAATTCTGAAGTTGAAAAACTTTCTTAATCAAGACTAGAAAATTCAGAGCTGTTACAGAAAATGCTGGTAAATTCCCCTCATGAAAACTTAAAACTTTTGTGTGGCTAAAACCAAATAATATAAACAAAGACAAAGTCAAAAACAAAAAAATTGAGGGAGAATATTTGCAATATATTCAAAAGTAAAAGCCTAGTCTCCTTAAAATATAAAACTGTCCTAAAAATCTATAAGGAAAATACCCAAAATCCTTTAGAAAAATGCAGATTAATAAGCATTTTACTGAAATATAAACACATATGGCTTATAAGCAGATGGAAGGATGCCCAATCCTTTTCATAAATAAATGTAAATTAAAGCAAAATAAAGATAGCAGTTTTTTGCTTCCAGATTGGCAATAGTTTGATAGTATATAATTTTGGCAGGGCTGTGAAGAAAAAGGCATTATCACACACTGGCAGTGGGTGTACACAGTGTCATAACTTCCTTAAAAGGCAGCTTGACAGTGTCTATGAAAGCTAGAAGTTTGCATATCCTCCAACTCAGAAATTTGATCTTGAAGAATTTATCCTATATGTAGACTTTCACATGTGTGCAACTGCAAATGTATCCCCCAAAACACTTTGGAGCATAGTTTGCCATATTAAAAAATAAAAGCAATTAGGATCAACTGAAGCACCAATCCAGTTAGAGGGTTTCAGTTCAGTTCAGTTCAGTTCAGTCGCTCAGTCGTGTCCGACTCTTTGCGACCCCAGGAATCGGAGCACGCCAGGCCTCCTTGTCCATCACCAACTCCCGGAGTTAGAGGGTTTAGTCAGTACTAATTCTGGGACTCCACTGCCTGGGCTATTATCTGGGTGGCTCCAAAATTTCCTAGCTCTGTGACCCTGAAGAACCTTCTTAACTTCTTTGTGCCTTCATGTCCTCATCGGTAAGGTGGTGTTAAAAGAAGGATCTAGTTCATAGAATTGTTGTTGAGAATAAATGGGTTAATATATATTAAGTGCTTTTGATACAATATGTATCACAGGGATATAAAAGTATATATGATATTTGTAATATTTTAATGTCATATTTTAATTATATTTGCAATAATATTTTAAGTTATAAAAAATTGTAATTGTTTTAAATTGTCATATTTTAAAATTATTTTAAAACAATGTAAGTTCATTGTTTGTATGAAAAAATCTACAGGATATATTGTTACAGTCAAAAAATATGAGAAAGAACAGAGTGCATGTTATGCTTGGAGGTATGTCCAAAGAGATATGTGTTCACATAAATCTCCAAAACAATATGTGAACATCTAAATGCATCCCACACTTCTCACAGGATGCACAAGAACTGTTGACAGTTGTTGCCCAAGGGGAAAGTGTTCACGATCTGAGGTCAGAAGCAGATATTTTAGTGTATACTTTTGCATGGCTTGACATTTTTACCTTGAAAGTGAAAGTGAAGTTGCTCAGTCGTGTCCAACTCTTTGCAACCCCGTGGACTGTAGCCCTCCAGGCTGTTCTGTCCATGGGATTCTCCAGGCAAGAATACTGGAGTGGGTTGTCATTTCCTTCTCCAGGGGATCTTCCCGACCCAGGGATCGAACCCAGGTCTCCTGCACTGCAGGCAGACGCTTTAACCTCTGAGCCACTAGGGAAACCCTTGAAACGACATTAATTTTACAACTTAAAAATCTAGGTTGTTATTTTTTAAAGAAATTGAAACAGAGAGCTAATTAAAGAGTTCCTCATATTAAATTATAGTTCTCAGCCTTATTCAAGAATAATGTTACAGTACACAACCTCCTTCTTCTATCAGACGCCCTTCTGACTTATGATTACATGGGCCATCAAACTCCAGAAAACAGAGCAACTGGCGTAATGAAAACACCAAAGTGTTTTGTGACTATAGTGTTTTGTGATTATAGTGTTTTGTGATTAAAATGCTTATCAGCAGAGATAACCCCCCCAAAATTCCAAGCTTGAAAATAGAAAGCAAGAATTCTCAGCACAAATCCTCAGCTCACTCAAACATCCTACAGTTGGTTCCTATATGCAATGCACAAATGACTTGTCTTTCCATAGGCTTCTATTTTTACATAGGATTAAAAGGCTATTTACTAGCAACCTTACATGAGCTATTAAAGTTTACTAAAACTTGAAATCATTTTAAGTTACATATGTACAATTCTGTTAGCACTCAGTTCAACAGGGGAATGAAAATGAACAGGACAGGCAGGACACAACATCTATATTCATTTCTATTGCTGTGTAACAAAGACCCCTCCCCAAAAAAAATAGACATTTATTATTTCACAGTTTCCATAGGTCAGGATTTTGGACACAGTCGAGCTGGATCCTCTGTTCAGGATGTCATAAGGCTACAGTTAAGGTGTCAGCTAGACAAAGTTCTCATCTGGAGCTTGGGCTGTTTTTCCGAGCTGATTCAGATTGTTGAAAAATGTGTTTCCTGGTGGTTACATGATTAAGGTCTTGCTGGCGGTTGGCTGTATACTGCTCCCAGCTCCTATAGGACTCCCTAGGTCCTTGCCTCAGGTCCTTCTCCGTACAGTGTCCCTCTGTATTCAGCTTACCTCTTTCAGGCCAGCAGGAGAAGCTCTCTAGTCTGCTAAGAAGGACACTTATTTTAACCTCACATGTGAAGAAAGCTGAGCACCGAAGAACTGATGCTTTTGAACTGTGGTGTTGGAGAAGACTCTTGAGAGTCCCTTGGACTGAAAGGAGATCCAACCAATCCATTCTAAGGAGATCAACCCTGGGTTTTCTTTGGAAGGAATGATGCTAAAGCTGAAACTGCAGTACTTTGGCCACCTCATGCGAAGAGTTGACTCATTGGAAAAGACTCTGATGCTGGGAGGGATTGGGGGCAAGAGGAGCAGGGGATGACAGAGGATGAGATGGCTGGATGGCATCACTGACTTGATGGACATGAGTCTGAGTGAACTCCGGGAGATGGTGATGGACAGGGAGGCCTGGCATGCTGAGGTTCATGGGGTCGAAAGAGTCGGACACGACTGAGCGACTGAACTGAACTGAACCACAGGAGTGACATTCCAGCACAGCTGTCATATATGTAACCTAATCCACTCCAGTACTCTTGCCTGGAAAATCCCATGGACGGAGAAGCCTGGTAGGCTGTAGTCCATGGGGTCGCTAAGAGTCGGACATGACTGAGCGACTTCCCTTTCACTTTTCACTTTCATGCATTGGAGAAGGAAATGGCAACCCACTCCAGTGTTCTTGCCTGGAGAATCCCAGGGACGGGGGAGCCTGGTGGGCTTCCATCTATGCGGTCGCACAGAGTCGGACACGACTGAAGCGACTTAGCAGCAGCAGCAGCAGCAGCAATCTAACCAAGGAATTCACAACTCTCTGCCATATTCTGTTGGCCAGAAGGAACTATAGGTCCACCTGCTTTCAAGGAGAAGGAGTAAAAGAAGCTGTGATTTCCCAAGGTCATCTTAGGATGTGCCTGCCTTAGCATTCCACCTGAGAGGCCAGTCAGGAAAGTTTGAGAATTCTTATTATTAAAGATATTATAAGGGATAAAATAATTTACTGTGATATACTTCGAGATGAGTACATCAAGGATGTATATTGTCATTCTGCTTATTTAACTTATACGCAGATTACATCATGTGAAGTACCAGGCTAGATGAATCACAAGCTGGAATTAAGATGGTCAAAACAAATATCAATAACCTCAGATATGCAGATGATATCACTGTAATGGAAAAAAGTGAAGAGGAACTAAAGAGCCTCTCAATGAGGGTGAAAGAGGAGAGAGAAAAGGCTGGCTTAAAACTCAACATTCAAAAAACTAAGATTGTGGCACCTAGTCCTATCACTTCATGGCAAATAGATGGAGGAAAAGTGGAAACAGTGACAGATTTTATTTTCTTGGGCTCCAAAATCACTGTGGATGGTGACTGCAACCATGAAATTAAAAGATGCTCACTCCTTGGAAGGAAAGCTATGACCAACCTAGACAGCACATTAAAAAGCAGAGACATTCCTTTGCTGACAAAGGTCCATATAGTCCAAGCTATGGTTTTTCCAATAGTCATGTACAGATGTGAGAGTTGGGCTATAAAGAAGGCTGAGCACCAAAAAACTGATGCTTTAGAACTGTGGTGCTGGAGAAAACTCCAGAAAGTTCCTTGGACAGTAAAGAGATCCAACCAGTCAATCCTCAAGCCTGAATATTCATTAGAAGGACTGATGCTGAAGATGAAGCTCCCATACTTTGGCCACCTGATGCAAAGAGCCAAAAAGACCCTGATGTTAGGAAAGATTGAGGGCAGGAGGAGAAGGGGTCGACCGAGGATGAGATGGTTGGACAGCATCACCAACTTAATGGATATGAGTTTGAGCAAATTCCAGGAGACAGTGAAGAATACGGAAGCCTGGTGTCCATGGGGTCGCAAAGAGTCAGACACAACTTAGGACTGAACAACAGCAAGAACTTACAGATGAAAATGATGTCAACATCTGGCAGAGCCTCTAGTGTGACAACACTGGTTAATACGCTATGTAGTAGTTAGAAAATGGTAAGTAAATATTTTAGTGGATGAAAAATACTTGAATGGCCATGTTCCATAAACTGCTTTGATTTTTTCCTTCTAACCTATGCCAGCAGGTAGATTTTAAAATAAACACACACATACAAAAATGCCATGCTTCCAGAAAGTATCAATTTTCTACTGCAAGTCACGCCTGACCTTTGGATATAATCCCTCTGGGAAATTCTTGGTGTTTTTTAAAATGTTATTTCTTCAAACCCTGACATTCAGAAGATAGCAGCCACCTGTTCAGAAATAGGTCGGGAGATAATACCCAAAGGTATAGGTGCTTGTAGGCTAGTGAGTCTCCCTCTTCCTTCCTCGTTTCCTTTGTAGTCACCTCTAGAGACATGTCCTTTTCTCCAGTCACTGAATTTATTTGAGAAAGATTAGAGCTATCAAGTTCAATCGAACCCCAGAGAACGTGATTAGTCATCTTGTCAGAGTATCACATTTTTGCTTAGAAGATGGTTTAAAAATAATGATTAAATTCACTTTCTGTAGGAAATTATTATAGGCCAGTTAATAATGTGTATTTATTTATAAGTATGACTTAAATATGTACATAGCTTACCCTTGAGAACTATAGAAATCACAGGCTGAAATAGGCCAAGCATTTCAAACAGGGATATGAAGAAAATACACAAATTTCAGTGAATGAGAACATTTCCACATGTGGCTTTTCTTCCTGCCCTGCTTTTGCAAAATTGAACAAAGTCTGGGAGGTAAGGGGTTTTGAAGTCACCTTAATATCGAGATCAGAGGATCCAGTCTATGTGAATGCCAAATTATCACTTATACAAAACAATGATTGCGCTTTTAGAAATGACATTGACATTCGAGTGAAATCCCAAGATAAAGCTAAGACACTCAGTTCAGTTCAGTTCAGTCGCTCAGTCGTGTCCGACTCTTTTGACCCCATGAACCTCAGCATGCCAGGCCTCCCTGTCCATCACCAGCTCCCAGAATTCACTCAAACTAACATCCATCAAGTTGGTGATGCCATCCAGCCATCTCATCCTCTGTCTTCCCCTTCTCCTCCTGCCCCCAATCCCTCCCAGCATCAAAGTCTTTTCCAATGAGTCAACTCTTCACATGAGGTGGCCAAAGTACTGGAGTTTCAGCTTTAGCATCAGTCCTTCCAAAGAAATCCCAGGGCTGATCTCCTTCAGAATGGATTGGTTGGATCTCCTTGCAGTCCAAGGGACTCTCAAGAGTCTTCTCCAACACGGTAGTTCAAAAGCATCAATTCTTCTGCGCTCAGCCTTCTTCACAGTCCAACTCTCACATCCATACATGACCACAGGAAAAACCATAGCCTTGACTAGACGGACCTTAGTCGGCAAAGTAATGTCTCTGCTTTTGAATATGCTATCTAGGTTGGTCATAACTTTTCTTCTAAAGAGTAAGCGTCTTTTAATTTCATGGCTGCAGTCACCATCTGCAGTGATTTTGGAGCCCAAAACAATAAAGTCTGACACTGTTTCCACTGTTTCCCCATCTATTTCCCATGAAGTGATGGGACCAGATGCCATGATCTTCGTTTTCTGAATGTTGAGCTTTAAGCCAACTTTTTCACTCTCCTCTTTCACTTTCATCAAGAGGCTCTTTAGTTCCTCTTCACTTTCTGCCATAAGGGTGGTGTCATCTGCATATCTGAAGTTATTGATATTTCTCCCAGTAATCTTGATTCCAGCTTGTGCTTCTTCCAGCCCAGCGTTTCTCATGAAGTACTCCGCATACAAGTTAAATAAGCAGGGTGACAATATACAGCCTTGACGTACTCCTTTTCCTATTTGGAATCAGTCTGTTGTTCCATGTCCAGTTCTAACTGTTGCTTCCTGACCTGCATCCAGGTTTCTCAAGAGGAGGTCAAGTGGTCTGGTATTCCCATCTCTTTCAGAATTTTCCACAGTTTATTGTGATCCACACAGTCAAAGGCTTTGGCATAGTCAATAAAGCAGAAATAGATGTTTTTCTGGAACTCTCTTGCTTTTTCGATGATCCAGCGGATGTTGGCAATTTGATCTCTGGTTCCTCTGCCTTTTCTAAAACCAGCTTGAACATCTGGAAGTTCACGGTTCACGTATTGCTAAAGTCTGTCTTGGAGAATTTTGAGCATTACTTTACTAGCGTGTGAGATGAGTGCAATTGTGTGGTAGTTTGAGCATTCTGTGGCATTGCCTTTGTTTGGGATTGGAATGAAAACTGACCTTTTCCAGTCCTGTGGCCACTGCTGAGTTTTCCAAATTTGCTGGCATATTGAGTGCAGCACTTTCACAGCATCATCTTTCAGGATTTGAAATAGCTCAACTGGAATTCCATCACCTCCACTAGCTTTGTTCATAGTGATGCTTTCTAAGGCCCACTTGACTTCACATTCCCGGATGTCTGGCTAGCTGTACCTAAATTATGTCTAAATAATTCTTAAGTAAAATTCAAGTGCTAGGATTGCCTGTTCCTAGGTCTTAGACAAATGGTATCCTGTGGCCTGAAAATGCCATTTACAATGACATTTCCTCACAGATCCCCTCATATAACTTGAGTTAAAACTCAACTCTTCCCCATTAGCCTTTCGACATTAGGCAGGTTACTTACAACTTGTAAAATAGGGGTAATTGTACAATCTATAAAGCTCTCTAAAGTTAAAGAGATATGGTATTCAACTGTTTTTAACAAAGTACCTCATAGGTTCATAGTAAGTGCTCTTTAAATGCTATTATCAATAACACTATATTAGAAAAAAGATTGCCAGGATCTTGCATGGACAAGTCTGTTGTCTCATTCACAAGGCATATGAAAACTTTGTGGGTTTTGAGGAGGGACAATTTGAGTCTTGAAATACAAGATAACATAATGTTGAGAGATGTAAACATTTCTCTTCTGTGCTAAAATTATGCTGTTCCTTTTTAAAGGCTACCTGCATTTTACACAACTGAAAAAAAACTTTCTGAAGGTTCCTGTTTCATGAGTGCTGCAAAGGTCCAAAGAGAATTTTCAAGGGGTAACATATCTGATCCAGAGAAGCACAGGCAGGCACCTCTTACTCTTGGTAAGAAAACTGCTAGCACAGCATTACTAATTATTGTCAAATTAGAGAAGTTTGATTTGCTGTCTTCTTAACCCCATTTTGCATAGTTTGCGCTCCTCTAAGGGCCTTTCTCCTCTCTCTTTCTTCCTCTCTGTGCTCTTGTACACTCTGAATCTCTTCCTCACTTTCTCCCTCTCCTCCTGTCTCCCCGCCTTCCCTCTCCCTCTTGCTGTCTAGAGCTGAGTGGCAGCTGCTCCGCAAACTCCATACTCTGTCTTTCTCAACCCCTATGGATTTGATCACCTCGTTATTGAAATTCAGTGTCTTTTGTTCACATCTAAGGCAGATATTAACATTTTTATTGAAAACCAAAGTAATTCACTTACTCTGTGAATTCTCTGCTGCTGTAAATGACAGAAGAGACCCTCTCACCAAGTGCAGTCATTTCAGAGGTTTTATTACATTCAAGAAGGAAAAGGTCCAGGTTAAAATGAAGTTAACAGATTTGCTGAAGGGCATGTTTCTACACACAAGAAAGTGTTTTTCTTTCTAACATATTTCTTTCCTGAACTCTGTGATCTCACTCTACAGAGCTGCCTGTCGTAAGACGAAACTCCAGATCTAAATTCTTGGTGGTGCCTTGGAGCAACAGTTTTGGGGTTCCAAACCAGAAAGTCACCCTTTATGTACAATGCTCAAGGCAATGATCAATATTGTACTTCCTTCAGCTGGATATTTTTCTGAGCCCAGGGATAATCATGGAAACCGTACTCCAGGTTCACTGTCAAAATCAAAGGGCCCAATCACAGGGTATTTGTGAGTCTCTGGGAGCACCCAAATCCTCTCTGCATGGCTCTCACCTTTCAAGAGGCTCCACAGACTTCCCTGCTCTGAATCAAATAGTGACAAAGGCATCCTCAGTACCATCGCTAACTTAAGGGGTGTCAAGCTTGCTGAAATGAACCTGGACACATGGGGGGCCCTTGGATATTAGGCCTATCTCAGGGACCTCCACTGCAGACCAGCTAAGGTAACTTAAAACACCTTAAGACCTTCCTCCTCTTCTCAATAGCATCCCTAGTCTAGCAAGCAGACTGAACTGGAATTCAGGAAACTCAGGTTCTAATCTGCCAGATCACTGCCTGGCTTTGCACTGTCCATCCTCTGAAGCTTAAGGTTCTCAGTGGAAATATAATGACTACAAAAAAGGAACATATACAACAATCACCAGATAGTGTTTGTCTAGTAACCCCTCAGGAACCATTCCTAAGTATGAGCCATTCTTTCTTGTATCTTTGTATAACTTATATGTCTTGATTACCAAACCAATCTATTTGAGTGCTTATAAAGAGCAAATAAGACAATGCATAAGAAAACTTCTGATAAAATGCAAGTACCATATGAGATTTTTCAGTCCACACTCCAAAGCCCTATTTAGGATTCAAAAAGCACTTGAGAGCCAGGGGATCAGCCCAGAGTCTCCTCATCATTCCCACCAGGCATACCCATGCACCCAGAAATACCAGCAGAGGTTCTGAGCCCCACCACAGGGAAAGCAGGCAAAGTTCTTTTCCAATGCCTAATCTAGAGGTGGATGATGCTGGTGGTCTAGGAAGAATTTATGAAAAGAGAGAAGGTAGGGATATGATCAGAATACACAGTCTATTCTTTCCCTTATCTTTCGTATTTCCTACAGACCACTGTACATCTTAATCCTGGTCTCTGGAGTTGTGAAGATAAGACTTAACAGCCATGTCAATCCCAATGATCCAATTCATCCCACTCTTCCCCCATGTCCCCACTGTTCCCTACATCTGTGTCTCTCTTCTTGCCATGCAAATAGGCTTCTCTGTACCTCTTTTTAAGACTCCACATATATGCATTAATAGATGGTATTTGTTTTTCTCTGACTTACTTCTCTCTGTGTGACAGTCTCTAGGTCCATCCATGTCTCTGCAATTGACCTAGATGAGTGGGACTGGGAAGAAGGGTGGGAGGGGGGTCCAAGAGGGAGGAGATATATGTATCCTTATAGCTGATTCACTTCATTGTACAGCAGAAACTAACACAATATTGTAAAGCAACTATACCCCAGTTTAAAAAAAAAACCAGACTTAACAGCTAATTTCCCTCCAACTTAGGTTCCTGGACTCAGATAGAATACATATACATTTGATTTTTCTATAAGATGTGACTCTAATCTGACAATAAATGCAAGTTAGAAGATGTGGGAGATCCAGGAAACAGAAGATCAGACTTTTCTTAAGGGAAATCTACCAAACATGCAGAAGATGGAGGCTTCAATATCAGAGTTCATGCTTTAAAGATGCTTAGTCCTGTAATAAGACTTAATGAAAGATTAGTCCTTGAATGGAAACTATTTCCCTCGCAACTCAGGGCATCTGTGTTTATTTAACGACTTTGCTGATTAAAAAACATCTCAGAAGAGACCACATCTCTTGCTCGGTTTCCTTTCATTACCAGAGGTGTACATACCAACCCTAATGAAGCAATCTATAACTTTGATAGTCCCCAGGACCCTCAACTCTCTATGTACAGAACTGCATTCTTTATGTCTCTTATCCCTCTCATACCTTCCACTTCTGATTACCACAAACCTTAATGAGTCCTTTATCATACCTCCAACAGGCCAAATGAAAAAATTAAAATAGGAAAAATAATCAACGTCTTTCTCAGTTTCGTCTTTTCAAATGCAGTCATCAGATCCTCATGCTCTAAACCCCAAAATACACTTTGATTTCACATCCACTTTTCTTCATCACACTACTACTATTTTAGTTAAGATGGCAATCATTCCTGACTGCTTATTGGAATCTAAGCTGCCATGCTACATAAACTGCACTATGATTTTTTGTATCATTGAGAAAGAAAGTAAAAGCTTCAGGTTAATCTAAAACATGCCACCAATGGTAAGATAAATGCAGCCTTCAGAAATAAAATGTGGGGAAAAGAATGTATTATAGAACCAACAAACTGCAGTACATTGTCACCTCCTAATGTCTCTCCTTTCAGTCATTCCTGCCTCCATTTCATTCACATTCCATCTAGAATGTTTCTCCAATCACAAGATCATGGTGCTTTCTTGCTTAACACCTTCAAATTATTCTCTATATATACAGGATAAAGCCTGACAACTTTCATGCAATATAAAAAGCTCTACTGATTTCTCCATTTCTCAGCGCCCTTCTCTAAACACCAGCCATGCAGAGCCAGTTACAGATTCTGAAAACAAAGAAAAGTTCTGTCCAAACTTCACATTTTGCGCATACTCTTCCTTTTACTGAAATGACCTTCTCAACCCTTCTAACCCCTACTCAACCTTCAGGTCTCAGCCAGCTCAAATGTCATTTCCTCCTGAGGCTACTTCTGACTTCCAGAACAAGTTCTGGGTGTCTTTCCTGTGTTCCCATAACATCCTGTGTTTAACACACATCACACCCATGGAATCTGCCTCTTTATCTCTCTGTCTCTCCAGAGAATCCTTGCGATCAGGGATTGTGTCCTCTACCCTGACACATCCCTAGCACCTCACATGTGCCTGACACCTAGATATTTGTTTAAATTGACAACACATGAGGAACCAGTGAGAGGTTACCAGCCAAACAATTACACCAGCCATAGGATATTTCTTCAAAAAATTCACAATTGGTTAGATGTCTACTACCTGAATCAAATATCAAATCTCTACCAAAAGTTTCTCATCAATGAGGACTTCCTTGATGGTCAAGGGAAGATGGTCAGGGGTTAAGATTTCACACACCCAAGGCAGGGAGCATAGATTTGATCGCTGGTTGGGGAACTAAGATTCAACTTGCCACATGGCATGGGAAAAAATAGTTTCTCATCAATGGATTAAATACACTGTGAATTCCAATCATATGTCCAACTAGAGTTAGATCCTGTTGTGTTTTTAGGGAGACCATCCTGGTATTGGAGAGAGAAAGCTAAAAATTTAGGATGCTACCTTGAAAAGAAAACAGAAAAAAGCAATACAGGATAGTGTAGAAGAGCCTAGTTTATGTCACAGATACGCTTATTATTGGAACTGAAAACTGTAACAGTCATAGAAGGATTCATTGAGGAAGACAATAACTCTTGAGCAGTCTCTAGAATGAAGTGCACGACTCAGACTGAACACATTTAGGGAGAACTCTTGTCGGCTACCAAAAGGAGGCCCAGCTGTCATTTTATTCAGTTTATACTATCTTGGTGGATTAAACGAATCTTTCTCAAAGGGATTAGAATCATAGATTTGGGGAAATGTCTGTATTAGTCACTCAGCTAGTAGCCCTTTGCTACCCATGGACTATAGCTCCCCAGGCTTCTCTGTCCATGGGATTTTCCAAGAATACTGGAGTGGGTTGCTACTTATCCAACTCTTTGTGACCCCATGGATTGCAGTATACCAGGATCCTCTGTCCATGGGATTTTCCAGACAAGAGTACTAGAGTGGGTTGCCATTTCCTACTCCAGGGGATCTTCCCAACCCAGGGATCAAACCCAGATCTCCTGGTCTCCTGCATTGGCAGGCGGATTCTTTACCATTGAGCTACCTGGGAAGTCCGACTTGAGATGAATCTATTAAATTCTCAAGCAGATTCATTCTTCTCCCTTCTCACTCTAACATAGATTTTCTATTCCTCCTGCATTAGTTTGCTATTTAGTTTAGGGAAAAACCTACATAAATCCTGAGGAAGTCTAAGGATGATTATTCTGAAAGTAGAGAATTTAAGCAACACTCTGCAGAAATATCTGTGCAGCCAGCACTTGCCTGTTTCAGCCAGTGTTAGCAACCCATCAATTTCTCCTACATAAGTCACAGTGACCTGCAATTGAAGAGTCACTTTGCACCACTTAATCAAAATGACAAGCATGTCCTTGATGACATGATGTTAGAATGGTTGGCCATGGGTTTGCTGAGGTGACAGCCTATGGGTCTAATTGAAATGGCAATTTCCCCCCAAAGAGCTTTTAAATGCTGCTTTCATCTCTGTCTCCACGTTTCTCAATTTTTTCCTTAATGACAACACTTGAGTTGCTAATATAAAATTCTACCTTATCTTACTTTGTCAAGCTCATTGCTTACTAGAAAACAGTTACCATGAACTCAGAACTGGGCCCACCATCACCCTGGAGCCTGAGATAGTGAGTAAAAGTCAGATAGGAGACCATGGCTGGAGTGAAGTACCTGCTGGGATAATCCACAGGTGTGTAGGTGATAAAAGGATTCAGTTCAGTTCAGTTCAGTCGCTCAGTCGTGTACAACTCTTTGCAAGCCCATGGACTGAAGCATCCCAGTCCTCCCTGTCCATCACCAACGCCCGGAGCTCACTCAAACTCATATCCATTGAGTCGGTGATGTCATTCAACCATCTCATGCTCTGTCGTCCCTTTCGCCTCCCACCTTCAATCTTTCCCAGCATCAGGGCCTTTTCTAGTGAGTCAGTTCTTCGCATCAGGTGGCCAAAGTATTGGAGCTTCAGCTTCAGCATCAATCCTTCCAAAGAATATTCAGGACTGATTTCCTTTAGGATGGACTGGTTGAATCTCCTTGCTGTCCAAGGGACTCTCAAGAGTCACCCCAACACGACAGGTCAAAAGCATGAATTCTTCAGCACTCAGCTTTCTTTATAGTTCAACTCTCACATCCATACATGACCACTGGAAAAACCATAGCCTTGACCAGACAGACCTTTGTTGGCAAAGTAATGTCTCTGCTTTTGAATATGCTGTCTAGGTTGGTCATAACTTTTCTTCCAAGGAGCAAGCGTCTTTTAATTTCATGGCTGCAATCACCATCTGCAGTGATTTTGGAGCCCAAAAAAAGAAAGTCTGTCACTGTTTCCACTGTTTCCCCATTTCCCATGAAGTGATGGGACCAGATGCCATGATCTTAGTTTTCTGAATGTTGAGTTTTAAGCCAACTTTTTCACTCTCTTCCTTCACTTTCATCAAGAGGCTCTTTAGTTCTTCTTTGCTTTCTGCCATAAGATTGGTATCATCTGCATATCTGAGGTTACTGATATTTCTCCCAGCAGTCTTTCCCGTCATGGTGGCTAACATGTCATCTTTGTGGCTATACCTCTAGTTTTCATTCCAATCCCAAAGAAAGGCAATGCCAAAGAATGCTCAAACTACTGCACAATTGCATTCATCTCACACACTAGTAAAGTACTACTTAAAATTCTCCAAGCCAGGCTTCAGTAATATGTGAACTGTGAACTTCCAGATATTCAAGCTGGTTTTAGAAAAGGCAGAGGAACCAGAGACCAAATTGCCAACATCTGCTGGATCATCAAAAAAGCAAGACAGTTCCAGAAAAACATCTATTTCTACTTTACTGACTATGCCAAAGCCTTTGACTGTATGGATCACAATCAACTGTGGAAAATTCTGAAAGAGATGGGAATACCAGACCACCTGACCTGCCTCTTGAGAAATCTGTATGCAGATCAGGAAGCAACAGTTAGAACTGGACATGGAACAACAGACTGGTTCCAATATGAAAAGGAGAACATCAAGGCTGTATCTTGTCACCCTGCTTATTTAACTTATATGCAGAGTACATCATGAGAAATGCTGGGCTGGATGAAGCACAAGCTGGAATCAAGATTGCCAGTCACTCTCACTGATGTGAGAGTTGGATTGTGAAGAAAACTGAGCACTGAAGAACTGATGCTTTTGAACTGTGGTGTTGGAGAAGACTCTTGAGAGTCCCTTAGACTGAAAAGAGATCCAACCAGTCCATCCTAAAGGAGACCAGTCCTGGGTGTTCATTTGTAGGACTGATGTTGAAGCTGAAACTCCAATACTTTGGTCACCTGATGCAAAGAGCTGACTCATTGGAAAAGACCCTGATGCTGGGAAAGATTGAGGGCAGGAGGAGAAGGGGACGACAGAGGATGAGATGGTTGGATGGCATCACTGACGCAATGGACATGGGTTTGGGTGGACTCCAGGAGCTGGTGATGGACAGAGAGGCCTGGCATGCCACAGTTCATGGGGTCGCAAAGAGTTGGACATGACTGAGCGACTGAACTGAACTGATGCATCATTTCTACAAGCATTGTTTTTAACAAAATTTCCACTCCTGTGGTCCTTAGCATCAACCTCTCATCATTATCAATAACTACATATTCTTCATTAGACTTAATTTTATATATATTTTTTTAATAAGCCTATCTTCTGACCTCATTGCCTCTAGAAGCTGTTTCAATGTCTTCACAATACTATCTTGATAGCTAATATATCAAATATCGACCCTTACACTGTCCTTTTGACATCTTCTCTCCTTCTTGTACTCAAATTTTGTGATCAGTTATTATAATCACCTCATTGCATTCACTGAGAAACCTTTATCTTCAAACAGGTTTGTTGATGATATATTCCAATTCCTTTCATCTTTCTTCTGTCTGAAAATGTGTTTATTTCATCTTTATTTCCAAGAAACTATCTACTGGATATGAAATCACAGTTTGGATAATTTCTACTTTGAAGGTGTTTTTAGTGTCCTATGGCTTGTAATAGTCAACAGTAATTCCTTGTTTTTCTATATGTAATGTGGGTTTTTTCCCCTTACCTTTTTCCTTTAAGGATTATCTTCATCACTAATTTTCTTCTTCTTTTTTGATTTTGGTATCCCTTGGTGTGGTTCTCTATGTGTTATCCTTGTAGTTCCTTGATATTAAATCAGTCAGTTTATAATTTTCATCAAGTTTGGAAAATTTTAAGCCTTTTTTATTCAAACATATTTTTGCTCCCCAGCCCCCCTCCCCACTCTCCTCCCATTCTGAGATTCCACTGACTCACATTCTAATCTGCTTTATTTGTCACATAGGTCACTGAGGTTCACTGAACTTTTTTCCCCAGACATTTTACTCTCCATAATTCACTCTGGATAATATATAGTATATATCACAATGTCATCAAGTTCACTGATATTTTTACCTACAGTGTTTACCTCTTTTAATCCAAGCCAGTGAATTTTTCATATATGATACTGTATTTTTTGGCTCTATGATTTCCATTTGGGTCCTTTTTCTATTTCTTTCATAATTTAATAGTTTCCCTCAAAGCCCATCTATTTTTAAAAGTCTTAGTCTATCTATATTTTATTTACATCTCCAGTATTTCTGTGTCTGTTTGTAGATTTGACTTTTTTCTCCTGATGTGATGTGTGTAATACATCACATTTTCTTGTGCCCTCCCCCCCTTTTTTTGGTGTGTTTATTATACTCTGGACATTTTGAAGGTTATGCTCGAGTGCCAAATTTGTCTTCATTCCTAAAAAGGTCTGAACATTTTTTTGGTCAGGTAGTTAAGTTACTTGTGAATCAGCTTGATTATTTTGAGGCTCTTTTTAAGTTCTGCTAGGGTGGTTTTAGTTTAGATCTACCACTAAGACATGAGATTTCTTGGGTCTTTATTGAATGTCCCAGGTGTTCATTGAGGTCTCTCTTCTTTGACTAACTGGAACCGAATGTCTTCCATCATGACATAATCTATGAGAACTGCAGCTTAGAGCTTTCTATCTGTTCCCATTCTAGCATTGTTTATGGCAGAATATTCAGCAACAGAATAAAAACAATCCCTAATCCTTTCTTGAGTTATTTTTCTGCTAGTTTCCCTAAAAATGCCAGCCACCTCTGCCTCCCTCAGCTCTTCAATCTTTCTCTTCTCAGCTCACAGAGAAACTGCAGTGTTATGGTTGGGTCCCTTCCCTTCCCAGGTGACACTAGTCATAAAGAACCCATCTGCCAATGTAGGAGACATAAAAGATGTGTGTTTGATCTCTGGTTCAGGAAGGTACATGGAGGAGAACAACCCACTCCAGTATTTTTGCCTGAAGAGTCCCATGGACAGAGGAGCCTGGCAGTCTACACTCTGTAGGGTCACGAAGAGTCAGACAAGACTGAAGTGACTTAGCACTCACATGTAAGCACTTTTCTGTCCTCTGGTCTAGGAAAGCCTCCAGGCCAAAATCCAAGGAAAATGTAGGGTTCATCTCACTTGTTTCCTCTCTCATGGTGCTAATTTCCCCACATTTCCTGATGCTCAGTGTTTACAAAAGTTTCAGTTATTTCTTCTGGTTTTCCTGTTGTTCATGGTAAAGTCTCATTCTAGTTACTCTAATGTTCTGGGTATGTTCCTTTTGAAAGTAGGTGCTTAGAACAGTGCCACAATTCAAAAGCTGGGTGGCCTCATCCCCAGTAAACTGGTCAAGAGGAAGCATAAGGTTACAGCTGAGCAAGTCTGGGCTTGAACTCTGGTTCCACTATTTACAAGTTTTGTGATCTTGAACAAGATCCTTAACCTCTCTGTGCTTATGTCTCTTTTATTTTGTCTCCTCTTCTCTATAATAGCAGTAATAATGACTGCAATGGTGGATAACTACAAGATTTAGACAAAATACTACACATAGAGAGCTTACAGAAATTGTTCAAGTTTAACTTCCTCAATGAATGACTAAGACTGTTTCAGTTTTCAGTGTCTCTCTTTCTTCTGAGTGCCAATAATGGGCATAATCTGCCACAAATAATTAGATTCTTTGTATCTATCCTGTTTGCTTTTTCTCTAATTGTTTTGTTTTCAAGCTTGCTCCCTAATTGTATTAGTTTTCCAAGGTGGTCTCCCTAAAAAACACAACACCCAACTCCAGTTAGAAATATGATTGGAATTCAAGATATATTTAATCCATTGATGAGAAACTTTTGATAGAGATTTGATATTTGATTCAGATAGTAGACAGTAGAATTCACAACTGTGAATTCTTTGAAGAAAAATCCAATGGCTGATGTAATTGTTTGGCTGGTAACCTCGCACTGGTTCCTCACGTGTTGTCAACTTTAAACAAATGTCTAAGTGTCAGGCATGTGTGAGGCCCTAGGGATGTGCCAGTGTAGAGGACACAATCCCTGATTGCAAGGATTCTCTGGAGAGAAAGAGAGATAAAGAGGCAGATTTCATGGGTGTGATGTGTGTTAAGCACAGGATGTTATGGGAACACAGAAGAGACACCCAGACTTGTTCTGGAAGTCAGAAGTAGCCTCAGGAGGAAATGACATTTGAGCTGGCTGAGACCTGAAGGTTGAGTAGGGGTTAGAAGGGTTGAGAAGGTCATTTCAGTAGAAGAAAGAGTATATGCAAAATGTGAAGTTTGGACAGAATTTCTTTTCTTTTCTTTTCTTTTCTTTTAAGATTTTTATTTTTACTTTATTTTACTTTACAATACTGTATTGGTTTTGCCATACATTGACATGAATCCACCACGGGTGTACATGCAATCCCAAACATGAACCCCCCTCCCACCTCCCTCCCCATAACATCTCTCTGGGTCATCCCCATGCATCAGCCCCAAGCATGCTGTATCCTGCATCGGACATAGACTGGCGATTCGATTCTTACATGATAGTATACATGTTTCAATGCCATTCTCCCAAATCATCCCACCCTCTCCCTCTCCCTCTGAGTCCAAAAGTCCGCTATACACACCTGTGTCTTTTTTGCTGTCTTACATACAGGGTCATCATTGCCATCTTTCTAAATTCCATATATATGTGTTAGTATACTGTATTGGTGTTTTTCTTTCTGGTTTACTTCACTCTGTACAATCGGCTCCAGTTTCATCCATCTCATCAGAACTGATTCAAATGTATTCATTTTAATGGCTGAGTAATACTCCATTGTGTATATGTACCACAGCTTTCTTACCCGTTCATCTGCTGATGGACATCTAGGTTGTTTCCATGTGCTGGCTATTATAAACAGTGCTGTGATGAACATTGGGGTACATGCGTCTCTTTCAATTCTGGTTTCCTCGGTGTGTATGCCCAGCAGTGGGATTGCTGGGTCATAAGGCAGTTCTATTTCCAGTTTTTTAAGGAATCTCCACACTGTTCTCCATAGTGGCTGTACTAGTTTGCATTCCCACCAACAGTGTAGGAGGGTTCCCTTTTCTCCACACCCTCTCCAGCATTTATTGCTTGCAGATTTTTGGATCACAGACATTCTGACTGGTGTGAAGTGGTACCTCATTGTGGTTTTGATTTGCATTTCTCTAATAATGAGTGATGTTGAGCATCTTTTCATGTGTTTGTTAGCCATCTGTATGTCTTCTTTGGAGAAATGTCTATTTAGTTCTTTGGCCCATTTTTTGATTGGGTTGTTTATTTTTCTGGAATTGAGCTGCATAAGTTGCTTGTATATTTTTGAGATTAGTTGTTTGTCAGTTGCTTCATTTGCTATTATTTTCTCCAATTATGAAGGCTGTCTTTTCACCTTGCTTATATTTTCCTTTGTTGTGCAGAAGCTTTTAATTTTAATTAGATCCCTTTTAATTAGATCCATTTGTTTGTTTTTGCTTTTATTTCCAGAATTCTGGGAGGTGGATCATAGAGGATCCTGCTGTGATTTATGTCAGAGAGTGTTTTGCCTATGTTCTCCTCTAGGAGTTTTATAGTTTCTTGTCTTATATTTAGATCTTTAATCCATTTTGAGTTTATTTTTGTGTGTGGTGTTAGAAAGTGATCTAGTTTCATTCTTTTACAAGTGGTTGACCAGTTTTCCCAGCACCACTTGTTAAAGAGATTGTCTTTACTCCATTGTATATTCTTGCCTCCTTCGTCAAAGATAAGGTGTCCATATGTGTGAGGATTTATCTCTGGGCTTTCTATTTTGTTCCATTGATCTATATTTCTGTCTTTGTGCCAGTACCATACTGTCTTGATGACTGTGGCTTTGTAGTAGAGCCTAAAGTCAGGCAAGTTGATTCCTCCAGTTCCATTCTTCTTTCTCAAGACTGCTTTGGCTATTTGAGTTTTTATTTGTATTTCCATACAAATTGTGAAATTATTTGTTCTAGCTCTGTGAAAAATACCGCTGGTAGCTTGATAGGGATTGCATTGAATTTGTAAATTGCTTTGGGTAGTGTACTCATTTTCACTATATTGATTCTTCCGATCCATGAACATGGTGTATTTCTCCATCTATTAGTGTCCTCTTTGATTTCTTTCACCAGTGTTTTATAGTTTTCTATATAACTATAGAAACTATAGGTCTTTAGTTTCTTTAGGTAGATATGTTCCTAAGTATTTTATTCTTTTCGTTGCAATGGTGAATGGAATTGTTTCCTTAATTTGTTTTTCTACTTTCTCATTATTAGTGTATAGGAATGCAAGGGATTTCTGTGTGTTGATTTTATATCCTGCAACTTTACTATATTCATTGATGAGCTCTAGTAATTTTCTGGTGGAGTCTTTAGGGTTTTCTATGTAAAGGATTATGTCGTCTGCAAACAGTGAGAGTTTTACTTCTTCTTTTCCAATTTGGATTCCTTTTATTTCTATTTCTGCTCTGATTGCTGTGGCCAAAACTTCCAGAACTATGTTGAATAGTAGTGGTGAAAGTGGGCACCCTTGTCTTGTTCCTGACTTTAGGGGAAATGCTTTCAATTTTTCACCATTGAGGATAATGTTTGCTGTGGGTTTGTCATAGATAGTTTTATTATGTTGAGGTATGTACCTTCTATTCCTGCTTTCTGGAGAGTTTTTATCATACATGGATGTTGAATTTTGTCAAAGGCCTTCTCTGCATCTATTGAGATAATCATATGGCTTTTATTTTTCAATTTGTTAATGTGGTGAATTACATTGATTGATTTGCGGATATTGAAGAATCCTTGCATCCCTGGGATAAAGGCCACTTGGTCATGGTGTAGGATCTTTTTAATGTGTTGTTGGATTTTGATTGCTAGAATTTTGTTGAGGATTTTTGCATCTATGTTCATCAGTGATATTGGCCTGTAGTTTTCTTTTTTGTGTGGCATCTTTGTCAGGTTTTGGTATTAGGGTGATAGTGGCCTCATAGAATGAGTTTGGAAGTTTACCTTCCTCTGCAATTTTCTGGAAGAGTTTCAGTAGCATAGATATTTGCTCTTCTCAAAATTTTTGGTAGAATTCAGCTGTGAAGCTGTCTGGACCTGGGCTTTTGTTTGCTGGAAGATTTCTGATTACAGTTTTAGTTTCCGTGCTTGTGATGGGTCTGTTAAGATTTTCTGTTTCTTCCTCGTTCAGTTTTGGAAAATTGTACTTTTCTAAGAATTTGTCCATTTCTTCCACGTTGTCCATTTTATTGGCATATAATCGCTGATAGTAGTCTCTTATGATCCTTTGTATTTCTGTGTTGTCTGTTGTGATCTCTCCATTTTCATTTCTAATTTTATTGATTTGATTTTTCTCTCTTTGTTTCTTGATGAGTCTGGCTAATGGTTTGTCAATTTTATTTATCCTTTCAAAGAACCAGCTTTTGGCTTTGTTGATTTTTGCTATGGTCTCTTTTGTTTCTTTTGCCTTTATTTCTGCCCTAATTTTTAAGATTTCTTTCCTTCTGCTAACTCTGGGGTTCTCCATTTCTTCCTTTTCTAGTTGCTTTAGGTGTAGAGTTAGGTTATTTATTTGACTTTTTTCTTGTTTCCTGAGGTATGCCTGTATTGCTATGAACTTTCCTCTTAGCACTGCTTTTATAGTATCCCACAGGTTTTGGGTTGTTGTGTTTTCATTTTCATTCATTTCTATGCATATTTTTATTTCTTTTTTGATTTCTTCTGTGATTTGTTGGTTATTCAGAAGTGTGTTGTTCAGCCTCCATATGTTGGAATTTTTAATAGTTTTTCTCCTGTAATTGAGATCTAATCTTAATGCATTATGGTCAAAAAAGATGTTTGGAATGATTTCAATTTTTTTTAATTTATCAAGGTTAGATTTATGGCCCAGGATGTGATCTATCCTGGAGAAGGTTCCATGAACACTTGAGAAAAAGGTGAAATTCATTGTTTTGGGGTGAAATGTCCTATAGATATCAATTAGGTCTAACTGGTCTAATGTATCATTTAAAGTTTGCGTTTCTTTGTTAATTTTCTGTTTAGTTGATCTGTCCATAGGTGTGAGTAGGGTATTAAAGTCTCCCACTATTATTGTGTTATTGTTAATTTCCCCTTTCATACTTGTCAGCATTTGTCTTACATATTGCGGTGCTCCTATGTTGGGTGCATATATATTTATAATTGTTATATCTTCTTCTTGGATTCATCCTTTGATCATTATGTAGTGGCCTTCTTTGTCTCTTTTCACAGCCTTTGTTTTAAAGTCTATTTTATCGGATATGAGTATTACCACTCCTGCTTTCTTTTGGTCTCTATTTGCGTGGAATATCTTTTTCCAGCCCTTCACTTTCAGTCTGTATGTGTCCCTTGTTTTGAGGTGGGTCTCTTGTAAGCAGCATATAGAGGGGTCTTGTTTTTGTATCCATTTGGCCAGTCTTTGCCTAGAATTTCTTTTCTTTGTTTTCAGAATTTGTAAGTGGCTCTGCATGGCTGGAGTTCAGAGTAAGAGAAGAAGAATGTCAAGACATGAAGAAATCAGTAGAATTTTGTTTGTTACACTAATGTTGTCGGATTTTATCCTGTATGTATAGAGAATAATTTGAAGTGTCTTAAGCAAGAAAAACAAAAATGTAGCTTCACAAGATCAGGCCTCTTTGTCTTGATGTAGCTCAGATGTCTAGAACAGTGTCTGACACAAAGTTATACTCAAAAGAGATGTGCTGGATGAATGAATCTATCTGTACATCAATTACAAACTTGGAGCCTTTCAATATCATTACCAAGACAAAACTGATTTCAAGCCCATAACATGTCAGCCCTATCCTACGATTTTTATGTTGGCCATTCTCCCTTAAACTTCATTTCAGCCTATATTCTACCCATTTGGCTCACACTGATCTGTTCTAAGAATTTTCTTCTCCATATTTTCTAAATACATATGTTCCTTATCTTGGAAATACCGCAAATTAAATTACCAATCTGTCCTATTTGAGATAGTTTCATTATAATCCATAGGAACGAATGCATTTTGTCTTAATTACCATTATATTTGTCCTCATAGACCACTGTATACCCTGCTGCAGACTGCTCAAAGTAAAAACCTAGTGAGCAGTTTTAGCAGAGGTTCTTAATCTGAATTCTTAAGGATATAATGATAGATTTTTAAGAATGGTAGTGCCCTACTTTGATTTCGGTATCATTTCTTACCACCTGTCACTTTAAAATTCAGGTTGCTGAGTAGAGAGTTCCCTGAGGGGAGAGGCTGTTATTTCTTATCCTCCTGTCACTAAACCCCATCTTACTGCAAGACACATTGTAGATACTCAGTACATGTTTGTTGAATGAAAGTTAAACCATCTAAACTTATTTGCCAAAGGCCCTCCGAGAAGGTAATCTCATTCAGTAGCCAGGACACACACATAAAAGAAAAGTAATATGAAGCAGTAAAGCCTGGATATGCGGAGACTGTCCCCAGAGTATTAAAACTGTCCCAGTTAGCTGTACCCTGCAGGACCCCAGGCTACAGTCACACTATTAGAAAGGTGAAATATTAGATATGGGTTGTTTTTTTGCTTATTTACAATTTGAATATTCTAGGGAATAAAACTATTTTTGACATATAGAATTAAGGAAAAGTGGGAAAAGAAAAATATTTTAAAATGGATTTTACCTGCTTCTATTTCTTATCTAAAGACACAGTTTCCTAAAACTTGTTAATCAAAACAACATAAATGATAAATGAAGCAAATGACAGGTGGGTTATTATTTAGCCATAGTCTAAAAAGCATTATTATGAATATGTTTCTGGTGTTCTCAAAGCAAGTGACCTTTTAACTCCATCTTTCTTTGTTTTATCATGAAACCTTCAGAGAATGGCACCTAGAGAAAGAACTTTGGACTTGGATTCAGAAGAGTTGAATTTTAAGCCCAGTTCTGCTTAATCTAGAGAAATGGTATTGATGGGCCCATTTGTAGGGAAGAAATGGAGACACAGATGTAGAGAATGCACTTGTGGACACAAAGGGGGAGGGAGAGAGTGGGACAAATTGAGAAAATAGTATCACCATAAATACTTTATCGGGTGTAAGATGGATAGCTGGTGAGAAGTTGCTAAGAAGCACAGGGAGCCCAGTCTGGTGCTCTGTGATGATCTGGAGGGATGGGATGGGGGAGGGGAGGGAGGGAGGGTATGGATGTATAATCATGACTGATTTGTGTTGTTGAATGGCAGAAACCAACACAACATTGTAGGAATTAAAAAATATACTTACATTTCAAAAAAAAGGAAAAAAAAAGCTTTATATTTTGGGATCTTTTTGCTGAGGGCTGTGGTTTCTTAGCTATAAAATGACAGTGTATTCCTAGATAATTACTAAGTTCTTTCAGGGACTAAATTGAATGACAGTCATTCTATAGGTCCACCATTGATTACTATAAAGCAACTTACAAATAGAATGTTTTAAAAGAGTCAAACTCCAAGTGAAAGACATTTCGATTCATTATGTCTTTAGGAATTCTGTTCCTTCTCCATATAATCAAAAGTGAATACAGCCTGAGGGATAAAACAGACAAATGCATCATCATTACTGTGATTAAATAGAAAAAGCCCCAGAGCTGGCTTGCTGCTGTATAAATCACAGATTAAAACTTTGTTATGGACATTCATATTCCAAGAATAGGCTTCTCCCATAGGATATTTCCACTGATTACTGATCATTTCATGTAGAAAAGGAGACGTGTCTATTTTAGTTGATAATGTATCAGTCAGTTGTTGGTTGCATGCAAGAAGAGTACCCTCAGCTATCTATCAAAAAGTGGGAAGGACATTGGGGATTCCCAATGCAATGCTTAGAGAGCAGGCAGAACCCTAAAGAGATGTGAAGGTTTCATAGTTTGGACCACAAAGGATCCATACCCTTTGGCAGGAAAAATCTGGTTCCCAAAACATTATTTTCATCTTGAATCACTCAGGAAGAAGCTCCAGGAGCAAGTGCCTCCTGCTCTCGGCTGAACCAAGGATTGGTCCCTCAAATTAGGGGCCAGAGTGGAAGTCAGAATCCAGAGAATATCCATCCTTCCTGAATTGGATATAATAGAAAAGTTTCACAAAATGGACATGTGGCCTATTATACAGAGTGAAGTAAGCCAGAAAGAAAAACACCAGTACAGTATACTAATGCATATATATGAAATTTAGAAAGATGGTGACAATAACCCTGTATGCGAGACAGCAAAAGAGATACAGATGTACAGAACAGTCTTTTGGACTCTGTGGGAGAGGGCGAGGGTGGGATGATTTGGGAGAATGGCATTGCAATGTGTATATTATCACATGTGAAACGAATCGCCAGTCCAGGTTCAATGCATGATACAGGGTGCCTGGGGCTGGTGCACTGGGATGACCCAGAGGGATGGTACAGGGAGGGAGGGGGAGGGGGATTCAGGATGGGGAACACGTGTACAACCATGGCAGATTCCTGTCAATGTATGGCAAAACCAATACAACATCGTAAAGTAAAAATAAATAGATAAATAAAACAGATTTTTAAAAAATGGACAATTGGGTCCTATAGGCATGTGTTGGGAGAAGGGAGGAGGGGAAAGGTATGTGCACAACAGTAAAAAAAAGAAACAAAGCTCTATGTATTGTTCAATATATCAATATAAGAAAGCAAATTACCCATGCATACTTTTGTTTAATGGATTAGGTGACAAGTCATAAACATAGAGTTAAAAGCAACTGTAAGTACTTTAACAGGATTTGTGGGTTTTTTGTATTTTAATTACATAAGTAATACATGAATAATTCAGTAAAAAGTCAAACATTACTTAAATATATAGAGTAAAAGTTAAAAACTTAAAAAGTAAAAAAAAAAATTCCTTTTAATTCCCCCAATATAACTTCTTTTCCCAAAGGTAACCTCTACCATTTACTGTTTTCGGGAATGTATTTCTACTTATAAATATATATCAGTGAAAATATCATTTATATGCATACATGCATTTATATATACACAAATGTAAAGTAATATATTATATGCATAAGCATGCAACTTTTTTTAAATTTAAAATATATATTGAAGTGAAAATCACTCAGTCATGTCCAACTCTTTGTGACCCCATGGACTAGAGCCTGTCAGTTTCCTCTGTCCATGGAATTCTCCAGTCCAGAATACTGGAGTGGGTAGCCATTTCCTTCTCCAGGGGGTCTCTCCAACCCAGGGATGGAACCTGGGTCTCCCACATTGAAGGCGGATTCTTTACCATCTGAGCCACCAGGAAAGATCTATCCAAATAAATCCATATAGATCTATCTTATTCTGTTTAACTCTTGCCTAGTATTCCATTGTCTGTATATACTGTCTTCAACTATTACCATATTGTTAGATTTTTAAATTCATTCCAAACTCTTAATTCAAATAGGAGTAAAGCACTAAACGGTTTTTTTAAAGTACTTGGCAGGATGTGTGCATGTGTCTGTGTGTATTCCTTCTCCTTAAAATGAAGCACTATGTGGGGCAGGAGTGATTCTCAACACTCTATTTACCCAAGTAGCAACTGTCATGTTTCTGAGTTATTTGTCTTCTACAGGAAGGAGAAAAGGTTCACTTTGAAATCTGATTATAAGTTGAATCAGTTAGCATGCTCTGAGCTTTAGGTCACAGAGCTCCAACAACAAGAAAAAAAAATGGATAAAACAATTAAGGAGTGTATTGCCTCAAAACAAGAAATTCAAAGGTAGATATTTTAAGGACAAAATAATATCAGTTGGGACCCAAGCTACCTGTCTTTCTCAGTACTTTCAGATGACTGCATTCTGCTACCACAGCAACATGGCTGCACCAGTTCTAATGCACCAACATTCAAACACCCCCCTCTCAAGAAAAACAAAGAAGAAAAACCCATGCCACTGCTCTATATTCCTTCTTAGAGATTAAGCAAGCATTTCCCCCAAAGCCCCCCAGGGAACTTTTGTTTGTATCTACTCAACTACAACTGTATCACAAGTCCATGCTGACACCCATCACAGGCAAGAGGAATAGAATCATTACAGCTGACTTAGACCAGAAAACACGCACTAGCCCTAGTCCTTGAAACTGGAGAAGAGCACAGGAAACCTAGCCACTCAATACAGTGAGTTTCTTTAGAAAGGGAACAGCTGAGGTAGAGCAGATGACTGCTTTGTAAGCAGAGAGTGGTTCACAACACCGACAAACTGCACATTTTCCTTAAGGCATGTTCATAATGCACACTTTGTGAAGTGTAAGTCATTAGTATGTCAGGTGACTCATTTTTTCCGTCCTGAACAGTATAGTTGCTAAGCTAAAGTGACAGTCCTACAGCTAAGTCAGGTGTGATTAGGAGGAAAATGGTAGCTCAAAGAGTCACCCCAGACAAGGAAAGAGCTAAAATTTCCTGCTTGTCTCTAGCCCACCCTTTCTCATCACTTTTTATTTCGCCTACCCCATAAATCACACTTTTTCTGACATAGAATACTGGAGGATAAAAACAGATGTTTCTTTGAAATAGCAGCTCTTCCTAAGGAAAATATGCACCTAACTAAAATGTATGTACATTTATATTCATGTATATATGTATATATAAATATGTATGTGCAAGCGTGTGCTTTTATACTACAAACAAAACATTTAGAAAATAAAGGCAAAGAAAAAAGGAAAAATTTTAAATCTTCCAAAATCCTCCAGCCAAAAATAACCGCTGTTGATACAAGACTACACCATTTTGTAGTTAAAAATTCCTTTTCACTTCAATGTCTAGTCCATCAAAGAAAATTATTCCACAATATAGATTTTTTTTACATTGCCATAGACTCAATTCTTAATATATTTTCTAAACTTAACTATTAAAAACGTTTAAATCTTCTTTATCAAAATTTCTGCACAAGCTTCATCACAATGCGACAGAGGCAATCAAGCAAAATAAAACAAAACACAAATGGTTCCTCTGTATTGCAGTCCCGGCACTACTCTGACACTGTGTGAGAAAGTCATTATGAAATTCAAGTTTTAACTCACTGAATTTTATCACCATCTATGAGGATCAGAGCCTTCCCCAAAGCAGCCGTATCTCTAACCCAGATGTTCTATTGGCGTTCTTTCATCCTGGTCTGTTCTAGGATAGACTGGCACCTTCTCCACCCAACTCGTGGGCCAACCCACTACCAACCCAGGAACAATGGGACATTAAAGAGGGATGATACCCAGCAGTACTCTTTTGAAAATGGAAATGAGAGTCTTCATTAATTCATAAAATCCTGGACTGCATATGAACATTTTCTGCAGTAATTCCCCTCCCTGATTAAATCAATGACTAAAGCAGCACTCACAGCCATATTATCCAGGCCATTTGCTTGGATCACTTCCTCTGGTTAAAAGCAAGCATTTGTGCTTTCACGCTTAAGGACAGAAAAGTAAAGAAGTAAGTTTAGATTCAGATGAGTAATGCTCAGTTCACACTGAGATGGACGAGAATTCAGTTCCTTATGGTCCAACTGTGTGGCCCTGAGCAGCACATAAATGCTGGAAAGAGAACAAGCAATGCTGCTGAAGGAGGCCTTGGCCCAGTTTCATAGATGTGGTGCCTTGTATATGTCCTGTTAACTGCTGACATCTGTTCATTGGCCATGTCCTTGCCAGAGCCCCAGTATGAGGGCATTTACAATAAGGATATGTAAACATGGCACCCTGAAGCCAAAATTTTTATCTCCACTGAAACACAACCTCATAGATCATTTTGGAAATATATTTTTTAAAAAAGAGAGATGGGGATGGGGTTAGAAGAATCTGCTTTAGTGAAATGGGAAACAGATAAATAGTTTTAAAACTCCTCTATGCCATAATCAAGTGCCACAGTATTAAGACTAGTAAGTGGTGATAAAGCCCAGTATGGCTGACCATAAAAGTAAGTTTTAAAACACAGTTTGAATAATAAGTACACACATTTGTTTATATCTATATGAAGGCTGCCCTCAGTGTCAGGTTTGAGGTGTGAGGTGGCAGGATTGTCTGTAATTCATGCCTCACAGCAAGACAGGTCTTGAAACCAAACGCGAGATTACCTGTTCTTTTAAACATTAACGTGCCACCTGGCACCTGAATTTAAATTGTGCATTATTCATCCGTGGTTCAACAATCTGATTATTTTTAGATAGGAATCTAAGGTAAAATGACACCTTGCTATATTGAGAGTGGCCTGCAGCTGGAATCCAACTATCACAGGCAGCATTCTGGCATTTGCTTGAGGAAAATATAATTTTCAAAAGGCAGGGGTCCGTAGCAGCAGGTCACTAAGAACTGCTGTAGGAAGTCACTGATTCCTGGAAGCTGTGACTGGTGTCTTGACACCCTGGAAGTTTTCCCAGATGACTTGGCTAAAGCAGATAAAGCTCCCTTGCTCTTATGTATTTCCTTATTGATGGTGGAGGATGGAAACAAGGGAAGACAGTATCTTGGATCTGATTTTGCAGGGAACAGAACAATACTTGATTCATTCAGTAGGTTATCCAACAAATATTCATTGAGTATTTACTATGTACCCAGCATTGTATTTGATGCTATACAATGGTGAGAGAAAACGAATGTTACCATGTCTTCATGAAGCATAAGGCTCAATGGGCAGGATTAACATTAATCCAGTAATCATGTAAATATAGAATTTCCACATAATAAATGCTGCCAGTGAAAAGTCTATGATACTATCAGGGCAGACAAGGGGAATTTGGTATAACCAAGGAGCTAAGACAGGATATCCTGAGATAGGAGGCAATTTTCAAGTCTGCAAAATGAGCAAAATTAAGTGAAGGGAGAGGGAGATCATTCATACACTTGGAATAATATGTGCAAAGGCCCTGAGGCAGAAGGAGCACACAGATCTGGGGGACTGGCAGATCAGTGTAGCTGACACAGAGAGTGAGGATGGGCTGTTTTAAGACAAGCCCAAAGAGGTAGGAAGTGGCTCACCATAAGGCTTCTAAGCTCTACCAAGTGTTCATATTTTCAGTCATGCAGACAAAATTGGTGCAACCATACTTTAAAAAGAGGCAACAGGTACGTATAAAAGATTAAAGCCAACATATATTGATTTGCTAGCATTAAGAAGACAGGAAGAACAATAGGCTCTGAAAAAGATGCCAAAGGAACACAACTGTCCGTGTCCATAACACAGAAGCAACTAACAAACAGATGGTAGATTGTGTCCCATGTTGTGAGAGAACATCTTTAAATAATATAAAGATTTACTAGAGGAAGAGATCCTACAAGATGATCAGAGAAAATTGAATCTGGGGAAAACTTCACAGAATTAGCTCAATGAACAGTAAACCAAATTTCTACTGGAAGAAACAGAGTGTCTGGGGTTGGTACTATTGATAAAGGTATCAATGTGAGCAAAAAAAAAATCCAACACTAAAAGTAGAAATGTTCTTCATCTTTAGGAAAAATGGTAGAAACTCCAGGTAGGTTGTGTTACAGGTTATGCTTGGAGATGTTGCAACACCTTTATTAAACTCTTTAACTTAAATCTCAATGGATCTTCAAAATAATATTACGAGAGAATACTAAGCTTTAGCAACGGTTTCCATTTTACTGAAATCTAAGAGAGAATAAATCATTTATCCAAGAACACACAATCAGCTATGATTAACCCAGGTTTAAAACATAGATCACAAGTTTCCTTGACTGAGTCACAAATTTCATTCATTCAGAATCTGTCTTTATAATTTTGACACATTTGCCCATCACTTTACTGTTATACACTTAACTGTTTCTCTTTCAGTCAACTTATCCTTTTCCCTTAAATTTTTGGAAGGAAATTTTATATCATTCCCTTAAATGAAAAATCAGTATCATTTGTCACAAATCAAAGGAAACCATAAACATAAAAACTTTTAAAAGAAAATAATTCTTTAGATATTATTGTCTTTAAAAGAGCATGAAATATGAACATTCTCTCTGTTAAAAGAGAAATTAGCAATTATTATAAAGGTGTTAAAAAAAAAAACATGCTGGATGAGGATATGGAGAAAAAGAAATACTCAAATGCCCCGGCAAGTGGGAGTATAAACGGGAATAACTACTATGGAGAGAAACCTAGCAATATTTACAGAATGTGTGTGTATATACATGATACATGCACACACATATATAATGTATATAAATATGTATATATTTATATATACATATATAAATACATGTATTATGTGTATATATCTATATATACATATATACGCATTATTTTGAACACAGAAATTCTCTCTCTACATGTATACCCCAGAGCAGGGGTTAGTGAACTTTTTTCTGTAAAGAGCCAGATAATAAATATTTTAATCTTTGCAGGCCATACAGTACAAGCCATGCGTCTCTGCTGAAGTAGTGTGAAAACAGTCATAGATAATAAGCAAACAAATGGCCCTGATTGAGCTCCAACAAAACCTTTCCTATGGACACTAAAATTTGAATTTCATACAATTACATGTCATGAAACACTACTCTTTTGGGTTTTCTCAACCTTTTTAAAAATGTAAAAATCCCTTCCTAGTTCACTGACTTTACAAAACAAGTGACCAGCTGGATTTAGAGGCTTGGACTGTGTTTTGCTGACTCTGCCCTAGAGTAATTCACCTGTATGTGGATTAGGGAAATGTACAGCTAACTACAGTGTGTCTGTTACAGGCATGCTTTGAATAGCAGCCTTAGCTTAGGTTCCCAAGAATAGATCCCAAAACAAGGATTAGCATTCACATAGTTTATCTGGGAGGTGATCCCAGGAAAAACGAGGCAGAAAAACGAAGGGTGCATGATCAATAAACTGCCACCACAGCCAACTGAGGCAAATACTGGTGGGAAACACCCCCTCAGAGTTCTCCACAGAGGTATGAAAAGAGCTGGGGCATTTATCCACTAAATTCCTGCTCTCATTGAATGAAGACTGCTTCAGGCTGTCTGGCATTTCAGCTTGCTTTGAGAGCGGGCTGCGTGTGCTCTTAGTGTGTCAGAACAAAAACCCTCCAGCAGGGTGTTACTGGAAGCAGGCTTCAGCCTAAAGAAGTAAATGCCAAGGGCAAAAACTAAGCATACGCTAAAAAGCAAAATTTATAAATGAACCTGAAAATGAATAAATTGCCATTTGCTCACACAAAGGAATATTATGTATCAAATGAATGGTGCAGATCTATATTAGTCAAGAATGGATACATTTCAACACACTACACTGAGGAAAAATGGAATTTCTATCATAGTAATTACAATATGCAACATTTTTATAAAGCTTAAACAAATGCAAAACTGTAGCAAATTCAGAAATAGCAGGTGCATTTGGAGAACAGGGGGAGGGAAAGAAGTAAAGTTACCCAGAGGACCAGAGCTTTACCTCCACTCTCTTGCTTACAAAAAAAAAAAAAAAAAAGGTAACATGTTACATATGAAAAATCTGGATGTGGTTACGTGTGTATTCATGCTAATATTCTTATATTTTTCTGTGTGTGTTTGAGATTTCATTAAAAAAAAGCTTCAAAGATTTGAGTTAACCTATAAACCTGAGTTGGTCTTGTCAAAAGAGCAAACCTTTAGAAGAAGGGAATGAATTACTTGTGCAAAAAAATAAAATAAAACTTTGAGAGTGTTTGGTGTAGAGGTTTACAATATTCAGTGTTTTCAGAAATATCACTGACATTGGTAGAGAAGAACAGTATGGATATGAAACATGTAAATAGTTTTTATAGTAAAATAGCTGGGAAGATAAGTATCTTGAAAAAAGGGCTCCACAATGTAAACTAATGTAACTATCACTGAAAGACAATGACATATTGAAATGTTCAAACACTTGGTGTTAGTTATTGAATATTTATGAAAACGACTGCCTTATCTTTTGTCAAACCAAAACAAATTCCTTTACTCCTTTTATCATCTTTATTATGGTAGAATTTCAGTTTTTTATACAATTTCATACATATTTTAATCATTTGAAAACATCAACAACTGAAACTTTTAAAATACTGAGCGTTTATGCTTTGTAACTCATTATTTATGACAAAGAAGCAAAAATAAGTCCAACAAATATCAACTGTTTCCAGTTAACTAGCAGTATGCCAAGTGCCTTGAATATATAATCTCGTATAATCCTTACTCAGCCTTGTGATATAGACATATCACCATCCCTGCCCAGAAATAGCTCAATGCGACTTGCCCAAGAATATAAGTTTAAGACTTGTGGTGGCTAGGCACTTGAAATGAGTCCTGTTAGTTCATTCTGCATCTTCACCCTTAGTCACTTAGCCACAATGCATCCCCAAAGAAAAACATTTATAAGTCATATTCTATCATACAAAGCAAGGAAATACCAAATTTTATCTTGACATATTTCACCAAAAAAAAGCCATTACTAGATATTAGAAATCTTCGCAGTCATCAGCTCCATTATCATGATTCATTGCAATAAGATTTAACTATTTGCCATAATTCACTTTCACATAACCCACTGCATACATGTAAAGTTCACAAGTTAAATTATACTACGCAAGAGGGCTAAGATAACAGTATATTCCTGCTTGCCATGAATATAAAAGAGGCTCATTTTAAGAAAATTCTCTCTCTGAATATACAGATTGTGAGACCTGGGATTCTCCCAGTAAGGATGATGCCGCTTCTGGCATTCACAGAGCACTTCAGCATCTGGCCAGTGTCTGACTGTGTCCTGTTCCTTGCCAGGCTCGGAAAGGACATATAAATGGTATCAGTGAGAAGCCTGACTGTCAATATTAAGTTCAGTTCAGTTCAGCCGCTCAGTCGTGTCCAACTCTTTGCAACCCATGATCTGCAGCACGCCAGGTCTCCCTGTCCAAACCAACTCCCAGAGCCAACCCAAACTCATGTCCATTGAGTCGGTGATGCCATCCAACCATCTCATCCTCTGTCGTCCCCTTCTCCTCCTGCCCTCAACCTTTCCCAGCATCAGAGTCTTTTCAAATGAGTCAGCTCTCTGCATCAGGTGGCCAAAGTATTGGAGTTTCAGTTTCAATGTCAGACCTTCCAATGAACACTCAGGACTGATCTCCTTTAGGATGGACTAGTTGGATCTCCTTGCAGTCCAAGGAACTCTCAAGAGTCTTCTCCAACACCACAGTTCAAAAGCATTAATTCTTCATCACTCAGCTTTCTTCACAGTCCAACTCTCGCATCCATACATGACTACTGGAAAAACAATAGCCTTGACTAGATGGACCTTTGCTGGCAAAGTAATGTCTCTGCTTTTCAATATGCTATCTAGGTTGGTCACAACTTTCCTTCCAAGGAGTAAGCGTGTTTTAATTTCATGGCTGCAGTCACCATCTGCAGTGATTTTGGAGCCCAGAAAAATAAAGTTTCTCACTGTTTCCACAGTTTCCCCATCTATTTATCATGAAATGATGGGACTAGATGCCATGATCTTTGTTTTCTGAATGTTGAGCTTTAAGCCAACTTTTTCACTCTCCTCTTTCACTTTCATCAAGAGGCTCTTTAGTTCTTCTTCACTTTCTGCCATAAGGGTGGTGTCATCTGCATATCTGAGGTTATTGATATTTCTCCCGGCAATCTTGATTCCAGCTTGTGCTTCCTCCAGCCCAGTGTTTCTCATGATGTACTCTGCATATAAGTTAAATAAGCAGGCTGACAATATACAGCCTTGACGTACTCCTTTTCCTATTTGGAACCAGTCTGTTGTTCCTTGTCCAGTTCTAACTCTTGCCTCATGACCTGCACACAGGTTTCTCAAGAAGAGGTCAAGTGGTCTGGTATTCCCACCTCTTTCAGAATTTTCCACAGTTTATTGTGATCCACAAAGTCAAAGGCTTTGGTGTAGTCAATAAGGCAGAAATAGATGTTTTCCTGGAACTCTCTTGCTTTTTTGATGATACAGCAGATGTTGGCAATTTAATATCTGGTTCCTCTGCCTTTTCTAAAACCAGCTTGAACATCTGGAAGTTCATAGTTCACGTATTGCTGAAGCCTGGCTTGGACTACTTTACTAGCATGTGAGATGAGTGCAATTGTGTGGTAGTTTGAGCATTCTTTGGCATTGCCTTTCTTTGGGACTGGAATGAAAACTGACCTTTTCCAGTCCTGTGGCCACTGCTGAGTTTTCCAAATTTGCTGACATACTGAGTGCGGCACTTTCACAGCATCATCTTTTAGGATTTGAAATAGCTCTACTGGAATTCCATCACCTCCACTAGCTTTGTTTGTAGTGATGCTTCCTAAGGCCCACTTGACTTCACATTCCAGGATGTCTGGCTCTAGGTGAGTGATCACACCATCGTGATTAACTGGGTCATGAAGATCTTTTCTGCACAGTTCTTCTGTGTATTCTTGCTACCTCTTCTTAATATCTTCTGCTTCTGTCAGGTCCATACCATTTCTGTCCTTTATTGTGCCCATCTTTTCATGAAATGTTCTGTTGGCATCTCTAATTTTTTTGAAGAGATCTCTGCTAAGTTGCTTCAGTCGTGTCCAACTCTGTGCGACCTCATAGACTGCAGCCCTCCAGGCTCTTCCATCCCTGAGATTCTCCAGGCAAGAACCCTGGAGTGGGTTGCCATTTCCTTCTCCATTGCGTGAAAGTGAAAAGTCAAAGTGAAGTCGCTCAGTCACGTCTGACTCATAGTGACTCCATGGACTGCAGTCTACCAGGCTCCTCCATCCATGGGATTTTCTAGGCAAGAGTACTAGAGTGGCTTGCCATTGCCTTCTCCAGAAGAGATCTCTAGTCTTTCCCATTCTATTGTTTTCCTCTATTTCTTTGCATTGATCTCTGAGGAAGGCTTTCTTATCTCTCCTTGCTATTCTTTGAAACTTTGCATTCAAATGGGTATATCTTTCCTTTTCTCCTTTGCTTTTCACTTCTCTTCTTTTCACAGCTATTTGTAAGGCTTCCTCAGACAGCCATTTTGCTTTTTTGCATTTTTTTTTCTTGGAGATTGTCTTGATCCCTGTCTCCTGTACAATATCACGAACCTCTGTCCATAGTTCATCAGGCACTCTGTCTATCAGATCTAGTCCCTTAAATCTATTTCTCACTTCTACTGTATAAGGGATTTGATTTAGGTCATACCTGAATGGTCTAGTGGTTTTCCCTACTTTCTTCAATTTAAGTCTGAATTTGGCAATAAGGAGTTCATGATCTTAGCCACAGTCAGCTCCCAGTCTTATTTTTGCTGACTGTATAGAGCTCCTCCATCTTTGGCTGCAAAGAATATAATCAACCTGATTTCAGTGTTGGCCATCTGGTGATGTCCATGTGTAGAGTTTTCTCTTGTGTTGTTGGAAGAGGGTGTTTGCTATGACCAATGCGTTCTCTTGGCAGAAGTCTATTAGCCTTTGCCCTGCTTCATTTTGTACTCCAAGGCCAAATTTGCCTGCTACTTCAGGTGTTTCTTGACTTCCTACTTTTGCATTCCAGTCCCCTATAATGAAAAGGATATACAGCCTTGATGTACTTTTTTGGGTGTTAGTTCTAAAAGGTCTTGTAGGTCTTCATAGAACCGTTTAACTTCAGCTTCTTCGGCATTACTGGTCGGGGCATAGACATGGATTACTGTGATATTGAATGGTTTGCCTTGGAAACGAGCAGAGATCATTCTGTCATTTTTGAGTTTGCATCCAAGTACTGCATTTTGGACTCTTTTGTTGACTATTATGTTACCATCAGGTGAATGAGTGTTGGGCTGACTCAGCACAATTCTACAGGTTTCAGACAAGCTAATTCCAAACTTTGACTGCTGTCCTTGCCTCTTACCTGAGATAGGACCCTGCAAGCTGTCTTTCCTAGCATCTACTAAGAACAAATGGTGCACTGTTTAATTAACAGTTTGTGGTCTAACAACCCTAAAATCTTTGTGGCTTACAAAAATATTTATTCCTCATGGGTTCAGGTCAGCTGCAAGTGTATTGATTATATAAGTAACCAGGTATGGGCCTACCTAGTCTAAAATGGGTTCACTGGGTCAGCTTTGTATGTCTACTCATCCTGGGATCTATCCTAAAGGAGCAGCCACTACCTGGGGCCTTGTGTCCCCGTGATGGAGAGCAGGTGGTTAAGGGTGGACAGAGAAATCATACAAGCTCATTTAAAACTTCTGTTCTGACATGGTTTGCACCCAATCCAGACATATTCCAGTGACCCGAGCATGTCACATGACCATCGCCAAAGTTAGTGGAACAGGGGTGCACACTCCTCCTATAGGAAAGATATTGAGAAAACTGTGGCAAAGGATAAGCATGTAAAATCCTTCCTAATAGGAGAAAGATAGTAATTAGGAACAATAGTTCAACAAACTTCAGTAGGAGAAAATATCAAAGAAAAAGGAACAGAAAAAATATTTACATATAAATGGGCTTCCCAGGTGGCTCAGTGGTAAAGAATCTGCCTGCCGAGGCGGGAGATGCAGTTTTGCTTCTTGGGTCGGGAAGATCCCCTGGAGAAGAAAATCCACTCAGGTATACTTGCCTAAGAAATCCCATGGACAGAGGAGCCTGGCGGGCTACAGTCCGTGGGGTCACAAAAGGGTCAGACACGACTTAGCGACTAAACAACAACATTTACGTATAAATTTATAAGTTATTATAGTAGTCAACTTTTCAGCTAAAAATTAAAGCCGTCAAAAGTATAATACTTGGGGGAGAAACCTCATGGAAGGACTTCCAGCCTCTTTCAACCCCATCATTCACTTCTCCCAGGAAAGGGAACTATATGTGCATTTAGAAGGGTCAGTGGGGGACTTTTTGGTGGTCTAGTGGTTAAGACTGCCTTCCAATATAGGAGGTGGGTTCAGTCCTGGTCAGGGAGCTAAGGTTCCCTGTGCCTCATAGCCAAAAGGCAAAACAGAAAACAGAAGGAATATTGTAACACATTCAATAAAGACTTTTAAAAATGGTCCACATCAAACAAACAAACAAGCAAAACCATGTGGATCCTTAAAAAAAAAAAAAAAAAAAGAAGTATCTGGGAATTACACTCAAGTACTTGGGCTCCCTTGGAGCAGCCCTCCCTAGTGGGAGAGTATCCAGTCCCTCCTCTTCCATGGTGCAAGATGTCTGGCCCCGGCCAGCTGTGCCAGTGACTGGACGGGTAGATTTTACTTAGAAGGGAATTAGTAGCAAGCCCACTGTGGCCCTTCACCTAGTCATGACTTCAGTCCTGCTGTGATGAGTAATTTGAGGTCCACCTTTCAGACTTCTATGTCCGTTTCTCACAGGTTCCTCTCTTAGGCAGGGAAGAATCGTGTTCTTTTATTGACTTTGCCTCAAAACTCTAGTAATAATAATAATAGTAGGCAATATTTGCTAAATGCCTACAGTTAAAATATATGATTTCATTTAATTATCAAAATAAGCCTGAAAATTGTAAATTCCATTTTAGAGTTGAAGAAATGAAGCCTCAGAAGAGCCACATGACCCTCTCAAAGTTACATAGCCAATAAATTGGTACACCTGAGTTTCCATGCCAGGTTTATTGGAAGCCAAAACTTAGAAGCTCTGTCCTAGCCCTGAGTGCCTCTGAGGGTGATGGAGAAGAGCAGGGAAGGCATGATATGGCAGAGCGTCTGAGGGGTTAGGTGTTTTTTATTTTCTTGGTTTTCTTATCTCTTTGCTAATCATATTGTTAATAATTTAGACATGTTTCACTCTAGAGCTTTTTCATCTTAATATGAGTTTCGGTAACTTGTAGGTCTAGCTCTGATTTTGTTAGAACACAGTGATAAGTTAGGGTTTGCGTGTGTGCTAAGTCGCTTCAGTCATGTCCAACTCTTGGCAATCCTGTGGGCTGTAGCCTGCCAGGCTCCTCTGTCCATGGGATTCTCCAGGCAAGAATATCGGAGTGGGCTGCCGGGCCCTCCTCCAGAGGATCTTCCCGAGCCAGGGATCAAACCTGCATCTCTTATGTCTCCTGCATTGGCAGGCAGGTTCTATACCACTAGCGCCACCTGGTTTAATCCGAAGAGATTTTCATTTAGTGTAATTTTACGAATATATGCCTATTCTGATATAAGGATATACGATACCATTATACAGAGGAACAATGATCTTTCATAGACTTTCATTCAAGGACAGCCACCTGGATCGTGTAAAGTCTCCTACAGTGCTTAAGCCCTTCAGCTACTGACTACATATTTTCAACTGTGATAATTAGATCTATGACTTCTGTCTATATCATTATAGAGGTCTGGATTTAGCCAGATCTAAGGTAAGAAATTTTTCATTAGTTACAGATAGTGGGATTTTTGTTCTTTACTTGATATTTTGATATTTACTTGATCCTTTAGAAAGGATATTTATGTTTATTTTTAGGCTTACTGGTTTTAATTGATAATAATATAATATCATGTCTTTTCTTCTTTCAGCCCTGAGATTAATAAAATTTATTCCTGAAAACTTCCCATTCATATAATTGCTATTTTCTCAAAATCTTCATATAGGGAAAAACCCCACAAACCTCAGTTCCTTCTGCCCTTTTCTCCGTGTTACTTGTCAAACCGTTATTGGAAATGAGCTTCTGACCTTTTTTTCTCCCACACTATTTCTAATAAAGATGCTGCCACACGGCCGTATCCTAGTAACTAGGTTTTACAGTGAGAAAGATGATTAAGAAACAGTCCAAGATAGGGCTGATTTTGACCATCAGCAAAGGTAATTTGCTAGTCTTGTTCTCTTTTTCAATTTCCTTCATTTAGATGGATAACTGATCTAAGCTCAATGTCCTTTCTGATAAAAAATACTGTCCTATAGGCCCAAATTAGTATATTTTCTTTTGATTACCTTGCAGAACTCTTATTTGCTCTCTTTTCTGAAAAGCTTAATAATTCATAGAAGGCTTCAGAGGAACAAAATCACTATGTGTGGCTGAAAAATCCCTGCTGAGGATAAACGGTAGGCTTCAAAGAATTTTTTGAATAAATAATCAAGCTAGAAACTCCCATCTTGCCTTTGAACTGCTGCATAAGCATTTCCTCACTCATTTGAATTTGCAGAGACAAAAAAAAAATTAGCAGTCATGAAGGCAGGTACTAGAGACCCAGACATTTCCGCTTTTTACATGGGAGTCCTCCACTTTGAGTGTCATAGCCTGCTTCTCTGCTCCTATATCAAGAGCATGAAATTGGATGAGGGCAGCAAATGTACTCTTCTCAGACAGATTTGAGGGGCAGAGAGGTAGGAATGTACAGGTGCCGGGGAGAGGGACCCTCTGCCCTTGGAGCCGTCTGTTGGACAGAATAGGAGGGTTTGGGAGGAAAGGCCTAAAGAGAGCTTGTGGCTGTGTCACGATCAGACATTTCTGCTGTCTAGTCACAGAGGCAGATGGGCACCCTGACCCAACCCTTACTTCCTGCTGGCCTGAGCGTGGCTTGTCTCTGTCAACTTGCGTTTTGAAAGCCACATCCAGGCAGAGTCCAGGAACACTAGGCTGTGAACACAGAGGTGGGTCTTCGAACACCACTCCTCCCGTGTTTGCTGCCCTTTCCAAATTCTAGCAGCCTTCATGATGGGACTCGCTGGGCTAACAGTTCAGTGAGAGTCACATCAGACATCCAGTTAGAATATGTCATCACGAGAATCACACTTCTCCAGAATATTCTTTACCATAATATACCTAAAATTAATTTCTCAGAACTGCTGCAAGTCTTTCTTGGAGATACACTTTTCAGTTCTTTGGTGGAGGCTGTTTCTCTTCTTTCATTGGAGTCAGCCCGCCCCACAGTAACTTGGGATACAGAACCCCCTGTTGGCCAGTATTTCAGCTACAGTGACATTCCCTTCCTAAATGCTTCAGGCATCTGCTTCTTTTCTTTCTTCCTTTACTGCAAAAGGGCTCCATATGTCTTGGTTTATCACAGTACATTTGCAGCCACAACAGATTAAACAATGCCAATTGAGATCCATATGGCAAAATAGGAAAATTCAAATCAAATTTATATCTTTATAATGCCATTTTTCCTGAACTTCCGACTTTTACATAGCATCATCCTGCTTTTTGTCATATCTTCCACCTGCACTGTGAGTTGTTTGAGAATTTTTACTAAAATGACTCACATTCTACTTCTGAAAATTAATTTCAAAGAAAGTTGCCATAAGTGTAACAATCATTCACCATAAATAAAAAGTAAATATGAAATAAATACATAATCACTAGAATTCAAATTTTTTCATTTCCCTGAAAATCATCTTGCACTCTAAACCATTTTAGAAAACTTCTGGCACGCAGGCTTACAATTTACATATTTCTCTAATACATATTGTTTTATCTAATGTTCACAAAAATGTTATGAAATTAGCTAAGTAGGTACAACCATTCTCATTTTGAAGATGAGAAATTGGTATTGGCTTCAAAAAATAGAGTTCTCATGCTGAAAGAGACCTTGCTATTGTTTTTATCTGAAGCCCAACTTTTCTGATTTCTCTCAGTTGACATGTGACTCCCAGGATCATTTGTGATCTGAGCCTAAAAGTCCAGGCTTTAGATATTTTTTTTTAATGTCTGCATGAAATGGTTCCACATGTACCATAAAAAATCCTTGTGACTGTCCACATTTTAAATGTACCAAAGCTGTGCCAAAATGATACAGCTGAAACAACTGATAATTGATTGAACACTGAAAAATTCCTCATAACACCAAAATTGTATTTGGTAAGACAGATGGCATTTTTCTTTTCATTTTGTGGATAAAAAAAAAATCAAAAAGCATTTAAATAATTTGCTCCAAATCAAATATTTTTTCTCAAATTAGGAACAAAAACAGTTAAAATGGAATTTAAGATTGTTCTTTATAAATTACATTAAAAAACAGGACCACTGTGTGAAACTCTTCATACTAAAAAATACAAACTATTTAACTGGTATAAAATTCCTTAATGATTTCTTCATTAAATTAATGAAGAGGAAAATTGTAATCATCTAAAGCAAATAGTGAACCTAAAATTTCAGAGAGATATTTAAAATATATGAGACAGCAGCTACCCTACTTACTAGTCAAATGAAATAGAAGATATCACATAGATGTTCAAACAAAAATTTCTGTAAGAAAAAGACTTGTCATTATTATCATGCCATTGAATAGTACATCAATTCATTATACAAATAAATAAATAAATACAAATAAATATGTTCTTAACAAATGCCCATTACTTCTATAAGTCTAATTTTTATAAATATAAATGTCATTTCTCCTTCCCACCTCCCTCTCCCTGGTGTCACTTTCTACTTCTATATCACAGAGATAATCACTGTTAAATTTCTTTTATACTTTCCAGAAAAATTTGAGGTATATTTATATTCTTTGGGGTTTCCCATCTGGCTCAGTGGGTAAAGAATCAACCTGCAATGTTTTTAGGCAAATAATATTTGAAAATATTTTTATTCACACTATACTGATTCACTTTTTCTTGAAAATCACATATCTTTTCATATCATCTATACAAATCTTCTGTGTTCTTTTAATGGTAGCAGAGCACCCTATGCAACCATTTAATCAGTGGTTGGCAAATTTTTTCTGCAAAATGTCGTATCATGAATATTTCAGGCCTTGTGAGCTATACCTCTTTCACAGCTACTCAATTCTGCCACAAGCAATACCTAATTGATGGGTGTGGCTGTTCTCCAAAAACACTTTATATGCAAGCTGGATTTGGCCCATAGGTCAAGGTTTGCTGACCCCTGATTTTTACAATCAGCCATGAAGTGGTAGAAATGGTTATTTCCTATTTGCTGTTATTAAGAACACTGCTGATATGAAACTCCATAATGCAAACACGCTTGCTTGATCAAGGTAGAATCAATACACTACAGAACATTTAAAATATTGCTTTAAAACTGAGAAGACAATCTTGTATATTCTGGGCTTCTTTCCATCAAGTCCATGTGGTTTCTCTATGGACAAATGGATATTTTTCTGTCTGGGTCCTTTCTTTGTCAGTCTGGCCTCTTTCCTTCCCTAATGATGGGTAAGTGAAAATGCAGAGACTCATATCTATTATTGTAACTATTTCCTCTTTGCCCTGATTTGTGTTTTCTAGAGGTTAGTGACAGAGTGATATCCCTTTGGGAGAGAATTGTTTAATAAGCAAAAGCAGAGACATTACTTTGCCAACAAAGGTCCGTCTAGTCAAGGTTATGGTTTTTCCTGTGGTCATGTATGGATGTAAGAGTTGGACTGTGAAGAAAGCTGAGCACTGAAGAATTGATGCTTTTGAACTGTGGTGTTGGAGAAGACTCTTGAGAGTCCCTCGGACTGCAAGGAGATCCAACCAGTTCATTCTAAAGGAGATCAGTCCTGGGTGTTCTTTGGAAGGAATGATGCTAAAGCTGAAACTCCAGTACTTTGGCCACCTCATGTGAAGAGTTGACTCACTGGAAAAGACCCTGATGCTGGGAGGGATTGGGGGCAGGAGGAGAAGGGGATGACAGAGGATGAGATGGCTGGATGGCATCACTGACTCGATGGACGTGAGTCTGAGTGAACTCCGGGAGTTGGTGATGGACAGGGAGGCCAGGTGTGCTGCAATTCATGGGGTCACAAAGAGTCAGACACGACTGAGCAACTGAACTGAACTGAACTGAACAACTGAGCAACTGAACTGAAAGGTAACATATAAAGGGAAATACCTGGAGCAGCGCTGAGTGGATATGGAATGCAATGCCTGTCTTTCTCTTTTCTTTTTTCTTTCTGCTTCTTTTACTATTTTTTCCTTTAAAAAAAATTTTTTTTTTAATTTTGAGACTCTTTGTGACTACTTGAGCTTAACCAGAATAGTGCCATACAATAGGAAGTTTCTGGAAACAGCTTTTAACATTTAAAGACCTCAAAGACATTTCTATAAGTGGCTTCAAAGGATGAATAAGTTAATACTCTCAATTAAAGGGTATTTGGGAAAACATCAGACCACATTTATCAGTGGACAGTGGGCACAACTGCTTCTGCTTCCACGAGTTAAACGTTTAAATGTAGTAAAAAAAGAAGTTTATACAATGTCTGGCAAGACTAGAGTTAGGAACTTCTGTTCGTGCTCCTCAACAAATGGTCTCATGATCAGCCCTAGCAGACATATGAATTTTAACCCATTTTTGCTCCCTTTATCCCTGAAGTGCTCATCGGGGATGTCATTACTAACTAGAGCACTTTTATTTCCACTTTTCACCACTGCTTGAAAAAATTAAATCCCTGAGTCCTTGATTCACCATCATCCCATCAGACTTTCAGGCTGAAGTTTTCAAACAAATATCTTTGTGCTTAGAATTTATTGAGCTCATAACTAAAGGTCTCATCTATAGAGGGGAACACTCACCATCTGAAGAAGGTCCCAAATGACTGAAGAGGATGTAAGCACCATGAAGATTCAGTACTGAGATAGCAGTTAATATTAATCTGGGTCTGAAATTTAGCTTGAATGAAATCCAGTCTGGTTTATTTGAGGCAGGCAATGTCATAATGTTCATGGTTGTGCCTTTTGTAATGAATTAGCTTATCTTAAACCACTGTTATCTGGATGGAGGTTCATGACACTGTTGAGGAGGCAGTGATCAAGACCATCCCCAAGAAAAAGAAAGGCAAAATGGTTGTCAGAGGAGGCCTTACAAATAGCTGAGAAAGGAAGAGAAGCTAAAGGCAAAGGAGAAAAGGAAAGATATAAACATCTGAATACAGAGTTCCAAAGAATAGCAAGGAGACATAAGAAGGCCTTCCTGAATGATCAATGCAAAGAAATAGAGGAAAACAACAGAATGGGAAAGACTAGAGATCTCTTCAAGAAAATTGGAGATACCAATGGAAACTTTCATGCAAAGATGGGCTTGATAAAGGACAGAAATGGTATGGACCTAACAGAAGCAGAAGATACTAAGAAGGGGTGGCAACAAGACACAGAAGAATTATACAAAAAAGATAATCATGACCCAGATAACCATGATGGTGTGATCACTCACCTAGAACCAGACATCCTGGAATGCAAAGTCAAGTGGGCCTTAGGAAGCATCACTACAAACAAAGCTAGAGGAGGGGATGGAATTCCAGTTAAGCTATTTCAAATCCTAAAAGATGATATTGTGAAAGTACTGCACCCAATATGCCAGCAAATTTGAAAAACTCGGCAGTGGACACATAATTGGAAAAAGGTGTTTTCATTCCAATCCCAAAGAAAGGCAATGACAAAGAATGCTCAGACTACCACACAATTGCACTCATCTCATATGCTAGTGAAGCAATGCTCAAAATTCTCCAAGCCAGGCTTCAATAGTACATAAACCATGAACTTCCAGTTGTTCAAGCTGGATTAAGAAAAGGCAGAGGAAACACAGATCAAATTGCCAACATCCACTGATCATCAAAAAGCAAGAGAGTTCCAGAAAAACATCTACTTCTGCTTTATTGACTATGCCAAAGCCTTTGACTGTGTGGATCACAGCAAACTGTGGAAAATTCTTAACGAGATGGGAATACCAGACCACCTGACCTGCCTCTTGAGAAATCTGTATGCACATCAAGAAGCAACAGTTAGAACAGGACATAGAACAGACTGGTTTCAAATTGGGAAAGGAGTATGCTAAGGTTGTATATTGTCACCCTGCTTATTTAACTTATATGCAGAGTACATCATGCAAAATGCCAGGCTGGATGAAGCAAAAGCTGGAATCAAGATTGCTGGGAAAAATACCAATAACCTCAGATATGCAGATGACACCATCCTTGGGGCAGAAAGCGAGGAACTAAAGAGCCTCTTGATGAAAGTGAAAAAGGAGAGTGAAAATGTTGGCTTAAAGCGCAACATTCAGAAAACTAAGATCATGGCATCTGGTTCCACCACTTCACGCCAAACAGATGGGGAAACAATGGAAACAGTGACATACAGACTTTATCTTTGGGGGCTCCAAAATCACTGCAGATGGTGATTACAGACATGAAATTAAAAGACACTTGCTCCTTTAAAGAAAGCTATGACCAATCTAGACAGCATATTAAAAAGCAGAGACATTACTTTGGCAACAAAGGTCTGTCTAGTCAAACCTATGGTTTTTCCAGTAGCCATGTATGGATGTGAGAGTTGGACCATAAAGAAAGCTGAGCATTGAAGGATTGATGCTTTTGAACTGTGGTGTTGGAGAATACTCTTGAGAGTCACTTGGACTGCAAGGATATCCAACCAGTCCATCCTAAAAAACATCAGTCCTGAATATTCATTGGAAGCACTGATGCTGAAGCTGAAACTCCAATACTTTGGCCACCTGATGTGAAGAACTGATTCACTGGAAAAGACCCTGATGATGCGAAAGACTGAAGGCAGGAGCAGAAGGGGACAACAGAGGATGAGATGGTTGGATGGCATCACCAACTCGATGAACATGAGTCTGAGCAAGCTCTGGGAGTTGATGGTGGACAGGGAAGCCTGGCATGCTACAGTCCATGGGGTCACAAATAGTCAGACACAACTGAGCAACTGAACTGAGCTGAACTGATCTGTTACATCCCACCCATGAAGAAGTTTAAAACTCCTTTTAGTTCATCCACTCTGAGCCCCTCCCTCCATCTGGAGAATATCTGTATTTTCTCACTAGTGTCTTACTCCCTTCTCATAAGTCTATGAAGCCCAGAGGTTTTATGCAAACAGAGAAGGTCAGTCCTAGTTACTAATCAGAGAAAAGGCATCAGAAAGTCTCACCAGTCCCCTTAATTGTATTTGCTACTGTTGCTACTAAAAGTCAGAGTCCAGTCACACTTTAGTGATTCAGGTATGAGCTACACAGAAACTAGGTTTTCTGAAGGCAGTTTCTCAGGAGAGAGCAGAAAAAGGCAAAAATTCTCTTCCCAATATTATAACTACCTCTGGTCTCTTCACACAAAGCCTTATGTTAAACTGGAGACCATCTCCCTAGGGGATGGGCTCTTTGTGCTAAAATCATGCTGCTGCTGCTGCTGCTGCTGCTGCTGCTGCTACTTACTGCTAAGTCGCTTCAGTCGTGTCCGACCCTGTGTGACCCCATAGACAGCAGCCCACCAGGCTCCTCTGTCCCTGGGATTCTCCAGGCAAGAACACTGGAGTGGGTTGCCATTTCCTTCTCCAATGCATGAGAGTGAAAAGTGAAAGTGAAGTTGCTCAGTCATGCCCGACTCTTTAAGATCCCATGGACTGCAGCCTAATCAAGCAGATATGGGGAGGGGGAGAGTGAAATGTATCTGTTAGGTTAACATAACCAAAAAAAAAAGAGGGTGAGCCAGTCTGTATGTCTTGGATAGACACCCCAATCAGCCTGCAGTCAGACATTGCTAGCAGTCCCTGTTGCTGAAAACACATATTAGCTCCTTCAGAAAACCCCAGAAGGGATTTTTGGATGGGTTCCTGGGTTGACCCAAGTAATCAGTTTTGGATATGGATTGGAAACATCTAGTTTGACAATGGATATACACACAGAGAGAAATCACTTTTATTATATATAACTGCTCCACACAAATTGTCACAAAGCAGTCGCCCCTATCGTCATCTGGAACAGGCTGCAGGTGATGAAACCACTCTTTCCAGCTACTGTCCACACAGCCTGTGCTGTGTGCTGTGCTTAGTCACTCAGTCATGTCCAACTCTTTGCAACCACATGGACTGTAGCCAGCCAGGCTCCTCTGTCCATGGGGATTCTCCAGGCAAGAATACTGGAGTGGGTTGCCAGGCCCTCCTCCAGGGGATCTTCCCAACTCAGGAATTGAACCAGGATCTCCTGCATTGCAGGCAGATGTCCACCCGGCCTGCCCACTACATAGGGGAGACGCCCATAATCAATAGCGCATCACCCTTAAGGATATTGAGGGACACAGACATTGCCAGGGCTTCAGGAAGGATGAAAATATGTGACTAAGGTAACCTGAGGTAAAAGGATGCTACTTTTGCCTCATTCCGCGACATGTGCGTGCACACACACACACGACCTCTATATGATGTCAGAAATGCTGTGATTTGGGCTGGCTCTCTAGAACTTCTTAAAGGCCTGCAATACCAGTTCAGAATTCAGAATATGGCTTTCCTTCCAGTTGGTTTCATCTCAGGACTAGTGCAGGCAGGGCCACCCCAGTACATCAGACAGAACTTAACAACTTTCTAACCCACAGGAAACGTATCAAAATCTAGAGCACCATGTCCTTGGAAGGTTCTTTAATCCCTTGACAAAGTTACCCATCTCTTCCCCAGAAACTTTTGAAATGGATACAGGAAATAGAATCCAGAACAGTCAGAGGAAGGATCCTTACCTTACACCTGCATTAGCGAAAGGAGCCACTCAAGTGATCTTCCCCTCCAAAATGTTCTTCTCCAGAGTGTCCTGAATATCCTGCTCTCTAGGAACTTTTATGACAACAACTCTTATTAAATACATACATATTTTTAAAGTTCCACATCTCCAGGCATTCCATTACACAGTGAAGTAGTAAAGATATTTAGTTATCTATTTGAGCACATGATTCTATAACAAATGAATTAAGCTAGTCGAGAAGAAACTAAAATTTCTACCACTGAGTTGGCTCATCATCCATATTGAGTCAACAGTACACAGCTAACAACTCTATGATATTTGTTTTGGAAATACTGAGAGCATAAATATATGATTTCTGCTTTATATGGAAAGTTTAAATAATAGATTTCTCAATTTTCTTCTGACCAGTAATCTCAGCAGTCATCAAGTATATTCCCTTCCTGCTCACCCTCATCAAGACCTTGCATCTGGGTAGCATCTCTGCCAAGGGTCCCTCCAGTGAGAGCCTGAGTCATTGAGAGCAGTCATGTTCAAAAGCTTCTCTTACCTTGAGCCCCAATACCCCTTATTGGTACCTACATTTGTCTTTGTTTTCACTTTTGGGTTCACCCAAAGTCTAATCTCACCCTCAGACCACAGCCATTTTGAGTGTTGGCTGGGCAGCTTTCTCGGTGGCTCAGTGGTAAAGAATACGCCTGCCAAGTAGGAGATGCAAGAGACACTGGTTCAATCCCTGGGTCAGGAAGATCCCCTGGAGAGGGAAGTGGCAACACACTCCATTCTTCTTACCTGCAGAATCCCATGGACAGAGGAACCTGGCGGGCTACAGTCCATGGGGTCACAAAAGAGTCGGACGTGACTGAGCAACTAAGCAACAGCCACAGGCATCTCCTAGGTGCTTCATAAACGTTACTTCTCCAGGTTGAAGATCTCTTGACTATTTCAACGAATCATCACATCGTACAGTTTTGAGTGACTCCACCGCCATTTTTTGCTCTCTACCAGTGTTAAATAAATGGAGGTATACTAAAATTTTTAAGAGCATATTTAAGCAAAGATTAATTTAAATAAAGCAAAAGGACTTACAAAGAGAAACTGCTGAAACAAAGAAAGTAAATTACCTGATTGGCTGTAGCTTAAAGCCTAGTTGGCTATTTGTGATTGGTTGTCCTCAGTATTTTGATTTTTGTAACTTGGAGACATTTATAGGCTGAGAGTGTGATTTGCTTACATAGGTTACCATGCCATTAGAGCTTTAGTGGCAAAAACTATTCTTCTAGGGTATTCCGTATGTTGATCATAATAATAATGTTCATGAGAACAATAACATGTAAAAACTACATGCAAGGACTGCTCTGAGTGATTTATACGCCCTTACCACCTCAGTAATCCTGATGCAGTTGGAGTTCCCCTGAAGCAGATGCTGGGAAAGAGTTTGAGAAAAGAAGGCAGATGGGCAGTAAGGTGTTTATTAGGGATCAAAAGCCATAAAAGGAATGAAAATCTGTAAAAGGAAGCACAACTGCACAGAGAGAAAAACTGAATTGCTACGCAGGTCTGGCAAAACCTCAGCCAATCTACCAGGGGCTCTGAAGCAATGACTCAATGAAACCATGAAATTCAATGAAGCAATGAAAGTTATCTCTAATGGGACCGAATGGCTGTCCTTTATACAACCTGCACACACACTGCTCAGTCACTGGATGCAGACCACCGGGGAAAGGGTGGGGTCTCAGGTGAGGAAACTCTGTAGCTAGTCGTGTCTGACTCTTTGCGACCCAGTGGACTACAGCCCACCAGGCTCCTTCATCCGTGGGATTTTCCAGGCAAGAATACTGGAGTGGGTTGTCATTTCTGCAGCTGAGGCAGATCCTAAAGGCAGTCCCTGCAGCTGGGCCACACGTGCCTCCCAGAAGGAGGTCTGGACAGCACATCTCTATATCCACCACAAACCTATACTTTCATTCTTTCCATTTTACACGTAAGGACACTGACTTGAGGCAGGTTAAGCAATTTACCAGGATAATGCAGCTGGTAATTGAAAAATATTGATGACAGCATTCCCTCTACAGCTAAAATTATAATTATGCATTCACACTGAACAGCCTAGTTCACTCCTCTACACTGTGCCAGGCAAAGCCCTAGATAGTGAAGAAACTCAAGAACAGTGAAAGGTCTGCAATTTTGCCCTACTTTCAAGCTAACAAATTAGCCTACCCCATTTCATGGATGTTGGCAGAATATACAAGACCCTGGGCTCGAAGAAAAAGGCCTGATTACTCACAGCATGGCAGGTAGGATGAGCTTCACATTCACATCCATCTTCCTTCCTTCCTCAGCCCAAGCTGATGGCAGGTGATGTGGAAGGAAGCCCTGGTGGATGCTGCGCACACGGTGGGTTTGTGTCACAGCTGAGGAACCTGGAGTTCAGGCAATCCCATCTTTTAAAGGAGGTTGCTAGAAATCTACTCAACCTTTGCCGCATGGGAGGTATCTTTATTATCCTGCTCAGAAAAACATCCTTCCTCTGCCCCTCAGGGCATGTGAGACACAGCATGTTCCCAGGCTGTTTGCTATACAAACATCCTTGAAAAGACAGTCCCTGACAAAACTTGACATGAGGCACAGAGAAATGCCATGGAAAGCTGTCTCCCTAAAGACAGAGGAAAGTGGCATGACCCTGGCCCTCCATCCATCTAGAAACAAAACCAAAATATTACTATATAATACTGTGATAATTGCCATAATAGGGATAAGAGTAGGAAGTGACTGGAACTTGAAAGAGAAGACCTCAACAACTGGTTAATTCTGGAAAAGCCTTTATACACGAGGTGATTTTTCCAGTTGGGTGCTATCAACCAGACTCTGAGTTCACTGAGTATGGCAGTCATCATGATTGGTGTTTAATAGTGAAAGTGAAAGTGAAGTTGCTCAGTCGTGTCTGACACTTTGCGACCCCATGGACTGTAGCCTACCAGGTTCCACTGTCCATGGGATTTTCCAGGCAAGAATACTGGAGTGGGTTGCCATTTCCTTCTCCAGGAAATCTTCCTGACCCAAGGATTGAACCCAGGTCTCCCACATTGTAGGCAGACGCTTTACCTGTCTGAGCCAAGTGTTTAATAAGTTTCTAGAATTGAATAACATTTGCAGAAAATAGGAAGGATAGGATACTTCATGACCATAAAAATTTACCAGCATGTGAAGGGTATGAACTCTTGTGCAATAAAAATTTGAGTCCTAAAGATTTTAAACCCTGGCAGAATGATGGAGATAGAAACATTTGTAAAATAGCTTTAAAAATTCTAATAACCTTCTTCCCCTCATTTCTTTTATATCAAGTGGTAATGCCCAGTAACTGTAACAACTATACACCATCTCTGATATTCAGATTAATATATCTGAATGCCTATTGCTTTTCAGAATACATTTTATATAAATAATTATGAATGTATAACATGAAACGTGCATTTCGCCCAGTCTGAATTATCTAACAGATCATTACAACTTGTTTGCAACTTTAGCACTGAATATGTTAATTTGCTCCACATAATCACATTTTCTAAATTCCAAGTTAAATCTGTTGTTTTATCTTAGTTTATCCTGTTTTGTCTTCTCTGGAACAAGGTGGCACATGGAGGAATATCTCTGACTCATTGAGTTTCAGTCTTGGCACTTTAGAAACCAAGTCAAGATACTTTTGTTAGATTAGAGAAGAGCAAGCTGCATTCATGATATACAATAATTAAGAAATAAAGGAAATGAAAGGGAAACCAGAGAGAAAAATTGAAGCTCAAAATCTTTTCTGCAATCTTTTTGAACCCCAAGAGTCCTCTAAGCAGGTAGCTATAAAAGGGAATGCAAAGACTGAAAATGCTTGCTCTTAAATCAGTCACTACCCTTTTCTTTTAAACACTGAAGAAGAAACCTACCCTTCTTGATATTGCACATACTTTGTAGAACACATTAAAAGAAGCATCTTCATGTGTGGACCAGTGGCGTGTATTCCATGTACCACTGAAGCTAGTTTATAGCTTTATGACCCTATGTTCTTTTCTCTATGTCTGTCTCATTCCCATCAATGACCAAGCCTAGACTTCATGAAGAAGACGGGGACCCCGGGCATGAGCTCAATTCAATTGAACAAATGCTTATTGCATGCTTATCACATGCAGTACTGTGCTGACTGCAAGCAGTTCAAAGACAGATAGGACAGATCCTGCATTTAAGATGCTTGCTTTCCCACCTGCATCATTTCTTCCACCTAGGCATTTATTCACATCCATTCCTTTCTTTCCTCTTTCCTCCATTCTGAGCTTGCCTGAGACCAATCCTTCACCCAGAACTCTGAATTTATATTCTTCCCTCGCTCCCTTGTCTCTGACTCCATCTGATTGAACCTTATAAACCTCTTACTTTTTACTGGCTAGGATCAAAAGTAGATAGAGGTACAGATGAAACAAGAATGACAGAATATTGACAAATTTTGAAGCTGGGTAGTGAGTTCATAGAGGTTAATTAAATCATGTGCTTATTTTGCCTGAGTTTGAAATTTTGCATTTAAAAAAGTTTTATAAAGCTATGCCACCCAGAGAACCACCTGAGTACTATAGACTGTTTTTATCTCTCACCAACCCTAGTCATACTTAATGTAAATATGCAATTTTTTTCTGCACCTGTACTGGTCCCCTGTTGTGGCTGATGCTAATTCTGGGTGTAGAAGGAAATCTGAAAGGAAGCAAGGAGGGTAAATCAACACATATCTAATTGCATCTCATCTTGTTAAAACTCCTTTGTTGGCTCTTTGACGAAAAAATTCAAGTTCTTTAAAATGACATTCATGACTTTGTATAACTTCCCACCTTATCTCACTTATGTTCAGCTCCACCTCACTCAATTTTTTTTTTTGTATTATCTATATGGGCATTATCATCCTTGCACCTCAATGAGTTTGCCATGAACTCTTATACCTTCTTGATCTTACAAATGCTAACCTCCTCTGCCTGGAAAGGCATCTTTATCATCCGAGTCTCCTGGCTAATTCTTACTCATCTTTATCACTATATTGAAATACTACAGATACGTATTATCTTGCCAATCCTAACATTCTATTGTATATGTCTGTTACTCATATGTTTCTCTACTAGACATGAGCAGCTTGAAGGCTGAGATTGTGCCTTATGTATTTTTTCCTATTCTCATCACCAGCCGAATGATTGCAACTTAGTATATGTTAACAATTTTTGTTAATTCAACCAATGAATAAAGGTACACAATAAGCTAAAAGACATAATCATATTATATACAAATATAAAGATAAAATTAAGAAGTACCAGAAAAAATGTGTTCCAATGACTCACTTGAATTTCTCAAAAAATCCTATAGTGCCTCAGTTCAGTTCAGTTCAGTTCACTATTTTAGGGCACAGGGTAATGATGAAACAATGTCTCTGAGCTCACATAGCTTGAATTCTGTTTAGGGTACACAGATAATTAAAATAGAGAATATAGTATCAATTAGTGGTAAGTATTATGAAAAAGATTAAGACAAGATCAGTGTTGATGGGGGATAATAGACTACATGAAGAACCCAGCATAAGCTTTTCTGGGGAGATGATATTTTTGCAGGGACCTGAATGAAGAGCGGTGACAAGCTAGCTCTTAATTAGGAAGAAGAGCAGTCTGAGCACAAGGAGCCAAAAGTGAAAAGGACTAGGATTAGGAATTTCAACAACTAGGAAATCTTGTGCCAAAACCTGAAATTCTACCTCCAGAAAGATATATCCTATGGGATCCTACGGGCTTTTCTTTCTTCACTATTTTTCTATTAAAAATCAAACACCGCTAGGAACAGTGACATTTGAAGTCAAGATTAATTAACAACCTGCAGAGAATAAAACAAGAGCAGGAAGGGGAAGCGAAGTGCAGAGCAGATCCTTGAAAGGAAAGACCAGAGGGCACTCAGCCTTGCCTGTGTCCCTGCTGCATCTACACGGGTCCTCGATGGAGAGGATGATGGACTGAAATCAGCAGGTGAAGGTGAGATGGGAAACAAGGAGGTACTGCTGTCTCCTCTCCTCCTGGTTGTGCACACCTGTCTCCTCTCAGCCACACTGTCCAATTAGAAGGCAACCTCGAGACAGCACCAGGGTCAGTGACAGCAGGGTCTGGTAAGCTCTGAGATCTGATCAGTCATGATAAAGAAAACAGAAGAATCAATTTTGTGTGACTTTGAGCAAATGACCCTGCTATGGCAAGACAGAAAAACGTGGTCCTTAGCACTCCAAGAGGCTGTTAGGTTCATAGCAGTGACTTTGCCACTGATACCGCTTAGCTGTGGCAGTAACTAACAGAATGGTCAATAACACAGGCTCAGGAGGCCAAGATCACTGATCCTGTGAAAAGAGGAAAATGTGATGCTCTTGCAGACTCTTCAAATAATCAACAGAGCGATAAGAGGCAAATAAAGAAGTTGACAGGTCTACCCAACAGCAGAGAGGCAGGGACATCACCCAAGAACATGTGTCACGGAAGGAAAGTAACTTACCATGCACACCAGTGAGATGATCAGATTAAGCTTTCTACTCGTGTGTTAACAGAAACAGCCTCAGCATCTAGTGTCCCACCACATACAAAGCACTGTGCCCAAAGTGTGTTCTAACTTTTGCATTTCTCTGACAAGCACTTACTCTATCACGCATAGTTTGTACACAAGGAAACTGAGGCTCAAAGCCACATGCACAAGCAGTACAGCAAAAGCAGATACCTAGATTCATTTTTAATTGACATACAGTTGACATACAAGGTTACATTAGTTTCAAGTGTACAATATAGTGATTTGACATTAATATACATTATCAATTGATTGCCGCAATAACTCTTCTATTTATTTGGGCCCTCTTTTTTTCTTGACAAGTTTGGCTAAAGACTTATCAATTATGCTTATCTTTTCAAAGAATCAGCTCTTAGTTTCATTGATCTTATCTACTGACTTTTTAGTCTCTGTATTATTTATCTGATATCTAATGTTTATTATCTCCTTCCTTCTACAAATCTTGGGCTTTGTTTATTCTTTCTTTAGGTGTAGGGTTAAGTTATTTGAGACTTTTCTTATTTTCTGAAGTAGACCTGATCTCTCTAAAGTTTCCTCTTAGAATTGCTTCTGCCATGTCTCCTAGATTTTAGAATGCTGTGTTTTCATTTTTATTTGGTTCAATGTATTTTTCTTGAATCTCCCCCTTGATTTCTTCAGTGATTCACTGGTTGTTTAGTAGCATAATGTTTAGCCTCCACATATTTCTGTTTTTTCCAGGTTTCTTTTTGTAACTGATTTCGTTTCATATAATTGTGGTCAAAAAAGATGCTTGATGTCACTTTATTCTTCCTAAATTTATTGAGACATTTCATAATCTATTCTGGAGAATTGTTCCATGTATACTTGATAAGAAAGTGTATTCTGCTATTTTGAGGTAGAGTGTGCTACATATATCATTTGGTATAAAGCATTATTTAAAGCCCATGCTTACTTGTTGATTTTTGTCTGCATGATCTATCCACTGATGTAAATGGGTAGTTCCCCTACTATTATTGTACTACTTTCAATATCTCCTTTTATGTTTGTTAATATTTGCTTTATATATTAAGGTGTTCCTATGTTGGGTGCATAGATATTTATAAGTGTTATTTCCTCTTGTATTGATCCATTTATCATTATGTAAGCCCTTCTTTGTTTCTTGCTAGTCTTTGCTTTAAAGTCTATATTTTTTTTATATAAGTATTGCCACCTGGTTTTGTCTTTCCATTTGCATGGAATATGCTTTTTCTTTCCTTCCCTTTCAATTTGTGTGTGTGTTTGCCTCTGAAATGAGGCTCTGATCTCATATATGCAGGCCTTATATTTTTTATCCATTCAGTCATCTGATGCCTTTTCATTGAAGCATTCAGTCCATTTACATTTAAAGTACTTGTTTATTGATACCTACTTAATTCCACTTTATTCATTTTTCTGATTGTTTTTGCCATTCTCTCATCCTTTCTTCTCTTGTTCTCTTTTCCTTTTGAGTTGATGACTTTCTTTAGGGTTATTATGTATTTTTTTTTATGTGTGTATCTGTTATAGGTTTTTGGTTTATTGTTACCACAGTAAATGAAGTTGCTCAGTCGTGTCCAGACTCTTTGCAACCCCATGGACTGTAGCCTACCAGGCTCCCCGCTCCATGGGATTCTCCAGGCAAGAATACCAGAGTGAGTTGCCATTTAGATAGCAGTCTATTTTAAGTTGGTGATTACTTAAGTTTGAACCCACTCTAAAAGCACTACATTTTTATTTTACCCCTATGTTTTATGGTTTGGGTGTCATATTTTATACATATTTTATTTTGTATATTACCTAACATATTATGACAGATATAGATAATTTCTGTACTTTTGTTTTTAACCTTCCTTCTAACTTAATGGTAACCCACTCCAGTACTCTTCCCTGGAGAATCCCATGGACAGAGGATCCTAGCAGGCTACAGTCCATGGGGTCGCGACTAAACCACCACCACCACTAACTTTATAAGTGGTTGACCACTACTCTTACTATATTATTTTTAATGTGTGAGATTTTTTTCTTTCATAATTGTCTTATTTCTAGTTATGCCCTTTTCTCTTTAAGGAAGTTGCCAACATTTTTTTAAGGCTAGGTTAGTGGTGATGAACTCCTTTAGCTTTTGGTTCTCTTGCTTCAAGTCTCTGATGATCCTCATCCAGAATGAGACCAAACAGGGTGGAGAATTCTCCACCTTCCTTCTTAATTTGCCCCTCTTCTACCCAGTTCTTCCCCAGCCATGTTCCTTGTCTTCTCCTCTGTTTCAGAACCATCCTAGCAGAGTGTTTCATCAGCTAGAGCAGTAGAACCAGGATGCCTGGATCCTAGCTCTACCACTCACTCCCTATGTGACAAAGGACAAATTACTTAACCTCACTGTGTTTCTGCTTCCTCCTCTGTAAAATGAGAATGTTAGTATCTCATAGTACTTGAAGCAGGGCCAGCTCTCCATAATGAGAACTCAGTAAAGACTGCTATTGTAGTCACAATCCTTTCCCCTATCATGCCGGGCAAGCACTGGTCGACTGGATCGTCCACTATCCCAAATCCTCCTTGTCTTGTTTCTCTCTTCTGCAGCAATCTCCCTAACATCTCTCCATAACCTTGGCCTCAGCAAACAACCACCCTTTTCTGTCTCCCTTTCCTTTACTGCTGTGTTCTATCTGCCACTGCCTCAGCTAACAATGTCCAGGACAGTCTAGAGTTAATGCACCTGCTGCCCTTGAAGCTGGAAGAACTGGTAGAGGCCCCAGTCCTTCCTGGAGATAAATAGTTCAAAGACACATCCTGTGAAACTCCTGCAGAGTAGGAAGCAGGAGGGCTTTGCAGAGAGATTACAGAAGTCAGAGAACACAGAAATTCATAGCAGGTGCCATTTCTTTAGAGGCCAAGGACACCACTCAGGAATAATAATGAGCTCTAGCCTAAGCACCCATATTTACATGACTGCTTGGAAGCAAAAGAAGTCTATGCCAGCTAGTATTTCAGGCTGATTAAAAGCATGTTCACTTGCCTTATCCATATGTACTATACCCCTTCCCACTCACCCAGACCAGAAAATGTAGTTTCCCTTTGAACCAGGCCCCTTCAGTCAGAAGAGCTTTCTCAGCAGGCATACAGTCACACATAAATGTACACACACACACTCACACCCCCTCTGACTGTCCCAGGTCTTGAAAATTCTCTCTGGAAGAGCCACATCTTTGATGACCCAGACTGTGAAACGTGGTGAGTCAGTCATGCCCAAAATTGAAAATGCCTTTCTTCAAGTGACTCTTTAATAAGATAATCCAATTCTCTTCTAAAGGATAAAACATTGAAAAAGTAAAACTCCCTATATCTCACTCACTCTCTCTCTATCAACATAAATATTATGAGGCCTTTTATAGTACAAATCTTTGAAATTATTCCCCTCTCTAGGGAGTTACACTTGGCACCTTCTGCATCTTACGCTATGAATTATTGCAAAAAGTAAAATGGTAAATCTGAAAGGAAAGAAAGAAGAGGCAAGACGGAGCACACCTGAATCAGTTTCCTGGTAGCCCAGCATATTGTCCTGCCATTAACACACCCTAGGGTTACTGACCGTACTCCTTGACACTGCATGACAGGAAATACTATACTTCTAAACTCTGACAATATTTCTGTATGATCAGAGCAAAAGAAGTCTTGAGGGCTGGGCCATAGGTCTTTAGTACCCAAGCCCTGTAGAACCCAGCAGAGTGATTTCCACCCCATGAAAGCTCAATAAAATCCTAACTAGGGTGGTGATACCTAGTTTCATGAAGATCTTCAACAGTGAGTATGCACAGAGATTTTAAACTCAAATGGTTATTGGAGCCAGGAACTAACAAATATGAGTAACATGGAAGAGGTAAAAACTGTGACAAACTGGATGCTCACAGCCCTCCTAAAGGTGGTTTTGCTACTCTGTACCAGCTGATGCTTGCTGTACAGGAATGCAAGTCTAAAGCTGCCAGATACTCCAGGTATTTATAAGAAACGGGAAATAGTATCTATTGACAATTTATTCAATTTTTTAAAAAATCTTCAGGCAAATAAAAAAAATCAAAAGTTGAATTGCAGGCCCTCAGCTTGCAACCTCTTACCATAAAAGGTCCATGTGCTTGTCTTAACAAGGATAAAGTTGTTTATTGTCTTGGTACCTCTAATTCTCTAACCATAAAATGAAGATAATACCTTGCTAGTGTGATTTTTTGGAGGATCAAATGTATTACTTACTACATGGTAAGCACGGTATTTGGCACATAATAAGCATCATGATTCAAAAGTATATTTTTACACATTTCCCTCAGTTCAGTTTAGTTCAGTCGCTCAGCTGTGTCTGACTCTTTGCAACCCCATGAATCGCAGCACACCAGGCCTCCCTGTCCATCACCAACTCCAGGAGTTCACTCAGACTCACGTCCATCAAGTCAGTGATGCCATCCAGCCATCTCATCCTCTGTCGTCCCCTTCTCCTCCTGCCTCCAATCCCTCCCAGCATCAGAGTCTTTTCCAGTGAGTCAACTCTTCGCATGATGTGGCCAAAGTACTGGAGTTTCAGCTTCAGCATCATTCCCTCCAAAGAAATCCCAGGGCTGATCTCCTTCAGAATGGACTGGTTGGATCTCCTTGCAGTCCAAAGGACTCTCACCCTAGATCCATCTAAATGAAATATGTAGTATGTAAGTCATAAGTCCCCTGTTTGATTGTATAATCTCAATAAAGAACCTGTCAAGCTGTGTTGGAAGAGTATCCACTCATTTTCACAATGTGTGACTGTAAAAACTGAGTCAGAAAGGAGACAGTTTGCTGTTCACTAAGAATCACTGGAAGGAACAGGAAGAGTCTCGCTGTCTCAGGATACGCTTAACAGGAATGAACTCTGTTATGACTCAGCAGTTTTCCTCATGGTTCTCAATATCAAAAAGACAAGGTTTGTAAAGGTGATGAACAACCTCAGCCTGTAAGAAGTCTTTAACTGTGGTGTTCAGTTTGTTATCTTTCAAGATAATCTGCAGAGTTTCATGATAGACATTCCACTTAGCATCACTTCAGGATATATTTTTAAATTGGATCTAGCTAAAGTCGCACAGAGTCGGACACAACTGAAGCGACTTAGCAGCAGCTGCAGCAGCTAAAGTAAAAATCCTTGAAAAATAGGAATGCACATGCCAGAGTCCATTCTAAAGCATGGGTATTCAAACTCAATAGCCCCTTGTATCTCAAAGTGTGGTCCTAGGGTGGCAGCATCAGTATTACCTGGGAGCTTATTAGAAACACAGAATCTTGGGCCTCACCTACTCACTGAGACAGAATGTTCCCTCCCAGGGGATCCACACACAAAATAAAACCTGAGAAATATGATTAATTAAGTTATTCCTATAATATCCTGGAATTTGTGTGTGATCAAGGAAAGGGATAGGAAGGAAGATAGAGGAATTTCACCTTCAAAATTATAGGGAGGATTTTTACTGTTTGATAACTCTGTCAAGGGAAAAAAAAAAATTGAAAGCCATCCCTCACCATCTGTTCAATTATAGACATCTAAAGATTCCAAATAGTCCAAAGAAACCTTAAAGTTTATCCTAGACTGAGGCCCAATTTGCTGGAAGTTGCTTTAGGCTGAGACTCTGATTGCGATATTGCCATCCTTCAGCCTTGCTGCTAGGACCTGCTGTTCACCCCTCCAAGGAGAGAAAGTGAGTAATGCTTTGTTGGTGTGGCAACAAAATCAGGGCAAGGGGCTAGGTCCAGTTTGCCAGGAAATGCCACTGACAGCCTTGCTCATGCCCAAGGAATGACCAAAGTAGGTAGGTAAGTCATACTTTCTCAAAAATGAAGAACGGAAGGAATGAGGGGGAGAGAAGATGAGAAGGAGGGAGAAGGAATGAAGAAAGAAAGGAAACAAAAATCATTGTCAAGATATTTACTTGCCTCTCCATTGCCATCTTTCCTTTTTTGTCTAGCTGTTGAAAAGCCAGTGCTTCTATAAACCATCCTGGGCTCATAATAAATAAGAGAGATATGCTGTCAATGAACGTCCTGAAAGTAGCTCAGGAAAGACACAGGGCTTTATTTGTGAGCTGGAGACCCACCTTGCGTGTAGGAAAAGTTGGCCACATTTATTCCTCCTCCTTGTGCAGACCCCAGGAAGGCAGACACTATTCATCTATGAGGCTGCTCATTGCCAGCCTAATGTTCAGGCATGGAAGGGGCAGGTATTGGTCCACAGTTTGGCTTCCATTCCCTGACGATTCCTTCACTGTCCTGTCAGCATGGCTGCATAGTAGTGAGTACTCTCCAAAGGCTCCACAGCACGTGACCAGCCATCAACACAGCCCAGTGGCTCTTACTATAAGGAAAATGCTAAAATCCACTCTTTAGAAGAAAAAAGTCAGCTCATAATATTTTATAAATTGTCTTACATCTTCCTCTAAACCCTCTGTTTTTATGGATAATACAGATATTCCTGAAAAACTGCATGTGTGCACACATATCCCTTGTTCAAAGAAATCTCTCAGAGAAGAATTCATAAAAATATTAGTTTACTAGTAACTCGACCAACAATGGTATATACAGGCTGTAGCACATTGGTTTAATTCTTCAAGTTCTTCAGGTTTCACAATACACAACAAATATTTTAAAATATCATCTATGAGTCTAACATCCTGCTAACTAACCCAAATCCTCATAATTCTTCTTGGAGGAAAGAATCAATTAGCAATGTTAATGGTATGTTATTATTTGATCAGTATAGGAGTGCCTCGGTATAAGACTAGTTCAGTATCAAACACATATGTGTATAAAAAACTAAAAACATAACACATCCTAGTTGAGAGTCATTTTTCTTTTAATAATTGAGCCTTCAGGGACATTTCCACAGAAGGCGTTGTCTCTGTACCATAAGTCATTCAATTGAAGGAAAGCTTTTCGTCAGCTCAGCAGAGCCCTGGCATGTAGGAAAGTCAAAACTCTGTCTGGGAGTCAGAAAGCAAACCGTCAGGGTCTCCAGAGAACCTTGTTGAACCATCATTTCATTTTCTAAAGCAACTCTTTTGGATGATTTCTGATCTACGCATGAGGAGGGGGCCCCTGTTCACACACCCCCTGAAAAGGAAGCAGGAGGAACAAGTATGGCTCCCTCAACTCTCCCCGGCAGGTTATTCCCGATCTCAGCCCCCTTGGCTTCTCCTTAGCAGAGATCACAATTTGAAACTATTTTTACTTATGTGTCAGCTTGTTTGTAATTTATTAATGATTATCATCCTCCATCCCCAAACTCTAGGAAGTTAGGGCTCACACTGCTTTAGTTCTTTATGTCCAACACCTAGCACAGTTCCCAGTCCAAGAGGAGATAATCTTTTTTAATTAAAAAACGAATGAAAGCTTTGCCAAAGTAAATCAATGCTGAAACAGCGAGGCTGCACCCCCAATCTCACATCACCTGTGTCTCGCTCCTTCTGCTGGCCAAGACTCACACTTGTTGTCAGGGTTTCTGAAAAATGAGACAGACGCCATCTCCACTCCCTAATGAGATGCTCGTTTGTAACCCTGCAATATCTCTGCAGTGAAAGCTGAGAAGCCAGAGAGTTTCTAACAGGAATGACACCTCAAAAAGATAGCACTATCAAATGTACTTCTTACACATTTACAGCGAGTAGCACTTCTTCTGTGGTTTGGGAAGAGCAAGGAAAGAGCAGCCCTTAGGTATCATTCTAAAACTCACAGCATTCCTTTCCCAAAAGAGCCTGTGTCATCCACCTTGCAGATGATGAGCCAGGTTAGATTTCCAAGGTAAACCCTGAAGCTGTGCACTGAAGCATGGTACCCTCAGCCCCATTTGTTCATGGCTTGAGCAGCTGGACCAGCACCCAGCATATAGGGCATCCAGGGACACTTGACTGTTGATAAACAAAAAGGAAGCATTTCCCTAATACTTGACTATGTAATTAACTTGTAAATGCCTGGAGGTAAAAATAATATTGGGAAAAGCTACAATTTAATACAGCCAGTAAAAAGTTTTTAATACAAAGTATTTGTGGCAAGAAAAACATTGAGTCAAAGAATTGGGGGACCAGATCCAAAAAAATTAAACTCATGGATTTTTAAAACTCTTGTAGGAATTAATGGTAATATAAGGATTTACCAAAGATTGTATGAATGTATACATTATCATGGGCTTCCCTGGTGGCTCAGTGGTAAAGAAATTGCCTGCAATGCAGGTGACAAAGGAGACCCAGGTTTGATCCCCAGGTTTGGAAGATCCCCTGGAGGAGGGCATGACAACCCACTCCAGCATTCTTGCCTGGAGAATCCCATGGACAGAGGAGTCTGGCAGGTTACAGTCCATAGGGTTGCAAAGAGTCAGACATGACTGAAGCCACTTAGCACACACACATATGTTATCTATCACACATTCCTTTGAAGTCTTGATCTTTCTTTACATAAAATACTGAGAGTAATTTCTAAGACTGGACCAGACTAGCTGTGTTTTCTTTTCTTGTTTCTAAGTGGAATTGAATGCTTCAGGAATTCATTTTTGTTTTTCTGCTCTATCTTGGCCCTGGCTCTCTGGTTCTCTTTGGGTCAAGTTACTTCTGTAGCCAAAGGGAAGCTCATCATGTTCTATAAAGCAAAGGGATAAGTACTGCAGATAGAATGGCTGGATGCAATAATTCATTGGATATAAAAGTATATGAGCCTTTTGATAATGCATTTAAATGACATCCTACCAGTGTGCTGAAAGGAAAAATATACTAGATGAGCAAAGAAAAAATAAGAAAGAAAAGAAATATGGTGAATGGTAGACCTGACTTTCTTGTTCCCAGGTAGAAAAATGAACAAAACAGTCCAGAAAAATACCTGATTGACTAGGCCACTGAACTGGGGAGTAACCAACAGAATCCCACTAGCATTCTGTGGTCATCCCACCCACTGTGGAGATGGTCCTCCTCTCTGTGACTTAGAGAGCAGGTAAGTGCCCTGACAAGAAGTTAAAACCTCTTAAACATAGTCACATCCTCCAATACATGATTCTGTGCTAGAATAGAGCAGTTTGAAATACCAGTATTCTCAATCTCTTGCAAACAATGAACATCTTTACTAATTTCTCTGTGCCTTGTTTCTCTAGTTATAAGTGGGGGGATACTATTAGTGATGACTTCATTGAGTTATTGAAAAAAATCAAATGTAAAGCTTTTAGATGAGGCATTGGCATGTAGAAAGCATGATATGTGCCTGAGATCAAATTGTTGATGATGATGATGATAACAACTATGATGATGTTTTCCTTTTCACATAGGAAGTTACTTCCCTAGCAAACTTCAGTGACATAAAGAGATAATGCATTGCTTTTTCAGTGCTAGTCACTGTGTAGGTTTGTACTATTGACCTCAATTCTTCACCTCCTCTCTATAGTCATGCTTTACTTACTTATTTTGGCCAAAGGGATGGGGTGTTAGAAATGACATTGTGTTGGTGTGACACCCAGGCCTTAAGGAGCCTTGAATGTTTTGCTTGCCCTCTTGCACTTCCAATACTGCCATGACACAGACATGCAATGGGAGTCTGCTGGGCCACGGGGACTAAGAGATACACGAAGCAGACCAGAAGATCTGGAGCGCATCTTGTGCCTACTACTACGTGCCATTGAGATTCTCTAGTTGTTCATCATGCAGCAAGTTAATTCAGGCATAGTCCATACGTTAGAATTAATAGAAATAACAATGACAAGAATATGCAATAACAGGGGATTAGAAGCAAACTCTGCTTTATTGACGTGTGCATATGTACGTGTGTGTATGTCAAAACTTAAGGTCAAATATGGCAATTCCATATGGTTCAATCTAAATATTCTACAGTTTGTACATTGTGGCCACTATTTAAAATACATTCATATGTAACATATACTACATGTTAAGTAATCAACAGACTTACTGTGTAACACAGGGAATTCTAGTCAATATTCTGTAATAATCTAAATGGGAAAAGAATCTCAAAAAGAATAGGTATACGTATATGTATAACTGAATCACTCTGCCATACACCTGAGATCAGCACAAGCTTGTAAATCAGCTACACTTCAATAAAAAATAAAACCTTAAAAATGAATAAATAAAACTATGTAAACAGGGAAAGAAAAAAATTTACATACATTCGTCAGTTGGAAGGAGAGGTTCTTAAATGAGGGGGATCTCAAACAGCTTATCACATAACTGACATTCATTAAATATTCACTGGTAAGGTTTTTGAATAAAGACAAGAAACCAAACTATACTTTGTATTTGCATCCTATTTGAAGGAATTCTCTAAGAGCTTTATAACACGGGCATATATTTTGGGGATCCTGAGCAAGCTTTGCTCAAGAGCAGAGAAGCTTCTAAAACCCAAGAGTTCTGTGTCCATTGGCTACTTGATATTTTCCTTTTGGGCACATCAAATTCAAGTATAAATGTATTGAATACTGAGAAGTAAGTGCTTTCTCCTCTTCAGAAAGTAGGTCAAATAATACAAATCAGTGTTCTATATTGTCAAACTGGGGAATGGATCAAAACATCAATTTTCTTTCATAAGATGTATTTGTGCCTTATGAATAGTCTCAAAATAAAAACTCTTGCAGTGATATTGGAGAACAATTTAGTAAATGGAGTTATAGTTTTCTGTTACTATTTGTGGGATTAGTGCTATCATCCCATTATCTATATCCAATCCATGCCTAATAAATATACTAAAGAAAAGCATCTTGTTCCACTTCTCTACACCATGCTTACATCACAATGTTTCCTCATTCAAGTACTCATGTCTGAGTGTTTACGAGATTTTAGCATCCCCTCCTAAGGTTTAGCTTAAGAATCTCATCATGTTGTTTAGTTTAAATGGATAATTCAGGCTGAAATAAGTTGCTTACAAACATAAGATGACTCTTCCATTTTTAACTGCCATGAAGAGTTTTACTGTTGTGAAATGAGCAACTGTTGTCAAGCTGCTTCCTCTCATTGAGTATAAAATGATCCATTTTAGTAACCATGGTTATCACCAAAATTCTGTCAGTCTGAAGCAAATGCACATCCATTGTTGAGGGAAAGGGCTGAAGAGCATTCACTTCCATGCTTGCATTCCATTTTTAATCCAACAATGCCTATTCTAAAAACAGGCATTGATATACTTTTCACCTCATAGTCTGCCACTAGCTTTCTCTCCTGCTCTGGTCAGACAGGACTAACAACTGGGAACATACACATAAACACACACACACGCACACACATACACCCACGCGCACATATTTTTATGTCCCTAGTCATGAGAAAGAATAAAACTCAGACCAGTTTTCTCCAAGCTCCTAGATAGCTGGGTGATCTTCAGCTATTTCCTGGCAGGTATGTGGAAAGCAATGGAAAATTAGAATGTAGCTCTGAGATAAAGAAGGTGCCACTCTCCCCCAATCAAGACATTTAGCTTTCCTTTCCTCTGCTCTCTCTCCCTCACCACAGAAGTCAGGGGTCCTTTACCAAATTGGCTACCATGCAGCAGGAACTGGGTGAGCTACGGTCATAGAAACCATATAGCAAGCGTGTCATTCCATGCTGCAGGCAACAATCACCAGGAAGCAAAATATACCAGATGAGCAGAGAAGTAGAGAAGCTGTATGCTTATTCCAAATAAGCAATTAAGATACATTTTTAAATTTCTTACTATACCAGTTCTAAATCTAGGCACTAAAGCTGATATCTTTATCCACCTGAGGAAAGTTATAGATTTCTGATGATGGTTTAAGTACGAAGTCCTTTACTAATTTTAAACACATTCAGAAACCCGATCTTATTTTGTCCTTGCAACAGTCCTCAATAGCAGTTTCTGCAGAAGGTTGGTGCCTTTTATAAATATAGAAGCTGAGGAGCAAACATCAAATATTTTCCAAGATAAACTTCCTAACTCTCAAAGCAGTGTTTTTCTATCCTGCCAGCACTGCACTGAGTCTGTAGAAAAACAATCATGTGAGATTCTCCATGAAAAGGGTACACAACATGTATTCTTAGCCTAAAGTCTTGAGAAAAAGTAAAATAAAAGTTCCTTAAATGGTTTTACTCTAAAGTTTCTTAATTTATTGTGCATAAAACCCCTTTGTTGTTCAAATTTTATAAGCATCCAAGAATTACCTCTTAGGTCATTTTTGAATTTTATGAGTTTCTCAAAGCAAGGACTATGGATTGAATGGTTATGCCCACCCCTGCCCCCATCATCCCCCATTCATATATTGAAGTCCTAACGTCTAACACCTCAGAATGTGACCTCCTTTTTCAGGAGGTTCGTTGCAAATGTAATCAGTTAAAAAAAGGTCATATTGGAGTGTATTCAGTTCAGTTCAGTTCAGTTGCTCAGTCGTGTCCGACTCTTTGTGACCCCATGAATCACAGCACGCCAACTCCCGGAGTTCACTCAGACTCACGTCCACCGAGTCAGTGATGCCATCCAGCCATCTCATCCTCTGTCATCCCCTTCTCCTCCTGCCCCAATCCCTCCCACCATCAGAGTCTTTCCAATGAGTCAACTCTTCGCATGAGGTGGCCACCAACTCCCGGAGTTCACTCAGACTCACGTCCATCAAGTCAGTGATGCCATCCAGCCATCTCATCCTCTGTCGTCCCCTTCTCCTCCTGCCCCAATCCCTCCCACCATCAGAGTCTTTCCAATGAGTCAACTCTTCGCATGAGGTGGCCAAAGTACTGGAGTTTCAGCTTTAGCATCATTCCTTCCAAAGAAATCCCAGGGCTGATCTCCTTCAGAATGGACTGGTTAGATCTCCTTGCAGTCCAAGGGACTCTCAAGAGTCTTCTCCAACACCACAGTTCAAAAGCATCAATTCTTTGGCACTCAGCTTTCTTCACAGTCCAACTCTCACATCCATACATGACCACAGGAAAAACCATAGCCTTGACTAGACGGACCTTTGTTGGCAAAGTAATGTCTCTGTTTTTCAACATGCTGTCTAGGTTGGTCATAACTTTTCTTCCAAGGAGTAAGCGTCTTTTAATTTCATGGCTTCAGTCATCATCTGCAGTGATTTTGGAGCCCCAAAAAATAAAGTCTGACACTGTTTCCACTGTTTCCTCATCTATTTCCCATGAAGTGATGGGACCAGATGCCATGATCTTCGTTTTCTGAATGTTGAGCTTTAAGCCAACTTTTTCACTCTCCACTTTCACTTTCATCAAGAGGCTTTTTAGTTCCTCTTCACTTTCTGCCATAAGGGTGGTGTATTAGTGGGCTCCTAATCCAGTATGACTTGTGTCCTAATAAAAGGGAAATTTTGAACACAGATACACACACAAAGAAACACCACATGAAGATGAAGGAAGAGATCAGGGTCATGTAGCAAAAGTCAAGGAACACCAAAGACCACCAGAAAACCACCAGAATTGAGGAAAGAGACATGGGACAGATTCTCTGTCAAAGCCCTCAGCAGGAACACATCCTGCCGAAGTCCTGATCTTAGACTTCCAGCCCCCAGAACTGTAAGACCATAAATTTCTGCTTTTCTAAGCCTTCTTAATCTGTGTTCCTTTGTTACAGTAGCCCTAGGAAATTAACAGAGGTGATAAGAACAGAGTGAAAGTGAAAGTGAAGTTGTGTCCAACTCTTTGTGACCCCATGGACTGTAGCCTACCAGGCTCCTCCATCCATGGAATTTTCCAGGCAAGAGTACTGGAGTGGGTTGCCATTTCCTTCTCCAGGGGATCTTCCCAACCCAGGGATCGAACCTGGGTCTCCCACATTGCAGGCAGAGCGCTTTACCATCTGAGCCACTAGTCATTCATTTCCCACATTCAACAAATACTCAGGGAGGATAAAAAGTCCCTGTCCCCACAGAGGTGACATTCTAGCGGGGGAGACAAAGTAAATAAATACAAAATGTAATTTATCTCTATTTACAAGATGAAACTGAGGCTTAAAGATTGATATTTTGTCCAAAATATAGAGTCTTATCCATGAGCACAAGAGGGAATCCCAGAAGATGCATTCCCACTAGCATGTCACTCTGTACATCCAGTGCTCAAAGCTTCATCTCTAAACTGTAGTGCTAAATAACATGAAATTCCCTTTCCTGGCTCTCATTTACCAAAAAGTATGAGATCTTGGCAGAGTCAAAGTACTAGATTTGAAGTTGGGGAACCTGGGTTGAGTTTCTAAGTTACTTTCTGTGCAATCCATTACATTATTTTAAACATATGAGTCTCAGCTTTCTCAATAGTACCTACTCCATAATTTCCCAGGTGGTGCAGTGCTGAAGAATCTGTCTACCAATGAAGGAGACCCAAGAGACATGGGTTCGACCCTTGGGTCAGGAAGATCCCCTGGAGTATGAAATGGCAACCCACTCCAGTATTCTTGCCTGGAGAATCCCCAAGGACAGAGGAGTCTGGCAGTCTCTTTAGGGTCACAGAGCCGGACATGACTAAGGACAGCACAGATATCTTTTAGTATACCATTTTAACTTCCTTGTTGTACCATACGATTATTGTGAAGAGTAACTGGTGATAAACACCCAGAATTTAATTCTTCTGAATTTTTGTTGGCTTAATCTCATAGAGTCTAGACATTTCTCACATAAATTTGTAGTGTTTATGCTTTGCTTTTGTGTTTTGGTTCTTTGTTTGGTTTGGGATTTTGGCACCTGGTTCCTAATTTGTCTGCTCAGAGATTCTGAGCTTGTAATCACATTTGGACTTCAAGGCCAGAAGTTGTTATTGCTTATGTCCCATGAAATGTATATTAAAGTGCCAAGTATCTCTGTATTCCCACTCCTCTCTCCACCATACACACATTAGACAGATAAATGAGTTAACACCTCTTTTCCCCTGAGAGTGACTTATTATCACTACATGGGGAAAATGTGGAAACAGTGTCAGATTTCATTTTCTTGGACTCCAAAATCAAAACAGACGGTGACTGCAGCCACTAAATTAAACGATGTTTGGTCCTTGGAAGAATATCTATGTCAAACCTAGACAGTGTTTTAAAAAGCAGAGTCATCACTTTGCCAACAAAGGCCTGTGTAGTCAAAGCTATGGTTTTTCCAGTAGTCATGTATAGATGTGAGAGATGGACCATAAAGAAGGCTGAGCACCAAAGAATTGCACTTTTGAATTGCTGGAGAAGACTCTAGAGAGTCCCTTAGACAGCAAGGAGATCAAATCAGTCAATCCTAAAGGAAATCAGTCCTGAATATACATTGGAAGGACTGATGCTGAAGCTGAAACTCCAATACTTTGGCCACCTGATGCAAAGAGAGCTGACTCATTGGAAAAGACCCTGATCCTGGGAAAGATTGAGGGCAAGAGAAGAAGGGAACGACAGAGGATGAGATGGTTGGAGGGCATCACTGACTCAATGGACATGAGTTTGAGCAAACTCAGGGAGACAGACAGCGATGGACAGAGAAGCCTGGCGTGCTGCAGTTCACAGGGTCGCAAAGAGTCAGACATGACTTAGTGACTGAAGAACAACAACAGCAACATGGTAGGCCTGATGGAAGGTGAGGGTTGTCTGAGTAACAAGGACCCCACACACATATTTATACATGCGATACCATCTGCTTTTCCCAACTTCTGCAGTTTCCAAATATAACATCCATCAGCCAGTCCTAAAGAAACAGAAATGAAAACCTAAAGCTAGCAGAAGAAAGGAAATAATAAAGACTAATGCAGAGATAAATAAAGAATTTTTATAAAGAGAAAATCAATGAAATCAAAAGTTGGTTCTTCAAAAAGTTCAACAAAGTTGACAAATTTTAACAAGATGGACTGAGGAAAAAAAGAGAGAGGACTCAAATTATTAAAATCAAAAGAAAAAGTGTAGATGTTACCTAGATTCTACAGAAATAAAAAGGATTATAAGAGACTGCTATGAATAACTGCAAACCAACAAATTGGATAACCTAGATGAAGTGAACAAATTCCTAGAAACACAAAATCTACCAAGACTAAATCACAAGAAATAAAAAATCTAAATAGACCTATAACTAGTAAGGAGATTGAATCAATAATCAAAAATCTCTGAAAAAAGCAAAGCCCTGGACATGATTGCTTCACTGGTGAATTCTACCAAATATCTAAAGAATAACTAACACCAATTTCTCAAACTTTTCCCAAAAATTAAAGACAAGGGAAGATTTTTCTCATCCTTTGAGGCAAGCATCACCCTGATTCCAAAGCCAGATGCATACATTACAAGAAAATGAAACTATACCCCACAACATTTATGAACATTGATGCAAAAATCCACAACAGAACACCAGCAGACAGAATTCATCAGCATATTTAAATGATTTTATAACATAACCAATTGGGATTTATTCCTAGAAGGCAAGAATTGCTCAATACATGAAAAAAATCACTGTAAAAAAAAAAACAAATCACATCAATACAATGAAGGGAGGAAAAATATGATCATCTCAGTTTGACAAAATTCACCACCCTTTCACGATAAAACATTCAGTTAAACTAGGACTAGAAGAAAGCTACCTCAACATAATAAATTATATATATGAAAAACCCATAGCAAATATAATATTCGATAGTAAAAGACTGAAAGCTTTTCCTCTAAGATCAAGAACATGCAAGAATGCCAGTTTTCAAATTTCTGTTCAACCTTGTACTAGAACATCATAATATCCAGAGCCATCAGGAGAAAAAAGAAAGAAAGAAATCCAAACTAGAAGAAGAGAAGTAAAATTATCTCTATTTGTAGGTATCTCTATTGCAAGACATTTATATATCTTATATGCATAAAATCCTAAAGATGTCACATAAAAAGTTTTTAGCACTAATAAATGAATTCAGCAAAGTAGCAGTATACACAGTTAATACATAAAAATTAGCTGCATTTCTATAGACAAACTGTGAAAAATTGAAAAAGAAAATTGAAAAAACAATTTCACTTACAACAGCATCAGAAAGAAAACTTAAGAATTAACAAAGCAGATGAAAGACTTGTACAATGAAAACTCAAAACACTGCTTAAAGAAATTAAAAGAGGCATAAATAAATGGAAAGACATCCCACATTCATGAATTGGAAGATTTAATATTGTTAAAATACTACCCAAAGCAATCTACAGATTCAGTGTAACTGCTATCAGAATGCCAATGATGTTTTTGCAGAAATAGAAAAACCCATCCTAAAGTTCATATGGAATCTCCAGGGGACCTGAATAGCCAAAATAATCTTAAAAAGAAGAACAAAACTCGAGGGTTCACACTTTATGATTTCAAAACTTAATACAAGTCCATAGTAATGAAACAATGTGATACTGGCATAAAGATATATTTATAGACCAATGAAATAAAGTAGAGGGGCCAGATAGAAATCTTTTTTATATGTCAAATTATTTTGGACCATGATCATTAAATGGGAGAAGTGTTGTCAAAGGAATGGTGCTGGGAAAATTGGATAGCCACATGCAAAAGAATAAAGTTTAACTCACCTGATGCCATATATAAAAATTTACTAAAAATAAATCAAAGTGTTAATGAAAGCCCTAAAACAATAAAACACTCAGAATAAAATATAGGGGAAAAGCTTCAGGACATTGTATTTGGCAATAATTTCTTGGAAATGACGCCAAAGGCACAGGTAACAAAAGAAAAAATAGACTAACTGGGTTTCATGAAAATCGAAAAATTTTATGCATCAAAAGACACCATCTACAGAGTGAGAACGCAACTTGCAGAATGGGAGAAAATATTTGCAAATCGATATACTTGATAAGGGATTAATAAGCAGAATACATAAAGACTCGTTAAAATACAACCACAACAATAACAAACAATGTGATTCAACAATGAGCAGAGGACTTAAATAGATCTTTCTCCAAAGATATACAAATGGTCAATAAGCACATGAAAAGATGCTCAACATCACTAATTATTAGGGAAATACAAATTAAAATTACTATGAGATACCACATCACACCCATTAGAATTGGTACTATCAAAACAACAACAACAGCAAAACAGAAAACAAGCCAAGAGTCCCTCAACAGATAAATAGATAAACAAAATGTGGGATATACATACAGTGCAATAGCATTCAGCCCTTACAAAAGAAGGAAGTTCTGACACGTGCTACAACATGGATGAATTGCAAGGGCATTATGCTAAGTGAAATAAGCCTGTCACAAAAAGACAAGAACTATATGATTCCATTTATAGAGGTACTTTGAGTAGTCAAAATCATAAAGACAGAAAGTAAAATGGTGGTTTCCAGGAGCTGGGGTTAGAGGAGGAATGGGAAGTTATTGTTCGTAACGTTTCAGTTTTACAAGATAAGAAGAGTTATGAAGATGGATAGTGGTGATGGCCACACAAAAATGTGAATGTATTTCATATCACTGAACCAGATGCTTTAAAACAGCTGATGGTAAATTTTTTTGTTTGTATTATACCACAATAAAAAAATGTATAATTAATGATTTGTCTGATTTTCAGCATAATATATAAAAAATTGTTGTTTGGTAATACTATTGGAGTGTGAAGAGAACTCAGAATTACCATATTTGTAATTTATTTTATTAGAGTATGAGTTTTTTGAGTACTTGAAATTTTCTGAAAAAATTTTAAAAAGAATTAGTGACATTTTTATTATACTACTATTCACACATTTATATTTTAAAATGCTTAGGATAACTTTAGTCTCTAAGTCACAAAAGATTTTTAAAACCTCCCTTAAAAGTAATTCCTGAAATGTTCTAAATTCATATGTAGAATCATATTTTAAGTAAAACTGAAACATTTAAGAACAAATTAGATTCATCATATTATTACTTTAATACATCAAAGGTTAATTTAAAAATTCAAGTAATCCCTAAACAATCTTTATTGTTTGTATGTGTTAGTCGCTCTCAGTCATGTTCAACTCTTTGCAACCTCATGGACTGGAGCTCACCAGGCTTCCTCTGTCCATAGGATTCTCCAGGCAAGAATACTGGAGTGGGTTGCCATTTTCTTCTCCCGGGGATCTTCCAGACCCAGGAATTGAAACCAGGTCTCCTGCATTGCAGGCGGGATTTAAAAAGCTGTTTTCAAGGCCACCAAAATAATCTTATTAAATGTATTTATCATTTTTCATGACTTCTCCATACACATTTTTAGAATAACCTATCCACTATCAATTCTGAATACCTATGACAAACTTTAATTTACAAATTAGGCACAGAAAGAAATTAACAATAACTATTAATAGAAGTATAACAATATACTGTAAAAAATTATTTTATAACTTTTCTCTCTCAAGATACCTCATTATACAAATTCAATGCCTTTTCCCTCTTAACCAAGCACTTATGCACTGTGGCTGTAATTTTTGCTGTTTGAGGTGTGACAGCAGAACTAACATGAATTTCTTTTTCCTTTTTCACAATTTCATAGAAGAGTCATTCTTCACATAGATCTTAGCAATCTCAGCCTATGATTTATTTTTTCTTTCCTTATTAAGTGGAGAACTATCACTTTTTCATTTGGAGCACTTCACAACTTCTCTTTGTGATATCCAAATTACCAGATATCCAAACTGCTCTCATGCTTTGGGGCCATTATTAAGTAAAATAAGAGTCACTAGAACACAAGCAGTGTGATACCACTACAGTCAACGTGGTAACCAAGTTCTAAGTGACTAACTGGCAAGATAAGCTGGACAAAGGGATGATTCACATCCTGGGAGGATTGAACTGGACCTGAGTAATTCCGTTGCATTACTCAGAATGGTGTGCAATTGAAAACTTACAAACTGTTCATTTCCGGTATTTTTTTCCATATAATGTTTTCAAACTGTGGTTGATCAAGGGTAACTGGAACTGTGGAAAGCAAAGCCAGGGATGAACAGGGACTATTGTAATTTTTTAGCACTTGCGATCTGCCAGCACTGTTCTTCATACATTAACTATTTATGTACTATTCAGAGCTATTGATTTAAAGGCACTAACTTTATCCACTCATTTAGAATTTCTCCTCTCAACAAGTGTTTCAGGCAGAGTATTTCAAAGAATTAGAGGATAAATAAAATTCCACAAAGCAAATCTGTGTATTAGGCTGACCAGAGAAACAGTACATGACACAGTCAGCCTGGTGATTATTGAGGATCATGCGTAGCTAGTTAAGAGGACTGAAACTGAAAAACATACCCTGCTATTATCATTCCATTGCATGATGCCCAAGTGGTCACCATGACGCAGATCCCATCTACCATAATGAAGCTGAACTCAAGCTTGCTCTTTCTGTTCAGAGGAGCCATTTCTCATTTATTCTTCCCTCTGCCCTCTGGAAAAAGAGAGCTCAGGAGAATTTCTGTGTCAGGAAATGAAAAATGCACCGAAATTTCCTGTGGATTGAGAGATATTTCTTTATCTAACCCATGGTTAACCTCTAGATGGTCAATCTGGACTTCTGGAGAATGTGAAAGTGTTGCTCAGTTGTATCCGACTCTTTGCAACCCCATGGACTATATATAGCTCATCAAGTTCCTTGGTCCATGGAATTCTCCAGGCAAGAATATTGGACTGGGATGCCATTCCTTTCTCCAGAGGATCAAAGGCATTTGAAAGCAGATTCTGGCATTGAAGGCTGATTCTTTTATGTTTTTAAGAGCACAAAATACATTATTCACATAATACATTTCATCAACGGTTAAAATATGTCAATGACAAGTTGAAGTCCAGCAATATTATTTACCAGTGGTAGAATATTCTGCAGATTCTTAACCATCTAGGCCACCTGGGGAGAATGTTCAGTTCAGTTTCATTCAGCCACTCAATCATATCCGACCCTTTGAGACCCTATGGACTGCAGCAAGCCAAGCTTCCCTGTCCATCACCAACTCCCGAAGCTTGCTCAAACTCATGTCCGAGTCGAGGATGCCATCCAACCATTTCATCCTCTGTTCCCTTCTCCTCCTGCCTTCAATCTTTTACAGCATCAAGGTCTTTTCAAATGAGTCATTTCTTTGCATCAGGTGGCCAAAGTTTTAGAGTTTCAACTTCAGCATCAGTCCTTCCAATGAATATTCACAACTGATTTCCCTTAGGATAGGCTGGTTAGATCTCCTTGCAGTACAAGGGACTCTCAAGAGTCTTCTCCAACTTCTCCAACTCCACAGTTCAAAAGCATCAATTCTTCAGTGTCCAGCTATCTTTATGGTCCAACTCTCACATCCATACATGACTACTAGACAAACAATAGCTTTGACTACATTTGGACTTCCCTGGTGGCTCAGAGGTTAAAGCGTCTGCCTCTAATGTGGGAGACCTGGGTTCAATCCCTGGGTTGGAAAGATCCCCTGGAAAAGGAAATGGCAACCCACTCCAGGATTCTTGCCTGGAGAATCCCATGGATGGAGGAGCCTGGTGGGCTACAGTCCATGGGGTTACAAAGAGTCGGACACGACTGAGCAACTTAACTTCACATGGAAATTTGTTGGCACAATGTCTCTGCTTTTTAGTACACTGCCCAAGTTGGTCATAGCTTTTCTTCCATGGAGCAAGCATCTTTTAATTTCATGGCTGCAGTTACCATCTGCAGTGATTTTGGAGCCCAAAAAATAAAGTCTGTCACTGTTTCCACTGTTTCCCCATCTATTTCCCATGAAGTGATGAGACCAGATGCCGTGATCTTAGTTTTCTGAATATTGAGTTTTAAGCCAACTTTTTCACTCTCTTCTTTCACTTTCCTCAAGAGGCTCTTTAGTTCTTCTTCACTTTCTGACATAAGGATAATGTCATCTGCATATCTGAGGTTATTGATATTTCTCCCTGCAATCTTGATTCCAGCTTTTTCTTCTTCCAGCCTGGCATTTCGCATGATGTACTCTGCATATAAGTTAAATAAGCAGGGTGACAATATACAGCCTTGGCATACTCCTTTCCCAATTTGGAACCAGTCTGTTGTTCCATGTCCAGTTCTAACTGTTGCTTCTTGACCTGCATACAGATTTCTCAGAAGGCAGGTAAGGTGGTCTAGTATTCCCATCTCCTAAAGAATTTTCCACAGTTTGTTGTGATCCACACAGTCAAAGGCTTTGGCATAGTCAATGAACCAGAAGTTTTTCTGGAACTCTCTTGCTTTGTCGATGATCCAGTGGATGTTGGCAATTTGATCTCTTGTTCCTCTTCCTTTTCTAAATACAGCTTGAACATCTGGAAGTTCATGGTTTACATATTGTTGAAGCCTGGCTAGGAGAATTTTGAGCATTACTTTGCTAGCAAGTGAGATGAGTGCCATTATGCAGTAGTTTTAACATTGTTTGGCATTGCCTTTCTTTGGGATTGGAATGAAAACTGACCTTTCCCAGTCCTGTGGCCACTGCTGAGTTTTCCAAATTTGCTGGTATATTGAGTGCAGCACTTTCACAGCATCATATTTCAGGATTTGAAATAGCTCAACTGGAATTCTATCACCTCCACTAGCTTTGTTCGTAGTGATGCTTTCTAAGGCCCACTTGACTTCATATTCCAGGATGTCTGGCTCTAGGTGAGTGATCACACCATCATGATTATCTTGGTCATGAAGACCTTTTTTTGTACAGTTCTTCAGTGTATTCTTGCCACTTCTTCTTAATATCTTCTACTTCTGTTAGGTCCATACCATTTCTGTCCTTTATCGAGCCCATCTTTGCATGAAATGTTCCCTTGGTGTCTCTAATTTCCTTGAAGAGATCTCTAGTCTTTCCCACTCTGTTGACATTAAAGCAGAGACATTACTTTGCCAACAAAATCCATCTAGTCAAGGCTATGGTTTTTCCAGTGGTCATGTATGGATGTGAGAATTGGACTGTGAAGAAGGCTGAGCGCCGAAGAATTGATGCTTTTGAACTGTGGTGTTGGAGAAGACTCTTGAGAGTCCCTTGGACTGCAAGGAGATCCAACCAGTCCATTCTGAAGGAGATCAGCCCTAGGATTTCTTTGGAAGGAATGATGCTAAAGCTGAAACTCCAGTACTTTGGCCACCTCATGTGAAGAGTTGACTCATTGGAAAAGACTTTGATGCTGGGAGGGATTGGGGGCAGGAGGACAAGGGGACGACAGAGGATGAGATGGTTGGATGGCATCACTGACTCGATGGACATGAATCTGAGTAAACTCCGGGAGTTGGTGATGGACAGGGAGGCCTGACGTGCTGCGATTCATGGAGTCGCAGAGTCGGACATGACTGAGCGACTGAACTGAACTGAACTGAGTGCTGCACTTTCACAGCATCATCTTTTAGAATTTGAAATAGCTCAACTGGAATTCCATCACCTCCACTAGCTTTATTCATAATGTTGCTTCCTAAGGCCAACTTGATTTCACATTCCAGGATGTCTGGCTGTAGGTGAATGATCACACATTGTGGTTATCTGGGTCATTAATATCTTTTTTGTGTAGTTCTGTATATTCTAGCCACCTCTTCTTAGTATCTTCAGCTTCTGTTAGATCCATACCATTTCTGTCCTTTATTATGCCCATCTTTGCATGAAATATTTCCTTGGTATCTCTGATGTTCTTGAAGTGATCTCTAGTCTTTCCTATTCTGTTGTTTTCCTCCATTTCTTTGCATTGATCACTGAGCAAGGCTTTCTTATCTTTCCTTGCTATTCTTTGGAACTATGCATTCAAATGGGTATATATTTCCTCTTCTCCTTTGCCTTTCACTCCTCTTCTTTTCTCAGCTATTTATAAGGCCTCCTCAGACAACCATTTTCCCTTTCTACATTTCTTTTTCTTGGGGATGGTCTTGATCACTGCCTCTGTACAATATTACGAACCTCCATCCATAGTTCTTCAAGCACTCTGTCTATCAGATCTAATCCCTTGAATCTATTTGTCATTCCCACTCTATAATCATAAGACATTTGATTTAGGTCATACCTGAATGATAGAGTGGTTTTCCCTACTTTCTTCAATTTAAGTCTGAATTTGACAATAAGATTCATGATCTGAGCCACAGTCAGCTCCTGGTCTTGTTTTTGCTGACTGTATAGAGCTTCTCCATCTTTGGCTGCAAAGAATACGATCAGTCTGATTTCGGTATTGACCATCTGGTGATGTCCATGTGTACAGCCTTCTCTTGTGTTGTTGCAAGAGGGTGTTTGCTATAACCAGGACGTTCTCTTGGCAAAACTCTGTTAGCCTTTGACCTGCTTCATTTGTACTCCAAGGCCAAATTTGCCTGTTACTCCAGGTATCTCTTAACTTCCTACTTTTGCATTCCAATCTCCTATAATGAAAAGGACATCTTTTTGGGTGTTAGTTCTAGAAGATCTTGTAGGTCTTCATAGAACCATTCAACTTCAGTTTCTTCAGAATTACTGGTCAGGGCATAGACTTGGATTACTGTGATATTGAATGGTTAGACTTGGAAATGAACAGAGATCATTCTGTTGTTTCTGAGACTGCATCCAAGTACTGCGTTTTGGACTCTTTTGTTGACCATGATAGCTACTCCATTTCTTCTAAGGGATTCCTGCCCACAGTAGTAGATATAATGGTCATCTGAGTTAAATTCACCCATTCCAGCCCATTTTAGTTCACTGATTCTTAAAATGTCAAAGTTCACTCTTGCCATCTTCTGTTTGTCCACTTCCAGTTTGCTTTGATTCATGGACCTAACATTCCAGGTTCCCACAGGTGAACAATATGCTACTGGAGATCTGTGGAGAGAGAACTCCAGAAAGAATGAAGAGATGGAGCCAAAGCAAAAACAACACCCAGCTGTGGATGTGGCTGGTGATGGAAGTAAAGTCTGATGCTGTAAAGAACAATATTGCACAGGAACCTGGGGGGATTCTCCAGACAAAAATACCGGAGTGGGTTTCCATGTCCTCCTCCAGGGGACTCTCCCCCATTCAGGGATCAAAGCTGTGTCTCTTAAGTCTCCTATACTGGCAGCTGGGTTCTTTACCACTAGCACCACCTGGGAAGCCCCTGATATGACTGCACCCTGTGTTTACCCTCAGGTCCAGTCCCATACAGGTTCTGTAGCTGTGATTTGCCCATGTGTTTTAAAGAGACCTCACTGATTATATCCACCAGGGAAGTCCAATTATATCCATAGGGTTAAAATACCATCCCAGTCAGGGTTGCTTTACAGAAAACAGAAACTACTTTCCAAAGAAAGAAGTTGAAGAAAAGATCCGGGTACTTACAAAATCAATGGCAGAGCTCTAGGTTGGACTTTGAGGAATGACTCCCATCAAACCACTTCAGACTGACCTGCCAAGATCATGACCAGGGAATGGAGCAATCAGAAAGCTGCCCCTGGGGATTCTGACTTCAGGAATGTCTTAGTGATTCTCCAAGTCCTACCTCTCAATGCCTACAAAGCTAATGATTAGACAGGAAAATTCTACTATAGGTTAATCCAGTGTCTCCACAACTCTGTTTTCCAAAAGAAAACAAGAGGAAGGAAAGTTGAAATGTAGCCTCTAATTTCATGTAAGTGCATTTGATTGGCCAAATCTTATCATATATATCTCCTTATCAAAGGAGTCCAAGAAATGAAAATTTTAGCATTCTAGTTGTTTTACCAGGCAGAAAGGCATATTAGAAGAGCATTTGCATATTCTACATTGCAAATTACTTGTAAGTCATAAAATCAATTTATTTAATGGGCCATGAAATAAATTGATTTTTAATGAAATGGAATAGAATATATTCTTATGTAATAATGGAAGATTGTTTTACAAAGTCTTTTATTTCAGAGGTGTGTATGTCCTTGGTTGTGATGTAAAAAGAGCACAAGGATCATATGGACTAAAGCCAAAAGTTTGATACCCAGTGCAGGGCAAAGAAGGTAGGATAGATTTTGAGTACTAACATACCAACATCTAACATAAATTCTATGAAGAAGAATTTATATCTAAACTAACTGTGTTATTTTTCTATGGCTGCTATAACAGGCTACCATAAATACAGAACTTAAAATGACACAAATTATCTTAGCCAAAATGGGTCTTGCTAAGCTAAAGTCAAAACATTGACAGGGCCATATTCCTGTCTGGAGCCTCTAGAAGAGAATCCAGTTCCTCTTGTTAACAGTTGCTAGTGGCTGCCCATATTCCTTGGCTCGTGGCCCTCTTTTTCCATCTTCAAAGCCAGCAACACATCAGGCCAGGTCTTTCTCAGGTTGCCACCTCTCTGGTTCTCTTTAGCCTCTGTCATCTCCTTTTAAGGACCCCTGTAATTACATTGGCTCCACCTCGCTACTCCATGACAATCTTCCTATCTTAAGGTCAGCTTATTAGCAACCTAAATTCCATATGCAACCTTAATTTCCCTTTGCCATGTAGCCTAACATGTTTGCAGGTGCCAGGGATTATCACATAGACATCTTGAGAGTGAGGGGTCATTATTCCATGTCACCCACTAACCAGAACAAATTAAAGATCAGGGGAATGTCTATGCATCAGCTAAGGTAAGAAAGAAGGGTACAACTGATCTTGTAATGCAGAACTCTCACTTTTCTGTGCTTTCAGAACTAAGTTCGATGAGAAAAATGCATGATTTCCCTATAAGAAAACATACAAATATACATATGTATGTATATATATGTGTGAGTATATTTGTATTCCCTTCTCAAGAGGATCTTCCCAACTTGGGGATCAAACCCAGATCTCCTGCATTGCATGCAGATTCTTTACCATCTGAACTACCAGGAAAGCCCATACACACACACACACACACACACATATGTAATTTCATTAGTCCTCTCTTTTTAGAATGCTTTCTGTTGGTTCCCTAGTAGGAAAAACAGTAAAAATAGCTGGTTAACTTTAATATTCCCTCCCCTCCTTCTCCCCAGAATCAAATTTGAAATGCAATTTTACTTTAATACCAATCAGTCCATCAGCAAATTTATACTGGATCTTATATATGTAGTCTGTTCTTCTTGAAACATTTCTTTGAGCCAAAGCCCCCAAATTTTGCTGTCATTCTCAGAGAAGCCGATGGAGCTTCACACCTTAAAAGGGAACATGTTAATTTCTGGCTGCTCCCTGTGTCCTCTCTGCTCTTCTATCACACAGTGGCTTATACGGCATAGCTCTTATTGTTATTATTGGTTTGCTGTTTGGTTTTAGGACTTTATGGAGTGTTTCACTCTTCATTTTTTTACAGAGAGATCTGTCTTTTTGGTTATTTGTGGTAGTGGTAGTGTTTATTTACCTTTTTCCTAATTTTTGAGGGGAATTTAGGGAGATTCAAAGGCTATGTGATCCCCATCTTGCTTTTTCTCTTGTTATTTAAACTGCACATAAAGAACAGAAAGATTCCTTTTCATTCACCAGTATCGCTCGCAAGACCTCATATCAAAACACATCCCAGAACCACAATGAGATAGTATCTTACACCATTAGGATGGCTATTATTTTAAAAAAAATAAATAACAAGTGTTGGCAAAGATATGAAGAAGTTGGAACACTTGTAGACTGTTAGTGGAAATGTACAGTGAGCAGCACTTTTATCTGCCCAGCCACTCAAGCCAAGGAGGGGTCTAAGAGTCATTCTCAATGCTCCCTCTTTACACCTAATCCATCATCCCTGTCATTCTAGCTAACTCCTAAATCTACCCACTTCTCTCCACCCCAGTGCTTTTATCTTAGGTCTCTCACCCGCACTATTTGTCTTCCAACGAAGTTTGTAACAATCCAATCACCATACTTCAGCCAGACAGAGATGTCTAAAATGGAGAGCACATCGCTTTACTTCCTCAAGAAAGTCCAAATTCCTTAAACAGACTTACAGGCAAGGACTATATATCCAGATCACTGGCGATCTCCCCAGCTACATCTCTCATCACCCAATCCGTGCTACATAATACAATATAACCCTTTTTTATTATGTCGTATTAGTCATACTACAGACCCTGAGGCTGATCTGGGTTCCAGGTGAGTCAAACCACTCGTGGATTTGAGAGACATTCTTACAGATCAAGGCTATCGCTCTTCTGCCCTCTTGCACTACTCAGCTATAATCTTCATTAAATGCTTTTGGATTTGTGCTGCAAAGTCTTTGGCCATGATTCACCAGGCCAACCAAGTACATTAATATCAAGAAAGAAGATATAATGGACTTTTAACAATATAATTCCCCAGAAAAAAAAACAGAACATATTTCAGTCTCTGAAATGTTCGTCTTTTAACAATGCAGTAATGAAAAGATAATTTGAGCTTTCAGACATTCCAATCACATTTTTCCATAATCTGCCCCTCTATTGGCCTTATTCTCTCTTCATATATTAGGAACAAAAAATAACAATAAAAATTTCATTCCTCATGCACAATTCCACATTATTCTGGCTGAGAAGGCTTCTTTTGAAACTTTGTCTTGCTTTCTTAGGTTTTGCATTTTTTCCTCTTTCATCTTTGCTCCATTAATCTCCAAGTCTTCTCCTTAGCATTGATGCCTCAACATTAATGAGCCTCAGGATAGCAAGGGAACTAAGCCACCTGACCCACCCTGTTCTCCTTTTGACCTAGTTGAGATGCTATCCTCTGCTTTTTGAGAGTAGAAATACAGAGAAAATATATATCAAATAAACTAGGGAATTGTTCAACATTGCTGGGCAAACAGAAACTCCTAACCTCAATAATGAACAGTGGATTTACATATAATTTCTTTTTTCAGACAGCACTCTTATGGGAACTGACAATTTATAGTTAAACTTCCTGCTTTTTCCTCCCTAATTCCCCATTCTCAGAGATTCCATCCAATCTCAAAACTCAACTTGAAACTCCACCCTGCCAATTCACAACTCTTTATCATTGGGCCTGACATTTCACCCAAGACCCAGTATTTCAAACCATAGTTAAGGTCTTTCTATATAAGGTTCTTGCCATTTCCATAAACACAGAATTTCTAAATGGCATTCCTTCCACATCTAAAGCCTGCATTTTTTGTATATAATATTACTGTCCTCCCAGATACCAGGGTACAAGTTATTCTACGGAACCCCTAATATTTGTCTCTATGATATGTTCTGGGTCCATAGAATGGGGTATAATCCTCGCCCCAGCATGCCCCCAGTCCAAACCAAAGGGTAGGGTAGATGCCAAAGTCTGAAAAGGTCACCTTGTGATCACAATTTACTTTTTCCTTTCCTTCATCCTTGATATTCAACTTTTCACCAAGTGCTGCTGTGTTTTAAGCCAATGTTTATAAGATTCATCACTAATACCAGCCTTCTTTCCAACTTGAAATCTTTAAGTTGTGTTTCCCATGTTTTCCAGCATTCAATCAGTACAATCCAAGCTTCTTTGGTTTTGTCTCACAACACCCTATCTTTGCCCCCCAAGCTAGCCATTTTTCCCCTAGTACCTTTAAGATTTTACCTTTTCTAACAAAAACATGTTCTTCTGGAAGAATTTCATCAGAAAGAAAGAGAGCTGGACGAAGACCTGTGTTCCGGTGCCAGTTCTAACCGAAGGAGTCAGTATCAAGAGAAATCACCTCACCTCTGTGCCTCATTCTCTTTGTCTATGAAATAAGGAAATCAAACAAGATTGAACTCTGTGTTCAGTCCTATTTCTAACATTTTTATACTCATAGTATTATATACAGGGTGATTAATTAACCAGTGGTTAATAAATAAGTCCTAAATTGTTACTTCTTCTTGAAGCAACTTTATTTTAGCAGATCTAACACTTTAAGCAAAATAAATTAGCCTAACGATTATATTTTCTCCTGATATTCTAGAGAAAGAATTTGAGAGAGGGAAGAAGAGGTGAATGCTGAACAAAACAGGTTTCTTCTTCCTCATGTGGTCAACCTGGCTGCCCATAATTATCACTTCATGGCAATAACACAACTATAAGATTTTTAAAAGTCAAGCATTGGTAGTTAAATCACATAAGAACAAGAATTCAAGCAAAACCTTCATTTCAAAGCATCCATTGGTCTGACTACAGTTCAAAGTTATTTCTGCATCCAATAAATAACATAACTGGTTGAGCAAAGGCATTTCTGTGATTCTTTTTCAAAAACTGTTTGAGGGCTTCCTGCCATGTCATGGGGGTTATAGGGGCTTGCTAATTACTGGTCCAAATAACCAATAGGTCAGGAAGTTGAAAAACCAATCCTGAACAGAAATGTAAGAGTCATTTTGTTTTTTCGAAACACCAGAAAAGGCCAGTGGAAGCAGATGTTTGGCCTTTGAAGAACAGCTTCCACAGAAATCATAACCCAAGGGCTGAGTAATACTTCTTGGAAAATGAAAGGCTCAGTAACCCACAGGGGAGACCCCAGATTCAACACTCCAGCCTGAAGGTAAAGGGCAAAATGTTGTGCATTTCATTGGAGTGACAGGTATAGCCACAACCTATCTTGTTGAATCAGGTCTTTCTTTATCTTCTCTTATGTTACAGGGGTGAGATCATGAGCATAAAACAAAGGAAATCACAGGAGAATATTTTCAATCATGAAGCACCCAGTGAAGCATGTAATCAAGTGGGAAACTGTCAGGGATTGCTTATTGTCTCTGTACAGGACAGGACACTGGTTTAATGGCTTTATATAAATGGGGAAAGACAACTTCATAATTGACTTAATACAGCAGTAGACCATGTAGAAAAGATACTTCAGGAGGCAACAGGGCATTGAATGCAATCTTAGGGATGCTGAATGCTTAAGGGTACTGAACACTGAAGAGTATAATGAGTTGATCAGAAGTTATTCTTTAAATGATGTATGTATTTTAAAAGGACATTGCTTTTCTAGAGTTTATAAAATTGGCTGACCTGATAGCAAACAAATGAGTCTATCTCTTCTATTTCCAAGAAGAAGCCACTTGTTCTTCCTTGTAGAAGAATCTGAAGCAAGTTTCTCTGGACAGTCTTGCAAAACAAGAAGCAAAGTGTTAAAGGAGACCAGGCACTCAGGAAAGGCTTGAAACCTAAGACAAGTGTTTGCATGCCCCCTCTTCAGAAACAGTGTAAATACCACTTTGCCCTGCAAATTAAATCCCCATAACTCAAAAGACAATGGAAATTTTATAATGTGATTAGGAATTTTACTGTGTCTAAGTCTACCTGCAATGAACAGGTCACTGAAAAGATTTCAATGGAAATATTTTATCATTTAGAACTTGTTGTAACATGAGGCACTGAAAACTCTAACTTCTCTATACTGTCTCAAACCACAGAGGAAGAATAAAACCAAGGGACATCAGGTCTCAGTACCAGAGAAAACATGCTTCAACCTTCTGTTCCAATCCAAGAGGCAATAATAAAGTACAGAAGGAGAATTTTGGAGCAACTAGTGGCAGAAGGGGATGAGCAAGAATTGGATTTTTGTATCATGGAGTTCCCTGTCCTTTCTTCCTCCTCTTTCTTCAAGATTTCTCCCCATCGAACTTTTACCCCAAATGCCAAAATTATCTTATCTTAGCTGTATTGGGAATAAACTCACACAGGAAACAAACTGCTAGTTAAGGGAACATGGTAGGACTCATTTCTTCACAATAAGAATCCATTTTGTAGCAAACAAGGGCAGAGGACTAACCAACCAAGGAACAGAAAAGATTGTGTAAGGTGAGAATTTTTGTTAGAGAATTTGTTGAGAATTTTGGTCCCTTAATTTCACCACCTCTGTTTTTCCTTTATCTTCACAGTGGGATGGAGAAAAGCAACGTTTACTCAACAAAATTTTCACTTTATTATTGTTATTATGTGTGAAACGCTTTGGTCATTACCCAGATGAAACATGGACTTCCCTAAAGGATTTGTACTTTAATAATTTAAAAAAAACCAGACTTCCTTCCTGAACAATTTTGTCTTCTGGGCTCCATCACATCACCCTCTTGCTCTGTTCTCACCTTTCTAAGACCATTATTTCTGTGTCCATTTTGCGTTTTCCATTAGCTTTTTCAAATTTCACAAATTACAAACTGTCCATTTCTAAAACTTCAACAATACTTTTTTGCAGGTTATTCACCAATCTAGAATATCAGAACCCAGCTATTTATTAAAATTCCATTTCCTTATTTCAGTTGCATTCTGGACCATCTCTAGGCGACTATCCCAAAGCCATGTACCCCTCAAAATGTCTAAATCAGAATTTATTTTCCTATTCCCCTTTTCCCTTTACCCTTTTCTATCTCTTAGTTTTATTTCTTCCAGGGGCAAATCCCAAGACAAGAATTCCAGTGCAAAGTTTATATGAATGGTGATCCAAGAAAGACTACTCAAGGATTAGAGCAGTGAGACCAGGAAGAAAAGGTAGCCAAAAAGGCTGAGTTGTCAAGCAAGTGACCAATATGGGAATCTAGAGCTATATCCCATTGGGGAACTCTGGGAGTAGAATAAAAAACTCAGAGTACCCCACCTGTGGTGCAAAGGTACCAAGGCATTTACCCACAATGGGCTTCCCAGGTGGCAGGAGTGGTAAAGAATCCACCTGCCAATGCAGGAGACACGGGGGACATGGGTTCAATCCCTGGGTCACAAAACTCCTCTGAAGTAGGAAATGGCAACCCACTCAAGTATTTTTGCCTGGAAAATTCCATGGGCAGAGGAGCCTGGTGGGCTGCAGTTCATGCGGCAACAAAGATTAGGACACAACTGAGCAACTGACAAACAATGGTTGAGGGGTGTTACCAGAACATTAATTTTCCAATCCCATGGTCCCATGTCCTTTGCCTCTGCCACCAGAGAAGGCCTTCAGGTACTGGAAACACACTTCAGCTATCAGGCTGTGCTCTGCATTTTGGTCAAGGCAACACACCACAAGAGATTCCAGCTAGAAACCTTTCAATCATGCATGATTTCTCCATTTTCTTTATCCCCCACTTTTACTTAGACCCCCAAGTCCCGTTGATTTTACTCCTATTATGATGTTAACTTTGTTGGGCTTTCTCAATCCTTAGGCTATTGCCTTAACTCACTGTGTCAATACCTTTCTTATAATGTTGCCATGAATGAATTTCTATCTGGTCTTTGCCCTCCAGTCCCTTCCTTAGAGCTGCCAGCAGAGTCATATATCTTTTATACTATTCCTGGAGAGATAAGAAGAGTAATAACAACCAATACTACTAAATGCTCTTTCTTTCTATGCCAGTTACCAGACTAAGTATGTTACATACATTATCTCACTTAATCTTCACAATGACTTTATAAGACTTTGCCGACAAAGGTCTGTATAGTCAAAGCTATAATTTTTCCAGTAGTCATGTACGGATGTGAGAGTTGGACCATAAAGAAGGCTGAGCACTGAAGAATTGATGCTTTTGAACTGTGGTGTTGGAAAAGACTCTTGAGAGTCCCTTGGACAGCAAAGAGATCAAACCAGTCAATCACAAAGAAAATCAACCCTGAATATTCACTGGAAGGACTGACACTGAAGCTGAAGCTCCAACACTTTGGCCACCTGATGCGAAGAGCTAACTCATTGGAAAAGACGCTGATGCTGGGAAAGACTGCAGGAAGAGGAGAGGAGAAGGGTGTGACAAAGGATGAGATAGTTGGATGGCATCTTCGATTCAAAGGACATGAATTTGAGCAAACTCCAGGAGATAATGAAGGACAGGGAAGCCTGGCACGCTGCAGTCCATTGCATCCCAAAGGATCAGACACAACTAAGCAACTGAACAACAACAAAAAATGGTTTTTATCCTTATTCTAACAATGAGATCATGAGACTTAGAGAAGTTAATAAAGTCAGAGCTAGTAAGATCAGAGAAGGAATCCGAACCCTGGCAGTGTGTCTCCAGAATTCTGGTGCTTAACAACCACATAATATGGATATTGCCACTGTATTCAGTCATCCATTTAAAATGCAAATCTAATTATGACATACCCCCCCCAATTAAAGCCCAGCCCCATGAATGACTTTCTAACACTTTGATGATCAAAGTCTTAACTTTTAACCCTGCATCGTGTACTGGCCTTAGGTTCTTGTTTGCCTATCTCCATCTGCACTTATCACATAATGCTAGTTAATTAATCCGAGCCACAAGGAACAGGTAGCAGTGTGTTTGATTAAAATATGGAGTGCTTTGAGAAGAGGCATAGTTAATAAGCCTGTATTCTTATCACAGAGGCCTTCTATAAATCACTAGATCAAAGGAGCTCTATGTCCCGCCAAAAGGCATCCACCTGCCTCAACCATCAGTGGTTCTAAAAAGTGGTCAGAACTTTAATGTCACACCATGGCCTGAGCCAGCTGGGGTGCTGGTGACCTACAAACATGTGCCCTAAGTCCTTACAGTCATCAGCAGGTATTGTCTGGCTTCCTGCTGTTCCCTTCCCCTGCCTACCCACACCCTGCCCTCTTCCATGGCTATTCCAACTGTTTCTTCCTCTCCTAGGTCTTTGCCTGCTGCCCACATCTCTCTTACTCTGCTCTGAACTCGAGAGATTCAATGTCTGTCAACCAGCACTGCCTTGTCTTCCTGTGAGGTCATTTCATTTTTCCCTGAAAGTGGAGCCTGAGTACATAAGGGGTTAGAAAGTATCTTGTATTTCACTGAATGCCCTCCAGCACCTTGCATGCAAATGATTTTCAATAGACAGTTGAGTGAATAAATTAGATGGTCTATCAAGATTCTTTCCAAGCCTGTGATGTTTTAAATCCTAACATTCTCACATTTTGAATGTATCTACCATAGTATTAATAAATTATACATATCACTGTTGAAAGAATATTAAATTCTGAAGGTCAAGTCAGGTCTAATTAATAATAAGCAATAGGCAATATTTCATATATGAAAGTGACCCACTATCAGTAAAGCAAACATTATGAAAGTTAAATATTCACAGGGCTGTCTGTTATCAGGCTAAATGGTGTCATGCGTGGTTAATATTGCACAGGACAGTTCTGTTATCCTTTTAACAGGACACTGATCAACCACCACACCCCTGCCAGTTCCCCTGCTTCATCTCTTCTTTATGATTCTGTAGGTAAGCACTGAGGAGACAGACACAGTGAGACCTATTTCCCTGACAAGGAATAAAAATTTCCAGGAGGTAAATAAGAAAATTACACGTTGCAGAAGAATTCATTTCCCAATGTCAAAAGCCTATGCAGATTGCTGCAGTTTGGGGTCTGTTCACACTGCTAATACCTTCATGTGAGATGATTAGAACTTTCTCTTCTCAGGAGAGAGATGGATGTGGTATTACAATTTCAGCATGAAGTCAGTATTTTGTCATCAATGTGGCCAGAAGAATTAATGTTACACTAGAGGACAAATATTTCTGCTGTGAAACATTATGCAGCACAGAGGTGGGAGAAATGGAAACTGACCCTCATTAGAATGATGATGCCAGCATGTGGCTGGAGACAGAAGGCAGCTATCCTATCCAATAGAGAACTTCACTGATGAGTGGGAGGAAGAAGCTCTTGGTGGCCCACTCACAGTAGTCCAGAACAACATGTTAAATCAGCGCCAAGTTTCCTTGGTTCAAAATCAGTTTTAAAGAAAATTCTGTTTCAGTGAAGATAGCTCTATTCCCCTGTGATGTTGCTGCTAACATAAAATCTAGCATCAAAAGACACACTTAGTTAACCAGAATAAGCGGTTCTCTTTTGAAGTACGATAGAGCTTACCTTGTGGCTCAGCTGGTAAAAAGTCCGCCTGCAATGCAGGAGGGACCTGGGTTTGATCCCTGGGTTGGGAAGATCCTCTGGAGAATGGAAAGGCTACTCACTCCAGTATTCTGGCCTCGAGAATTCCATGTACTCTATAGTCCATGGGGTTGAAAAGAGTCAGACACGGCTGAGCAACTTTCCCTTTCACTTTCTTTCACTTAGCCTCAAAATTCTTAACCACTGGGCCCCCAGGGAAGCCCTTTTTTCTCTTCTTTTATAGTGTGTGTGTTGGAGAAGGAAATGGCAACCCACTCCAGTATTCTTGCCTGGAGAATCCCAGGCACAGAGGAGCCTGGTGGGCTGCTTAGCAGCAGCAGTGGCAGCAGCAGCAAACTCTGTATAATATTCATGAAAATGGTAAAAGTTAGTCTAGGAAAAATTAAAGCGAGAAAGAAAAGGAGAGCATGACAATGTCTTAAATAACTTTTATAGGCTGGTGACAAATACAGACTAAAAAATTATTTCAAACCCTAAAAATAGCCACTAATTGAATGATGTATACTTTCCAAGTAATTGCTGAGATTCAAGTATAAATCATAATTTAGAAATTCATTTGGAAAAAACCATAGAAAGAATAAGCACTGATAAAATATTTATAAATAAATTTCATACCATGATCTAGCAACTTCATTTTCAGGAAACCAACTAAGAAAATAATCACTGATGCAGAATTGTTGGGAAAGATTGGAGGAAAAAAATCTATTCATATGATGGAGTATCATGTGACCCTTGTGGGGACCATGAAAATGTTTGTCATAGACCTCTAATTCCAGGCGATATAATTGTGCAAGGGTCAACCTGGCTGCTGCATTCTGACACCCATTGTTCCACCTGCACTGAAGCTATCCCTCCCAAGGCCTGCTCCCCCGCTACTGACCAAGAGACCAAGGACTAGGACAGACTCATTCCTGGTCAGCCTGGCATGGAGGTATGATGGCCATCCCAGTCTCATCTGACTCCTGTCCAATTTTCTCTACCACAGGCATTTCAAATAAAATCCTTGCAGGTTTAATCACATTTTGGCATTTGCTCCTCAGAACACCCCAGACTAAGACACATGAAAAGACAATTTGAAAAGATTATTTAATTTCATACTCTAATTTTAAATTGGTGCTAGAGAAAACTCTTGAGAGTCCCTTGGACAGCAAGGAGATCAAACCAGTCCATCCTAAAGAAAATCAACCCTGAATATTCATTGGAAGGACTGACGCTGAAGCTGAAGCTCCAGTACTTTGGCCACCTAACGCAAAGAACAGACTCATTGGAAAAGATCCTGATGTTGGGAAAGACTGAAGGCAGAAGAAGGGGACAACAGAGGATGAGATGGTTGGATGGCATCACCAACTCAATGAACATGAGTTTAAGTACGATCTGGGTGTTGGTGATGGACAGGGAAGCCTAGCATGCTGCAGTCCATGGGGTCACAAAGAGTCGGACATGACTGGGCAAATGAACAACAAATTTAAATCAAATGCTTCATGAAATAGTACATTTTTAAAAGTAAAATGCAAACTCTATGCCCCAAATTAGCCAGTTATTGTGGGAGAATAAAAGAAAAAGACACACTCATATGAAGATACATAGAAAATAGAATAAGTAGAAATATACCAAAGTGTCAAAAGTGGTTATTTTGGGGTAGTCTTTTTATAGGTGATTTTAATTTGATTTTATGGATTTTTCTGAATGTTGTAAGTTATCTAAATGATTGTTTCATTTTTAACTTTGAAACACAATATAACATTATAATTTAACAAAATATAGATTCTATAGAAAATACAGAATAAATAATTTGGCTGCTGTAAACTGAATGTTATATCTCTCCAAAAATTCAAATCTTGAAACCTAATTCCCAGTGTCTTGGCATTTGGAGGTGAGGCTTTTGGGAAGTTGATTAGGTTGTGATGGCAGAGTCCTCATGAATGAGATGAGTGTCCCATGCAAGACACCCGCGAGAGCTCCTTTGCCCCTCCTACCACGTCGGGGGACAGGAAGACGATCATCTGTAAAACTGAAAGCAGGCCCCCAACAGACAACGAATCTGTCCATGCTTTGGTCTCTAGAACTGTAGGAAATAAATTTCTGTTGCTTAAGCCACCCAGTCTGTGGTATTTATAGCAACTTGAATGCACTAAGACACTGGCTAAGCATTTAAAATGGCTAAATTGAGACATATGATGCTTCCCTAAAATAATCTAGGTTTTTCTGTTGGTGGGTTTATTTTAAATTGGAACTTCAAAGACAAAGTTAGGTTTCTTGATTTCTTAGTACTTTGGTGAATTTCAATACGTGGGTTGAAATCACTGTCTTCTTAATAATAGATAGATATGAACTATCTGTTTAAAGCTTATGAACAAAGAAAAGCAAAAGAAGATATGGAGTCCCATACTTCCTTTTACAAGCAAGTAAATCTTGTTCTTGATTTAATTTATGGTAAAATAGAGCCTTCTGCCCAGTGGCTCAGTAAAGAATCTGCCTGAAATGCAGGAGACCTGGGTTCAATCCCTGGATTGGGAAGATCCCCTAGAGGAAGGAATGGCTACCCACTCCAGTATTCTTGCCTGGAGGATCACCATGGACAGAGAAGCCTGGTGGGCTGCAGTCCATAGGGTCGCAAAGAGTGAGACATGACTGAGCAACTAACACTTTTACTTCACCCGACCTTATGATGAGTCATATGGATGACTTGTTTCTGATTGCTTCAGAGGTAGAGGCAGTGGAGAGAGAATGTGTGTGTATGTGATGGACAGAACTAGTTTATGTTCAGTGCAGGGCTGGTATGGAAAACAGCATTTTATCCTCAAGTCAACTTTGAGAGATTGGCAGTGACTACCTTTGTTGGAGAGGATTCTGAGGCAGCATCTAATTTAGCTGGGAACATGGTATGATCAATGAATGATGTCTGCCTAGGTGTGGAAAGGAAAGTACTTATAATCTCTGGGATAACATGATAAGCAATGTACCATTAATCTAGCAGTTTTTCTGTCAATACATTATGTGACTTCTTTGTAAAAACTGTATTTAAGTTCTGCCAGCCTGTTATTGATCAAAAGCATTATGCTTTTCTGTTTTACTGAAAGATGGAGAATTTTAGGTTTGTTTGTAATACAGACTAATGTAGTTGAAGATGGGATGATATTCAGTAGGAGATTATTGGTTGTAACCCATAAACAAGCTGAGAATAATGAACATAGGATACTAATGAGCTACATTTTGGAAACTGGTCATTTTTATGAGGGAGGAGGGAATTAGTTATATACTATCAGATTTTAGTAAAAATAGTTTCTGTATTTATACACCACACTACAATGTTTATTGTAAAGTTATTTGTTATACTGCAGTTGTATCATCTGAATTTTTAATATAAATCATAGTTCATTGTACTTATTTTTAAACCAAACACATTGATGTACCATGAGTATATTTTGTAAGTTATTATTATTCAGAATGGAATCTAGAAGTGTTAGCCTGTAAGTCAAAATCAAGATGGGATCTCTAGCATTTCACAGTGTGGAACGTGGGCTAGCTGATCAGAATCAGATAAGGGACTTCTTGACAATGCAGCTGCACGGGCCCCACTCTCTACTTTCTCATTCAAAATCATTGGGTTTTGATACAACAGTCTATAATTATACAAGACTGTTTTAAGTTGCTGGTGTCTTAATTTCAGATGCATTTCCAATATCCTGCATTTGACTCCTCATGATTTCTGGTCTTGGTATCATATTTGTGTGTGGATGGTTTCCCTCCTTTACTGTATGTTTGCTTTTACCAGCGAGCTTTTGCATTTGTAATTTTGTTTCTATTTGTGGCCTTCTCTTTTCTGCCTAAAGAAGCTCCTTTAGCATTTATTATAAAGCTGGTTTGGTGGTGCTGAATTCTTTCAGCTTTTGCTTCTCTGTAAAGCTTTTGATTTCTCTGTCAAATCTGAAGAGCCTTGCCAGGTAGAGTACTCTTGGTTGTAGTTTTTCCCTTTCATCATTTGAAATATATTGTGCCACTCCCTTCTTGCCTGCAGAGTTTCTTTTGAAAAATCAGCTGATAACCTTAAGAGGATTCCTTTGCATGTTATTTGTTGCTTTTCATATTTTCTCTGTCTAATTTTTGTCAGTCTGATTAATATGTGTCTCAGCATGTTCCTCCTTGAGTTTGTCCTGATTGAGATTCTCTGTGTGCCATTTCCTTTCCCACGTTAGGGAAGTTTTGGATATTATCTCTTCAAATATTTCTCAGGCCTTTTCTCTCTCTCTTCCCTTTCTCGGATGCCTGTAAAGTGAATTTTGGTATATTTAATATTGTCCAGAGGATCCTTAGACTGTCCTCCTTTCTTTTCATTCTTTTTGTTTAATTCTGTTCTGCTGCAGTGATTTCACCAATCTATCTTCCAGCTCACCTATTCAGTCCTCTGCCTTACTTATTGGTTGATTCATTCTAGTGTATTTTTGTTTTGAATTATTGTATTATTCATCTCTGCTTGTTTGTTCTTTAAGTCTTCTAGATCTTTGGCAAATATTTCTTCTATCTCCTCTGTCTGTGCCTCTATTCTTTTTCTGAGATCTTGGATCATCTTTACTCTCATTACTCTGAATTCTTTTTCAGGTATATTGCCTACCTCCACTTCATACTTCTGGAGTTTATATTGTTCCTCCATCTGGAACATATCTTTCTGCCGTTTTCTCTAACTTGTGGTCTCCATTCTGCAGGCTGCAGGTCTGTAGTTGCTCTTGCTTCTGATGTCTGCCCCCTGGTGGGTGAGGTTGGTCCAGGGGCTTGTGCAGACTTCCTGGTGAGCTGGAAAGGTGCCTGCCCTCTGGTGGGTAGAGCTGGGTCTTGCTCCTGTGATGGGCAGTGCTAAGCCACTCTTCAATCATGTCTGACTATAGGCAATCCTAATGGACTGTAACCTACCAGGCTCCTCTTTCCATGAGATTTTCCAAGGCAAGAATACTAGCATGGGTTGCCATTTTCTTCTCCAGAGGATCTTCCTGACCCAGAGATCAATCCTATGTCTCATGTTTCCTGAATTGGCAGAGAGCTTCTTTACCACTAGTGCCACCTGGGAAGCCCAAGCTGTTTCAAAGGGTGTGTTTAGAGGTAGCTGTGGGCTCAGGATGACTTTACACAGCCTGCTTGCTGATGGGTAGGCTGCATTCCGACCCTGATGGTTGTTTGGCTTGGCACTGGAGCCTATAGGCTGTTGGGTGGGGCCAGGTCTTAGTTCCAACATGGCGACCTCTAGGAGCACTCACAAGAATGAATATGCCCTGGAGCCCCTGCCACAAGTGTCCCGGTCTCCACAGTGAGCTATAGTTGATCCCTGTGCCCTGGGAGACCCCCCAAGACCCATAGGTAGGTCTAGCCCAGGCTCCTAGGGAGTCACTGCTTTGCCCTGGATCTTGGTACACACAAAATCTTATGTGCATCCTCCAAGAGTGGAGTCTCTGTTTCCCCCAGTCCTGTGGAACTGCTGCACTCAAGCCCTGCATGCATGCATGCGTACATGTGTGCTAAATCACTTCAGTCATGTCCAACTCTTTGTGACCCCATGGACTACAGCCCACCAGGCTCCTCTGTCCATGGGATTCTCCAGGCAAGAATACTCGAGTGGGTTGCCACGCCCTCCTCCAGGCCTACTGGCCTTCAAAGCCAAATGCTCTGGGGGCTTCTTCTTCCATTGCCAGGGCCCCAGGCTGGGGAACCTAATGTGGGACTCAGAACCCTCACTCCTGTGGGAAAACCTCTGTGATATAACTATTTTCCAGTTTGTGAGTCACCCACCTGGTCAGTTGGAGAAGGAAATGGCAACCTACTCCAGTATTCTTGCCTAGAGAATCCTGTGGACCGAGGAGCCTGGTGGGCTGCTGTCCATGGGGTTGCACAGAGTCAGACATGACTGAAGTGACTTAGCATGCATGCATGCATTGGAGAAGGAAATGGCAACCCACTCCAGTGTTCTTGCCTGGAGAATCCCAGGGACAGAGGAGCCTTGTGGGCTGCCATCTATGGAGTTGAACAGAGTCGGACACAACTGAAGCGACTTAGCAGCAGCAGCAGCAGCATCTGGTTAGTATGTGATTTGATTATATCGTGAAAGCACCCTCCATACCCCCCTACTGGCTTATTTGTCTCTGGATGTAGGATACCTTTTTCCCTAGGTTGCAGTCTTTTTTGTCAATGGTTGTTAGCAGCTAGTGATTCTGGTCTTTTTGTGAGAGTAGGCGAGCTCAAGTTCTTCTACTCGGCCATCTTGTCCTCTACTTCTCCTTCAGCAGCAACAACTCTGTCAAAGTGTCCTCATCACCCAAATGAGCAATGCCAATGTGGGGCCCACAACTACTCACTCAATGGAAGAATCCCAGGTTTAGGCAGGTGATAGGCAGGATGCATGTAATATACGGATATTGCTTGACCCTTTAGGGACTGTTCTCAATGGATTTCCCTTTTTGCTGAGTTTCAGTGCTTCCAAGATCTTGGCAGCTGGTAAGTGAAGAATAATGGGAGGGAGCAGGGGGCGAAAGTGCCTGGGCATGTGCCCATAGGGTAGTTCTGCCTATGGGACTCCTCAATCAAAATCACTGGGGACTAGCTTCTAGAAATCTACATTTTTAACAGACACCCCAAGTGATTCTCATGCATACAAATTCGAGAACTACTGATCATTCCCAGGCACTTTCCTTACTTCCCCATCACCACCATTACCCTCATCTAAAAACACCAACGGCCCCTAGATTGCTCTCTGACCCAAACATAATTCTCTAGATCAAATTCTAAGAAATAAGGATACTTATTCCTAATCCTGAATACTAACAAGCTTCCAAAAAGATGTTGTCAGTGTGCCCAAAAATCCTGAAAAAGTGTTGCTGGCAGGTTTACATAAAATGGAGGATTCTTCTATTCTTGTGTTCTTACTTGGATAACCTGTGTTCTTACTTGGATAACCTATATTCTTTTGGAAATTAAGGCATCTTTCACAATGTGAAAGTCAATTCAGGAACATTTCCATTACACTGCATAATACTTCTTATAAACCTGACTTCAAAAGCAGTAGCAGCAGTAGGAGTAAGAATGCTAGTAAATAAGAGTCGGACTATATCAAATGCTTTTCCTTTATCAAGTCCTATGTACTTTATATTCACATATCCTTAGACTCATAAGTGTCTGAGTTAGTGGTTATATTTAGACTTTCTTAAGACTTAAACCGCTTCTTTCACATAGTTGCCATAGTGCTTTATCCCAAGCAAAATGCTGTTCCTTCATATCTTACCCCTCACTCTTCCTCTCAAGCTGCAAAATATGAATTTGGAGGAAGCCTTCCTCTTTACAAAGTCTCAACTGAAGTATAATGAACTTTAAATGACACCAAAGGAAAATTCCTAAAAGGATATATCATCTAAGATGATTTATGGCATTGATTATTCTTGGCTGAGGTAGGAAGAGACATGTAACAAGAAATACCTACCATGTGCTGTTTCCATAGCAGCAGATGCACCAAGCTTCTATGGTCATGCCAAGACTCTTTCTTCCACTGTGAACCATGTGAATTTCCTACTAGAGATTCAATTTGTAAAGATTTTGGTCCTTTGACACAGGGGAAAAATATTATTTAAAGTTTTGAACATATACTATCTCTGGTAAAAAAAAAAAAAAAAGAGACAGATGGCTCCATAAAGTGTGCAATAAAAGCACTCTCTAGGGTCTTTTGAAAGTTAAAATATGTGAGAAATCATTGTAGTGCCATTTGGCCCCTGAGGTTGTGAGTCTGTCAGCATTTACTTCCTAACTTCTGCGTTTTTCTGTCCTATTTGGGCAACACTAGTGGCCTACATCACAAAAAGGAAAGCTCTGTTCAGAAAACCATCTTTTCCAAAAAAGAAAAAAAAAATTGCTTTCATCTAGGACCACAATTTTTTTTTAATTTTATCTCTTAAATAAGACAAAATGCTTCTTTTGAGATACTTTGGGGGTGCTTTGAAATTGTGTATGATGGGGAGATGTTGAACACTGTATTAACATATTCATTTTAATCAGGAAAATACCTTACTAACTCCATATTTGTCTCTAACAACTCTGGCAAATAAATTCTTATCTCTTCTTCAGAAAAAGTGCCTATTAGACCTTACATGGAGTTTTCAGACCAAAAGATAGAACCAAAGATGGGGCAGGGTTTAAAATAAGAAATAAGCCAGTGATAAAGGCACAGACCTGAGATTCAGGCTCTGCCATTAACAAGTCATGGAATCCTAGGCAAGACTGTGGTTGGATCCAACCAAAATCTTGTCAGCTTTCTGGGGGTGGAATGCTGCTGTAGAAACACAGACTGCCAAGTGGCAATATTACAAAACCCTCAGTGTCCCTCCTCAACTAAATCCTCACCAGTGTTCAGTGATATTATACTACTACAGAGATGGAAACTTCTAAGACTTCAAACGAAAAGAGAAACAGGGGCAGATGGGTTATAAAAGTGGATGAGCTGTCAAAGAGAGGCTTGGTCAGAGACCATGACCTTCACTACATTGATGTGTGAAGTTCACCTCTTCTGCCATCGATCCTGATGCCTGTTGTAGTCTTAGTGGAGCTCTCAACCTGAGGGGCTCCATGGACATGCATCCGATGGCTGTGCATCCCCTGAAACTGTATGGAAAATTAGGGGCTTATGTGTCTTCTCCTGGGAAGAGGAATCATCGCTTCCTTAAGTTGTCCATAGAGATTCATGACCAAAAATGACTTTTACATACTAAATAAAGAAAAGCACATTATCCTGAAGATGATCTCCACTCCAGCCTGAAGATGGTCTACTCATCTTTGAATCTATAGTTCTGTTCATGATATACCTCAAAAACTTTTTTCATGAATTGATTCATGAATAAACAAACAAATGCACAAACCCCATTTGGGAATAAGTTGCTGGGCACTGAGAAGCAACCTGCCCCTCAAGTAGCACACCTAATCAGAAGCCTCAATTCCTCAAATGAGCTGTGATTTCTGCTTCCCTGTGGCAATTTGTGAACAACATCCCTCTGCTTTCCTTTCTACTAGATACGGTGCTTAGTATTATTGCCCACAGTCAATTAGCTTCAATGGAAAAATGAAATCCATCATAATATTCATTTTTCTAATGGAAAAGTTAGAAGCAATCTTCTCTGAAATAGGGACACATGATAAAGGACTTACTGGAATAGAGTTGAAAAGGAGAGCACGATATTCTTGAGCCACCATATTAGGGTTGTAGGAGCCAACACTGAGTCAGAGATATTTGTCCATCAGTCTATAAGCCAAAGGCTTTGGGTTTCAAGTCTGCCCATAATTTGAGCAGTCACTAAACTACGTTGGCCCCTGCGCATAACCCAAGAATACAGACAGGTGTCTTTGGCTTGTTTACCGCCCTTATTTTTCTCACTCTGGTCCCATTCCAACCAGGAGCTATCTTTTTCACGTTCCCATTGCTGACATTCCATTTCCCTGACCATTTTCCAGGCAGTCCCCACTGATAGAGCTCTCAAAGCTGCCTTGTAGACAGGTCTGCCTCTCCAGTTTCTTCAAAAATCTTGATGCTTATTATGCATAGAAAAGTCAAGTTTCTGCCTCTATCTTCCAACCCACAAGACCAGGAAACTGGAAGGTTCCTGTTGCTTCTGTGAGGCTGTCATGAGACTTCTGCTGCAGGCTGGCAGGTAGAATCTACAGAGCACTGTGGCTTCTCATCTGTTGCTTCTCTGTATATACCGTCTTTAAAAATTTTAAGTTCTGTCTTTCAGGATAGTTGTGCTTAAAAGACTGACATTGGGCAGGAGTATTCCCTCACTCCAGCTGAACTGAGGCAGGCCCAAAGGACAGAGTTCCTTGAAGGTTCATGCACGCATGCTCAGTCATGTCCGACTCTTTGTGACCCCATGGGCTGTAGCCTGCCAGGCTCCTCTGTCCATGCTGAAGGTTCAGTTCAGTTCAGTCACTCAGTCGTGACGACTCTTTGTGACCCCATGAATCGCAGCATGCCAGGCCTCCCTGTCCATCACCAACTCCAGGAGTTCACTCAGACTCACGTCCATTGAGTCAGTGATGCCATCCAACCATCTCATCCTCTGTCGTCCCCTTCTCCTCCTGCCTCCAATCCATCCCAGCATCAGAGTCTTTTCCAGTGAGTCAACTCTTCACATGAGGTGGCCAAAGTACTGGAGTTTCAGCTTTAGCATCAGTCCTTCCAAAGAAATCCCAGGGCTGATCTCCTTCAGAATGGATTGGTTGGATCTCCTTGCAGTCCAAGGGACTCTCAAGAGTCTTCAACACCACAGTTCAAAAGCATCAATTCTTCGGTGCTCAGCTTTCTTCACAGTCCAACTCTCACATCCATACATGACTACAGGAAAAACCATAGCCTTGACTAGACGGGCCTTAGTCGGCAAAGTAATATCTCTGCTTTTGAATATGCTATCTAGGTTGGTCATAAGTTTTCTTCCAAGGAGTAAGCGTCTTTTAATTTCACAGCTGCAATCACCATCTGCAGTGATTTTGGAGCCCCCAAAAATAAAGTCTGACACTGTTTCCACAATTGAAGTTTCAACTGTGGTCAAAACTCATAGGTTCTACACCTATGAACTAACATACAATGTTAGTTTTTCTCTTCCTGACTTACTTCACTCTATGACAGCCTCTAGGTCCATCATGTCTCTACAAAGGAGACATCATTGCTTTTTATGGCAGAGTAATATTTCATTGTATATATGTGGAATCTAGAAAAATGGTACAGATGAACCTATTTGCAGGGCAGGAATAGAGATGAAGACATAGAGGATGAATGGGTGGACACTGTGGGGGTTGGGGTGGGATGAACTGGGAGACTGGGATTGATGTATATGCAAAACAATAGCTAATGGGAACCTGCTGTATAACACAGGATCTCAGTTTAGTGCTCTGTGGTGAGATAGATGGGATACCAGGATGAGGGGGGGTAGAATCTAACGGGGGGATATATGTATACATAGAGCTGATTCACGCTGTTATACAGCAGAAATTAATACAACATTGTAAAGCAACTATACACCCAAATTAAAAAAAATAAAAACAAATCATAGGTTCTAGGTATAGGATTCAAACCAGACTTTCATGGGTGTGATGAATGAAGAGGTAATCTAGCTATCTCCAGCACACACTTGACATTTGGGAATACTCACTTCATATAGGCTAAGGTATTTGAGTGGGGTACCTCAGCTCAGCCTAGTTTATCTTATCCTGCCTAGATCATTCAATAGCTGCCTACTGAGTACCTATTTTTTATGCCTGTGCTATTTTAAACATTAGGAATAATAGTCCTTACACCAAGGATTTTACAGTCTAACAAGACAATGAGATAAGTGTGATTAAAAAAAAAAGTTTATTACAACAAAGTGTGTTCTATTAGTTAATATTTTTCTAAAAACTGATTGGCCATTGTCATTAAGCAAGAGAAATAAATGAGGCAAAAAATAGAAAGGAAAATACAAAATTACCATTACTTGAAAATGATATGGTTTTATAACCATAAACCCAAGAGACATAACTAAAAAGCTATTAGACACAAAGAGATAGTGCAGTAAAATCTTTGGTTACAAAATTAATGTCCCCAAATTGATTGCTTTCTTATATACAAATAATTACTGCCAAGAAAATACAAAGAAAGGATAAAAGTTAAAAAAATATATAAGAAGTATATTGGGTCTATATGAAAAAAATTTAATTCTACTAAGGGATACAGTACAATATGAATTGTATGAAATAAAAAGATACCTGTTCATAGAGAAGCAAAATAAATATTATAAATATATCAGTTCATCAGTTATTCTTAACATAATGTATACGATTAATGAATTACTATTTTTAAAAAACTGTATTCTTCTCACCACACTATGAAACTCACATTAAGACATTGGTATTGACACAGGAGTGAACCAACAGATCAATAGAACAAACTTGAGAGTTCAGAAATAGATCAAATATATTTTAAATTTAATATATAAAAAGTAAAAGCATTTTATATCATCAGGGAAAAGCTAGATTTATCCCAAAAAAATGGCCTGGCACTGGGCAAAACAAAAAAGTAGATGGCTAACTCACTCCTTCAACCAAAAAAAATTCAAGATGAATCAAAAACATAATTAACAAAAAACTAAAAAACTAAGAGATAACAAAAGCCAAGACAGAAAAGAAATTCTCAGAGAGGTCCTCAGAGGAAAATTACAATATGTGCACATGGGGTAGTGGGGAGCTGGAAGTGAGGGATGAAACAATGGGTGAGATATGGTAGGGAAATGCCATACCCTATTAAGAAACAACAAATTAGAGGTTGATAGAATAAACTAAGTAATGCTCAAAATTCTCCAAGCCAGGCTTCAGCAGTACGTGAACCGTGAATTTCCAGATGTTCAAGCTGGTTTTAGAAAAGGCAGAGGAACCAAAGATCCAATTGCCAACGTCCACTGGATCATCAAAAAAGCAAGAGAGTTCCAGAAAAACATCTATTTCTGCTTTCTTGACTATGCCAAAGCCTTTGACTGTGTGGATCACAATAAACTGTGGAAAATTCTGAAAGAGATAGGAATACCAGACCACCTGACCTGCCTCTTGAGAAATCTGTATGCAGGTCAGGAAGCAACAGTTAGAACTGGACATGGAACAACAGACTGGTTCCAAATAGGAAAAGGAGTACATCAAGGCTATATATTGTCACCCTGTTTATTTAACTTATATGCAGAGTACATCATGAGAAACGCTGGACTGGAAGAAACACAAGTTGGAATCAAGATTGCTGGGAGAAATATCAATAACCTCAGATATGCAGATGACACCACCCTTATGGCAGAAAGTGAACAGGATCTAAAAAGCCTCTTGATGAAAGTAAAAGTGGAAAGTGAAAAAGTTGGCTTAAAGCTCAACATTCAGAAAACTAAGATCATGGCATCTGATCCCATCACTTCATGGGAAATAGATGGGGAAACAGTGGAAACGGTGTCAGACTTTATTTTGAGGGGCTCCAAAATCACTGTAGATGGTGACTGCAGCCACAAAATTAAAAGACAGTTACTCCTTGGAAGAAAAGTTATGACCAACCTAGATAGAATATTCAAAAGCAGAGACATTACTTTGCCGACTAAGGTCCATCTAGTCAAGGCTATGGTTTTTTCCATGGTCATGTATGGATGTGAGAGTTGGACTGTGAAGAAGGCTGAGTGCTGAAGAATTGATGCTTTTGAACTGTGGTGTTGGAGAAGACTATTGGGAGTCCCTTGGACTGCAAGGAGATCCAACCAATCCATTCTGAAGGAGATCAGCCCTGGGATTTCTTTGGAAGGAATGATGCTAAAGCTGAAACTCCAGTACTTTGGCCACCTCATGTGAAGAGTTGACTCATTGGAAAAGACTCTGATGCTGGGAGGGATTGGGGGCAGGAGAAGAAGGGGATGACAGAGGATGAGATGGCTGGATGGCATCACTGACTCAAAGGATGTGAGTCTGAGTAAACTCCAGGAGTTGGTGATGGACAGGGAGGCCAGGCGTGCTGCGATTCATGGGGTCGCAAAGAGTCGGACAGAACTGAGCAACTGAACTGAACTGAACTGAACAGGTCTTTGAGAATGGACTAGCAGTTTCAGCCATAACATGTAAAAAACTTAGAATTCTTCACCCCATCCTTACAAGAAAAAGCTGAATAAGCTGAAAAAGCTAATAACTTTTCTTAAACCCATGAAAGAACTGAACTTCGCAGGGCAAACCACCACAACCAAATCTGAAGAAACCAGCAAATCCAAGGGGTCACAGTCAAAATCTGCCTAGCTATAGCAGAAGCCATTGGAGCTATAAACTTGTAACACTTGTATTTCTAGTAGGAGGAAAAGAAGAATCCTTGTGAAGTACATCCAGAATCTTCTATATAACAAAGGCCTACTCCCCCACATAAAAGATTACCAGAGCTTGTTTCAGAGCCCCAGGACTCCAGCCCTGACAGCCTTCCTGTCTCATCTAAGGGAGGTAGGGGAAAGAGGAGAAGCTATTAAAAAAAAATTGTGAGTATCCCACGCCATAAACACAGACCCATAAAATATCATATCAGGGATTCTCAGTGTGATATCAGTGGATTATAGCTGAAAAGCTGCAAGACACAAATCCTCTAGGAGGAGAAGGACTTAGGGAAATGTAAAGTCAAGAGGGGAAACAAATCAGGGGCCCAGAGGAACTTAAAGTGTCTGGCACCTTTATCAACAGCAATACAGCCCAACTCTATGCTAACATATATTATCACAGTGAAGGCCTATTTCCCCCAGCTTCTATTATCCAATGAAACATGTACAGCTTCTAACAAAAAATTCCAAGGTGCACCAAAAGGCAGGAAGAAATACTCTGAGGAGAGAAAGCAAGCATCAGAAACAGACTTAGATATGATACTCATCTCCTAAAAGAAATAGAAGAGGAGGGAATATTTGTTAATTCATTCTATGAAGCCAGCACTACTGTAATACCAGAAACATAGAAAGATGGTACAAGAAACAAAAACTACAGACAAATATTTCTCATGAATATAGAGATAAAAATCCCCAACAAAATATTACCAAATTGAATCTGACAATGTTTAAAAAGAATTATACACCATAACCAAGTGGTATTTATTTCTAGTAGGCAAAGCTGGTTCAACACTTGAAAATCAATCAATATAATCCACCAAATAAATAGGCTACAGGATAAAAATCATGTTATTATGCCAACTGACACAGACGGGCATTTGACAAAAATCCAATCCATTCATGATTTTAAAACATTCAGCAAACTAGGAATGAAGGAGAACATCCTCAATTTGATAACATCTACAAAAAAAATATGTTAATATAATATTTAATGGTGAAATAAATACTGGCCACTTGCTCCCCAACACTGAAAATAAGATGAGGATTTCTCTCTCATCATTTCAATTCAACATTATCCAATAAGTACTAGCTGGTGGAATAAAACAAGAAAAAGAAATAAAATGTATACAGATTGAAACTACCTCTATTCACAGATTATCTGGGCAAAAAATCTCAAAGAATTATCAAAAAACTTCTGAAACTAATAAGCAAGTTTGGCAAAGTCACAAGATATGAAGCTAATGCACAAAAGTCAATTACTTCCCTTTATATATACCAGAAATAACCAATTGGAATTTGAAATTAGTAAGCCAGCACCATTTACAGTAGAATCCCTCCAAGATTAAATACTTCAATTAAAATCTAACAAAGTCTGTGCAGGACCTGTAAACAGAAAAGAGTGATAAAAAATGAAAGAAGATCTAAGTAAATGGAGCAATAGTCCATGTTCATGGCCTTGTAGACACAATACTGTTAATTAGGATGTCAATTCTTCCCAAATAGATCTACAGATATAATGCAATCCTAATCAAAATACCAGCAAACTATTTTGTAGATATCAACAAACTGATTCTAAAGTTTATATGGAAAGACAGAAGACCTGGAACAACGAACATAATACCAAGAAGGAGAAGGGGTGCAGAGAAGAAAGAGAGGAAAAAGAAGATGGAGAGGAGGAGGGAGAAGAGGAGGAACAATGCTGGAGGACAACGTTATTCTGTTTAAAGACCTATTTTAAGGACACAGTAATAAAAACAGCATCATCTCAGCAAAATGATACATAGCACAATGGAGTAGAATAAAGCCCAGACTAGACCCACACAAATTTAGTCAACTGAACTTGGTCAAAGGAACAAAGAGCAATCTTTCCAATAGATGGTGCCAGAACAATTAGATTTGAATATGCAAAATAGAAAAAAAATAAACCTAGAAACAAACTTTATATTTTACACAAAAAGAACTCAAAATATATAAGAAATCTAAATGTAAAATGAAAAATTATAAAACTGTTTGAAGAAAACATGGGAGTAACTGCCCAATGTTAGGTTTGGTGATAAGTTTTTTAACACAGCACCAATAGCATAATCCATACACACAAAAAAAGCTGATAAAATGGGCTTTATTAAAATTAAAAGCAGTATCCTTTGGTGAAGACACTCTTAAGAGAATGAAAAGAAAAACCACAGATAAGGAAAAAAATATTTGCAAAACACGTATTTAAGTATTTATATCCAAAATATACAAAGATGTCTTAAAAGCCAACAAAAATGCAAAACCCTTTATCAAAAAAATGGGGAAAAGATCTGAACAATGCCTCAAAGAAAATCACAGATGGCAAATAAGTGCATGAAAAGATTCTCAACATCATTCATCATCAGGCAAATTCAAATTAAAATGACAATATGATACCACTTGGAGAAGGCAATGGCAACGCACTCCAGTACTCTTGCCTGGAAAATCCCATGGACAGAGGAGCCTGGTAGGCTGCAGTCCATGAGGTCGCTAAGAGTCAGACATGACTGGGTGACTTCACTTTCGCTTTTCACTTTCATGCATTGGAGAAGGAAATGGCAACCCACTCCAGTGTTCTTGCCTGGAGAATCCCAGGGACGCGGGAGCCTGGTAGGCTGCCACCTACGGGGTCGCACAGAGTCGGACACAACCGAAACGACTTAGCAGCATGATACCACTAAACATGTATTGGAGTAACTAAAACCAAAAGCTGGCAATACAAGGACTGCTCAGGTATGGAGCAACAGGAATTCTCATTCATTGTTTAGGGGAATGAAAAATGGTACAGCCACTTTGGAAGACAGACTGGCAGAGAGTTCAATTTCTCACAAAACTAAATGTAGCTCTACCATGCAATTCAGCAACCTCACTTATAAGCATTTTCCTAGCTGATTTGAAAGCGTTGTTGTTACCTTTCATTTGCTAAGGTGTGTCTGACTCTTTGCGACCCCATGGACTGCAGCATGCCAGGCTTCCCTGTTCTTCACTATCTCCCAGAGTTTACTTAAACTCACGTCCATTGAGTCAACGATGCCACCCAACCATCTCATCCTCTGTCGCCCTGTTCTCCTCCTGTCCTCAATCTTTCCCATCATCAGGGTCTTTTCCAGTGAGTCAGTTTATGTCCATGCAACAAGTGCATATGAAAGTTTATAGTAGCTTTATTCATAACCAATAAGAACTGGAAGTAACCAAGAAGCCTTTTATTCGCATAGATAAACAAACTAGTATACATCAAATGGAATATTACTCAATAATGAAAAGAAAAGAGCTATCAAGCCACTCATCTCACAGGCTAGTAAAGTGATGCTTAAAATTCTCCAAGCCAGGCTTCAACAATACATGAACCGTGAACTTCCAGATGTTCAAGCTGGTTTTAGAAAAGGTAGAAGAACCACATATCAAATTGCTAACATCTGCTGGATCATTGAAAAATCAAGAGTTCCAGGAAAACATCTATTTCTGCTTTATTGACTATGCCAAAGCCTCTGACTGTGTGGATCACAGTAAACTGTGGAAAATTCTGAGAGAGATGGGAATACCAGACCACCTGACCTACCTCTTGAGAAACCTGGATGCAGGTCGGGAAGCAACAGTTAGAACTGGACATGGAACAACAGACTGGTTCTAAATAGGAAAAGGAGTATATCAAGGCTGTATATTGTCATCCTGCTTATTTAACTTATATGCAGAGTACATCATGAGAAACGCTGGGCTGGAGGAAGCACAAGCTGGAATCAAGATTGTCGGGAGAAATATCAATAACCTCAGACATGCAGACGACACCACCCTAATGGCAGAAAGTGAAGAAGAACTGAAGAGCCTCTTGATGAAAGTGAAAGAAGAGAGTGAAAAAGTTGGCTTAAAGCTCAACAATCAGAAAAGTAAGATCATGGCATCTGGTCCCATCACTTCAAGGTAAATAGATGGGGAAACAGTGGAAACAGTGGCTGATTTTATTTTTCTGGGCTCCAAAATCACTGCAGATGGTGACTGTAGCCGTGAAATTAAAAGACGCTTACTCCTCGGAAGGAAAGTTATGACCAACCTAGATAGCATGTTCAAAAGCAGAGACATTACTTTGCCGACTAAGGTCCGTCTAGTCAAGGCTATGGTTTTTCCAGTGGTCACGGATGGATGTGAGAGTTGGACTATAAAGAAAGCTGAGCATCAAGGAATTGATGCTTTTGAACTCTGGTGCTGGAGAAGACTCTTGAGAGTCCCTTGGACTGCAAGGAGATCCAACCAGTCCATCCTAAAGGAGAACAGTCTTGGGTGTTCATTGGAAGGACTGATGCTAAAGCTGAAACTCCAGTACTTTGGCCACCTCATGTGAAGAGTTGACTCATTTGAAAAGACCCTGATGCTGGGAAAGATTGAGGGCAGGAGAAGAAGGGGACAACAGAGGATGAGATGGCTGGATGGCCATTACCAACTCGATGGACATGGGTTTGGGTAAACTCCGGGAGTTGGTGATGGACAGGGAGGCCTGGTGTGCTGCAGTTCATGGGGTCACAAAAAGTCGGACACGACTGAGCAACTGAACTGAACTGAACTGAATCAAGTCACAAAGAGACACAGATGAATCTTCAATGCATACCGATGCATATAAAAATCAATCAGAAAAAGCTATATACTGTGTGATTCCAATTATATGACAGCCTGAAGAAGGTTCAGTTCAGTTCAGTTCAGTCTCTTAGTCATGTCCAACTCTCTGTGACCCCACAGATTGCAGCATGCCAGGCATCCCTGTCCATCACCAACTCTTGGAGCTTGCTCAAACTTATGTCCATCGAGTCGGTGTTGCCATCCAACTGTCTCACCCTTTGTCATCCCCTTCTCCTGCCTTCAATCTTTCCCAGCATCAGAGTCTTTTCCAATGAGTCAGTTCTTCGCATTAGGTGGCCAAAGTATTGGAGTTTCAGCCTCAGCATTAGTCTTTCCAATGAATATTCAGGACTGATTTCCTTTAGGACTGACTGGTTGGCTCTCCTTGCAGTCCAAAGGACTCTCAAGAGTCTTCTCCAACACCACAGTTCAAAAGCATCAATTCTTCGGCACTCAGCTTTCTTTACAGTCCAACTCTCATATCCATACATGACTATTGTAAAAACCATTGCTTTGACTAGATGGACCTTTGTGGGCAAAGTAATGTCTCTGCTTTTTAAAATGCTGTCTAGCTTTGTCATAGCTTTTCTTCTGAGATGCAAGCATCTTTTAATTTCATGGCTGCAGTCAACCATCTGCGGTGATTTTGGAGCCCCAGAAAATAAAGTCTGACACTGTTCCCACTTTCTCCATCTATTTGCCATGGAGTGATGGGACTGGATGCCATGATCTTAGTTTTTTGAATTTTGAGTTTTAAGCCAACTTCTTCACTCTCCTCTTTCACTTTCATCAAGAGGCTTTTTAGTTCCTCTATACTTTCAGCCATAAGGGTGTTGTCATCTGCATATCTGAGATTATTGATATTTCTCCCTGCAATCTTGATTTCGGCTTGTACTTCATCCAGCCTGACATTTTGCATGATACTAAATAAGCAGGATGACAATATACAGCCTTGATGTACTCCTTTCCCAATTTGGAACCAGTCTGTTGTTCCGTGTTCAGTTCTAACGGTTGCTTCTTGACCTGCATATAGATTTCTCAGGAGGCAGTTAAGGTAGTCCGGTATTTCCATCTCTTGAAAAATTTTCCACAGTTTGTTGTGATCTACATAGTCAAAGGCTTTGGCATAATCTGAAGAAGGTATAATTATAAAAATGTTAAGTGTGTGAGTGGCCAAGGACTCATAGGGAGGAGGTGATTGAATAGGGTTACTTTTTAGGGTAGGAGAACTATTTTGTGTCCTACTGTAATGGTGAATGCAAAACATAAAGCATTTGACAAAAACCATCAAATTTTATAAGGTTCCCCTGGTGGCCCAGAGGCAAAGAATCCATCTGCCAATGCAGCAGATGCAGGTTCAAACACTGATCCTCTGGAGAAGGAAATGGCCACCCACTCCAGTGTTCTTGCCTGGAAAATCCAAGGACAGAGGAATCTGGAAGGCTACAGTCCACGGGGTCCTGAAAGAGTTGGACACGACTTAGCAACTAAACAACAACATAGAACTTTATAGCATAATGAGCAAACTTCAGTTTATGTAAAATTGTTTAAAAATCAATTTAGGAGGTAGTAGGATCCAACAGAGAATGAAGAATGTGTCAAAAGAATCTAAATGTCTTACAAATATATGAAGTAACTTCATTATATGAAGCAACATGAGTAGGGGAATAAAGTGGCAGCCTAAATAATTCTAGAAATGAATGGAGTCTGTAAGGCTTAAAGGTCGTAGAAACTGTACATCCCATTAGAGTATAGGTTAACAATTCTGAAAGCACAGTATGTGAATGCCAGAAGTGAAAAATTAAGTAAACAGATGACAGAAGGGGGAAGTGGAACCTTAGAGATAAGCAAGGGGAGAAAACTAGAATGATCTATGAAATAATAGAGTTTGAAACATCAGTATGAACTCATTAGATAAATTTTATCATATAAATACAGTTGGTTACATACACAGTAGTTTTCTGATAGGTGTATATATGTAGATCAGAATACACACATTAATCTCCTGTTTTTTTAGCTGTGAGAGCCAACTGCTCCTTGGGGAGCGCATTCAGTGCCCAGATATTGCTTTTAACATTGTCATTCAGGAAAAAAAAAAAAGCAATAGGGCCCCTGGAAGAAATGGCTGATTCTAGGATGGGGCAGGAAATATACAAGATGAGCCTGGAATATCTTGTACTATCAGCAAGTAAGTATGTTTTACAGAAGAAAAGAGTAATAATAAATAACAATGATGTAGGTATGTCAAAGGGATCTAGGAGCCGATTCCCAATAGAACTTTGAGTAACAAACCTGGAAAAATTTGAGCAACCAAATTAATAAAGCACTATTAGTTTATAACTCAAAATATAAATATGCATGAGCACACATGAATCCCTGATGATATAAGTGACTGAATAAAAAAATAATTTGGGGAGAACAGACAACTTTTCCCAGCAGAATTCCAAATAATATGTGCAGATATGTGCCAGTCAAGGAAGTAGAGCCTAACAACCCACCCCTTAAGTTCGAGCTACCAATAGTGACCTCTTTCCTTTCTTTTCCACAGTATACAGAGAGGGGGGTGGGGGAGAAAGGGTAACTTTACAGCATAAGAAACCTGAATGCACAAAGCAATTTCTAAAATTCATTTCAAAAAGCCAAAGCTGGTTATGTATTTTTCCCAAATGTACTTTTTCTGGATATGAAGATTACTTTTTATGTCTTTGAAAAGTACAAAATATCTGTGTACTTCTAAAAATGTTTTTCTAATGAAAGAGACAAAATATGAAAAACACAGCAACCTCTCCCTCTGCCCCCACATTCTCTTAATACCCAAGCACACCCACAGAACAGTCATAAACCCTAATAGAGATGATCAATACCATATGTCTCTAGATTCACCACTGCGTAGTGAACTGGAAGGATAAAATCTTATCCTTAATCTGGTCAAGGAAGAAATGCAATAAATTTAAATCCCTTCCCTGCTTAAAAGAAAAGAATATTTTCATTTTAATATTTATCCAACAACTAGTTAAAGAAAGGAAATTAAATTAGAAGTACTGGGTTTCCATGAGCTTCTCTGCCTAGAAAATACTAATTTATTCAGTATTTTATAAAATGAAAATCTTGATGAATTAAAATATTCAGAATTATATATTTATCTTGGGGAATGGAACCCCCTCCAAAAGTTAGCAAATGTGTCACCGCTATGCTTTTCCTTTGTGGGATCAGTTCTACTCTTAAGATGAAATTTTCCTTGACTTTGAATGACTTCCTATGGACAGACAGACTGTTGAGCGGTGAAACTGTTATCCAGGTAGAATTTTAGTACATTCTGCCTCTTTTTAGGGAATGACTCAAACTAAGCCAGAAATTCAAACATAATGGCAAGAAAGATACTAAGAGATACTAAAGGAGGTCAAGCAGTAATGCTATATTTCATACCCTGCAGATTCTGTTTTCAAAGTTCTAGTTCCCTGTTGAGTTCAGTGCCCTCAAACTAAAATATAAAATCCACTTAGAGAATGGTAATACAGTAGTAGTAGTAGTTATTTAGGCTGATATTTCTTGAATACTTAGTATGTGCTAGGCAATACTACAAACTTCAGCTGATAACACCGCTATGAGGTTAGTATATTCATCATCCCCATTTTACATCTTGGGAATGAAGAAGCAGAGAGATTATGTGGTCGGCCTAAATTCACACAGCTGGTGAGTGACCAAGTCAGGATCTGAGCCAGGCAGCCCAGCTCAAGGACCCTGCCACCTGCCCATCAAGGTCCTGTGGTTAACGGACCTGAACCTGGATTTCCATTCTGCCACTCTCTGTTTAACCACCCAAAGCTCCTCTAATCTGGCTCTTTAATTGAGTCTATCACTGCCTACTCCTCAGGCTCTGATGGGAATTTGAGAAGGCCAAGTAAGTGCCTTGCCACAGATTCAGGTCAATGGGAAGCATCTAACTACAATTAGACAGGCACAAAGCTATGAAGATGCTTGCGTCAGATCTCCCTCCTTGAGGAGCTCCCCTTTGGGAGGAGCAGAGGACCTGTAATTCCTCACTGAGGACACATGGAATTGTCTCTATGTCTTTCTCATAACTGTATGCACCCTGCATCACTTGCTTTGTTTTATGACTTCCTCATAAGTGAAATGCAGCTCTGGATGCTTGACTTCCAGGCTTGTTCTTTCGCCTCCTGCCAGCTGCACAGTTGGTAACAGCCTCCCAATCAGGTGAAAATATATTATTATTATGCAGTGCTTTCGGAAAACAAAAGATAGTGAACATAAAGACAGTAGGGCTCGCCAGTTGCAGATCTCAGGTTTAATGGGGTTACACAGTGTTAAAAATAAAACAACGGGCCCAAAATGGAACCACTTATGCTAAGCTCCCACATCCGTAAACTGAGACTTATGTTAATTACAGTTTTGGCTCTACCAGAAATGGAATCATAAACGAACCACTCAGGAATCACCTGATCAGCACTAGTAACCTGCCTGATAGACCCTTGCCATCCCCTAAAGGAAAGTAAACTTGCAATAAGCAACCTGCTTTATGGCCTAGTATAACTTCCTTGTGCCTGCTCCCCTCACCCTATAAAAGCCTTTCATTTTGTACAGTTCCTCAGAGGTCCTGTCTATCCGCCAGATTGGGTGCTGCTTGATTCTAATCAGTTTTTGCTTAAATAAACTCTTAAAATTTTTTATTATGGCTCAATTTATCTTTTAACAATAGGAAATTTTATGATGCCACACAATGGGGAATCCATTCCCAACGACTCTCAGAAAGGATTTTAAACTGTCCCTCTTACCACTAACAAAATTGAACGCCAACTGTAACTCAAAGAGATCTGGCCTCCATAAGGGCACACAAATACATAACAGTGAGGATACAGGAGAGCTCAACATCACGAAAACAATAACCAGCATTGTGCAGAATATACTGAAGCAGATAAAATTTTCCATCTAAATTCATTGTTATTACAAAAGACAGTCATTTACTTTCGATACCCTATAGCTTCTACTTGAAGGGTTCTAGCCTCCTCACATTTGTAAGCCCAGTGTATTTATACTGAAATATAAAGCCACTCTCAAAAAAGGCAGTATAGCAATAGTAATAGTAATGGTTATTTAAATGATATTATTAAGCACTTATAGTATGTGCCAGGTAATACTGTAAGCCCATTTAAGCTGATAACAGCCCTATGAGATGTTTCATTATTATAATTCTTACTTTATATCTTAGAAGTGAAGATATAGAAGAATCTATTACATAAACTATTCAATATATACAGTAAAGCAGGACCTTTGAATGAGATTTCAATGATTTGATACAATTTTATAAGAAGGACCAAAGAGATTTTCAAAACAAATCATTCAGTGAAAATTCTTTTTTTTCTTTTGTCTGAGTAACACGGATCAGAAGAGAAATCTATAATGTTAAAGGATGGATACCAAGTTAGTTAGTAAAGTACAATAGTTTTCCACAGTTGGCAAGATTTTAGGGGAACACAATGCAATACAAAAGGAGGAGACCACAAAGCATTTGTGGCCTTGGGCTCTTAGACTGAAAGGAGGCTAGCAAAATGAATAGAGAATTCAGTGAGGCTGAAACCAGACAATGGAACCCTTTCTCATGTTGCCTCTAAAATTAAAAGACACAAATGTAGATGAAGTAAACAGAAATCAAGAGAGAATTTCAAATGCCATCTTGGCAAAAAACCAGGGCATGATTTGGGAAGTATAGGACCACAGGGGAACAGTTGAGGTGTGCAAATAAATAGGATTGGGCAGGACAGGTATACTCAGAACTTCATAGGTAGTGCAGACCTGTTCTTTTCTGAATAGGTCAAACCAGTGTGAATAAATATGGAGTGACGTTAATATATATGTCGGTTTCTGCCCTTGTTCCTGAGACAGAGCTCCTAAGGCTGTTATAATTTCCTGAGTGATGAAGTGCCTGACTTCAAGCTCCTAAATCCCTTGGAATTTCCTTGGTGATAGAAATGATTTTTGTTCTCTGTGGATTCTTGGATGGGGGCTGACCATCAGAAAGACCAGGCCATGACATCAAGGCAACTGAAGAGCTGTCATCCAGGTGGTTTTGCAGGTGATGAAGTGTGAATGGCATGCTTGTAATGAGGCCATTAAGAGTGTCTCCTGGCCAGCCCAAAATAACATGGTGCAGTATTGAAGAGGGCTCAGACTCTTACATATGATGGAGGGAGCTCAAGCCCATGAAGTTTATGATAATCACTGCTGTGGTAACCATATTCATGCCTTTAGAATTATGTCTGAAAGTTTTTAAACTATATATTTGGAAGGATATGCACCAAAATGTTAATAGTGGCTGTTTTTGGATGATAGGGATTATGAATGACTCATTTTTTTCCTTTACATTTTTTACTTCCCCCAAATGTCCTGTAACTAAATTTTATATTATTGATATAATGTGACCAGCAAACACACACACAATGTTATATTAAAAAAAAATACTCTAGGGGCTTCAGTGCCATTCAAATGCACCCAAAGGATGTTAAGCCTTCTCAACAAACAATCTCACAACTTCAAGTTCAGAGTAGAACAAAGGAAATCTGAAAACCTGGAGACCCAAGAGTGGGTGGACAATTCTTCCCAGGAAGATCTAATTCTTCATTTATCACCCAAATAAACAGTAATATCATCAAACGTCATCTCAGATAGACATCCAAAGAACAACGAAATTGGAATTAATTGTACTGAATTCATGACTTTTAAAACTTTTAGATATGTAAACTATAACTTATAGTCCATTAGATGTGCTATCTCTTGTTTGAATTACTGTAATTGTGGAGATATAGACAGCTATATATAGGGATATGAAAACAAAACATAAACATAGACATGGAGTATACATAGGATTAGATGTACATATGAATTTATCAGGGATCTCAGAACCATACTTGAGACCCACTCCTATATTTTCCAGTATATCCTCTTTAGTTCTTTACCTCAAACTTATTATATTCCCCAAATCTTCAGAACCTGTGGCTCAGTGGTAAAGAATCTGCCTGCCAGTGCACGAGATGCAGATTTGATCCCTGGGTCAGGAAAATCCCGCGGAGAAGGAAATGGCAACCCACTCCAATATTCTTGCCTGGGAAATCCCAACAATAGAAGACTACAGTCCATGGGGTTGCAAAGAGTCAGACATGACTTGGCAACTAAACAGCAGCAGCAGCAACACTCTTAAATTTCAGCAATTATTAAACAGTCCAGTCCCTAGACAACTTTCATGTTATTGCTTTTTATGTCTGTTATATATCCATAATAGAAGAGAGGTATGCAGAGTTCAGGAAAATTTAAGAGAAAAAATATGTTTTATTTAAGACACCAAAGATTTATAGCCAAATAAATAGCTGAAGGAAAATTACTTAATATACTACATATTATATTTAGCAATTTAGATAATAAATTCAAGATACTTGAATAAGCTACACTGAAAATATCTATACTTTGAAAAATACAACTTTAAAATACATCAGCAAATGATATTTGATAATAAAATTTTGTTTACAAATGAATTTTGTGAATCACATTATATTAAAAATCGCCTATTATCTTATGGTTTAATATAAAATGTATTACTGTTGATCTCTGTATATATTATTTATATAGCTATAGATGAATCCATAATTCATAAGGAAAAGTAGTCTTAGTCAATATCAATAACTAAAACTTTTGTACAATTCCTAAAAAGTAATATATATTTATGAATTATATTACAGATATGTATTTAAATAAAATATCCCCCAAATACGTTATTCATCTCAAGTTCAACTGCATATCACATATAAATAAAGAATGGATTTTAAGTACAAGTTCTCTACACAATAATCTTACTACAGTCATAGATAGAAAAACCCAGCACAACTACATTTTACAACTCTGGGGCACACTTACACAGCAACCCTGGACAAATACCACATGAAAAATTGAATAGAGATGGTCAGTAATTGTTTTCTAAAGGATAAAGCAGAATAACATCCTCTAGTTTAACCTCTGCAGCTACTAGCTTCCCTTCTTTCCATCACTGACTGCTTATTTCTCCTTATCTAATTGCCCATTTTCTCTGGTCTTTAATAAGATTCCACTGTTTCTGGCAAAGCATTTGTGCTAATAATTTCCGGCTCAAGGTCTCTCTATAGCTGCATATGAATGATGACTTGTTTCTTTGCTAAGAGCTCGTTTGCTGGATTGTAATTTTGGTTCAAGAGGAATTAACATTTCGTAAAACAGATGGTGGATAATAATTCATCACACCTTGAAAGTTTCGCTGCTGCTGCTGCTACTGCTGGAAGAAAAGCCAGGTTCATTTGACAGGTGTTCCATTGCCACTTACTATTGTTGAAGGTGATAGAAAACTTCCCTCTCCCGCATGCCTTGAAGTTTTTGCAAAATTTGTAATACCCAAAAGGCCCTCTGGGTTGGGGACAGCATGTTCCTGTAGGGCAAGTCTTTCTGTGTAAATACCAAAAAAAAATAAAAAGGCAATCTCTGGTCTTGTTCATCACTTCTGTAGTGAGAGAGAAAATTACATAATTTTTACTAACTTTAAAAATACTTTCCTTGCCAAATCAAACCCAGGGCTTAAAACATTTCTAAAGCACCTATTCTGACTCAACAACTAAGAATAAGGCTGAAATTTTTATTTTTAAAAAGATCAACTAGCTTCCACAGCTAGACATTTGTTTACAAATTCAAATCTTCAAAGGAATTACACTAAGATGGTCTAAGCAGATTCAGGGCATGTTGACCTTCCACCTCAAAGCTAACTTTTGAGGATCTCCTCTCTTCCGGGCATTCTGAACTGCGCATAATGAAGAGGCAAATCTAGGAGGAACATTCCCTTCAGAATGATGCAGAGAAGGTGGCAGGCTGAAAGGTTCCAGCATTATCATGGCAGAAGCTGAACACTACTTTCAAGTTTATTTGCTTTTATCCCTAAAAAGTCCTTCCCATTCTGATTTTGGAACTCAACTGTAAAGATTAAGAACTGAGTCTCACAGACGTAAAAAGCAAACTCTAAGAATGCAAACCATACCCTCTAATAACAAAATTCTTGAAGCAAATAAAGGAGCATCTGTGGCAAAAATACAGGTGTTGATCCTCTAACTCCCCTTCTCCAGTGGGTAATTCTGAGGGGTATTCTACATTATACTCCAGAGCTTGCCAATATGATCACATCCCAGTGCTAAACTGACTGCCTTGCTCTATATTTGTTTCCTTCTCTTGCTTATCTCATGTCTCCATTCCCTTCTGAAACCTTCCCTGGATTATCTCCAAAGAAACTACTTTCACACAAATCCTTGTCTCAGTGCCTGCTTCTAAGAAAACCCAACCTAAAAGGATGTGTATGCCCATGAGTTCCTCTGAGCTATTTGCAGCTATTGTTGGACTAATAATAGATAATAGATGCAAATAAGATTAGAGTTAAAATAAATAGCTATTAATAATAATTATTATTACAATTATTACTGTAAAATTATTATTATTATAATTATTACAATCACTATATTATTCCCTCTGAGAATACCCTATTTCTCTCTTTTCTACAGTGGCAGTCAGTAAAGAATAAGAAGCAGTGTAAAACAGTCCGAGAATGTAAAAGACCTCTAGTCCTCCTGAAAAGGGGCTGCTAGTTATAGATGGAGCTCAACTTCATTCACACTGTGTAGTAGTTTTCTAGGGCTACAATGACAATAACCACAAATTTGGTGGCCTAAAACAATAGAAATTTCTTTGCTCACAATTCTGATTCATGGATGCCTAAGAATCTGCTCCCTCTAAAGACCCTAGGAAAGGAGCCTTCCTTGCCCCTCCTAGTTTCCCCAGCAATCCTGCAAGCCTTCCTTGGGTTGCAACTGTTTCGCTCCAATCTCTGCCTTGGTCTTCACAGGGAGTTCTTCCTTGTGTGCCTCTCTGCCTCTTCACGTCCTCTTAAAGGATACCTCTCATTGGATTTAGCACCCTTTCCCTGCCCCAGTCCAGTATGATCTCAGCTTAACTTGATTACATCTACAGTGACCCTATATCCAAATAAGATCGCTTTTAGATACAGGAGGTGTGGATTTGAAACTATTTCTTGGGGGATACAGCTCAACCCACACCATGCCATATCTACCAGTTTAACAGAACAATCAAGTCAGAAAAGTCTCTACTCAGAAAAATCAGTTGTCAGAAATCCAGAAGTCCAATATGCAGATCAAGTCTAACACAGGCATTTTAAAAGATGCGTATGAGTTTAAAGAATAATGTCTTCAGCATCTCTGAGATTTCCAAAATATGATGTAGGTTCTGTACTCATTTAAAGTGAAAGCGAAAGTTGCTCAGTCATGTCCGACTCTGTGACCCCATAGACTATACAGTCCATGGAATTCTCCAGGACAGAATACTGGAATGTGTAGCCTTTCCCTTCTCCAGGGGATCTTCCCAACTCAGGGATTAAACCCAGGTCTTCTGCATTGCAGGTGGATTCTTTACCAGCTGAGCCACAAGGGAAACCCAAGAATACTGGAGTGAGTAGCCTATCCCTTCTCCAGCAGATCTTCCTGACCCCGGAATTGAACTGGGGTTTCCTGCATTGGTCTCCACCAGGACTTCCCTTGTGGGTCAGATGGCAAAGAGTCTGTTTACAATGCAGGAGACCCGGGTTCGACCCCTGGGTTGGGAAGATCCCCTGGAGAAGGAAATGGCAATCCACTCCAGGACTATTGCCTGGAAAATCCCATGGACAAAGGAGCCTGGTAGGCTGCAGTCCATGGGGTTGCAAAGAGTCGGACACGACTGAGCGACTTCACTCACTCACTCCTGCATTGCAGGCAGGTTCTTTATCAACAGAACTATCAGGGAAGCCCTTCTGTACTCATTCATGTATACCAAATATGGTGATGGTGATGATGATGATGAAAATATTGATGGTAGTGATGATAATTCTAAAAATCTACTCCAGTCAGGAATATAGGCTTCGGCATAACTAGAATATACAGAAAGTTCATGACCAATTCTTTATACTTACACCTGTGGTCTTATTTTACTTTCTAGGCTGATTAGAGTCCATAGTATATCTATTTGCTTTGAGAATTGATTGGCTGCCTTGAATCTCTAATCTTCTCTCTCCTAAAAGTAGTGAAAGTAATTTTGACATGACAGTGTCTTCTGTAACGGAGTGAGAGTCAAAAGAAGCAGTTCAGCAACCCCTCATTGTCCCTAAAAGCTAAACCATGTTTCTGTCACTCTGAGAGATGCAAGTGGCCAAGGAGAAAGCAGCCCATGACCTTTTCACCATCAGTCCCCTGAACTGTGGGCATCCCTTTCCTCATCGTTACAAGCACATCCTTACAAGTACATCTGGTTTCCAAGTGAAATACTCCCAGGTTCTTGAGTAATTCACAAACCAGTCATGGCATTTGAGTCAGATAACTGTATGTTCAGCTTTTTTGATGCAATTTCTCTTTTGATTACTAATGAGAAGGCATTGAAAAGGAAAGGGAAGGTTATTGAACAACCAGAGCAAAATGTTCATCACTAATTGTCTGAAAGCCTGATGAGCTAGCATCCTGATTAGCACAGGCCTGGAAAAAGCACAGAGTAAAAACTGGACATTTATTCTTCAGTTAGAAAGCTGAATAATTACTGCCTCCCAGATACCCTGGGGAGCAGCACTTCAACTTTATCACTCCTTGAGCAGAAAAGTAATTTAAAAGACGAAGAAGTGCCCATTTAGGGTCTAGGAACAGAGCCTCAAATGCTCCAGTGTGGAAGGCGCTTCTGACTTTTTTTTTTTTTTTTGCTTTTATCGCTTAATCAAATTAGTCTCCTGCTGAGGTAAAAACAAAAAGAGCAGTTCACAAAATTATATATGCAATGTTATCTCAATTATTGTTAAATGTGCACAGTATTTTTAGAAGAGAAGAAAACACCACAAACACTCACTGTGGTAAATCTTTGAGGATGCCATTATGAATATTTTATCACTTTCTTTTCAATCCTTTTGTGTTTTCCATGTTTTCTACAGTGAGCCTATATTTTAGTATTTTATCAGTAATGGTTTTAATATATGTTGACTACCTATAATGTACATGACACTATGCCAAGAAAATTGCATATATTATTTCATTTTATTCTACAGAAAGGGGCAAAGAAGAACCTATGTAGGAAGTATTAGCACCATTAGATAACTTGCCAGGGATCACTTTCCTGGCATATGGTAGAGCTGGGTTCAAAACTAAGTCTACACAATTTAATTCTGCCCCCCATGGACAAGTTTCACAACCAGAGAAAAGGGGCTATTCTAAAAACAGTATCTGCTAAAACAAAATTCAGCTGCGTAAATTTTAAAGATCTTCTTGGCTTTATTCAATGATTCATGAATTGGGCAGTATCCAGTCTAGCAGACAAAAAGGAGCTCAGAAGAGCTGTACAAAATAAAAGGCTTTAATAGGCAGAAAGGAGCAGATCTAAGGAAGTTATACAAGGCAAAAAAGAGGATTGGTCACAGCAAGCTAACTTTCCTTTAGGGAACAGGGGACTATCACACTGATTACCTAACCAGTGCCGATCAGGCAATTCCTGATTGACAGGTTTAAGATTCCATTTCTGGGAGAGCTGAAGCTATAATTAAGTCTAGGTTTGGTGATGTGGGGCTTAGCATAAGCGACTCCATTTGGGGGCCCCTTGTGTTCTTTCTTCATAGTATCTGAGACAGTAAAAAGAGTGGAATCAACCTGTGTAAAGCAAGCTTCCTAAAATGCAAACTAAACAATATACCTAGAGAGGATAAAAATCAGTAAAAATAATTTTTTCATTTTTTAACAAATATTTATTTAGCTCCTCGGGTCTTAGTTGCAGCACTCAGGATCTTAGATCTTTCGCTGTGGCATACAAACTCTTAGCTGTGGTATCTAGGATCTAGTTCATTGACCAGGGTTTGAACCCAGGCCCCCGCACTGGGAGTGTGGAGTTTTAACCACTGGACCACCAGGGAAGTCCCTATCTCAGTTTTACTCAAGGTCAATTGCCAGATATTCAGTGGTCTTACAGTATGAAAATGCCTATTTGCCATCCACACACTTGATACAGTGCCTGGAAATCAGTAGTCATCGCAGGTAGATTCTGCAAGCACTTACTAAATAATAGCTGTCAATATTTGAAAGCACTACTTGCCTGATTATTCAACATTTCAATTCAAGTCAGTACTAAAAATAGATAAAGTTTTCTACCACCAATCAGTTTTGTGAAAGATAAATAGAGAAGTCTTTGATGCCTGGGAAGGCTGAGAATAACATTTGTTAGTGAAACAGAGAACATGTTGGTGAGAACTGAAATGAAAACCACTGCTCAGTATATTAGGAATAGATATGTGGATGTATTAAGCAGAGTCCAATATGTCCTAGGGTATCAAGAGTGACCTCATGGTCTCTTGGTTCCTATAGCAAGAAAGATATAAAATAACCTATATTTCTTCTAAGGTTCCCATGAGGAATATCTTGACTGTCCCATTCCCGTTGGCCAGGCATTCTAAATCCCTACTGACCTAGAGCAGATTAAAAATTATAGCACATAGATGAAATTTATGTGACAGCCTCATGAATCATTTTTCTCACCTCAGTGACCTTCGTCCCCCGAATGCCATTTTTTGTAAAGTGTATCAACACTAGAGAATTTAACAGGTTGTCTTCATTTTGCTTATTTCTCCAAAATCCTGCTCTACAAACTTTTTGGCCTTTCAGCCACAGAAATTATTTCTCAGGGATACATAAAAGTGCCAATGTTACCAGGCAGTCTGATGATGCATGGCCTACTTCTTGCTAGAGCAAAGGCGATGGAGAAGGTATTGCTTTGAATCAAATACTGACACGGGGCCAAAAACTGTGGCATGTAATGCATTCTCCAATGGAATAGGTTACAAATGTGTGGGGAGTTCTGACGATGCATGCATGAGATGTATACCGCATGTCAGGAAGGCCAATTCGAACTTTAAGATGAGAATTTGAAGAACCTCTCAGAACTGTACTCATGTTAGCTAAATTGGGATTTTTAATTAAAATGCATTGCATATATGTTTGAGGCACTTACGGGCAGCAATGAGGGAACATGTTTCTCCTCCATTTGGCTAATTTCTGTTTATCCGTCAGAACTGTCTTCAAGAAGCTCTTGGCGATCCCCATCGCATCCTCAACATCAGCACCCACAACTGCTACCACAACCATACTATTTCCTTTACCACTTAACAACTACCGCCACCACCACTACAGCCCGATCTAAGCCTGTGCACATCTCTGAATGCGGCTATATCACACTACATTTGTTTGGTACTGGCTATTCTCTCACTGGACTTCCCTCAGGGGTGGCTCAGGGCTAAAGAACCCACTTGCCAATGCAGGAATCCCTGGGTCGGGAAGATCCTCTTGAGAAGGAAATGGCAACCCACTCCAGTATTCTTGTCTAGGAAATCCCATGGAGAGAGGAGCCTGGCAGACTACAGTCCATGGGGTCGCAAAAGAGTCAGACACAACTTAGTGACTAAACAACAACATTCTCTCACTAGCCTTATTTTTTGGTGTCAGGGACTGCTTTTCTTATCTTGCCCCCCACCCTAGTGCCTGATAAAGAGCCTACTTAGAGTAGGTCTTCAACAAATGTCTGCTGGATGAAAAAGATAAAAACAGAAATACTGTAAAGAAATGCTTGCAATATGGAGTGTCTTCTTTTTAACAAATTATAGCCAGATTCTCGCAGTGCAAGAATTACCTAGTAACTTCATTACTTCTTTCCAGCCACTAAGGATCACTAAAGAAGCAATTTACTGAATGATACTCTAGTGACCAGAAAGAGGTAATGTGGCTAATTCCAAAAGAAGTTTTTCATGCAGAGTTTGCCCACAGGAAAAATATGGCTAAATGCTTTTTAAGACCACAGATTGGTGAGCACTAAATTAACTCAGCAGTCTATGTCTCTGCTGACTGCCTGAGAAGTTCATATACGGTAGGTGTCACCTGTTGGAAGACAGTTTTGAAAATCTGTTGAAAAAAAAAATCCCACTCTTCCATTACCTTTGTGGCTTAGCTGGATTTCTATACATAGAAATTCAGGCTGGACTCTAACAAGGGTTTTTTAATTGCTCACAAATGACCCTTGAACAATAAAGGAAAAAAAATCTAAAGTTATTTTGTTCATTTCTAAAGATTGTCCCTTTTCTTTGTGAGACTTGCATATATTTTAAAGACAAAGGAGGAAACAGGAAAAAGAGTGGAAGTTAGGCAGAGAAATAGGGAGAGGTAAAACTTTAAAAATGTATGTGTGTGTGTGCACACGCGCGCACGTACAAGCCCAACATCGCATCAGCTATTATTCCCCAAAACCACAAGTTTGGAATCTACTCATTTGCTCTGCTTCTAACTCTACCACTAACAATGTGACATTAAGCATGTTAATTTTACTCCTGTTCCTTTTCTGTAAGTCTGGGGCACAGTGTTGTTTATCCAAAGGTTCCTTCGTGTTCTATGATTTTATAGGCTTCTACAAATAAGCATTGAGTATTCTGTTTTCTCAGCTCTCTGCCTCCCTTTATTAGAAAGCCAAAGGTCCGGGTGAAGAAAAGTGCTGCCAGTGAGCACCTAGCCAGGGATCTCAGAGGTTGCTGTTTAATATTTTTTAACTCACACAGTGAAAGAAAAGTGGCTTTATTCTGCTGCCAACTTGAGGAGTTATAGGCACCATAACTAGGTTTGAATTTTAAGTCCTTTATCAATCAAATTCCCCCAGGGTTTAGTGCTGATCTCATTCCAATAATTCAATACCTTCCCACAAAAAGAAAATACGAAAGACCAAAGACAAGAGTTACGTGGTCCTCCAGACTGTCACTGTCACCTATCCCTTTAGTCAGTGTGCTCCCAGAGAAAAGATACATGTAGGCCAGGAAATACAGAAATACATGGAGTAGCAAAATACAAATAAGTTCACACATCTATTCATTTACTATCCAGCATTCACCAGGGAGGAGAGTTGAACCAGTTTTCACTCCAGCCCTTTTCTCAAATCAGAGAACAAACGTGAAGAAAGAGAGGAGGGGAAATGCGGCAGAGAAGAAACGCAAAAGTTGATCTTAATTATGTGCACCACATATGATCTTGCTTTTGTATTTCATTTATTTACTTTGTTGTTGCTTTTCTACTGGGTTGGCTGAAAAGTCCATTCAAGTTTTTCCCTTGAAAGTCAGCCCCTTGGAACAGGACTGAGCATTACTTTCCCACCTGGCTATACCCTTGTACCCTTAGATGCGCTTCCTTGGTGGCTCAGACAGTAAAGAATCTGGCTGCAATGCAGGAGACCCAGGTTCAATCCCTGGGTTCGGAAGATGCCCTAGAGAAGGAAATGGCCATCCACTCCGGTATTCTTGCCTGGAGAACTCCACGGGCAGAAGAGCCGGCCCGGCTATATAGCCCATGGAGTTGCAAAGAGTTGGACATGACTGAGCCACTAACGCATGTCACATACCCTTATGTATGTGATCCTTCAAAGCTTATTTTCTACAAGATATTAAATAACTTGAAACTCCTAACTGTTGAGCTTTTTATACACTCAGTGCACCCATTTATAATATTATCAATAGTAGGTTAGAAGTAATGAACTTAGGAAAATATTTACCAGGGATGCGAGACAATAAATTCTCCTATTGGTTATGTGTATTATTCTCTATAACAATGTTTTTATAATGGAAAAACATAAATACATCTCTCGTAATAATAGAGCTTTAAAGCTTTCAGTCTCTCAAAAGAGGGGATGTTTTTCATCCCTATTTCCCAATATGAGCAAAGGATTCCCTGAGGCACATGAAATTAACCCAGCAATAAACTAGTGATGTGCAAGTATAACAGCTCTCTGAATAAAAAAGCCCTGATTTGTAGTATTTGTGACAGGATGTAATTTCTATGATAAAAATATTCCTACCATGGCAAGTTAAAGCTACCAAAGTTTTAACAACTTGCAAATACTTGATTACTGGAAAATAAATTCTGAGAGCCAGTGCAAGTCAATATAAGTCAGTTCCAGCTCACCAGCATCACATAAAAATAAAATTTAAGATTTCCTTTCAGAAAGTAAACTCATCTATTCAAATAACTTGAATAAGTCAATCAGACTCTACAGTTTCCTCCTTCTAGATTTTCAAATTCTGATTTCCTAAAAAACGTCACCAAAATACCCTGTCAAAGAGCAATGCTGAGTTTATTGCTTATTAAGTTATGGGAGGGGCTTCCCAGATGGCTCAGTGGTAAAGAATCCGCCTGCCAATGCAGGAGATGTGGGTTTGATCCTTGGGTCAGAAAGATGCCCTGGAGGAGGAAATGGCAACTCACTTCAGTATTCTTGCCTGGGAAATCCCATGGACAGAGGAGACGGGTGGGCTACAGTCCATGGGTGGCAAAGAGTTGGACATGACTAAGCACTCTGGTGGCTCACACAGTAAAGCGTCTGTCTACAATGCAGGAGACCTGGGTTCGATCCCTGGGTCGGGAAGATCCGCTGGAGAAGGAAATAGCAATCCATTCCAGTACTATTGCCTGGAAAATCCCATGGACAGAGGAGTCTGATAGGTTACAGTTCATGGGGTCCCAAAGAGTTGGACACGACTGAGCAACTTCACTTTCATTTTTCAAGCATGCACGCAAGGTATAGGAGATCACCCCCTTGAAAGATTCTTGGTAGCATTTCAGAGAGAAGAGGGCAAGTGCAAGCTGTTTAAAAGATTTTTAGGATCTGGTTTAGGCAGGTATTTTTCCTTTTATAAAGGCAGGAGAGGGGGAGTTTGATTAGGATAGGTCAAGTTTTTGACATAATAGTTTAGGACTGGTGAACACAGCAAGGAAAGGTTTCAAGTGAATCTTGTAGGAAAAAACATGGCTCAGACCGTAAATAATCTGCCTGAAATGTGGGAGACCTGGGTTCAATCCCTGGGTGGGGAAGATCCCCTGGAGAAGGAATGGCTACCCACTCCAGTATTCTTGCCTGTGATATCCCATGGACAGAGGAGCTTGGCGGGCTACAGCCCATGGGTCACAAAGAGCTGGACACAACTGAGCGACTAACACTTTCACACACACATCATCCTGAAAAGGAATATTTATTCTGATGAGGGTATACTGAGGAGTCTAGTGTTCAGATTCGTGGGTTTGGGGAATGTTTCTGAAAAAAATAAAATGACTTGCAACTTTCTCTTTCTGGGCAAGAATTTCATAGAATCTTAAAAATCATCCTAACAAAGTCTGTCAAATAGTAAAGTTACTTTGATGAACACAGTCAAATAATAATGTTCTCCATGGTTATACCAGATTTTGACTGCCAGAACCAAAGGTCCATGAACCTGGAGGCTTCTCTATATGCAAACTAGTGATTTTCCTGTCAAGATTAGGAAGGGGCCATTGATTTTTTATGCCCACATCATGGGGATATACAGAGTTGATGAATACTTTGAAGACACCCACAGAAGCCTGACAAGTATTCTGGAGCTTCAAAATGTAGGAAGAATATCAGGGTGCAAGAAAGTTAAGCATTTTCCAGGCTGGACATGGAACAACAGACTGGTTCCAAATAGGAAAAGGAGTACATCAAGGCTGTATATTGTCACCCTGCTTATTTAACTTATATGCAGAGTACATCATGAGAAATGCTGGACTGGAAGAAACACAAGCTGGAATCAAGATTGCTGGGAGAAATATCAATAATCTCAGATATGCAGATGACACCAACCTTATGGCAGAAAGTGAAGAGGAACTAAAAAGCCTCTTGATGAAAGTGAAAGTGGAGAGGGAAAAAGTTGGCCTAAAGCTCAACATTCAGAAAATGAAGATCATGGCATCCTGTCCCATCACTCCATAGGAAATAGAAGGGGAAACAGTGGAAACAGTGTCAGACTTTATTTTTGGGGGCTCCAAAATCACTGCAGATGGTGATTGTAGCCATGAAATTAAAAGACACTTACTCTTTGGAAGAAAAGTTATGACCAACCTAGACAGTATACTCAAAAGCAGAGACATTACTTTGCCGACTAAGGTCCATCTAGTCAAGGCTATGGTTTTTCCTGTGGTCATGTATGGATGTGAGAGTTGGACTATGAAGAAGGCTGAACGCCAAAGAATTGATGCTTTTGAAATGTGGTGTTGGAGAAGACTCTTGAGAGTCCCTTGGACTGCAAGGAGATCAGCCCTGGGATTTCTTTGGAAGGAATGATGCTAAAGCTGAAGCTCCAGTACTTTGGCCACCTCATGTGAAGAGTTGACTCATTGGAAAAGACTCTGATGCTGGGAGGGATTGGGGGCAGGAGGAGAAGGGGATGACAGAGGATGAGTTGGCTGGATGGCATCACTGACTCGATGGGCGTGAGTCTGAGTGAACTCCTGGAGTTGGTGATGGACAGGGAGGCCTGGCGTGCTGCAGTTCATGGGGTCGCAAAGAGTCAGGCACGACTGAGTGACTGAACTGAACTGAACTGAACTGTAATCAGAAAATTCACAGGTAGTCTTTCCACAGAAATGTTGCAAAATATCTACCACAGCCCTTTCTCTTCTTTGTGATACATACTAATCTCCTTTAAAATACAGATTTCTCAACATAGAGTCCCACTAACACATTGTCTCTGACATTTTAGTGAGAATAAATTATTTTATTCATTGGTTCAGTCCATCAATCATTCAATCCAAAAATCAAGTGCCTATTAGCTTTGAAGTATGTTATCACCAAGATGGACATAGTTTTTATAAATATATTCGATTAAAGGGGAAAAATAAGGGATAGTATTGACATTGGTTACAAAATCTCCACTGCTCGTGAACTTTCCATTTTAAAATTTCTTAACAGGCATGAAAGAGGCAACAATATATCAGCCTTATAACTAAAGTCTCTTTAGTTGTGTCTGACTCTTTGTGATCCTATGGACTACAGCCTGCCAGGCTCCTCCATCCATAGGATTCTCCAGGCAAGAATACTGGAGTGGGTTGCAATTTCCTCTTCCAGGGGATCTTCCCAATCCAGGGATCAAACGCACATCTCTCATGTCTCCTGAATTGGCAGGTGGGTTCTTTACCGACTAGGCCACCTGGGAAGCCCAGCCTGCCCTTAAATAGGGATCTCGTAAACTTACTTCAGGCTTCCCAGGTGACACTAGTGGTAAAGAATCTGCCTACCATTGCAGGAGACGCAAGAGATGCAGACTCAATACCTGAGTTGGGGAGATCCCACGGAGTAGGAAATGGCAACCCATTCCAGTATTTTCGCCTGAAGAATCCCATGGACAGAGGAGGCTGGCAGTCTACAGTCCACGGGGTCATAAAGAGTCAGACACGACTGAGCAACTGAACTACCACCACCGTACTTACTTCAGTACAGAATACTGCCTTATTCATTAGCCTAAAATGCATAAAGTCTAGGTATATTGTTAACATGGAAAGATATAGGAATATTATCATCCCTATCATGTTTTATGGGCACCCTCCAATACTTTGGCCACCTGATGCGAAGAGCTGACTCATTTGAAAAGACCCTGATGCTAGGAAAGATTGAGGGCAGGAGGAGAAGGGGACGACAGAGGATGAGATGGTTGGATGGCATCACCAACTCAATGGACATGGGTTTGGGTGGACTCTGGGAGTTGGCGATGGACAGGGAGGCCTGGCGTGCTGCGGTTCATGGGGTCGCAAAGAGTCGGACACGACTGAGCGACTGAACTGAACTGACAGAAACAGTGAAAGTGATTTCAAAAACTTCTGTAAGAAGAGGCATAAAATTATGATATAAATGAAAAGATTATTATTAATTTTTCACTAAAGGTGCCTCCTTTTCCCATTTTTCTGATAAAATCAAGTCACTATTTATTCCACTTTTTCCTTTATTAATTTGAGGCACCTTCCATTTAGCTACCTGCTCTTATAATTAGATGCATGTCAGTCTCTGCTGACAATTGAAATAACATACTGAGAGTTTCCCCTCATAAATATACTCCTTCTGAATAAAATTGTACTTTTTTTAGATTACTTCATGTTCCCTCTTTGTGCCCCACGAGACATTGGGAATACTTTTACTCCGCCCCCTCCAGGCCAATTCTTGCTTTTGTGAGATAGTTTGCTACATTTTTGTGCTTTTTTTATTCTAGACTATTATTAGACTTTTCTTGTAGTAGATGCCTTCCATTTCAAGAGTCTAGATTCAGCTCCTAACATTATACACTTCCAGGCAACTTATAATTTTCTATTCAATGGATAATTTAAATTGATTCTCCCTGCTTTCTTTCTTTATCCTCCCTTATCTTACTTTCTGATATGGTTCATTTCTTGTTTAATTGGAGTCTTTTACCAAGTAGTCTTCTGAGATGGAATACACAAGGGATAACTGAAGCTCCTTATACAAAACTCAAACTTATGGGCATATCATACCTGATTAAATGAGATTTATTTTCAGATATGACACTACAGATATAGATTCAGGTGCATAATTTGTCCAGTTATATTCTGGTGAAAAGGAGAACAGATTTTTACTGAAGCTCTATAAATAATATTATTGTTATTAAAGAGAGAACACTAAATAGAAGCATTTCTTAATTCTAAATGGTCAATTTTATATATATATATATGAAACAATGAAACATTAAAAATTCAAACTATATTTCAAACAAATAACCACAATTTAATTTCCTTATCAGTTTGTCTAGTCCCACACTTTTATTCCACTGGATCCAAGGCCAAATAATCTTCTTTCATCATAATATCTGCTTCAAGACTGGAAAAAGTCCTGTAATTCCTAACAGCCCACTGGTAAAATCTGAAAGTCCCCTAAGCACTGTAGAGCTTAGAAGTACATATTCAAGTATCTGTTCTTTAAAGTGTCAATATAGTATGTGATAGAGTCCATCACCCATGAGACTCTACAACTGCCCCTCTTTGTTGAGGACTTATACTAGTCTGTAGTAAATAGGAAAGTCTTTAGACAAACATCCAAGGGGAGCTGAAACTTGTTCAATAATGAAACTGAATGACTGGTCAACAATGCAGGGACTAATAGTATCAGAATGGAGGAAAATAGTATTCTCTAATGAAGTATAGTACATAACCATTTCATAAGGGTTTGATCATTGTTTTTCCTGCAAATAGAAATAATGAGAGCACCAATAAATCTCAAGGGCTTTCTCACAAAGTGCACAATTTCTGAAATATTTATCTTAATAATATCTTACCTATACAAACTTAACAAGGGAAGAGTCAGCATGTGTTCTGATTTAACAATTACTCCATATAGTTTTTACAGTCATGTTAAATTAATTGTGAAATATGGAACATACTAAACACTCATAATTATTTCTAGCATTCTTAGAGGTATAAAGGTAAGGTACAAATATAAGGTAAAATAATATATCTTTTTTATCTTCCAGGGCCCTCTGTTAATTCTCAAATAGTTTTAGATGTAAAAGACATACTGATTTATTTTTCTAGTTTTAGGGTCTAAGTCAAAAGAGTTATTAGAAGAGCTTTGAAGACTTAATTAAGATAACATTATGGATAGTGTGAACTAGTACTTGCCTATCTATTTAATTGAAGTGTCAATAAGGTATTTTTTTTTATTATTACTTTGGTTTTTTTTTTTAGTTTTTTATTTTTTAAATTTTAAAATCTTTAATTCTTACATGTGTTCCCAAACATGATCCCCTCTCCCACCTCCCTCCCCATAACATCTCTCTGGGTCATCCCCATGCGCCAGCCCCAAGCATGCTGTATCCTGCATCAGACATAGACTAATAAGGTATTTTAAAATAACATCAAGTAGGGTATATTGGGCTTCCTTGGTGGTTCAGCAGTAAAGAATCCTGCAGGAGACTTGCAGGAGACATGGGTTCAATCCCTGGGTCGGTAAGATCCCCTGGAGAAGGAAATAGCAACCCGCTCCAGTATTCTTGCCTGGAGAATCCCATGGATGAAGGATTCTGGCAGGCTACGGTCCATGGAATCATAAAAGATCAGACCTGAGAGGCTAAACAATAAACAGAATGACATGATTATAAGGAGTTTTGATTCTTTCACAAGTGAAGGATCTTTGTTCCTTATTTTTGTTCTTTTAAAAATAATTAAGGACATTACTAAAAAAACAAAGTCAATACAGAACAGAAAAAAATACTCTGATGAGATACAGAGCCTCTATTATTTGAATAGATTTGACAGAGGATACACAAAAACATTTTTCAATCTCTTGTTAAGATTAATTTATTATTTTAATAGAAAGCTAAATTCTAATTTTTCATTAATATATTTGAAAGTAAAAGATTCACAAGCCCCTTTTCATTCCTTCAATTATCCCATAACCAAATTCTTCAAAATTGAACAAATTTGCCAAAAATTTAATACATCATAGCTTCTTTTCAGACTAAACTATTATAATTCAAGGCAAATAAAATCACTTTCCTCAAATTCTCAACAACTTGCTCTACATGCTCAGATTTTTGTCCTTCGCTGTGCTCTCTTGAGAATATTCTGGGACAAACTAGCACCCTTTAATGTGGAATTAAATCACTCTCCTTTTTTCTTGAAAAAACAAAAGTACATATACAGTTTCATTTTTCTCACACTGCGGCTCCTACTATACTTTCAAGCATCCATATTAATTATCGCTTTTAACTAAAATAACTTCTACTTCACAGAGCAAACTGGAAGATAGAAAACTGAGAAATGTATCATACTTGAGAATTTTATCAGTCATACAAAACTCATGAATACTAATTACAAAACTTTTTTCACATGCACACTTCCTTTACACTGTCATAAGTAACAAAAATAGAACATTCATTAATAGGAATACTCCTAAGATGTAGCAACACTACAGTGTATCAAAGTCAGATGCAAAAGTATATGAACTTGAAATTATGCTTAGTAATCCACGTTTCAGTCTCAATAGTACTTATAAATTATCTGTGTGTCTATTGATTATCTTCTAAATAACAGGTTTTTAAAATTCCAATATTTTAAGTTACCTACCAATCTTGGAAATGATGTTCAAACTGACACACTGCAAATATAATTATAGCTGTAAAAATGTTTGTCAGAATTGTGAAAACAAATTTATAATTTTATAATCTTAAGCACTATATATCTATAATATTAATTTATTTGGTTAATAATCCAGAGTAATGGGTTTAGGAAGTTTATATTAAACTAGTCTCCTTATGAGAAGACATATCCAAATTATGTTTTTAAAAATACACTGTATTATAATGAACACTGATAAATAAACATTTATTAAATCAGTATAATTCATCCAAAGATTCACTTTCATTATGTAAACTTTGGTTCTTAATATGCTTCTAAGCTTGCAGTTTCTGTAAGAGAGATTTTTTCCCTCATATGCCCAGTGCATTTAAAGTGATAAAAGGTTAGTTATTTATTTTTCTATGAATTCTAGGAATATTTAATTTATATAAGCATTTGTTCATCTCTAAAAACCAATCAGAACACAGTTCCTCAAACTTACTATACAATGTAATCTAATTTATTAATATCTTCCAGAAGTAAGAAAATATATCACATTCACACACAAGAGGTAAAGGTTTTTCTGAATTACAAACACACAGCTTTTAGCCCAGCTACACAACTTCAACTGCAGGTCAAAAGCAAACCCAGAAAGTCAAAAGTTCATCAGTCTAGATTTCAAGAGCCATTCATTACTCTTCCCAATGGTCACCAAATATTTTTCAACTGATTTGAGCTCACAAGTAGGAAAACACGAAAAGATCCCAATCGATCAAACCCCCCACTCTTCAGAGACTAGATCTCCATCATCCATTGACAGAGATCACCAATGGTCAGGCCATAAAACCAAGTTCCCAACCACTGCTGCCACCAATGCGGAATGACTTTACTGAGCATGAAGAATTGATGCTTTTGAACTGCGGTGTTGGAGAAGACTCGAGAGTCCCTTGGACTGCAAGGAGAGCCAACCAGTCCATCCTAAAGGAAATCAGTCCTGAATATTCATTGGAAGGACTGATGCTGAAGCTAAAACTCCAATACTTTGGCCACCTGTTGCAAAGAACTGACTCATTTGAAAAGACCCTGATGCTGGGAAAGATTGAAGGTGGGAGGAGAAGGGGATGACAGAGGATGAGATGGTTGGATGACATCACCAATTCAATGGACATGAGTTTGAGTAAACTCCGGGAGTTGGTGAGGGACAGGGAGGCCTGGTGTGCTGCAGTCCATGGGGTTGCAAAGAGTCAGACATGACTGAGCCACTGAACTGAATGACTGACTGACCATGCAGGAACTGGAAAAAGTAAAACCACAAAATCAAGAAAGAGAAATCTGAAGAAGCAGAGCATCTGCAAAAGCTAAACTTCTATTGCTGCTTGACATTTACTCCAGGGGGCAAGAAAAGAATGCTTGAGCATAAGCATCTCCAGGTGACTTCAAAGAAGCAACCGTTTCAGCTGAGTGCGCTTGGGCATTTCAATGGAGAATCTCCAAAACTGTTACAAGCATCATTTTCAAAAAGGTAAAACCACAATTCTAATATAATAGGAGCACTTGCCAATGTTTTTTTAACTCACTAAAAATAAGAGAAACAGTAAACTCTTTGAAAGAGGAGAGAGAGAGCAATTCGGTGAGGATTCAGGAAGGTAGGCAGAAAGAAAGAGACAAAAAGGAATGTAAAGATAAAATTGCTGAGTTAGATGCAAAACTGCTTTATGTCTTACAGAGTCATAAACTATATCCCTTGGCAGGTGCCTGTTTCATGAAACAGAAATTATTTTCATCTCTACCAGACAAAATCTGCATATTAATTTCAGCCACTACAGACTTATAGAATATTTTAGTCAATAAAAAGTCAAGCCTAGCCCTGCACAGAGAAAGCACCCAATAATCCCTTTGTCATAGTCCAAGTTTGGGACCATTTTTTTCTAAGAATTCAAGAATTTCTACCATACCTCAATATATCCTTTTTTATGTACCCTACTGAAATCTGGGGAGCACTTTCAGAGTACAGACTTAGGTTTAGGTCTTTTTTCAAATCAGGGACAGTTAGCCCACAATGCTGTGTGCAGCCACTGGGAGGAGGGCATGAGGATGGAGATTGTTCTTAAAGTAAGCAGAAACGTGTGAAAATTGAACTGTTTGACTAGAAAGGATAAACCATGTCATATTTAGCTTGAAATAAGCAAAGTGCTCATGTCTAGACTCCCTTCTCCACCGCCAAATCTCAGACTGGCATTAGAACCAAGTTATCCTCTCTGAGTGATTTGTTCATTCACTCAGTGAACTTGTTTACCTGGGTTCTTTAGTTATTTTGTTATCCTTCAGAGGGTAGGATATTTATAGAATGGGTCAAGTCCAAAGCCACATTGAGTCAGAAGAGAACTTTTGGTAAAATGAGAGGAAAGTTAGAACTTAGGTTTCTACAAAATGAAGAGGCTGTTTGGATTTTTTGTTTGTTTGTTTGTTGCTTTTTTGCTTTTGATTTTTCTCATACCTGCTGCAAAAAAAAATGAACCCAGGGGCTGCCTTGCAATGGGACCATCTCCTAAGGATGCCTTAAACCAGCACTTCTGTAGGCCTTAGATCAAATCATTCTCCTCTCTGACTTTAGTAGTCTAACTTGGGTGTCTTTTCTTTCCTTTTTACCCACTGTGTACATGAGTTTAGAAGACAGATACCAGTTAGGACTCTGGGCTATGTTTTAGGGGTTGTGGTTCCTAGCATGCTTGTTAAAGTTTACCTCAACCACTTAAGTCTGACTGCTGGATAAGAAAAACATTTTTGTGGCATATTGTGATACAGCTCAGCTCCCAAGGAAAGTAAATTTAAGTTTGGAATTAAACCTCCAGCTATTTACAATTTATCTGTACCTGAATTTATCTTTTACCTATCACCTTTGCAATCTGGTGCAGAGGTGGGAGACTGATTACTAATGATACTGTACTTAAGATAATGGGCCTGGCTTTATAGAGGTGGAGAATAACACATTCTTTGAGATTACATAAGGCAGCTCGAATGGCCCCAGAAGATTTTACTGCTTCAAAAGAAGAGACAAACTTAAAGCATTGTCAATATCGTTAGAACCTTGCAATGGGTTTGAAGATTTTCCTGTCTTGTTCCTATTTGATATCCATAATTATTCAAAGATGCAATAAGAAAACAAACCTTACTAAATATTTAAATGGTAGCTTGAGTCTACTTCTTTTCCTTTACAAACAAAAAACACTGCTTGCTATTACTTTGACTGACTTATAACTTTAATATCATTTCACTGTTTTATAAAAATACAAAAACATAAGGAAGGATATAAAAGTTATCCATAGTCTCTGTAACTAGAAGTAACCTCTGTTAGCATTGTGCTGAATTCATACATATATGCATAAAACTAATGAGTTCAATCGTATCTATATATTCATTTTACTAAATGATTTAGACAATGTAGAGCTAGTTTTTAAGTAACACAAACTTTTTTCAAAACCCTATCTGAATTTATATTTTTTCTAATTACAAAATCTAAGAGTAACATAAGTTTTAGTTTAACATTCCTCTACTTCCCAATTCTTACCAGTACTGCCCAAGATTAAGTACCTAAAATATTATCAAATTGTTTTTCATTCTGTCAGTTCAGTTCAGTCACTCAGTCATGTCCGACTCTTTGCGACCCCATGAATCGCAGCACACCAGGCCTCCCTGTCTATCACCAACTCCCAGAGTTCACTCAGACTCACGTCCATCAAGCCAGTGATGCCATCCAGCCATCTCATCCTCTGTTGTCCCCTTCTCCTTCTGTCCCCAATCTCTCCCAGCATCAAAGTCTTTTCCAATGAGTCAACTCTTCCCATGAGGTGGCCAAAGTACTGGAGTTTCAGCTTCAGCATCATTCCTTCCAAAGAAATCCCAGGGCTGATCTCCTTCAGAATGGACTGGTTGGATCTCCTTGCAGTCCAAGGGACTCTCAAGAGTCTTCTCCAACACCACAGTTCAAAAGCATCCAATTCTTCGGCACTCGGCCTTCTTCACAGTCCAACTCTCACATCCATACGTGACCACAGGAAAAACCATAGCCTTGACTAGATGGACCTTAGTCGGCAAAGTAATGTCTCTGCTTTTGAACATGCTATCTAGGTTGGTCATAACTTTTCTTCCAAGGAGTAAGCGTCTTTTAATTTCATGGCTGCAATCACTATCTGCAGTGATTTTGGAGCCCCCAAAAATAAAGTCTGACACTGTTTCCACTGTTTCCCCATCTATTTCCCATGAAGTGATGGGACCAGATGCCATGATCTTCTATTTAAATTCCAAGCTCAACTCTGAATGTTGAGCTTTAAGCCAACTTTTTCACTCTCCACTTTCACTTTCATCAAGAGGCTTTTTAGTTCCTCTTCACTTTCTGCCATAAGGCTGGTGTCATCTGCATATTTCACTTTAAATTTTTATTCTTTTATTTCATTTGAGTAACAATTTAAAATAATTACTTGGGCTTCACTCTATACATATATCTGACATTAGTGCTCTCATCACAGTCCTTTAGGACAATCTAACTTTTTTTAATTGATGTATAGTTGATTTCCAAAGTTGTGCTAGTTTCTGGTACATAGCAAAGTGATTCAGTTATACATATACATATTTTTCCTATTCTTTTCCATTATGGTTTATTATACGATACTAAATAGAGTTCTCTGTGCTATACAGTAGGATCTTGTGGTTCATCTAATATTTTCTATATAGTAGTTTATATCTACTAATCCCAAACTCCTCATTTATCCCTCCCCACCCCTTTGGGCTTCCCTGGTGGCTCAGATGGTAAAGAATCTGCCTGCAATGGGAAAGACCCAGGTTAGATTCCTGGGTCAGGAAGATCCCCTGGAGAAGGGCATGGCAACCCACTCCAGTATTCTTAACTGGAGAATCCCATGGACAGAGGATCCGGGCGGGCTACAGTCCATGGGGTCGCAAAGAGTTGGACATGACTGAGCAACTAACACTCACACCACCCCTTTTCCCCTTTGGTGACCATAAATTTGTTTTCTATGTCTAAGAGTCTGTTTCTCTTTTGTCATTAAGTTCATCTGGGGGATTCCCCGGGGGTCCAGTGGTTAGGACTCCTTGCTTTCACTGCCGAGGGCATGGGTTTGATCCCTGGTCAGGAAACTAAGATCCCGCACACAGACAAAAAATAAAAATTAAAAAAAAATTTTTTGAGTCATATATAAGATAATCTATTTTATTTTCTTATCCTTAGAAGTATCTCTCATTTTTCTAGATTGATAACTTTGTTTTTCTACTGGAAATTCACATTTTCACCAGCATATACCTGATTTGTTTTATCTTCCTTGAAACATTTTCCTCAATCCATACTGTCAGGCATTTTTTTCAGACCCAGAAACTTTTCCTTACATATCTTTGATTATACACTTATTTATACTTTCTATTCATTTAGTCTCATCTTCAAGGATGCCAATTACTCATACATTCACTTTCTATTCCCCAAATCTATCATTTTTTCATTTTATTCTGCAGTATAAAATGGATTCTACATTAACTATCCCCAAAGTAGATTTTAATTCTGCAGGGGAGTTTTAATTTTTATGGATTCTTTTCTTAACATTGGCATATCTTTATCCACTCTCCCTTCAAATACTCTTTCACAGAACCCTTCTCTTTGCCTTTTCATAACTCAATGCAGGTATATTTTAAATTTCCTTCTTTTACTATGAAGACCTTTCACACATGCTTTTTTTTTTACACACCCAGTTTGCTCCAAAAGCAATTGAGAAGGTATCCCTCCCCTCTCCCCCAGGCGTTTTATATATTTATTTATTTGGGCTGTGCTGGTTCTTTCTTGATGCACAGACTACTCTCTGGTTGTGGGGCACGGGCTTCTCATTGCACTGGCTTCTCTTGTTGTGGAGCACGGACTCTAGGGTGCACAGGCTTCAGGAGTTGCAGCTCACAGGCACTAGAGCTCCAGCTCAGCAGCTGTGGCTCACGGGTTTAGTTACTCTACGGCATGTGGGATCTTCCCCTTCTGGGGAATCAAACCCATATCTCCATGTCTAGTTGGTCATCATGAAACATTAGAAACCTCTGTATATGTTTGGGGGTTTTAGGTTACTTTTTAGGAACCTGTTTAAGATGAAGGAGTATAAATAAGATAAAAATAATATCAAAAGTATGCATAATTCATTATCTTTTAGTCTGTCCTGGGTAATTTTATCAAATGAAATGGATAGCTCTTTCTATTTCTGTAGGCTGTTTCCTGTAATTTTTGCAATTAAAATAATGGCCAGTTCTCTCAACACTGCACCAGAAGTTAGGGGCCAAGTCTCAGTGAGTGTGGGTGTCCTGAACATTTGAGACTGTCGGGACTCGTAGAATCTCTGCTTAGCGGGACAGTATACCAACCTTTGGGCTGTGACTGAGTAATCCTTTGTGTGGTGAACAAGGTCACCAATAATGATCACAAAGGCCAACAGTGATGGGAAAAAACTGTTGTGGATGAGTTCAGTTGTTCATCTCTCCCTGACATGGTGAGTTGCTAAGCACTAGCTCAAACTTCTGTTTGAGACTTCCCTTAAATCTTAACCTTGATAGAATTTCCATCCTCTCCTCCAAGCATCCCCTGTCTTTAAGTTTCATCATGAATATGGTAGATGAAGGAAACAAATTTTCTGAAATTAATATAGACAGAATATTTTGTATTTCTTACTATGCTTCTTACTTATGCACAAGTGCATGAGTAAAAAGCAGAAGTTCCAAATAGAGATTCCAAGGGATTGATGAGCTGTTTACTTTCTCATGTCATCAATTATCATGGCCAATAAATCAATTGCACTGATTGGCTCCCTACAGCACTGTGTAGGATGCATTTCTTCATCCATTTACTGTTACTCTTTAATGATCATTATCTGGCCCGGTTCCAGTACCCAGTGAATCGGCAATGCTTCAAAAGTCAACTAGACTAAAATCTTTCTGCTTCTGTATTTTTCAAGTATCAGTGCATTCACTTAACTAACATCACTACCTTGTCTAACTTTTATTTTAAGCACTGTTCTAGACTTGTGGGGATTATATCATAGTCCTTGCTTTCATGACAGTATGTGAATAATTATCATTTGAGCTAGTGTTTAAAAACACTGCACAAGAAACACAGCAAAATGTCACAGAGATACAGAAGGAGGAATAAGTGCTTTCATCTGAGATTAGAGAACATTTCATAGAGGACTTAGTCCGTGAGTTTATCTATAAGAGTAAGTACAGATGACATTAAGAGATGATGGAAGGATGTTCCTAGGAAATAGAGTAGCATGGAAATGTATATGAGTATTTTTTTTAAAGGCAAGTAGCACAATTTGAGGGGTAGGGTAACTAAAGGTGGATAGAATAAGATGTAATTTTGGAAATGTAGGTTTGAAATAAGTCAGGAGAAACTTTGAGTGCGTTCCCGCTTAAAATGTTCAAATATCCTTTTGATCCCTCCAGAAAATAAAATAAACTTTGAAATTTTATTTAAATTCTATTTCCCAATTTTTCTATCTGAAAGAATTTCTTGTTTGCAAGGGAAATATTTTCAAAATCTACAGATTAAATGTCCTAAAATACCAATTGAGTGTTTTTTAAATAAATTGAAATTTCTCGTTTCACCAAGCACATTATATGTTAGAGAGCGACACCTAATGGTAATATGTTATTTTACAGCCAATTCTGTGATTCAGGAGAAAAGATAATAAAAAGAATAGAAAGGGGTTAGGCAAGCTCTCCCAGAAGAGAGAATTCCCTGGACTACAGTAAGGGCTGTGATGACCCTAAGGACAGTAAGAGGACATGGCAAGTGATTGCGAAGGGCCCCAAATTTCCTGAAAGTACTTAATGGAACATAAATTACTAGTCAGCATTTGGGATTCTCCATGCCTGTGTTCTGGATCTGCCAGAGGATAACAAGCCTAAAGTACTTTTATCTAAGAATAGTATAAGAGTGAAAATGTACATCTATATAATACTAGGTTCTTCAGATTCCCAGGAATTATAATGCATGATGCTTTCAAATCGTGGTGCTAGAGAAGAATCTTGAGAGTCCCTTGGACAGAAAGCAGATCAAACCAGACAATCCTAAAGGAAATCAACCCTGAATATTCATTGGGAGGACTGACGCTGAAGCTGAAGCTAAACTGCTTTGGTCATCTGATGCGAAGGGTCAACTCATCAGAAAAGACCCTGATGCTGGGAAGGATTGAGGGCAGGAGGAAAAGGGGGATGACAGAGGATGAGATGGTTGGATGACATCACTGACTCAATGGACATCAGTTTGAGCAAACTCTGGGAGATAAAGGACAGGAAAGCCTGGCGTGCTGCAGTCCATGGGTTTGCAAAGAGCTGGACACAACTAAGCAATTCAACACAGCACATCAAGACAAACCCCAAATGTCCAAACGTTTGTCTAACATCACACATAATAAAAATTTATAAGAATGGTCACACATTCTATCACTTGTGTCTTTCTAAAAAAAGGAGGTAACATCACAAAGTATCATAAAACGCCTTAAACCCCCGGAAGTTACTCTTCCACTACCTCCAGTTCAAATGCCAGGGCAGCATCTGCCTATCCACGGTAGTGACTTTACGCTGGGGGACCGTCTCATCTGCTCACATCTTGTAAATGGAGAGGGGGATGATCCAGGCTAGGGTACACGCCCCCAAGCACATGGTGCGGGAGGGCAATACAACCCATTAGAAAGTCACACAATGACTTTCTTCATTTCACCTTCAATGAACACATTCTCTTTTTTTGTTTGTTTGTTTGGGTTTTTTTAATTTATTTATTTTAATTGGAAGCTAATTACTTTACAATATTGTATTGGTTTTGCCATACATTAACATGAATCCGCCACAGGTGTACATGTGTTCCCCACCCTGAACCCCCCTCCCACCTCCCTCCCCGTACCATCCCTCTGAGTCATCCCAGTGCACCAGCCCTGAGCATCCTGTATCCTGCATCAAACCTGGACTGGCAATTCGTTTCACGTATGATATTACACATGTTTCAATGCCATTCTCCCAAATCATCCCACCCTCGCCCTCTCCCACAGAGCCCAAAAGACTGTTCTATACATCTGTGTCTCTTTTGCTGTCTTGCATACAGGGTTATCGTTACCATCTTTCTAAATTCCATATATATGCGTTAGTATACTGTATTGGTGTTTTCCTTTCTGGCTTACTTCACTCTGTATAATAGGCTCCAGTTTCATCCACCTCATTAGAACTGATTCAAATGTATTCTTTTTAATGGTTGAGTAATACTCCATTGTGTATATGTACCACAGCTTTCTTATCCATTCATCTGCTGATGGACATCTAGGTTGCTTCCATGTCCTGGCTATTATAAACAGTGCTGCGATGAACATTGGGGTACACGTGTCTCTTTCAATTCTGGTTTCCTCGGTGTGTATGCACAGCAGTGGAATTGCTGGGTCATAAGGCAGTTCTATTTCCAGTTTTTTAAGGAATCTCCACACTGTTCTCCATAGTGGCTGTACTAGTTTTCACCACCAACAGTGTAAGAGGTGAACACATTCTCTTGATCCCCCTTCTAAGACTGGCAAGCTTAGAAAAAAATGCTCAGTTGTTACATGAACAGAAAACGAGTTCTCACTTACCCTCTGCCTGTTTAGTATAAAGATCTGTCATCTCTGATCTGCTGGGACTCTGGGCTGCAATCCATAAATCCTGGACTGGAAAAGCAAAAGTTAGCACAGAGCACCTAGGTCATTTTAGGTTCTCAGTTTGCATTCTACTCACATCTTCAAGCAGTACCCACACACACAAAAAAAAAAACTAAAATAATCATCTTTGCTTATATTCTAACTGGGTACACTTCATTTCAGCTTTTAGCTCAGGGTTTATCATTTTAGCTTGCACCATGACTTTGAATTATATTTCTATTAGAATGTAAGTTTGTGGATACCATTTTCCAAAATGACATTAATTTAATGCCATGTATTGTGCTGTTATGTGCTATCACAGAATTATGTACAAGGAAATGGCTGACAAAAAATAAGCAACCCTTGTTTCCAATATCAAGTGTTTGTTTTTCCTCTACATATGCATTGTAAGATAATATTCTTATACACATTAGGTTTACTCTAGTCTCTTAGCTTGACTCAGCAAGAGTTATATTATATAATGCCCAAAATAGACATCAAACATTTTCAATTCCTATTCTTATTTACACTGTAATCTCCCAAGAACTTATGAAACATTGGAGGAAGGAAAGGATGTTCAAATATGCAAGGACTATCCTAAGTCATGAACATTGGCTGGCAATGCCAATGGAAGCATTATTATTATTGAATCTGGAAGGATTTGATGAGAGTAATCAGGGTTTATAGGTGCCAACTGCCTTTTCCAGCCCCCAGAGGCAGAGGTAACTAGTATGGCTGGAGGGACCTGATGTTTCCTAGGGTGGCCCTGCATGTTAATGGCTCTGCCAGGACAGGCTCCTTGGTGGGTTATAAAGAAAAAGCAGGCAGAATAAGTGTTCCCAGGAGGATGGCACAGGGTTCTTTCCACCTGGTTGGAAGCCTGCCCCTGTGACAAGAACAATCCTAAAGGGACTGATTCTCCCTTCATCTCTCCTGCTCCCCCCACCTCTAGCAGAATAATGTTCCCACAGAGAATCACAAAAAGATAGTGATGCCTCCTGTCCACAAGCTTATTAATTTACTTTTGCAGGAACACCCCAAGCCTGATGTTCATCCTCTTCTAAAACCACAGCTAGGGGGCTTCCCTGGTGGCTCAGTGGTAAAGAATCTGCCCACTAACGCAGGCGACGCCGGTTTGATCTCTGGTCCAGGAAGATCCCACATGATGCAGGACAACTAACCCCATGTGCCACAACTACTTAAGCCCAAGCACTGCAGAGCCTGTGCTTTGCAATAAAAGGAGTCGTCGCAATGAGAAGCACACACACCACAACTAGAGAAGGGCCCACGCAGCAATGAAGACCCAGCACAGCCAAAAATAAATAAAATTATTTTAAAAAAAAAACCACCTCACAGCTTGGGCAACATCCCTTGTAAAATTAGATAACAAACAGCTACATAAAGTCTGCACCACACAAGTACCACTCACATACAAGAACTTCTCAGCTTTTCTTGGCCATGTTGTGGTGCGTGAATTTCTTTAAGCAATATATATTAGTAGCTTATTTTTAAATGAAATCTGAACTTTTCTGTCTTTTGATGAATGAATTTAACCTATTCACATCTTGTGTGAAAGTAAATATGCATCCTTAACCCCTTTTGTTGATTTTAGGTTTACTTTTTATTATTCTTTATTGTTGTGGATCCATCTGTTCATAGTGGTCTCCAGACACATACTCTAGAGCAGCACCATCCGATAGAATGTTCTGCGGGGAGGGAAATGTTCCTAATCTCTGCTACCCAATTCAGTAACCTGTAGCCACAAATGGCCATCGTGCACTTGATATGTGGTTACTGCAACTGAGGAACTGAAATTGTTATTTAAAGTAATCTTGGTTAATTTAAATGGTCACATGTGGCCCATGGCTATTGCACTGAACCGTGTAACCTAGAAGCTTTTGTCAGCCTGGTAAACTAGGAGAGGAGGGTCCCCGCTTGACAGGCAGAAGCCAGCAGCCTGAGTCCAGCCTGCTTTGCCAGTGATTCCAGAGCAAAGGAGGGTCCAGGTAGCATAGAGGAGAAGAAAACCTCCATCTTCAAGGGGCTCTGGGTCAGCTCTCCAGATGTGTTTTCTCTCTGCAGACTCCTGCCATCGAGAGCACTGAAAGTATCATCTCCAGGACTCTGTCTCCATGAGACCGGGAAGCCCTCTGGTTAAGGGACCTCTGCCTGACGTCTTACTGAAGATGGTGGGTAGACAGTCCCCTTCCTCAAGCATACTTGACTTCCTGCTCTGCTTCTGGCCCTGGTTTCAGAACTGTGGCTCTCCAGCTCAAAGAGAATGTAGGACTGGGGAGTTCATTGGGAACCACACACGGCAAATAGGCTGGCTCCTTTTCAAGAGGACCCAGAGGCTTCCACTTGCTGGATTCTGAAGAAGCCGCAAAAAATCTCTCATTTCACTGTAGGCTTTGAGGAGGGACCAGCCCTCACCGTTTCTGTCTCTGAACTCTCCACCAGCAGCCTAGGTGTTCTCTCAAGCTTCCTCTTGTAGTTGTTATCTGTTCCAGTAGGAAATGGGAATGGGGACTCTCAAGCCTGTCATATTCCTAGAATCTCCTCCAGCAAACTTTATCCTAACTACTTTCCAACTGAATAACTGAGGAGTTGGAAATACTAGGCCATTTCAGCCTGTTCACCATGGTTGGATGGAGCTTTTCTGAAACTTAGCTTCCCCTACATTCCACTGAAGGCAATCTTTCCCTGCTGAACATACTCTGTCCTCTGCAGCAGCTCCCCTCCTGAACTCTCCTTCGTTTTTTTTCTTTTTGGAATGTATCTCATTCATTATTAACATTTTAGAACTACAGGAGACTAAAGACTAAGTCCCCAAATTTACACAGGTGAGGTAAGAGAGTCACAAGGAAGGCCTGTGTAGGCCGTCACATTCCCTTCCTCTCCTACACCATCAACTGCAGAAGCCTCTCCTGTTGGCCTCCAAATCCTTCTCAACAGAATACTCCAGGCAGCCTCTTCATATTTAATCATAAATGTGACTGGCATCATACAGTAAGCCCATTTGCTGATCCAGTGTTAAGTGATGTTAGAATTAAGCCTGAGGCCTGAACTCATGTCCCCTGTTTCTCAGGCCACTCACCTCTCTACTGCCTCACCATGCTGTGCTTATGTCCAAATGCCATGTTTTCTTGCTTCACAGCCTCCTGGCCACGTTTCAGTAAGGGCTAAGTTTTCCAGAAAACATCTAATTATGGTTTTGTCTTTTAACTTATTCTTCTTAAAGAAGGAAAACATCGATGGGTTAAAAAAAATAAAAATTTGGGAACAGCAGGTACAAACTATGATATATAGAATGGATAAATAACAAGGCCCTACTGTGTAGCACAGGGAATATATTCAATGTCTTGTAATGAACCATAATGGAAAAGAATTTTTTTAAATACCAAAAAAAAAAAATCAAACCAATATAAAAGTATAGTCTGAGAAGTCATGCTCCCACCCTGTCACCACCTACACCATCCCTCCACTTTTATTAGTTGCTCATTTATCCTTCCAGGGTTTCTTTGTGCAAATACAAACAAACCAAATATATATATTTTTATTTTCTGCCCTGGTTATACACAAAAGGTAGCATATTATATATAATTTTAGCACCTTGCCTTTTTAAATTTAATATACTCTGGAAATGGATCGTCCTCATTTTTCAGCAGATACAAAATCATGTAACCTTTGACATTTAGCTCCTTCAAACAGGGATCCAACGTGCAATGCACATCTGCTTCAGCCCTGCTTTTGTCCTCTCTGAAAAGCAACGCCACAGGACAGTTAATGTCTAAATGGCCCTTTTTGCATAACCTTGAAGATCATTCCTGATCTTCCTCAGTAGGTGAAGTTTTTTCTATTATCCAGCAGTATGGCCAACACTTGTATTTTAAAATAAACTTAATTAAAGCCACCACTCTTTTGAGAGACATTTTTTTTAAGGCATGGAGATACACATAAATCATCATAACGGCATTGACAAGAGTTCAGAATTTTGGAGTTGCCAAGTAGAAACCTGGAGGCTTCAGAATTGATTTTGTTAATAAAAGTAGAGGCCTAGTTATTATACATCTGCTCCTAAAACTGCTCTCAGTTCCATTCTTGGAAAGCCTGCGGCTTCCCTGGCTTGTAGGCTCCTGGTAGAGCCCTTTAGATCTGTGGGACTGCCCCAAAATTAACCCATCAGACTGAATACTGATTAAATGGGCCCCAAAGTATCCACCATACTCTTTTGTCAATTTCCCTGAGTGTTCCTGGTCATCAGAAGACAGAGTAGAGTCTGTGGTCCATGTAGCCTCTTGTACTTGGATCTTTATTACCTTCTACATATGAACAAATCACTTACGCATTTTTCAGTTCCTTTGAATTGTCCTGATAATACAGAATGAGCCCTCCCTAAAAAGCCAGCATCTCTCTGAGAGAAGAATAAATGTTGGGGACATTATACAAAGCAAAGAAACAGATTTAAGGATACATATCCAACATACCCTCATTTCCTTCCCAGCACTTCTTAGACGGCCAATTTCTTTTAACAAAGGTTAAGAAAACAACAGAGGAGCCTGGTGGGCTACAGTCCATGAGGTCGCAAAGAGTCAGACATGACTGAAGTGACTTATTGGACACGACTCCATATGGATGGAGACAGAGAATAACAAGACCTTGAAGCTTGGATTATTGATGCCAGATAAGTGGAGACATCACACAGAGGCTGTTTCGCCTCTTTCGTACCACTGCTCCCAGGAGGCTCAGTGGTAAAGAATCCGCCTGCCAATGCAGGAGACACAAGAGATGCAGGTTCAATCTCTGGGTCGGGAAGATCCCCTGGAGTAGGAAATGGCAACGCACTCCTATATTCTTGCCTGGAAAATTCTACAGACCGAGGAGCCTGGCAGCTAAGATCACAAAGAGTCAGACACGACTGAGCATGCATACACGCAATGCGGCTGCTCCCCAGAAAGAGACGATGTGGGGACTCTGTGAGGAGAGCACGCCAGGCCTCAGGATGGAGCAGACACCAGCAAGTCAGTCTCAACACTAGACAAGAACATTAGCCTTAACAGCACTAATTAGTAATTTATTTCTTCTTTGTGTAGCTGAGCACTTAATGATCTGAATCTTGGGAGGTAACTGAGTAATAGGTCACTGCTGGACAAGCCATCTTGAATTTAGAAGCTGCTATTGTTTTTTACATTACCCTCAAGTACCATCATTAAGTTGTGAGCAAAACCAATTTTCTTAATCATCCCCAATCTCCCCACCCCTTCTTCACTAGGATAATATCATCAACAGGCTTCACAAATTGGGCATTTGAGATTTAGTTGAATTAGTAACACCTCAAAGATCACTTATGGCTGCAGCAATCAGCCTCCAATTTCATCTAATTAGAGAGCAAGATTATTTCCCTAAATCCTCACTAATATTTTGAGTTGACAAACAATGGAGCAATCCTGATAAAGAGAATAAATGAGTTTCATAAAGCCACTGCTTTCCCGTTCCCTCTTCAATAACCTGACCACTTGCCCTGTGTGCAAATTTAAGTGTCGAGAACAGAACACATAAGCATTCGTCACAGCAGTCATCAGCCAAGAAAGCTCTGAGAAACTGCCCTGAACCAGAAGCGTTTAACTCTGGGGCTGCCGTCCACCAGGAACAATGCTACTGCTTTTATGCTTAAATTCTTAAACAGTCAGGGACAGAAACAAATTTTGCTTGGTCCCCCATCATGACATTACTAAGTATTTGCTAAAGCTGCTGCTGCTGCTAAGTCACTTCAGTCGTGTCCGACTCTGTGCGACCCCATAGACGGCAGCCCACTAGGCTCCTCTGTCCCTGAGATTCTCCAGGCAAGAATACTGGAGTGGGCTGCCATTTCCTTCTCCAATGCATGAAAGTGAAAAGTGAAAGTAAAGTTGCTCAGTCGTGCCCAACTCTTAGCGACCCCATGGACTGCAGCCTACCAGGCTCCTCAATCCATGGGATTTTCCAGGCAAGAATACTGGAGTGGGTTGCCACTGCCTTCTCCTTGCTAAAGCTAATTTCTCCCAATAAATTATAACTCATTTCCCAAAGTTATTTCTCAAATATATTTGCATGTGTGCTAAGTTGCTTCTGTCCCATCTGACTCTGTGCAACCCTGAGGACTGTAGCATGCCAGGCTCCTCTGTCCATGGAATTCTCCTGGAAGAAATACTGGAGTGGGTTGCCATGCCCTCCTTCACTCAAGGACACTATGGAGCACCTAAAAAGATGAGGGTGTGGAAATCTGATCAAGCCTGCTCTAGTTTGGTAAATGACAGCTTTTTCCATCTGAGACAGCATCTGTAGGCTGTGTCTATTTTGAGCACACGGGCTGCATGCTAAGTTGCTTCAGTCATGTCCAACTCTTCGTGACCCTATGGACTGTAGCCCACCAGGTTCCGCTGTCCATGGGATTCTCCAGGCAAGAATACTCGAGTGGGCTGCCATCTCCATCTCCAGGAGATCTTCCCGACCCGGGGATCGAACCGCGTCTCTTATGTCTTCTGCACAGGCAGGCAGCTGCCGCTTTATCTCTAGTGCCAGCTGGGAAGCTTGAGCACACGTGAGGATATTGAAATTAATTTAAAATTGGATGCAGTGTTGGCAACTATGCCCCATGGGTAACAAGATGAGAAATTACATAGCAGGTGCACAGAACAGGGGGTAGAGAAGAACTGAATGAAGAAAAGGAAATAAATAGAAGACAGCAAAGAAGAGAAGAGTTAAAGGGGGAGAGAGACCCTGCTAAGGCTGTCTTGACACAGGGGGTCTGGTAGGTCAGGACCTGGGCTGGCTGATAGAGTCCTATAAATGTGTCTGGCTTTGTCCCAAAGCTGTTAATGCACAGGGACCCTGGCAGGGTCATTCTATACCTCGACTTACTTGGCAACATTATTCTGGAAGATAAAGGGAGAGACTGTATTGGGGAAGCAATAAGAAGAGTGGTGTCCAGTGGGATCCTGGGGAATCTGGGTTCCTTCTTCCTCAGGCTGGGTCCCTTAACATTTGTCCTCAGCTGTATTAAATGTGTCACCCATTTCTGCCATTTGAAATCAAAGGAATGCAATGGGCAGAGTTTGCAACTTGCTTTTAGAAACTTAAATGTTTAGTCATTTATTTTAAAGCTAATGACTCACTTTCGGGTATGCAAACTTACATTTCCTAGAAGTCTGGAAAGCCACCTAAACCTCTTGATTTTCTGAGGACCAATATTATAGCTTATTAAGGCAAATGTCAACAAAGCAGAGAGAGCCTGTCCATTGTTTTCCCACTCTCCATAAGTGCAAACAGCACTCCCGCGGGAGTCTGAAGACCTGTTTATTTTTCAACTGACAAAAGTGAAAGCTATTAAGTGGTGGAGCCAGCTCTGAGCTCCATTGTATCAGACTCCATCGTGTCCCACGCCTGCTCCCTGACCTCTAAACCACACATCAGTCAGTCCTTTGTACCCTGATTAATAACCGAATATTTTTCAGACTTCATAGATATCTGAGAAATGCCAAGATGCTAAAGAGCAAGTCAAAGGGTCCCACCTTCTGCTAATGGCTGCCTGCTTTGTGTGAAGTCATCCTCAATTTTGTGGAACTGAGGATCCTTTTAATAGCTAATATTTACTAAGCACTAAGTAAGCTATGTGCTATGTTCTGAACACTGCCTGTGTATCAACTCATTTATCATTCACAACTATTCTAAGAAGTAGTCATCCCATTTTGCAGATAAAGAGACTGATTCCTAGAAAGGTTAAGGGGTCCAAGGCCTCACCACAAATGAGTGGGGGTGCCCAAGTATAAACTGTGGTTCCAAATTGTGCCTCCTTCTGTAAGACCTAGCCACCATCTGCCTGTCTTCTCTCTCTTCTTTTTCACACACACACACACACACACACCACACACACACACACACACCTTTTTAACATAAAGGAATTATATCCATGATATAGCTCTACAATAAACAATAGATCTTGAAGCTCTTTTGATATCTATGCATATTGATATGCCATTCTTCTAAGAGATGCAAATAGTCAAATGTCACCTTGTCTGAGGGTGTCCCTGGCCATCTTTATAAAACAGCACTCTCCCCATCTCTGTCATTCTCATCCCTTACTTTATTTCTTCTCAGCTTTTATCAACCCAAACATATTTATTTGTTTACTGTCTATCTCCCACCACTAAAAGGTAAGCTTTATGAGACAGAACTTCCTTTTTGTACTGCTATATTCCCAGTCTATAGAGCAGTGCTGGCACCTCAGAGACACTCAAAACATTTTTTGAATGAATACTGTTGAGATCACCCTTCAAAAAGATGTTATCAATTTACATAATCACAGTAGTGTATGCGTGCCCACTAACCCACACCCTTGCTAACACTGCCCATTGTAGGACTTTCAAATTTTTGTTAATCCAAGAGCTCATTTTAATCTACATTCCCTGAGACCTTGTGGAGTCAATTACCTGTTCAAATACGTTTTTCCCTTTGGCAGTTGGATCTGATTTCTTCTTATCTATTTGTAGGAGCTCTTTATACATACCGGGCATCAATCCTCTGTATTTTATGAGCTGAAAATGTTTTATCCTCTTCTGTCTCTCTGGAAGCGAAGCTTTGACTGACTCCTCAGGGAGCGCTGTCACTGGGTGGAGACCAGGAGTGCTATGGACTAAACATCCTCATGAACTGGCTTGTTTCAGATGACCTGGGCCTTTCCAGAACCATTCAGTCAGCAGCTACCGTTCCCTGAACCCTACTCTGAATAAAAAAAAAAAAAAAAAAAAAGATTCCCAGGATTGTGCCTCCTACCAGGCCTTGCGAGAGAGCACTGTATTGAATCAGCTGCCGTCCAACATCATAGGGTCGAGATTAAACACTGAAGGAATATTGTTGGAGGACACGCTGCCCATCCAAGCCTTTATATATTCTCTCCAGTCTAATTATCTGAGAACTGAATTCTTGGCCTCTTCTTTCCTGAAGTCACTTTAGCTGACCTCCACTTATCTTGCTAGCTGGTTAACAGCTGTTCCTGATTCTTTCTGAAAACGAACCGAGGAAAGCCCAGGGCCAGCTGAATGCTAGCAGCTAACAAATCCAAGCATTTCTGTCTTCCCAGTTATTTGCTTGCCCAGAGTTGGTTTGTTTTTTTTCTCAAATCTATTTATACTATTAGATTTTGTTGTTATAATTCATAATTTGTTATTATAAAAAGTAATCAAAATGTAGGTGAACAGAGATTAGTTGTTTCTATAAAAACTTGGTTGATTATTTCGGATACATCAGAAAATTAGGTGCTAAAAATTGGTATAACTATTTAAAAAAAAGGGGGGGTGGGGGGAAATGTCCAAAAATGTAGAAACGTAGAAGCATTCCTCCTTCAGATCGGATTGTAAAGAAAAGGCCCAGGCTCTACATCAAAATACATCTCAGAAACTGCACCTTTCCTTATAATAAAATGAATGTCATATGCATGATTTTTTTATAATTCTCTACTTTCGTACACTTTGCAGCAGCTGGTCCTACTCACATTGTACTCTGCGGATGGAAGCAGCAGCAGTAGAAGCTTATTACAAATGCAGGATATCAGGCCAGCCCCAGACTTACTGATTCAGGACCTACATTTTAAGAAGTTCCTCAGGTGACCGAGCACACTGCACTTTGAAAAGCACCAATCTACAGGGCGGTTTCCCTCTGATTTTATAAGGGACACTAAAAACAAATCTATGCAGTTGGGGACTTTTCTAGATACTAAATTCAGCCCGTGTCAAAAATGTCTTTTTAAATTTGGGGGTAGGAAAAGCCTTTTCCTTGCAGACAGTAATAATTACAATATCAACCTTAACTTCCTTTTCCGTTTGACCACAAGGAAGCTCATAAACATTTTTTACTCTGCTGTATCATCTGTTCTTGTTTTCTTATTTTAATTAGTATTTCCCCGACTGAGGCAGCTTGTATTTACATTTTGTTATTTCATTGTTAAATGTTTCTTGACATTTATTTACTTATTGTTTTCCCTAACATCATTTATGGAGAAACATAAGGAGATTAAGAGACCGAGTCTTCAAAAGTACTTTGAGGGGAAGGAACATGTATCATCTGGGTACCTACCACACAGTAAGTGCTATATTAATGAATGAATAAATAAATGTCCAATGGAATGGACTAAGTACATATGATGAGAGTGTTTCATTTGGTTTAAATTCTAAAAAAAAAAAAAAAGATTTGACACAGGTAGCCACCAACCTGATCAGTAAAATAACACATTACTTTTACATTTTCTTCTTTACTCGTCATTCAAAGAAAGTCATTACCCAGAATCTGTTTGAGGGTCTGAAAATTTTATTCAAAATATGTAAGCCAACATGTACGATGTCAACTTTCAGTCAAGCCAGTGGGTAATTAGGATGCATGGTAGGGTGGGTCAGATGTCTGTGTGCAATTTGGATGGGTGATAGAAGATACTTCCATCTTTACCAAACCACAGTGCTCACCTGGGGCTTCTGGAACCATTTCCAAAGACTCACAGACCTTTAGCCTTTTAAAGCCAAAAGCTCCCCATGGGCTGTCTCCCAACGATCTGCAGGGGAACAAGGCAACGTTGACTTTGCTGGCTGAGAGACAATGTAAAACGGTGCCAGGCAGGAGCACGCAGCCAGCCAAGAAAATGTGACATCTGCGCGTGAGCCAGCACACCCGCTGACCTTGAGCTGAAGGAAGGAACCTTGGCAGGGACCATTAAAGGCTCAGATGCCCTGAGCAGAGAACCAACTCCACGCCCCTGTAAGTGCAGAGGAGTAGCCCCTGCCACATTCACCAGCCTGGCACACAGCCGTCATCAACAAAGCCAGCTTTGTGGTGAGGAAACATGGAGGACAGTAAAGTGTATCAATTCTCTCCCCTTCTACTGAGATCAACTCTGTCTGACAGAAATGTAAGGCAAGCTATGAATGTAATTTTCAATTTTTATAAAGTTTAAAAGAAATAAGTGAACTTAATTTTAATAATATGCTTAAAACAGTCATAATAAGCTATATTTAGCCCAATATACATCAACTGCTAGCATTTCAACATATAATCTATAATTTTAAAATTATTAATGAGACCGTACATCCATTTAACATACTAGGTTTGTGAAATACACTATCTCATTTTGGACTAGCCACATTTAAAGTATGCAATAGACACCACAGGTGGCTAGTGGTTACAGTCCTGGACAGTGCGGAATTTAGATACTGAAAATGCGAAAGTGGCAAATAAGCATTCATAAACAATGGGAAAGGTCCTGACTTTGAAGACCAAGGTGTCGAGCTACGTTCTACTCCTTGGCTTACAAGCTAGCTCTTGGCACAAAAGAGGCTATTTAACCTCTCTGAGCTTCTCCTCATTAGAAAAATGTTGATAAGTAATCTCTATCTTTCAAGCCGTTGGGGTGAATATATAGTGTCCCTAGCAGGAGATGGGCCCCCTTGGACATTCAATAAGTGATGGTGGATATGACAATAAATCCAGAGAGAAGGACTCCAGCGCTGGCTCTGAGAAAAGAGTGAGAAATCCCTCTGAGGGATGTTAAATCCTCTCATTTATCCTGGTTTAAAATCACAATAGTAGAAGAGAAAGATGACAGCTTCATTCTGTTACGTTCTAGCTTCACAGTATGTTATTCTCATAGGCTGTACTCCTTTATGAAAATATACAGATTGGAGAAAACCACATGTTGTTTTCTTATCACCTTCAAATCAGGGAGTCAAAACATTTTGAATGTGCAACAAATCAATATTTAGAGAAGTTAGAAGATAAACATCTTTCACCAAGGAATGTTTCACCTTGTACCACCACTCACACAAAATGATTTCACAATCAAGAAACGCAAAAGAAAGTGGCTAGTGTCAAATAGCTAAGTATTGGGTCAGCCAACGAGTTCATCTGAGTTTTTCAGAAAAATCCAAATGAACTTGTTGGCCAACCCAACAGATACCTGAAAATGTTCAGACTTCTTGGTCACTATAGAATTTAGCATCTCATGTGCTTAACTGTCCTTTTCTCTTCTGACATCAGTGGGTGTAGCTGGAGTCTTGGGAATCCAGTCTACATTTTTGCTGTATTAACAAGAAGTATTGGAAAATATCTCAGAAAGGGGAAAGAGGTTAGACATTCAGGAAGTAGGAAGTTGTTCTAGAAGCAGAGTTGTTTTACATAATTTTAGTGGAAAAAAAAAGATTGTCAAGATGCAAATTGTAAAGAGATAATTTCCTGGCCTTAAGCAAAAGAAGAATAGGGTCAGTTAGGTAGGTAGAAGTGGAGCTTGAGAGATACAGGTATTCACTCTCCTCCAGAAAACTCTAAGGTCAAAATATTTACTAGAGAGCCCTAGGGAAGAATATATATTATAAAGTAAAGACACAGGCTGTGGGGGGCAATGTCTCAAGTCACTGTGCTGGAGGAAAAGGGAATGGTCTTTGATGGACAAGCAGAGCAGCATGGTAGGAAAATGAAACTAGAGGGGAGATGCCAGAGTGACTTCCTGGGATGCAAGAATAATTGGAAGGCAAGAATAATTTCTCGTTTCAGCACAGAAACATAACTTCAGGAAGGTACCAGTAAGAAGCTGGGTCAAAGTCCCTGTAGCCCTTAGAAAGGTCGGGGCGGGGCACACTGGGGCTGTGGGAACAGAAAGACATCCTGTGTGGTAGGAGGCAGAGAGGAATCTCAGTTGTGAAGCTATTTAGGACAGCATTCTTTTAGGCTGACATCCTTAACTAGTAATCATTAACCATCTTTTACATTCCCCCCTGCCTCCAGCTTTCCACCCTTTACCTGGTTTTTTTGTTGTTTGTTGTTATTGTTGTTTTTATCTTTAAGACTGACAGAGTTTAAGAACTTGCCCTTGCCTCCCTGTTGTTGTTCAGTTGCTCAGCCATGTCCAATTCTTTGCAACTCCATGGACTGCAGCCCGCCAGGCCTCCCCATCCTTCACTATCTTCCCAGAGTTTGCTCATGTCTTCTGAGTTGGGTCTGAAGCATTTCCTCACTCAAGAGGAAATGCTACAGACCCAGCCTATCAAGTGGTTAGATGAGAAGGTACTGCTGGTGGGGGAAAAAGACATTTTGGAAAAAAAAATTTTTTTAACAAAATTGAAAACTGTATTTCTGTAACTGTATTTCCCACGGGTTTTTTTTTTTTTTTTCTTTAGGAGGTTTGTGACTGATACAAATTTTCCAAAAGACTCGTAAAAGTTGTTAGCCAGGTTCAGAACAAGTTTCACCACATCGCTTCTTGAGGTCGAAAGCAGTAAAGTGTGACTCTTACCAAAGAACTCCTCTCTCCTCACATTGCTTGGCCAGTTTGGTGCCTCTGCAGCCACATGGGATAAAGCCAAGATAAACTCTCCACGTAGTCTCATTCTGCCGAGGACTAAAATCTGCACTTAACTACAGTGTCAAGAATTTTGAAATTGCTCTGGGTCTTGTTGGCAAGTTATTATCTATCAGGACATCTGGAATTAGCAGAGGAAGGCATCACCTAAAGCAGTGGCTTTTAAACCTTTTTTTTTTTAAACCTCGACCCACAGAATAAAATAGTTTTGATATTGTGACCCTGCACATGCATAAATACACAAATATATATATAAACTGAATCAAGAGAATCACAAAACAATTCCTAAATACTCTTGGTGCTCTCTGAAATATCAATCCATGGTCTGTTTCGTCTGAAAATAAAACAAACTCTTTGCTGCCCACTGTAATTAGTCAGTGCCCATTAGTGGGTCCCTAACCCTGTTTGAAAAACACAAAAACTTGTGATCTCACTTCCCAAGTTGTTACTGTGACATGTCTCTTTGCAAAGCCTTCCACCATCCAAACCATCTCTGTATCGTGTTCCCATTTCTGCTAACACAGTTGTTAAAATAATACAATAGCTTACTTTTATTGTGTATGTATAATGTGACAATTTCTGTACTAGAGACTATGTGTACAATATCTCTACTACTAACAGAGATATTGTAGTAATAAAGATATTATAGTAGAGACGAGTTGTTAGTAATAGAGATATTATAGTAGAGATGTTAGTTACTAGTAATAGAGAGTGATGAGAGGACTGATTTCCTTCCATTAGACAGATGAAGAAACTGCGCCTTAGAGAAGCTGATCAAACAAGTAAATGACTGAGCTAGAAGTGAACTAAGTGGGTGTCACCCTGAGCCCCTTCGTTTTCCAATGAAATACATTGGCTCCAAGTGAGCATGGCTTCTCACTGTCCCTCCACTCAGTCTGCCTGGCACTAGCCCATGTTCACGTTGTTCCCCTAGCTGGAAGATCCTTCCAGCCTGTTTCTGGCAACTCACATGAGCCTGCTAGTATTTCTGGACCCAGTTCAAACCACGCTTTTACCAAAAATCTACCCGGATGGTGCTGGCCCTTGTTCTCCTTCCTTCTCACTCTGGGAGGCAGAAAACCTCAGAGGTTAGAGGGGGAGCATACTGTGAGCTTCATTAGTTCAGTCACTTAGAGTCTGGTGATGGTGGAAATCTTGTGTTCCCCTTGCCTTTTCTGAAAATGGAGATAATAACTCCTCCTCCCCACCCAGAGAATTACTCCCAGGATAAATGAGTTAACAGATATAGAGTAACCAGTACAGAATCTGGTACATTTGTTGTTCACTCACTCAGTCATGTCCGACTCTTTGCAACCCCATGGACTTGCGGCACACCAGGCTTCCATGTCCTTCACTATCACCTGGAGTTTGTTCAGATTCATGTCCACTGAATCGGTGATGCCATGCAACCATCTCATCCTCTGTCATACACAGTAGGTGGTTAATAAACGTTACTATTATTCATGTGTACCACAATGAGACTTTATCATATCCTGTCCTACCCCTTAATCATTTACTGAATATGTATGCATTTTGTTTCTTTGACAAGAATGTAAACTCTCCCTGGGCAAGATACACCACATTTAAATTTATAGCTTTGCAATATCAGGCACACGTTGAATAAGTACCAGATTTAGGCATTACAAAACTGGCCGATGCCAGACGATGAGTTTTTTTTTTTTTTTTTTTTTAGCAAAGGAGCAACTGATGAGGACCTACTGCTAGCCTTGACTTTTCTGAAGGTAAAGCCCCGGTGCGTAGCATGTGGGATTTTAGTTCCCCAACCAGAGATCAAAAACTCAGCCTTGGCCCTGAAAACCAACATCTTAACCACTGGCCTGACAGGTAAGTTCCCTGAAGGTAAATATTTGTTACCTTGGGAGACAATTTTGTTTTGGGAAACTCTCTAGGATGGTTTTTCAGTTCCACACACAGAAGTGTTCCTGAGGACGTCTGTGATACAGATGTGGCTCTGTGCTCTGTTTAATGACTGAAAGTGAAAGTCGCTCACTTGTACAACTCTTTGCAACCCCATGGACGTTACAGCTATACAGCCCATGGAATTCTCCAGGCCAGAATACTGGAGTGGGTAGCCTTTCTCTTCTCCAGGGGATCTTCCCAACCCAGGGATTGAACCCAGGTCCCTGCATTGCAGGCAGATTCTTTATCAGCTGAGCCACAAGGGAAGTTCAATGACTGCTGCTGCTGCCAATCAAATACAAATTTCATAGATTACGTACTGAGATATACAAAATTTTACATTTCTTTATTTTTCTAAAATTGCTGTCATTTTAATTCTTGAGCTTTTATTTGCACTTAAGTTTATTTAGTCTCTTCAAATTTAATGCTGTCATTCTAAATATGATTCTCTCTCTTACTTCTCTTTCTTTCCTCCTTCACTGGGACAGTCGAAGTTCCTAAGCCCAACCAGGACAAGGATAGAGTGAGAAATAGGTCAAGTATTTCTGCACATTTTTTCCAGCTCTGGGCATTTAATGAGCCTGTGAGTGTGACTCTCAGAGGTTAGTTTATTATGTACCTCTTCAGAGAATAGGACATTTTAAACACACTCAATGTAGCCACTTTCTTTGTCCCTGGTTTTCTTTTTAAACTCACCCAGTTTTGTTCATTCTGCGACACTCCTGCCCCCACCATAAATACTTTGCAGTACAGAAGAGACAACTGGAGGAAAGGCAAAGACCTCCAGCCTGCTTGACTTTTACCTCCAGTCATAATAAAAACACATTTTTCTCTTGTACACAGAAACAACACACACACACACACACACACACACACACACAAAAGGCACAGAGAGAAACCACACAAAAGAATCATCCAGACCATCTAAAGAAAGTCACATATTTTACTGTATTTATTATCTTTCCCAAGAAGTGAAAGTGTGAGAGCCCTTAGATATCTGCTGCAAGGACAACATTTCTGTTCCACTAGACATGCCCTTTTTGATTTTCCTGGCACCCAAACCCTCGCCTCCCTTCTTGAACTTCATCTGGTAAATGCTGATCCTCAGGATGTGGTTTGGATCCGCACTTTCCCTCCCGTATTTGCTGATCTTGTTCAAGGAAGACTGATGGGGAAAGAGGAAACAGGGAGAGAAATGACAGCTCCCTGGGAAGTGGCAATTTTTATTTCTTAGAATGTGACTTGAATAGGCTTTGGCTGAGGGGTAAATCACCCTCAAACTCTACCTGCGAAGAGGGCTCATACAAAGTTCTAGAAGAGCCTGGACACTCAGTGGATGCTCAGAATTCTTGGCGTTACAACCCGTTATTGTATGATTTTGCTACAGAGTCCCTCACTGTGTTATATGGCATGTGCTTATGTTGGCACAAATAGAAATATATAAACCAGTGTACAACTGGCCAGGACTGAGGATTTTACAGCTTCCTTTGAAATACTGGGAGCACACTAAAACTTCAAAATCAGACTCTTGGCTTCAGCCCAATGCAATCAGTGCTAGTGTGGCCAGGGTAGTGCTGAGTGTGAGTTTAGAGAAACTTCTTTTCAAAACCACATACCTACTTTGGTTTTTCCACTAAGACTGGTTTTCCTGGGCTTCCTGGGACATTTCTGAAGACTGCATCTGCTAGCCTCAGCCGTGAACTCAAGTGGTCAGTTAATATGGCCCATGGGCTTGACTGTCCGTGGAGCTTATGACAAAGACAGACATTAAGTACTGTATGTTCCCTGGTGACTCAGTGGTAAAGAATCCACCTGCCAATGCAGGAGACACAGGTTTGATCTCTGGTCTGGGAAGATCCCACGTGCCATGGAACAACTAAGCCCACGTGCGACAACTATTGAGCCCATGCTCTAGAGCCCGGGAGCCACAACTGCTCAGTCCATATGCCCGAGAACCCATGTTCCACAACAGGAGAGGCCACTGCAATGAGCAGTCTGCTCGCCACAACTAGGAAAAAGCCTACGCGGCAAGGAAGACCCAGCACAGCCAAAAATAAATACATAAATATTTTTCAAAGTACTGTATGAAATATTATTTATGTAAAATAGTTCTGTTAGGAAACCTTAAACAGTGTATTTCATTCAATAGTTTTTCAATAATAGACTAACTATCACTAATACAACTTTGTAAAGCAATTATATTCCAATACAAAAGTATCTTTCTTCAAAAGCTATAAAATTATAAATGCCTCCTACTAAGTTTTCAGAGATTCTAAACAATCCACCTCCTCCCTCTAGAATAGTGTAAGTACTTCCTCCAGAAGGAAATCTTTTTGAGCGAAATCATTCTTCTGAGATTCTTCTTGCCAAAGTAGAACTCTCCCTTTGAACCTCCTTTTCCAGTGATTCTACCCAGGGATGAACTGACATCAGTGCCTGCTTTAAGCCTAAAGAAAGATATCCTTAACCTTGAAACACTGGAGGCTTATTTTCAAAGAAAAAGCGTCACTTCATATGGAGTCAGAATATTTCATGGGGGAGAAAACTTCAGAGAGGTTATGACACTTTGGAGCAGGGAGCTGGCTAGGAGAGAAAAAAGCAAGGACATGTTTCAGAGAGTTGACAGAAACAGACACAGTCTATAGGCAGAGTGGGGAAGGCGGAGACTAGGCCTCCTGCTCATCTCACTGGATGCAGTGGGATATGTCTATCCTAGAACCTGGGTCTCAGCAGTTTACTCCCTGAGAGAGTCACCACACACTCAGATGTGGAGAAGGAAAGAGTGAGAGAGTGATGAGCCATCCCAAGGACACAGAGCCTACGCTCAACCCAAAGACTTGTGCCGTGGGCCAGAGATCCAGGGCCAGCTTCAGTCTGTATGAAAGACAGCACGCTGGTGAGAACAAAAAGATCATATCATGTGATTCCCCTGAGTTTAACTCCCCAGTGTCTCCCATTGTTCTAATGATAAATCCCCAACTAAGTTCCAGGTCCTATGAAGCCCTGCAGATTTGACCTGCATACACGTCACAGGTCCCCTCTCGGGAGACTTCCCCTCCATCCTTGGTGCTGGAGCCACGGTCACCTTCCTAGTGCTCCCACCCTGCTCCTGCTCCTCTCAGGGACTTTTCTGCCTAAAATGCTCTTACCTCTACTCTTCACCAACTCCAGTGTCCATTAAGTGTCATTCATTTCATGGACGCCAACCAACCTATCTTCCATCACCCTAACTTTCTCTTTTAGCACTTGATACAATTTTATTAAACCCTAATGTCTTTAATGGCTTGACTTAGACTGGAAGATCCATGAAAGCAGGAACTGTACCTACCATAAAGTCTCAGCACCAACACGGTGTCAGACCCAGAGTGAGTGCTTGCTAAATGTTTGCTGACTAAATGCCTGAGAATGAACGAAGTTGTGCAGGAGAACATGGGAGAGACTTCAGTTAATAACATGTCCTGTTTCTGGCATTCTGAAAACCCCCCAGATTAATGTTTCCTCAGTACCCATTCAGCCATACACAGAGATTTTATAAATTATAAACAAAATAGAGCTTTTAAAAACTTGTCCAATAATTTTAGTCTGTCTTCAAAGCCAAAATATGACATTTTTATTAATAACAGTGGGAGGAAAGGAGAAAATACGCAGAAGGATTAAAATACTGTAGCACAATCCATGTGCTATGCCTTTCTACCATTTGACTTAATGGACTAATTTTAATTTTGTGAATTTTAAAACTTAGAACTCCAATTATGCTACTTTCTCCTCTCTGTTATTGTAGGCAGTTGTCCTGGCATAAACAGAGCAGAAAAAGGTATCTGGGCAAGAATTGATCACTACCAGGTAACAGGACTGGAACAGCTGTTAGACTGATCAGAGATAATTACCAAGTAGTAAGATTTCTTTCTGTGGCGCTAACGGTAAAGAACCCACTTGCCAATACAGGAGACACAGGAGACATGGGTTCAATCCCTAGGTCAGGAAGATCCCCTGGAGAAGGAAATGGCGACTCACTCCAGTATTCTTGCCTGGAGAATTCCATGGAAAGAGGAGCCTGGTGGGCTAGAGTCCATGGGGTCACAAAAAGTCGGACACAACTGAAGCAACTTAGTAGGCACTGCACCAACACAAGATTGATCTCAATTCTTTCCTGAAGTCTAGTGGAGTTTGGTGCTTCTCCAGATTTCATGTGCACATGAATCGCTTCAGATTAAACTGCAGATTCTTCTTCAATAAATGTTCAGTGAGGTCCAAGATTCTGCACTTCCAAAAATCTCCTAGAACGTGTACACTGTTAGTTCAAAGATCACAGTTAAAGAAGTAAGGAAGCTTAGAACAACTGGACTGGGCAACACAGACTGGCACAGGTCAGAGGGCACATTATTTCCCTGAAAGAAAAGATTTTCTTCACTGAGCTAGAGCCCAAAGTGCTAAAAATAACTATTTCATTATGAGGCTGGTGTAACTTAGATCTAAAGGGTGAACAGTAAACACCATCTGTCGCCAGCAGAGGGCAGCAGAGGGCAGGGTAAATTGCGCAGGACTCCTCCCACCCCCACAACAGCCCAAATACCCTGAAAGTAAACTTAATTAAGCTCAAAACAGAACACAGGTAAGAGAGCAAGACAGGAAAAGCAAGACGCTGACAGAATCAGCAGCAAGGAGAGAGATGTTCACACAGGCCGGAATAAACTCGAAGGAGGGAACACTGTAGCAGTGGCACCTGGTCGAGACCCAAGCTCCAGTTCAGACAGGAAAAGGGAGCAGTGCCTTTGGGCCAGCCACTCTCTCACCAACAGCCTTGATTCCCTCGCGGAAAATCAGGAAAAAATACAAAGAGTGGTCTCTAATGGGCATTTTCAACCTTCACATCCTATGATCAGTGCTCCTGGTTCTGGGTTTGAGAAAACTGGAAGGATCCCTATACTACGGGTAAGGGGTGGGGAGTCAGAGGGCGGACAGGGTGAGGTGGCTGGTCCCTCTGCTGGGTGAAGCCCAACAAGCCTTCAGTTTGCTCTGAAAGTTGGGATTCCTTGGTGGCTGTGGGGGTGTTTTGTTTTGTTTTGGTCTTTACGCTGTTAAAAATTGCATGCAAATAATCAAAAAGTAAATAGGACTAAAAGGCTTATAACTGAAACAAAGTCTTTCTTCCTCTTATCCTCCTCATCCTTTTCCTCAGGAGCAATGTCTTTGAATTCGTTTCTTCTCCAATTTGCCTCCGTATTTCCAAATAATATATAATATAATCCTATTACTTGACCCAGCTGGGCTTCCCAGGTGGCGCTAGTAGTAAAGAATCCACCTGCCAACGCAGGTGACTCTGGTTCGATCCCTGGGTCAGAAAGATCCCCTGGAGAAGGAACTGGCAACCCACTCCAGTATCCTTGCCTGGAAAATCCCATGGACAGAGGAGCCTGGCGGGCTACAGTCCATGGGGTCACAAAGAGTCGGACTCGACTGGCATTACTACTACTATTGGCTTTTTCTGTGGCAGATTAGATACTAACTCAATCACGCCATCTCTTCCCTTCATTATTCTCCAAAAATAATCGGTCTTACTTTTTGAATCATATCTACATTTGTCACAAGCAAAGAAAGACCATTAGCAATTCCTGGGAAATTAAAGTAGAATCCGGGTAATAAAACACAGGCTAACCTTTTTCTTTCCCTTTGTGATTCGTTTCACTTGTTCATAGAGGGCCACACACAGAGGCCTCGCATCCAGCCCTTCAAACCAGAGTTCCCGAGTCCACGGGCTGCAACTAACACAGCCAAAGACTGACTGCCGACGACCAGGCACAGCACTCAGATCAAGATAGCGGCGGCAGGTCGCGTGCAGAGATGCTGCGTCTGTGCTGTGATCTAAAGCCTGAGCAGGACGCCTGCCCCAGACTCAGGAGAGTTCCGCCCCATTCCTGGTGCCTGCAGAGAACCCAGCTGAGCAGCCCCGCCCCAGGCCTATGGGGACAGCATGCCTTCTAGAGCCCAAACACAGGCCTCTCCATTCTCTTCCTGTTTTGTGCGCGCTGGCTCAGTGTCTGCGACTCTTTGCAACCCCAAGGACAGTAGCCCCCCAGGCTCCTCTGTCCGTGGAATTTTCCAGGCAAGAATACAGGAGCCAGTTGCCATTTCCTTGTCCAGGGGATCTTTTCCCACCCAGGGATGGAACCCTTATCTCTTCTGCACTGGTAGGCCGATTCTTTACCTGCTGAGCCACCTCCGTTCTCTTAGGAAGAAACAAAGCTTTGCTTCTGAATCAAACCTGGTCTCATTCCATTGGTTCTAATGACACCAGGCAGGAGGACCCTTGTTGGGGCCAGACTCGAAAGTGTTGGTAACATAGTCACTGTTTTTATTATAACTATATAAATATTACTTAGGTAACATACTGTGTCAAGTAATATACTGTGATTACACTTAGTTTCTTGTACAACCTTCTTCATTCTTTCTGGAGTTGTTTCTCCACTGATCTCCAGTAGCCTATTGGTCATCTACTGACCTGGGGAGTTCATCTTTCAATGTCCTATCTTTTTACCTTTTCGGGAGGGATTGGAGGCAGGAGGAGAAGGGGACAACAGAGGATGAGATGGCTGGATGGCATCACTGACTTGATGCACGTGAATCTGAGTGAACTCCGGGAGTTGGTGATATACAGGGAGGCCTGGCGTGCTGCGATTCATGGGGTCGGACACAACTGAGCGACTGAACTGAACTGAACTGACTGTTCATCCCATTCTCAAGGCAAGAGTACTGAAGTGGTTTGCCATTCCCTTCTCCAGTGGACCACATTCTGTCAGACCTCTCCACCATGACCCGTCTGTCTTGGGTGTCCCTACACAGCATGGCTCATAGTTTCATTGAGTTAGACAAGGCTGTGGTCCATGTGATCAGATTGGTTAGTTTCCTGTGACTGTGGTTTTCAGCCTGTCTGCCCTCTGATGGAGAAGGATAAGAGGCTTATGGAAGCTTCCTGATGGGAGAGACTGACTGACAGGGAAACTGGGTCTTGTTCCGATGGGCGGGGCTGTGTTCAGTAAATCTTTAATCCAATTTTCTGTTGATGGGTGGAGCTGTGTTCCCTCCCTGTTATTTATCTGGGACCAAACTATAGTGGAGATAATGAAGATAATGGCAACCTTCTTCAACAGGTCCCATGCAGGCACTGCTACACTCAGCGCCCCCAACCCTGCAGCAGGCCACCACTGACCCACGCCTCCACTGGAGACTCCTGGACTCTTATGGGTCAGTCTCTTGTGGGGTCACTGCTCCTTTCTCCTCAGTCCTGGTGCACACAAGGTTCTGTTTGTGCCCTCCAAGACTCTGTTTCCCAGTCCTGTGTAAGTTCTGGCAGCTCTATGTGGGGTTAATGGCAACCTCCTCCAAGAGGGCTTATGCCATACCCACATCTGCTGCACCCAGAGCCCCTGCCCCTGCAGCAGTCCACTGCTGACCCATACCTCCACAGGAGACACTCAAACACAGTTCTGACTTAGTCTCTGTGGGGTCTCTGGGTCCTGGTGCACACAAGGTTTGTTTGAGCCCTCTGAGCGCGAGAGTTTGAGTAAACTCCAGGATTTGACAATGGACAGGGAGGCCTGGTGTGCAGCAGTCCATGGGGTTGCAAAGAGTTGGACACGACTGAGTGACTGAACTGAACTGAAACCTTCTATTTATTCCAGAATTAATAATTGTCCTTTTTTTAATTTTGCTTACTTTACTTTGACCATCTGACTAGGCATACCCCAGGACCTCTATAAAACGTCCCTTCTGAATTCTGAAGACAGTTTTCCACAAAGGAGAATTTGTCAGATTGTTCTGTTCCACATTTTGGTATTAGATCCTGCTTCCTGGATCCCATCCATTCTTCTTTTTGTTTTCCCTCCTTTTAGTGGACCATATCATCCATCCAGTAACTTCCACTACCCTTGTGTCAATGCCTCTTTGGTCACTGTGGTTGTCTAAGACACATTCTCCAGTAGATTCCTCAAGAAGAACTCACAGAACCATTGCTTCCTCATTTTTGGCCTGGTCATGACAGCAGGTCTGAACTCTATTTTGTTTGGCTGGATATAAACTCCTTAGCTTACATTTTCCTTTCTTCAGTATCCTAATTGTTAGATCATTGTTTTTCTGGCATAACACATTGCTCTCAAACCACCTGATGAAAACTTATTTCCTTTCCCTAACACATAAATTGTCTTTTAGCCTGGATACCTTGAAGTTTTTTCCTTTCCTTCAAGTCCTATATGCCTACTAGATTATGTATCAAGGTTGACCTTTTAGAAGTCAGTTTCCCAAATTTTTGCTTTTAATCTGAGGCTTGAAATCATCGTTGATTTCAGGAAAGTTTTCTTGAATTATAAACTTTAGCATTTGTTGTACTCTACTTATTTGGTTTTCTTCTTTGAGGATACCTACCACCTGTATGGACTTCCCTGGTGGCTCAGATGGTAAAGCGTCTGTCTATAATGTGGGAGACCAGGGTTCGATCCCTGGGTCGGGAAGATCCTCCGGAGAAGGAAATGGCAATCCACTCCAGTACTATTGCCTGGAAAATCCCATGGACAGAGGAGCCTGGCAGGCTACAGTCCATGGGGTCTCAAAGAGTCGGACGCAACTGAGCGACTTCACTTACTTACTTACCACCTGTATATTGGATCTTCTTTGCTAATCCTATCAGTGTCAAATTCTAGTTCTTTATTCTGATTGATAATTAATTTTTTTCCCTTTCCCCTCTTCTAGTTCTCTAAGCAATATCCATGATGGTTATTTTCTTTTGTTTTCCTCCTAGTTTCTCTAGCTCTGAAATTTTTTCTTTTATCTTTACTTCTTTTGTGAATCCTGTTGTTTCACATTTAAATGTCACTTTCTCCACTGTCTCCTGAGTTTTCCTAATTCTGATTCCTGTTGTTCTCTCATAATTCCTACCCATTTCTTTTAGCTTTTTTTTGAAATATTAGTTTACAATTGTCATCTGCTTTGTGGGAATATTTTTCTAGAATCTTTCATTGAGTAGGGACGTTATTCTACTTCTTATTTCCCTGCTTTTAATAACTCTGTATTGATTCACTCCCAATCTTTTTCTGCTGCTCATTTTTTCAGAGGTTTTACTCTACTTTTAGGAAGGAGGGTTGAGTGGATAGCTTTTCTAATTTCATAGCACTAGGATTCCCTCTCATGTTATTTTTTGAAGAGATAAATATCAATAGACAGCCTTGAGCTTTCTGAGACATACTTTCTGTTTCCCCTCTCCCGTTCTCATCAGAACTTCTCATTCTTTTTTCATCATTATTTCTACTCACAGTTTGGATTCTACTCCCAGCAGTTTCTCCTCAGCGCAGAACTTTGCCTGGAATAAGAAGGGAGCTTTGGGTTTTTCATTTCTAGAGGTGGCAGCACCCACATTCCTCCAAGCTCTCTTTCATTAACCGTAGTCTCCGGCTCTAGTCACAGATTTAACTCCGAGGCTGGTATGGGAATTTTAAACGCGGTCTTTGACCACGTCTCACTGTCACCAGGACGTGTACGCTGGTTCTACACTGCTCGAACCACGTTCCAGTCGCAGGGTTTCCTTGAGCGTGTGTCACTCAAGAGGCAAAGTTTGAAAGGACTGGGGGAAAGTGACAACAGCGACATTTGTGAAACTCCTTGAATCCCTCTCCACGTGAGAGCTGCCAGAACAACTGTTAACCTTGAGTTTTTGTTTTTCCAGTGTTATTTTAAATAATGGCGACGCACTGGAGCCATGGTTTTGGTTTTGCTCTCCTTGCTGTTCTGCCCGAGACCCGAGTGTGAGGTGAGTCTGTGATCTCTGGCTTCCATAATCCACGTTTTCATCATTTGTAAATAGGATAAAGAAGAATACCACAGAGTTATCAAAATCAGATGAGATGATGTGGAAGTTTAAACTTATGAAATTGCCTATGATTTAACCTGACATGTAAAAAAAATGATAAACTGTAAAATCATATACTATTGTTAGGTATTTCAAACTTGATTTATGAAATATGTGGAAACCTGTAACTTTATGTTTAACCACATTGTGCCAAATATGCTTTTTTTTTTTCCCCCCTGCCTCTTCCAACAGAATATTGCTTCCAAAACAGCCACGATTTTTGGATTTCCCTGGTGGTCCAGTGGTTAAGAATCTGCCTGCCCATGTAGGGGACACAGGTTTGATCCCTGGTTGGGAAAGATTCCACATGCTTCAGAGCAACTAAGCTGGTGAGTCACAGCTACTAAAGCCCGCCTGACCTAGAGCCTGTTTGCCCTCAACAAAAGCGTCTGCAGTGAGAAGCCCCTGCACCACAACAGAGAGCCTGGCTCCCTGCAACCAGAAAAAGCCCTCAGGTAGCAAGGAAGACCAAGCACAGCCAAAAATAAAAATAAATTTAAAAAATATATATTTTTAAAGAGTGAAGATTTTTATCTGGCTTCTTCCGTGCCATATTCTCACTGTCGACGGAGTCTGGTGCCTGGCACACCGGGTAGGCACTCCAGAATTCCTTGATGAATGAGTGAGTGACTTGTGCTATCATTGCCTTAAAGCATATTGTGAAAGATAAAACGAATGAGCAAAACATAAATTCTGATTAGGCGGTTGTTGAACTGGGCCTGTGTAACATGCTCTGCCAAACTTTTCCTTCCGCATCTCCGTTTGCTTTGCATCCCTGCCAGAAAAATAACATTGGCCCCTGCTGTGGTGCGGGGATGAGGCAACCCCTCCGCAGGGCAGCGGCCAGGAAGGACTCCTGCGAAAGGCGGCTGCGTTGGGCACCCAGCCTCCAGCCTCCGGTCCAAAATGCAGAAAGCCTGAAACAATGCGCAGAGTAGCTGGGCTGAGATCTGAGAACAAGGGACAGCTCTGTCCCTCTCTTGCTGGCGTTTATGGAAGGAAGCCTGGCTGTCTGTTTTTAAGTAAACAGACTTGCTCTAATGGAGCAATCTGTCAAAATAAGCTGAGCTGCTTGGGCGTGGGGGAGGGGGGGTTGGGGGGAGAGGGTGCCGCACCACTTCCGTCTCCCGTGGGAGCTGTTTATTTGAGAAGGATGACAAATGGGAGCGAGGCAGAAGCCTGCGGTAATGACACTCAAAGCAAGAAAAATAATAGCGTGTGGCGTAGGATGGGCTCATCTTCACTCGATGTATAGATGGCTTTTGTGTGTTTAAAGAGCCAGCCGCTTCTATTTGCATCTCAAATACCCCCGCCCAGGAGCAGAAGAGCGCAGGAGCTTCACCAGCAGCTTCTGGTCTGTGAGTTTTGCAGGAACAGGGGAGGTGAGGAAGAACAGATGAATGAGCCAAAGTTTAGTCTCTACAGGTTTTCTCCCTCTTCTACTAATGGAGGTGTGACAAAAGCACTAATTTGCTTCATCACCACCAGTGCTTAATAAATGAGTAACAAGTTTGCATCGTGAGATGCATGGGGTGGGACACGGTGCAGAGAAGCGTGGAGGGCAGAAATTACCAAATACTCGCATGAAGACTCACATTTTGGACTTTACTCAGAATATTCGCTGCTTGTGAAACGACACAATGAAAGGGCCAGGTGTAGTTTAACCCTTTTAGTTTGTGCCAGGACCTTGAATTCTTTGCAAAGAAGAAAAGGATTTAATGTAAACTGCAAACGCTTTAATCAAGTGGCTTTCTTCGCATACCGTGAAAGCATTTTGAAACATTCAAGTAGAAAAAAAAAAAAAAAAGTCCTTATTTTCTGAAAATATAACCTCTTAAACACCCAGAACGCTGCCAGACCAAGTCCCATCAAGTAACAAGGCACAATAAGAAGCTTAAAAAAAAGGTAAGGATTAAGTTACATTTGTATGAATAAGCTCATTTCTGTTGTTCTGGTTTCAATCTTTAAATGATCCTATCTCGTGCACATCTCTTCGTTAAATTATACATTACTATTCTCAGTGTGGGTCCCAGTGAGACCCAACATGTCCCCAGGGCTCACCAACCTTTGGAAAGAACCACATCAATAGCAATCACTCAGAGTTCGCTTGCCCGTTGTCCCCACCTGCAGGGACGGCCCCTCACCGAAACCAGGTGCTCCTGAGATGCCCTGCCTCTCTCCTAGAGATGGGAAGTCTGCACCCGCTCCCTCCACATGAGCACAGATCGTGCCCCACTACTGACACCTTCTGAGAGGATGCCATTCTTGTCCCAGGACTATCCCCAAGCTCCCAAATCTGCAAAACACACCAGCTGCTAAAAGATGCACGTTCCACCACCGCCCCCACCCCCACCCTCCCACCCAGCACTCTCAGGTCTGAGCCATGCTGGTTCTACAACAAAAATGCCAGAGGTCCACTCATGCCAGCTCCCTGTCCCGCTTTGTCTCTTGGGCCTTGAAGCAGCCTGACCTTACACCTCAAGTAACTAGAGAAAGAAGAGCAAACAAAAGCTAAAGTAAGGAGAAGGAAAGAAATCATAAAGATAAGAGCGGTAGTAAACGAAAGAGACCAAAAATATGCATTTATAGCAAAAAATCAACAGAACTAAAAACTAGTTCTTCGAAAAGATAAACAATATTGATAACCCTTTAGCCAGACTCATCAAGAAAAAAAAGAGGACTCAAATCAAGAACTCAAGAATTTTAGCAAAGTACCAGAGTTAATCCTTGTTAATTCTTAGCCTGTCTTGAATAAAATGCCTTTTGGGGAGAAAAAAAAAACTGCCTGACTTGTGCGCCTCATTTCACAAAATCTCTCATGAAAACATCGTCACTGCTTCTACCTTCTGCTTCTCCCTCCACCTGGGATATAGACCACAGCCTGGGAATGGAATAAATGCCCCTCCTCCATCATCCAAAGGAGCACAGGTGTCCTCCTCCCAAGGAACATTAACGTCCCTATGCAAATTCATTCCTCCAGGGCCTTCCCTCCATTTGACACACATGCCAAGATACACGTGAATATTAAGAGGAGAGTGTCGAATTCTGCCTCACTGTCTCTCACACCCAGACACCAGGTCCTGCAAATGAATTTTTCCCTCTAAAGCTTCACCCTGACCTTCCTTTCCTTCTCATTTGCCATCATCTTCATTCCAGCTTCTTATTTCCCTGGCTGAACTCAGAAGTTCACTAATTGGAATCACTCCTCTGTTAATTCATCCTAAAAGCTGCTTCGGAAACAAAACTCCTTAGATGCTATCTTGAGCACATCAACTGCTTGCGGCAGTTTCTGAAGTTTGATTGGCCGTATGAATCAGGCCGGTTACAGAAAGAGTGCAGCCTTGGGATCAATCACCACGGTTCCAATCTTAGTTCTATGCTTGAATAACTTTTGTAACTTTAATTGCTTTAAGCCTAAATTTCATCATCTATAAAATGTGATATTAATATAGGCTTCCATAGGACTACTGTGGGCTTCCCTGGTGGCTCAAATGGTAAAGAATCTGCCTACAATTCAGGAGATCCAGGCTCGATCCCTGGATTGGGAAGATCCCCTGGAGAAGGGAATGGCTACCCACTCCAGTTATTCTTGCCTGGAGAAGTCCATGGACAGAGGAGCCTGGTGGGCTACACACGGACACAACTGAGCACTAAGACGTTCACTTTTAGGGCTATTGTAAGAAAAAATTAAATAACATAAAGTGTTTTTTTTTTTAATGTGAAAATACAAACTTGAAGAATAATGTTATGAAAATGCAAGCACTTCTTCTTGGAAATAAAGTCCTCCATAAACTGGCCACCACTCACTTTTTTACCCTTTGCTCTAATTACTTCCATTTCCAGCCCTTCTTGCTGGACTTCTGCAACTGTTTCTTGCCCTACAAATGTGTCTTTCACTTCTAGATAACACTATTTGCTATAACAGATAAAACAAAATGTCAGTGGCTTAATACAAGAGAACTTTATTCCTTGCTCAGTTAAAATCCAAAACATGTATTCCTACCTGGCAGGTGGTTCTCCTCCAGGTGATAATTTTGGGATTTGAGATCCTTCCATCTCATGGCCCTACAACCCTTTACACGTGGTTTCCAGGGTGACTCCAGAGGAAGAGAGAACAGGGAGACTCCTGAGTGGAGGTTATTACAGGTCAGTCATGGAGGAGCACATAGCAGAACTGAGTCACATAACGGCATCTGATATAATCCAGTAGCATATCCGGAAGGAAGAGGACACGGGGTTGGTGAACAGCTGGCTACTCTGTGCCACCCCCGCAGACATATATATATTTCCCAGACTGTATTCCCAGATACAGCCTTCAAAAACCAGCTCAAGTCTCATTTTTAATTTATGACATCCTTTTGGAGCAATCTGACGATTTTATTCTCTGAACTCAAACTCCTAGCATACATTGATTATACCAGCCTCTGACCCATTTGCCTCTTTTGTTAAATCACGCAAACTTACATCAAATCCTTTTTTTCTTAAACTCAGAGATATAAATCTGGTCCCATCCTCCTTGATGAAACATTTCTTGCATCAACATCCATAATTTCACGCTTCCCCCTGTCCCCTGTGAGCTCCAGTGCAGCAGGCTCAGTGCTTTTTCTACTGAGGAACTGTGAGAGTCCCCCAGGTAATGATTCTTCTCGGAAAGTGGCTGGGAGGCTGCAGTCAGGCCTCAAACTTCAACTTCAAACCCAAGAAGCACTGGCTGGGGAAGAAGCTGACCTCAACCCAAAAACTTCCAAAGTTTCTAAAGCCTCTTCAGCTGCCAAGTTATATGATGTTAACATTAAGACATAAAACATGAAAGATTAGAATTTATACTTGCTTCTCATCAAAAAGACATGGTAAGAAGTACCTTGTGTTGGGTACTTCTTCCCGACTGGCTTCCCAGGTAGCGCAAGTGGTAAAGAACCAGACTGCCAAGGCAGGAGACATAGTGAGATGTGGGTTCGATCCCTGGGTGGGGAAGATCCCCTGGAGGAGGAAATGGGAACCCACTCCAGTAGTCTTGCCTGGAGAATCCCATGGACAGAGGAGCCTGGTGGGCTAGAGTCCATGGGGTCTCAAAGAGTTGAACACTGGAGCGACTTAGCAAGCACACACCTAGTATTGGCTATAGAGATTAGCAGTAATAATAGGAGTTAAATTGTTATGTGATGTTCAGAAGAATTAGAAGAGATAAAAATGTCTCTGATCACTTTTGAGTGTTCACTAGTCAGACACGGTCATGTATGCCATTTTCTCCCTAGAGAGGGCAATATGTGTTCTGGTCACTCCTGTCTGTTGGTGATGTTGCTTTGGGGAACAAATAAGACTCTATAAGATGAAAATGAGGGTAAAATTTGGAGATGGAAGAAAATAAAGGAGCTCGATTCCACAGTAGTTGCTTACAGAAATTTAAAATATGAAAAAAATACATAGCAGAACTCCCCAAACCCACTTGTAATTGTAGGGTAGCTTCCCATTCCCTCTCCTCTCCTCTTGTCCTCAGACACCCATACCTCACAGGAATATCAGGACATCCGAGGTTCTGAAATTTCTTGAGAAACCCAAAAGGTAGAGTGACTTCCCTGCTCTCCAGCCACTTCAGCCACACTGAGTGAAGCCTGCCGCACTCTGGGCAGGAGAGCTGGCTCAGCCCGTCCTTCTGAACAGACTGCAAACCTCACTTCTCGTTCCGCTGTTGACGGCATGGAACGGTGTAAACTAAAGGCTCCTTCACATTTATTCATGCAGCTCCACTCCTGCCCTGTTGAGGTACAAGTGCCCAGAGACAATTAACTGATGATTCATCCTCCAGGACGCCTGCTAAGGCAGGCTGCCTGGCTGTGAGTGAAAACACACTTGAGCAGTAGCTGATCTTTTCCTTTGGTTGAGGACCAAGTCAGACCAGGCATGGCTTTGAAGTTATTTCTGTCTCGGTGGATTAGAGGTATCAAAAGAAGCAGCTCCACAAACCTTTACCAAATATTTACAATTCTGCACTAAACAACCTCCACCGTACCTTAACCTTTACTGTCTTGTGAAATGCTTGCCAACCTCCCTGCCAAACACATACACTTGCCAGCGTAGGAGAGAGGGCAGCAGCTCAAAGGAAATGAGGTGCAAACGGGGAAGGATCCACTGTCTTTGTCGTAGAGGAGAACGAGGCCTTTTGGTGGTGACCTACCTGCAGCGGGGGGACTCCATCTCCCCGTTACCATCACCCCCCAACCACCATGATAGTTCATTACTTCACTGGGGTGTTGAAGAGACAAGTTCTATACTCAGCTCAGTGAAGTTGTGGGACTGCCCTGAAGGCATAGTTTCCGAAAGTGCCAAGGAGGGGCCATCGTCAGTGCAGGAGAGACGCAAAACAAAAGGTTAAGCCACAGTGGAGGCCGGTGATGGGGCTGTCGGGGTTTTCGTCATGTAGAGGACTGCCACACTTTACTTGGTTTACAGTAAACCTCCTTCCTCAGATGTTTCTCAATGAAACTGCTCATTGTAGAATTCTCCAGTTGCTTCTAAAATGCTTCAGGGATTAGTGAAATAGATGACTGATGTATTTTCTATTTTTCAGACTCCTTACTGTGAGCACAAAAATCTTATAATAAAAAGAGAAGGATAAATAATAATAATAAAGGATAAATGAAAGGAGCCGGCAGGTGGGATACCATGTCGCTGGGGCAGAGAAGAGGAGCAGGCCAGCCCTGGCTGCAGTCAAGCCCACGATGAGATACATTATGGAGACTCATTACAGGACCTGCCTTGGTGAGGTTCCCCCAAAGGGATTCAGTCAGCAACAGAAGCTTCTGGCAGAGAAGTTACCAAAGGCAGAGCTTTAGAGAAATAGATGGCAGCCCCTGAAATAACAGTCACCAAGGTTTGTTCATGAATCCCCCTGACACAGTACCCAAGGACCCCCAGAACTGACTGTGGGACTCTGTGTACGCCCTAAGTCGCTTCAGTCGTCTGACTCTTTGCGACCCTAAGGACTGTAGTCTGCCAGTTTCCTCTGTCCATAGGATTCTCCAGGCAAGAATACTGGAGTGGGTTGCCATGCCCTCCTCCAGGGGATCTTCCCAACCCAGGGATTAAACCCGTCTCTAACATCTCCTGCATTGGCAGGTGGGTTCTTTACCACTAGCGCCACCTGGTAAGCCCTGCTGTGAGACTGTAAGGGAACCTAAGCAGAAGCCTACAACAGCGATGGAGACCAGGACCAAAAGTATGTGCTATCCTGTTAACCACCAGTTGTTACCTCCACTACACACAGAGGAACTCAGAGATATAGTGCCTTGGACCATGTTTAGGCATTTCATTCATTCACTCATTCATTCACTCAACAAAGTTTATATTTCAAGGCACCGGATTAAAGTGCTTTGTAAAACAAAAATAATTAGACTTCAGTTTGGCCATCTAAAAGCTTTCACTAATCAATGCTATAAGCACTCAAATCTCCATAATACAGATTAGAAATGGGTCATTATATAGTCACAGATAAAGTCTGCACTGGCCAGGTGGTAGAGAGAGATGATTTCTGTGCTGGAAGAATTTGGAAAGATTTTTGCATAGGCGCTAAGGGTTGAGGTGAAATTAGGGTGTGCAAAGGCAATGCAGAACATATTCTCAAAGACAAATAATCTGAGTGATGGTATTGAGAAGGGAAAGGATGCACATGCTTAAAAATAAAAGCAGGTGGTTCCATTGTCTGGGCAGTAGTGTACAGGAAAGGAAATAGAGGAAAATGCGGTCAGAAAAGTGGGACTGTCAGGAAATGGAGGGCTGAGTGCCCCAGGTAGGTGTCAGATTTTCTGTATAAAGTGATGAGAACTCACCAAAGATTCCTTAGCAGGAGAGATTTGATGATTACTTCAGGAAAATTCATCTTTATTTTAGTAGCCAAGAAAAGTATTGAATACAGGGCCAGATTAATCATGAAACTTTACATTAATTCCTGTTACAATAATATTCAGTAGTATATACAAGCAAGAAAATGGCTCATCAGCTTTCAGTCCTCAACTTTTTTTTGTACTGCCCAAAACACCGTTTCAGGCTACCAGCTTGCTGTAGGCTCAGGGAGTAAAACCTCTTGAATAACAGCTTGTGTCAATCATAATTAGGAACATCCATTGGCTGGAAGGAGGGGTAGGGCCAGCACAGTGAATAATTATTATGTAGAAAATGGTTCTCAGCCAGCCTTACCAACAAGAGGCATATCCTCCAGGAACGCCTTCTGGCTGCCCCACAGTCTCTCCTCGCCTCTGGGAGTGGGAGCTTCTTTCATAGCCCATGGTCCCGATGCAAGTATTCTTAATTTCCTCAGGTAATTTATAAAGTCGTTAATGCACACCCTCATTCCTGAAAATTCGTGAAAACATCCTTTTCTATAGGAGTATTTTCCTTATTATGTAAAAATAATAGTAATAGCCCATATATATTGACAGTCTATTATGAGGCATTAAATATGTGATAAGCTCAACATATTTATTTTGCACATTTTAGAATATGAAATGGGAATAATGGTCATAACTCCATGATATCTACCCAGGACCTGTTCAGTTCAGTTCAGTTCAGTTGCCAAGTCGTGTCTGACTCTTTGCGACGCCATGAACCGCAGCACTCCAGGCCTCCCTGTGCATCACCATCTCCCGGAGTTTACCCAAACTCATGTCCATCAAGTCGGTGATGCCATCCAGCCATCTCATCCTCTGTCGTCCCCTTCTCCTCCTGCCCCCAATCCCTCCCAGCATCAGGGTCTTTTCCAATGAGCCAACTCTTCGCATGAGGTGGCCAAAGTACTGGAGTTTCAGCTTTAGCCTCATTCCTTCCAAAGAACACCCAGGAGTTGATCTCCTTTAGAATGGATTGGTTGGATCTCCTTGCAGTCCAAGGACTCTCAAGAGTCTTCACCACCACAGTTCAAAAGCATCAATTCTTCGGCACTCAGCCTTCTTCACAGTCAACTCTCTCATCCATACATGACTACTGGAAGAACCACAGCCTTGACTAGACGGACCTTTGTTGGCAAAGTAATGTCTCTGCTTTTGAATATGCTATGTAGGTTGGTCATAACTTTCCTTCCAAGGAGTAAGTGTCTTTTACTTACAGCCATGAAATCATGGCTGCAATCACCATCTGCAATGATTTTGGAGACCAAAAAAATGAAGTCTGACACTGTTTCCACTGTTTCCCCATCTATTTCCCATGAAGTGATGGGACCAGAAGCCATGATCTTCATTTTCTGAATGTTGAGCTTTAAGTCAACTTTTTCACTCTCCTATTTCACTTTCATCAAGAGGCTTTTTAGTTCCTCTTTACTTTCTGCCATAAAGGTGGTGTCGTCTGCATATCTGAGCCTGTTAGTTGTAATCAAAAGTAATAATCTCCATTTATAGAAAATGCTTCCATGACTCCTGCTGCAGTTTATGAATATTTGCTTTTAATTTCAGAATTGCTTTATACTTTCAAAATTTTGAAGAGACTTTAAAAATTCAACATAATTTGTTTTCTCTTTTCAGAAATGTAGAAAGTACATCTCTTTTCTACACAAATGTAGGGAAAAAAATGTAGGAAATGTAAAGAAAACTGTTTAATCCCTTAATCCCACCATTCAAAGATGATGATTATTATTAATATGTTGTATATATTCTTATAGTTATGAAATTAAGCTATGATATAGTTTTTAATAGAGAAATAACATTTGATTGTATAGACGATAATTCATTTAACCTATATGCTTTTATCGAGGAAGAGTTGGACGCTTACTGAGCGACTTCACTTTCACTTTTCACTCTCATGTATAGGAGAAGGAAATGGAAACCCACTCCAGGGTTCTTGACTGGAGAATCCCAAGGACAGCGGAGCCTGGTGGGCTGCCGCCTATGGGGTCACACAGAGTCGGACACGACTGAAGCGATTTAACAGCAGCAGCAGGAGCAGCACATGCTTTTATCGATTTAAAATGTTTCCAATTTTTTCCTTTTAAAAGTAGAATGTTTATGGGCAAGCTGTCTAAATATTTGCTTACATTTCTAATCATTTCTGACACATTTATAAAAGTCTAATTTCTAAGTCAAAGGATAAGCATATTTTAAAGGGCTTTGATGAGTACTGACAAATAATCCAGAAAATTTAGACCAGTTTAACTGCCCTCTCGCAATGAATGAAAGTGGCCGTTTTCTTGAACACTAGATAGTAATATTAACTTTATTATTTGAGTAATTATTTGTAATGCATATTATTCATTCATTTTTTTCCTTTTGAGTTATATTCTTTGCCCATTTTAAAACTCATATGTTTGGGGTTTTTTTTTATGGGGAATGGGGCTCATTTTATGTTTAACAAATATTTATATATTTTACAAATATATTTTAATATGTTCTACTTTATAATTTTTATAGTATTTTTTATATACAGTCATTTAAATTTTCACATGGTCATATCTATCCACCTTTCTCTTTCATGATTTCTGGACTTGTCAGATTTCGAAAATCTAGCACACTCAAAATTACATAATATTCAAATTTTTATATTATTCTTATGAATTTACGTTTGACTTTTCAATTTTTTAAAATCTATTTGGAATTTGCTTTGGCATGTGATGGTAAAGCAGTCATTTGTCCTTGTGTGTTTTGCAAACAGTCTTGATGTCCCACATTGTTTGGTAAAAAGTTCATTCTCTTTTCTCTGTTTCCCCTATTTAACTATGCACCCATTTTTTTAATAGATAAATAAACCAGCTTGAGGACTATTTTTTCTATTTTATTTTAGCATTGTAACACCTCGTAATGTCAGATATGGTATGGTGAGGGCCTCATGATTGGCTTGTTTTATTCCAATAGAATTTGTGCTAGTTCTGCCTATTTATCCTTTAACATTTTTCAAGATATTAGGAAATCTTAAACCATTTTAGAAGGCATATGGGCTTCCCTCATAGCTCATTTGTTAAAGAATCCACCTGCAATGCAGGAGACCCCAGTTCGATTCCTTGGTCGGGAAGATCCTCTAGAGAAAGTATAGGCTACCCACTCCAGTATTCTTGGGCTTCCCTTGTGGCTCAGCTGGTAAGAATCTGCCTGCAATATGGGAGACCTGGGTGTGATCCCTGGGTTGAGAAGATCCCCTGGAGAAGGGAAAGGCTACCCACTCCAGTATTCTGGCCTAGAGAATTCCATGGACCGTATGGTCCATGGGGTCGCAAAGAGTCGGACATGACTGAACGACTTTCACTTCACTTTAGAAGGCATGTAGAATATTTCTATCTATATAAGGCATATATCCTTACTGTGTACACCCATGTCTAAACTTGTTTAACATTGACAGTGTTCAACAATATGTTGGTGAAGTTCATGTAACTGCTATGTGTAGCTGTAGTCTTTCATTTTCATTGTTTCCAAATACTCCATGGTATGAATGGGATGTATCGTTTAAATTATTTATCCATTATTTTTTGAGTGAAGCTTTATGTGGTTTCTTTTGCTATGAACATTCTTGTCCTGTTATACATATATATGTAGATATTTCTTGAGGATATACACTGCTCTGAGTTGTGGGAGTTACACTCTTCAACTTTATATTGAGTGGCCTCATGCTGCTCTCCAGAGTGGTGATAGATTTACTTTGCTACTTGCAGTGTATAAGAGTTTCCATTGCTCCACAGCCTCATAGATTTTAGTCTTTTCAAGTTTTTAAACTTTCACCAATGTGATCAATTTATTCTTCCAGATGAACTTTGTTGTTGTTCAGTCACTAAGTTATGTATGACTCTGCAATTCCGTGGAGTGCAGCATGCCAGGCTTCCCTGTCCTTCACTATCTTCTGCTGCTGCTAAGTCGCTTCAGCCATGTCTGACTCTGTGCGACCCCATAGACGGCAGCCCACCAGGCTCCTCTGTCCATGGGATTTTCCAGGCAAGAGTACTGGAGTGGGTTGCCATTGCCTTCTCTGGAGTTTGCTTAAACTCATGTCCACCGAGTTCGTGATGCCATACAACCATCTCATCCTCTGTCTCCCCTTCTTCTCCTGCCCTCAGTCTTTCCTAGCACCAGGGGTCTTTTCCAGTGAGTCAGCTCTTTGCATCAGGTGGCCAAAGTATTGGAGCTTCAGCTTCAGCATGAGTTCTTCCAATGAATACTCAGGGTTGATGTCCTTCAGGACTGACTAGTTTGATCTCCTTGCTGTCCAAGGAACTCTCAAGAGTGTTATCCAACAGCACAGTTCAAAAGCATCAATTATTTGGCACTCAGCCTTCTTTATGGTCCAACTCTCACATCCGTACTGGAAAAACCATAGCTTTGACCATAACGACCTTTGTTGACAAAGCAATGTCTCTGCTTTCTAATATGCTATCTAGATTTGTCATAGCTTTTCTTCCAAGGAGCAAGCGTCTTTTAATTTCATGGCTGCAGTCACTGTCTCCAGTGATTTTGGAGCCCAAGAAAATAAAGTCTTTGACTGTTTCCACTGTTTCCCCATCAATTTGTCATGAAGTGATGGGACCAGATGCCATGATCTTAGTTTTTTTGAATGTTGAGCCTTAAGCCAGCTTTTTCATTCTCCTCTTTCACCCTCTTCAAGAAGCTGTTTAGTTCTTCACTTTCTTATATTAGAGTAGTATCATCTACATATCTGAGGTTGTTGATATTTCTCCTGGTAATCTTGATTCCAGATTGTGGTTTATCCAGACTGGGCATTTCACATGATGTACTTTACATATAAGTTAAATAAGCAGGGTGACAATATATAGCATTGACATTCTCCTTTCCCAATTTGGAACCTGTCTATTATTACATGTCTAGTTCTAACTGCTACTTCTTGACCTGCATACAGGTTTCTCAAGAGACAGGTAAGGTGGTCTGTTATTCCCATCTCTTTAAGAATTTTCCACAGCTTGTTGTGATCCACATAGTCAAAGGCTTTAGTGTAGTCAATGAAGCAGAAGTAGATAATTTTCTGGAATTCCCTTGGTTTCTCTATGATCCAAGAGATGTTGGCAATTTGACCTCTGGTTCCTCTGCCTTTTCTAAATCCAGCTTGTACATCTGGAAGTTCTCAGTTCACATACCGTTGAAGTCTAGCTTGAAGGATTTTGAGCATTACCTTGCTGCTAAGTCATGTCAGTCGTGTCCGACCCTGTGCGACCCCATAGACGTTAGCCCACCAGGCTCCCCCATCCCTGGGATTCTCCAGGCAAGAACACTGGAGTGGGTTGCCATTTCCTTCTCCAATGCATGAAAGTGAAAAGTGAAAGTGAAGTCGCTCAGTCGTGCCCAACTCTTTGAGACCCCATGGACTGCAGCCTACCAGGCTCCTCCGTCCATGGAATTTTCCAGGCAAGAGTACTGGAGTGGAGTGCCATTCATTGCCTTCGGGGCAATTGTACAGTAGTTTGAACATTCTTTGGTGTTGCCTTTCTTTGGAATTGGAATGAAAACTGACCTTTTCCAGTTCTGTGGCCACTGTTGTTTTCTCTATTGCTGGCATAAAACTTGCTAGCATATTGAGTGCAGCATTTTAATAGAATTATCTTTTAGGATTTGAAATAGCTCTGTTGGAATTCCATCACCTCCACTAGTTTGTTCGTAGTAATGCTTCCTAAGGCCCATTTGACTTCACACTCCAGAACGTCTGGCTCTAGGTGAATGACCACATCATCATGGTTATCTAGGTCATTAAGACCTTTTTTGTATAGTTCTTCTGGGTATTCTTGCCCTCTTCTTAATCTCTTCTGCTTCTGTTAGGTCCTTGCCATTTATATCCTTTATCGTGCCCATTTATATCCTTTATTGTGCACAAAATGTTCCCTAGATGTCTCCAATTTTTCTTGAAGAGATCTTTAGTCTTTACCATTCTGTTGTCTTCCTCTGTGTCTGACTCTTTGCGAACCCATGGATTGTAGCCCACCAGTCTCCTCTGTCCATGGAATTCTCCAGGCCAGAATATTGGACAGGGTTGCCATTCCCTTCTCTAGGGGATCTTCCTGACTCAGGGATTAAACCCCGGTCTCCTGCATTGCAGGCAGATTCTTTTCATCTAAGCCACCAGGGAAGCCCCAGATGAACTTTAGAAGTGTGTTGTCAAGTCCTAACAGAATTTGTAACTTCATACATTTGGGGAAATTAGCATGTGTACGCATGTACACAGAACTCTTCTCATCTAGGAACATGATTTTCCTTTCCCATATTTTCTTTTACCTCTTTGTAGTTTTATGCCTTTTCATAGTCTTAAATATTGCTTAAGATAATTCATATGCATTGCATATTTTGTTGCTATTGTGAATGAACTCTTTTTTTTCCAAAAGGTATTTTTAAGCCCAAAGTTTACTTTATTCTTTTACTGACTTTGAATATAAGTAGATTAGTACCCTCAAAAGATGGAAAATATGTTAAGAACAAATAACTGGGCATATCCATAGCATCATCTAAAATGTCAAATAAAAGGTCAGCATTGAAATTAAATTTCAATACCATTATAAACACTGCTGGTCCCCTTCCTTTGATCTGCACCACTCTCCAGAAGCCTGATTTTTTAAAAGTCAGTTTTGATGACTCCTCCTTCTAATAGGCTAGTATCTTGAAGTGATCTAGAATTCACCACATGAAGAGTGGGCAGAAGGTAGGCAATTTCTTTGGGACTCACCTGCCTGGAGCACTTTGCACACCTTACCAGGTTTCATTAGTAGTTGTAAGGACAGTGCTTAACCTTACCAAGGTTAAGCTTTAACTTTAACCATATGCTCAAAACTCAAGGACATAAAAGTAGGAGTAAGAATGGGGCTTCCTATCTCAAGGCTCCTCCCTCTCTGTCTGAGCACCCCTCTCTTCATCTATAGAAGTTATCAAGTACCTGCTATAGATCAAGGGTTGGGTCTGACGCTGTTAAAGTAGGGGAGATAATATGAAAAGAGTCTAAGATATAGTTCTGTCCTCAAAGAGCATACAGGCTAACTGGAAGGAGAACCACTGTGCATGAAGAATTCAGTTCAGTACCCTTAAAGAGGACTCTCATTTTTTCTATAGTACTCTAAAGCTGCATCCAATCATAGGGACAGATAGATAAGCTAGAGATATACAAAATACTTGGGAGGAATTTTAGCTTCTACACCACCCTGTGAGTTGGAACAATGGGAAATATTCTTTTACTATCACAACCGGAGAGATGACCTAGTTTAACGCTGCTGTGTCTCAACAGTGACAGCCAGGTACAAACCATATCATTATTTTTCTGGGGTCTCTGAGTGTGTACACTTCCTGCCATTGCCACCCACTGGCCCTCAGTTATGGGTTGTCCTGAACTACAGCACTTTTCTCTCCACCTGGGGGAGATACTATGTTGAGTCCCCAGCTCTGTTTAACCAATCTCTGGAGTGAAACAGTCAACTCACCTGCTTCTCAGAACTTTGAAAGGAGTAGGAAAAAAGTCCAGAACCCTGTGTACCTGGGATTAATTTGACCTCTGTTTTCAAAAAAAAGAAAAGTTCCTCCCTCCAACCTCTTGCTTTAGAATGACTTGGAGTAACATCTAGGGGGAAAGAGATTAGTCTGTTCATTTGTCTTGCATTATGGTACACATCATTAAAGACCAAATACAAAAGATATATACACAGTCTTGAAGATTAGAAATAAATTGCAAGCTATTTTGATTCTTCAGAAGGAATTAATAGTATCACATTCCTTAATCTTTTGTAGAGGATTTACAAAGTGGTTTCATAAATATGATCTCCTTTAATTCCCACAACAACCCAGTTGGGTAGGCTGAGCAGGTAATTCTATTCTCATCAAACCCATAGACCTTCAAAGGCTAGACAGGACTTGAAGACCCAATCCTAAAAACAGGCTCAGAGCAGCTGAGCTGACACAACTGGTAGACGAAACTAGAAAACCTATCTCTAACAACCAGATCCATTGCCTTTCTACTAACCATGATGCCTCGTCCATCTCAAGTAGGGAAAGATGAAAGTGGCCATTTAATCTGTAAAGGACCACAATGGAAGGAAGGAGAGCAAGGTGCTCAAGGGATTTGATAGTAGAATATTTTATGACCACATTACCTGAGATACCCACATTCAAGATTACGAGAGAGTGAGGTATTTGTGTTGTTTGATCACTAAATTGTGTCCAACTCTGCAACCCCATGGACTGTGGCCCACCAGGCTCCTCTGTCTTCCACTGTCTTCCAGAGTTTGCTCGAATTCAGGTCCATGATGTTATCTACAGAACCCGGTAAACCACCTGTGGCTCATGTTCCAAAGCTACAGTTGACGCAAAAGTGAAAAGCCCCGCATCCAGCCTCTCCAACTCCAAGGGAGCACTGCTTCCCAGGCAGTGGATCCCACCTGGCTTTCTCAGGGGATGCCTCGGTCTGGAATTTCAGAATCTCTGAGAAGGAGGGTCATCTCTAAGACTGACTAGGATGAACAGGGCCCAAAGTTAGCCCCAAATCTTGAAACCTCATTAGAACAAATTCCACCTTTAATGGAACCAAATTTTACATTTCCCCCAGAACCAATGCCATGGGGGAATAACAAAGCCAGAGCAAGAATAACTTTTCCAGCCCTGCCTCCCTGAACTAACCTTTTGTGAGCCCATAGATGGATGGACAAAACCAGACAAGGTGACAACTATGCTAGGAAGGGGAACCATTTTTTTCTGGGGACCCCTGCATCTACTTTCATAGTAATCAGCTGACATAGGAGATGCAATAGTGAGACAGGTTGCCCAAGGCCTGTATGGCAACCTCTTTCCCCTCGTGAGGGAGGGTAGCCTGTGGCCTCCTAGCTAAGCTCTTTACTTGGCACATCACCAGGGATTTGGGACAGACAACTGGATCGCCATGCCCCCGTGACATCAACACTGTTCAGACACCAGAGCGAGTAAGACGGGAATTTGATCCAAAGATTGGTTTTGGAGAATCACACTCAGACTGGAAGGCTGAGCCCCTGAAAAAGATCTGTCTCGCCAGCTGGCCAAAATAAATACGTGCAAAAATAAAAGAAAAGGAGAGAAAAGCAGATTATGAATAGTTTTTCCAGACATGCAATTCTAAACCTTAGTCCAGATATGCACTTCAGAAAAAAAAATTGCCTTAGTCTTTTAAATTATTTCATCTCTGGGAACAAACGTATCTTACTTCAAATTTGCTTCGATTTAGAAAATTGACACAGGGTGAGCAGAAGTTTATTATTATGAACATTAAACCACATTAACATTAATGTGAAATGCACATCACTTGACTATTAATGATATGAAACATACATGACTACCTTCTATATCCAGGCAGTAAGGTCTGACTTTTTGCTGTGAATTTACTGACATCTATGTTCACGTTTTAAATTCCATTTTTTGTTTTGAGAGGTCAAATTTCCCCCCCAATATTAAGTTACTTATTTCTATAACTATGTATCAAATGCCTTCTCTATGCTTTGCTGTCTACTACTGAATTCAGGACTAATTTTTTTATGTTGAGGAGAGGAAGTAGAGTGAGAAAGCGGGGTTCCCCATGGGGAAATATAGCTTACAGGAGACTTGACTGTTTACAATGCTAATTTTCATGTAACTTAGAAAGTGCATATGGAATTTGGAGATGTTTTAATTCCCCCATTAAGAAGAGATGGGTATTATCATGTTCTGCTCATAATGACCATGGTCATACTGTATTTTGAAATAGTAGCACCCATTTGGTGTTTTCAATCCCACAGTTTCCAATAAAAACATCAGTGAAACAAAATTATTACGAATAATATATTAATTATTATGTGCTAGAAGTTTAACAGTGATGATATAACAAGTAGACTTTAAAAGTAAAGTCTTCAATGGTAAAGAAATAATTCATCCAAACACTATAATACGTAAAATGGAAAAATATTTTTATAATTAACTGCTATATTCCCTTGTTCTAATATTCTCAGGCCTTGGAGGGCAGAATGTTTACAACCAGCATTGTAATCCATATCCTAAATACCTTTTTGATGACATTGTTCTTTGGTTAAATTATGTCACACAAAACCTCCCAGAGAAATGAAAAAGAGCACAGTAATGAACAAGACATATAAAGCTCAGAAACTCCTTCAATAGCCTTGCCGATCTGCTCATCCATTACTGAGCATGTTTTCAGAGCAGCCATTCTGACCTTACTAACGAGCATCTTTTGAGAATCACAACTGTTATAAAAGGAAAGAGACCTTGTTAACCAAGAAAGTTCATATCCCACAGAAGCCTCACACATTAAATATTACATAATCTATTCACAAGGGAGCAGGAAAATCAATATTCTAAGTCCAGTAATCTCAAATAAGCTAATATGAATGTTTTTGTATTTGGATAACAATGACAAACTTTGAACCCTAAATTATGAGTAAACATTTTAATACAAGCACCTAAACACTTTCCCCTACTTTTGACTATTTAAGACTGGTTTTATGCCTTTGATGCCTGACTCATTTACATGAGTTATGCTATAAATGAAAGTCAAAGAGAAGATGCCTTTATTATTATGGCAGCTTACTGTTTAATACCAAATCTCTATATCCAAACAGCTAAAAAAAAAAAAAAAGCTTGTTCTGAAAACTCTCAAATCAAAGACATTGGCTAATAGAGGGTGAATAATAACAAAAACTTCAAAAACAAATTCACTCATGTTGTACTGATGCTGCATCTATAGGGTTCATGTGTTTAATTGTGTCTCAACAGGTGCTTACCCACATCAATGATGTGTCTTTTTGTGGTAAATGTCAGATTCATTACTTTTGTTTAACAGTATCTAGCATAACATGAAGTCCATTTAATAAGAACCTTTGATGATGGTTACAAACCCACAGCAGAGCTCCCAGTTACCACATCTAGTTTAAAAAAATATATAACAATTTTAAACAAACTTACAATCACCAATAACAAAAATTCCAGCACTGACTTGTCACTATTTTTAAGTACTCTTTTTTTCAGTCAGAAGGAAATTCTTCTGAGTAATGCAGTGCTTCTCAAATTTGAACACAGGGACAAAACACCTATAGATTCTGATTCTGGGGTGAACCCCAAGATCCTGGGTTCCTGATACATTCCCAGGTGAGACCAATGTTGTTGGTCCAGGAATCGCAGTTTCTGTAGCCAGAGTAGAGGATTATTTCTAGGAAACCAGTAAAAAAAGCCTCAGCACCTTACTAGAGTGTTCCTTGAATTTTAATATCTTATTATAAAGATGCTTATCCCAAACACGACCTACCTTCTGAGCTAAATTAAAGAATAACTGTCACTGTTGTGAAGACAGATCCTTCAAATGGAAAATATAAAACATAAACCCGTCTGGCTCTAACTGGCTCAGACAGTAAAGCATCTGCCTGCAATGCGGGAGACCTGGGTTCGATTCCTGAGTCGGGAAGATCCCCTGGAGAAGGAAATGGCAATCCACTCCAGCACTCTTGCCTGGAAAATCCCATGGATGGAGGAGCCTGATAGGCTACAGTCCATGGGGTCACAAAGAGTCGGACACAACTGAGCGACTTCACTTCACTTCACTTCACTTCTCCCACTGAAACATTCATTCATTAATCAAACATCTGTTGCACGTCAAGAAAGCACCCCCCGTGAAGCAAAACAAACTAAGAAAGGGCACAGACTTTGTATTTAAGGAGTTAACGGTACAGTAGGAAAGATGAAACATCTTCCCTCAAACACAAACTGTATACCCAGGGAGAAGGGAGCCGGTGTCCTTGAACAAGTGAAGAGCTTAGAGAGATGACTCACAATTGTGTGACTCAGGCCTTCCTAAGCGGGTGGGAGTCATCCTGTGAAGGATGAGCTGGGTGAACAGGCAGATGTGGAAAGTGAGGAATGGCCGCACAGAGGTACAGAGGGACATTTTGGGGGTTTCGTTAACATTTTAATTTCTACAACCAAAATGCTTGAAAGCAAGTTTTATTAAAAGATTCCAAGATTAGACTGCAGCTTCTCAACCTCTGGAGTTCACAAAGTGGGGTTTCCAAACCAGCAGCATTAGCGCCCCCAGAAACCCCACAGAAATGCAAGTTCTCAGTCCCCTCCCAGGACCTCCTGAATCAGAAACTCCAGACCAGGCCCTAGAAATCTGTTGTAATAAGCCTTCCATAATTAAGCTGGAAACTCCCTGGACTAGATCTTCTTTGTTTCAGTGTGGATAGGAATCTCTCAGGAGCTTATTGAAATGCAGAGTTCTTGGGTGCTTCCTAGAGAATCTGCTTTAGTACAATTGAGAAATGGCCTGAAAGACACATTTTTAATAAGCATTCAAGCCTATTCTGACCCAGGTGGACTATACACCCCATTTTGAGAAGCTGTGAGTTAGAGTATGGTGTCAAAACAGGAGATGAAGGAAAGAAAAAAGTATGTGGAGAGAGTAAACAAAAACAGGAAAGGAAGAAAAAGGAAACAGCTCTGTGGCTATCAGCATGAAAGCAGCCAGTAAGGAAAGGGTTTGATTCTGAATGCTCTGGAAAGAAAATGAGATCCAGAAAGCTGATACCTACGTAACTCGCACATTTCATAAAGTGTGATGGACAGTTCCACCGGGATTTTTCAATAGCCATAAACAATTCCTCTTTTATAACAGAGGTCTCCGAGTATGACTCCTCTTGACATTACAAGTGTAGAGAAATCGTTCAAGTTCTTTGCCTGGTGCCCAAGAATTCGATAAGCCATTGCCATTTTTAAAAGACTGTCATTTATTGCTTGTGGATCACAGGAAAGCTGAATGGCAGAAATTACTCTGAAAGTCTTGTTCTGTTTAGAGACAAGAGTCATTTCCTCTCAGAGGGTCCTTCCGTTTTCCTGTAAACTTCCAGGGATAAGTCTCAGAGAGACTTAATCTGCAGAAAATAAACGTTAGGCTCCAAAGAAGCTACAACCCTAGAGCATAGTGAGGAAAATGACTAGGTTTTAAGGCTGAATTTTATCCTTTAGTCTTCCTTATTTTAAAACAAAATTGAGATGCTTACTTTGGGTCTAGGGTATTCCAAACAGAAGATAAAACATGGAGTTCCTCAAGAAACCATATTATTTCTGGGTGCCAAGAGACTGAGTTTCTGGGGCACAGATCTCCCCAAAACCTGCAGGCTGCTGACAGGCAACTCCTCTGAAGAGGGCAGGGCCTCAGTATCTGTCTTCCCTCACATGGCTTAAAGTCGGAGGGAAGAACAGACACCCTGGAGTCAGAGTGTTCAACCGCTTAATTGATGTGACTTTAAGCAAATTACCTCATCTCCCTCTCTCTGCTTCCGCTTTCCCATCTATAAAATGGGCGTGTTAATCATAATAATTTTATGGGGTGGTTGTCATAATTAAAAAGCTAACATGTAGAGCGTTTAGAAGCAGTCTTGACACTTGAGTAATCACTTATGTGCTTTTATTATTCCACATAGTTTATAAAGCATAGAATGGATCCAAGTAGATATGAAGATGGCACTTAAAACATCAAATAAAAATACACATATCATTGAAAGGACTTTGAGAAATGAATTACTCATCAAGTTAGTCAAACGTGCATTACATCAAAATTAAAAAAAAAAACAAACAAGAAGAACTTCAGCCTTTTATATCTGACTTTATAGGTATTTTCATTTTAAGGTATTCCAGAAACAGTGTTTCTCAAATTCCTCTGGTTGTCTTATGGCTCCTCCCTTAAGTGTGGAGCCTCTGTGGGCCATCTAACCTTTCTGGACCCAAGTTTCCCCATCTGTAAAATGGGCTCACGGACACTCACTATGAAAGAAGCCTCGGTTGCTGCAGCCCTGTGCTACTGGAGGCTGCTGCTGTCTCCCAGTGCCCAGCAACAGAGGAGGCTAGATGCTAACCCTTGTGGGTCTATGGCACACCCCAGAGCAGCCACCCCAAAGGGAGAGATATCTCCAAGTCTTATGTTTTACTGTAAAGATTCATGTGAATTTTTCAAGTTCTATTCCATGACTTTGCTGTATTTTTATGTCTAAATTGCTTTCCAGGGGGCTTCCCTGATCTGCCTTCCAGTCCAGGGGATGTAGGTTTGATCCCAGGTCAGGGAACTAAGATCCCACATGCCACAGGGCAACTAAGCCCACATGCCACAACTACTGAGCCTACTAGCCACAACTGGAGAAGTCCAAGCACTGCAACATGCCGCAGCTAAGACCCAGGGCAGCCAAGTAACAAGTAAGTCAATAAACATTTCTTTAAAATAATAGTAATAAATTACTTTCCAGTTAAATCGCTTAACTTTCTCCCTCCTCTCTCCCTCTGACACTCCTCCAGTAAAATTAATATGCATTGGCTACCCACTTATTTCCTAATGTTAAAAACATCCCAGGTTCAGAAACCCTAGAGGAAAGCTCTATACAAAAATCACACTTCCAAAACCAAACTACACTAAAAAAGTTTAGTGTATAGGAACTATTTTCTGGATTGCCAAGGACTTTCAGTTCTCCAACATTTCCACCTCACCTCACCTTGTCTACTCACCATCAGAGATCCAATATAGTAAACACACAGCATGGGAATTGAAAGCAGGAGATGCAATACTAGAGAAGCCAGCATCAGTGGAGAAGAGAATGCACTGCAGAGCGAGTACCCAACTCATACATTATTCAGGGGAAATTATACCCTGGAAAAGCGTGTTGAGATGTCTCCCACATTTCAAAGGCACAGAGTTGTACTACAGACTTTGGAAATTTCCTGAATAGGGCTCCAAGACTAATAAAATCATTGCTCTATCATTTTTAAGGAAGAAGACCTCATCTCTAGTTTTTTGTGTAATATAATAAATCACCTTAACTTAGACACTAAAATTCTTATCATGGTCTTCAGATTAAAAAGACAGATTTGTTCATAACTTATAAAGCAAACATACTCAAATGGCAGTCTCCCAGTCTAATAACTTCAAAATATTGTTATTTATAACTGTCTTAAAAAAAGAAAACACTTACTACTGCGTAACAGTCATATAAAATATTAAGTTAAACTCCCAGTTACCTTTTGTTTTTTTAAGTATAAGTCAAGTTGATCTATAGACTTATATAGGTCATCTATGGAAGGTTATAAAAAAAATATGTTTTCTAAAACATAAGTATGTTTTCTAAAACATAAACCTATCCCTTAGGTCTCTGAACCACACAAGAAAAAAAATCATACTTTAAAGTATCAAATAATAATATATATATAGTAACAATAAATGGAATTGTCTAACCTATTAACCAGTTGAAGTAAGATTAAAGAACATTTTTATATTTGGAATGTAAATGATCTCTTTTCCACTTAGAGATTTCTTTCTTTTAAGTGACGGCTATAAAATTACAAGTATCACCAGCATAAACCACTGGCTTCTTTAAGATTCATTTCTCTATCATAATTTGTGTCATGAAGTTTGATAGATATATTAAAGCAAAGTTCAGTGCTTTTTTTTTTCTTCTTCTCATCAGAGGCTTTGGAGATCTTTCTACTTTCAGAGAAGAGCTCTAAAGTAAAGCAAAATCACTACATGAATACCTGAAAACTAATATCTTCCACTTTTGCAAGTAAATTAAAATTATAGTTGCTGGGAAGATAAGAGACCTCAATTGACTCACATGTTTGAACAGCAAATTTTATAGTTTCCTTGGAAATATAAGTGACTATGATCATACCGGGAAATCCCTGGTGGCTTAGAGCGTAAAGCATCTGCCTGCAATGCAGGAGACTCGGGTTCGATCCGAGACCCAAGTTTGATCCCTGGGTCAGGAAGATCCCCTGGAGAAGGAAATGGCAACCCACTCTAGTACTCTTGCCTGAAAAATCCCATGGACGGAGGAGCCTAGTAGGCTACAGTCGGTGTCGCAAAGAGTTGGACATGACTGAGCAACTTCACTTCACTTCTTCATGATCATACCATCTGTATAGCAGAAAAAGATGTTTTCAAGACTAAGTTCTTCCCAAGAGATGGTGATGGTGAAACAGGGACCTGAGCTCCTTCCCGAGCAGGACCTGCCTCAACCAGCTGAACTCTATAAAGGGAGCCTGCAGGCCAGCTCTAGCTTGAAGTTCACTATAGACACCCAGAGGAAAAGGCAATGTTCATCTTTTACAGTCATAAATGTTGTTGCAAATAAGCTACTTAATTTAGTGGGTGGGGGACATTATTTTATATTGTTCCTATTCTAAAGCCAAGACAAACTCAATGATTTAAACAAAGCAGAAAATGCAGAAGCCTCCACTAAAAATTCAAACTGAGCTTCTTTTAAACCTCCCACGCACCCTTGACCAAAAACCCTTCACTAGCAATCCCATTCTTCACAAGTACTCAGTGTTAAAGCCTGGTGTATTCAAATAATTTAAGGTTTTAAAAATATATTTAAGAGGTATATTCTTTATATTTTACAATAAAGTGGAATTATACTTATAAATATTGTTCTACATAATGAAAGTCAAATTATCACTGGTTTCTAGACTAGCATAGAAGCAGAAAGAAAAGAAGGAGCTGAATTACCTTAATGGTTTAGTGGATTAAAACTATGACAATGGTACAATCCATTTACTTTATGGGGATTAACTATAAAGAAGTCAAACGATTGTTCCTATCCACTCTTTGGAGCACTAGTTCAGCAGATAGAGCCAGGAACAAGCATATGAATGTTTGGACTCTGACCACTCCCTGCCCCAATTTTAGGTTCAATATCTGCCATGCCCCCCTTGATTACTGCAAAGTTTCTTTTTATATAAAGGAAGTTGAAAATTTGTTACAGCTTTTATTCACTATACTTGATTGGGTTACAGCTTGATTATGTCATAGCATCATCCAATTATAAAAATTAGTAATTAGCTTAAGATGTTAATACATCAAAATTTCAGACGTTTCACCCTCATCACCTTGACAGTATTGTTTTTAAGCTACCTACTTGTTATTTTTACAGCAGACTGAGCTCATTCACTACATCTCGGTTTTTCCTAATTTCATTTTCTAGGGTATTCATCTTACAGTTCTACTCACAGATGTTAAATATGTTGCACTGAGGATGAATGCAGTCACCGCTTTGACCTTTAAGAGGCTATGCCTAGAATCTCACATATGTCCACTTTATCACAGAAATGAATAGTACGGTGTTGGGTCATAATGGCTTGCAATGTGAGCATCCAGACTCCCACTTTCTTTAGGGAAATTCATCAAATACTTATGAAGCACCAGCTTTGTGCCAGGAACTGTGACAACCATTGGCAGCACCATGGTGAATGAGATAGGCCTAATCCTTGCCCTCGCAGAGTTTCTAGTCTAGTGAGGAAGATAATCATTAAACACAGATATACAGATATGAAGGGTGTTGTAAAAGAGTAGGTAGCAGTGCCGTGGAAGTGCAGAGAAAAGAAGATCTAAACCACCCTCCTGGGGAGAGGAAATGTCTTCTTGAGAATAAATTCCCCAGGCAAAGATGGATGAGGAGAAGAAGAGATGTTGAACAATGGAATCTCACAGTAGATGGTCAAAGAGCCTGCTATTTTTGGAAATCAGTGATTCTCAAAGATTAACTATCAAAACATTTTTAAGCCACTGGGGAACCTCGGAGAGTGAGATCTTCCCACTAAGAAGGTAGACAGGCTCTCAAAGCTCAAGGTGATTGCTTCTAGCTCTGATCTGTCTGTCCAGGCACAAATCGACTTCTGCTCTTGTTCATGCAGAGGCATTAGATGTTTTCCCTCCCTCACTGTGATGTGTCTTCCAGCCACACCCATCTAGAAATAGAGGACAATGTTTCTTATAATGTGATACAAGGAACACGGGTGCAAAAAGATTTCTGTGGGTAGAACAAGGGACAAACATTAATAATGATGCTTTTTTTCTTATAAATTCCTTCTTGCTAAATAAATTCAATTGATTCTAGCACGTCAACTTAAAGGAATATATTACATAAATAAAAACAAAACTAAGTTTGGATAACAACATTACACCAAGGGTGTTCTAAACCCATTAATGTCTCTACCTCATATTTTTTCTCCTGTAAAATGGGAATAATAAGACTTGCCTCATTTATAATGGTGAAATGAAAATGTCCTTAAGCCATAGATGAGTTTCTGGTACTTAGTAGGTCTTCAGCAGATACAGGTTTCCTTTATTTTTCCCCTTTCTTGCTGCCCACATGCTGACCTTTCTACTGTCATTCTTATCTGGCCTGCACCATCAAAGGCAAAATGTAAAATGTTGCCCACTGACTGTATTCCAAATTAAAAGTTCAAGATAATCTTACTACTGTCATCATACTTACTACTATCATAGACATAAATAAATACACATATACGCCAGTACAAAAGAAGTGTTCTTAAAAAAAAAAAGTGTTCTTTAAGACTGGAAGTCCTTTTTGTGTACTAATAATCATTAGGCAGAGAGCTTTAATGTCACTATGATAAAGATTATTTTCTGGGCAAGTTTGATTTCTCTCTAGGTGAAAAGGAGCAGGAGGAGTAGAGACTTTTAAACTAGAATAGAGGCTGACTTTCAGCTCCACCATTTACTAGCTAGTCACATAATTTTATCCTTCTGAGCCTCAGTTTCCTCATGCAAAGAAACCTGCTACCTGACAAGGCATAGGTAAAAAAGTAAAATAATGACTGTGAGGCATAGAACACTCTACCTGGCCTGGCCCAGCGGCTTAACCGAGGTGTGGACTGAGAGAAAGGCCTCAGGTGGAAAACCGTAAGTTTGTGCAAGAGGCTGGAGGTCGGTACAGACAGAAACTCTGGGTCCCTGGGGGATACAGACCCAGGACCTGCAGCATTTGGGCACACTAGATATGATTCGCTCCATTATGCCATCATGGTCCTTGGTTTTTATCATTCCTGCCTCACGTTATAAGGATTTGTGTGTAATCAAAAAAAAAAAAAAAAAAATCACTGTCTCAGCCTGGGTTGTCTCAGAAAGCAGAGCCAGAGGCCAATGTTTCTGGCCAATGACTTTATCAAGAAGTGCAAACCCAGAAAAGCAGGGGGAGAAACAAAAGCAAGCAAACCAGGGAAGTCAAAAGCACCAGTGCAGGATACGTCTGGAAGCTGGGTACCAGCTTAGTCTCCCAGGTGAGGTGTATAGGAGGCTATATAGATGAGTATCTCAGAACACTTCACCAAGAGATGGAAAGGAGCTGATTTACTAGTTTTTTTCCTCTCATCATCATTGAAAGTTCATTTGACAGGGACTTGGGTCCCCTGCACGTCCACAGGGCATGTGGCCCAGCACTGCCACTGCTAGCAGGCCACCCCTCAGCTTTTAACAGAGATGCCCCAGGGCTGTAGGTGAGAGATGTGTGGCTGGGGCATGAGATGAGGGTCTGTCAGTGGGTGCATGAGGTTGTTCTGATCTCATCAGTGGCCGGCCTGGGACTAAAGGTTCTGGAGACAAGTGAGCACAAGAGGATGTGAAGAGGCTTATTAAAGGTGACTGAGTCATCCACTGAAATACCAGGCGTGGCCCAGTCCTCAGGTGAACCTAGTACCACGCCAAGGAAACTATCTTAAAAGAGTGTGAAGCAGCCTCACAGTGGCTTCTGACTTAAAATCAACTTTCTACTATGAAACTCTGGTACCTCAAATGGAAAACAAAGGCAACTGAATAGATGGGGGTATTTTTTTGCCATAGAGTCTCATCACAGTGAAAACAAGTCTCTGAGGAGCTGGAGACGTACTGGAAGAACGAGACACAGAAGGAAAATAAACTGAGTGGAGCAAATCCAAAGGAGTGTAAGTCAGGAAACTTGGTTACTACCAGTGAGGTAAAGGAAAAGGGTTCTCTGCTTCACTAAAGAAATATTCTATTAAGAATTTCTAGCTGTTTTAAGGAGAAGGCAATGGCATCCCACTCCCGTACTCTTGCCTGGAAAATCCCATGGATGGAGGAGCCTGGTGGGCTGCAGTCCATGGGATTGCTAAGAGTTGGGCACGACTTAGCGACTTCACTTTCTCTTTTCACTTTCATGCATTGGAGAAGGAAATGGCAACCCACTCCAGTGTTCTTGCCTGGAGAATCCCAGGGTTAGGGGAGCCTGGTGGGCTGCCGTCTATGGGGTCGCACAGAGTCAGACACAATTAAGCGACTTAGCAGCAACAGCAGCCAATTATAAGTATATACAGATTTTTATATATGTTTATAAAATTTGCATTAAAGAGGCGGATGCTCAAAATCTTCATAGGCGCCATCCTGAGAGGGAGGCTACATGAAAAAGAGAAACATGTTTATGTGTTGGAACAACATACATACTAGGAAGAATTCAGACCTGTGCAGATATTGTTCAAAGGAGGAGAAAGGAAATGTGCTTGACTTTAATTTCTTTATAGTCATCAGCTCTCTATTTTTTTTAATCTGGATATTGTTGAATATGTAGGTAGTGATGAAAAGGTCAATGATCCTTTTCCTAAAATCATGCAGTATTATTTTTAAAGGAACTATTTTACTTTAAAGAAAATATTTTGTGTTACTAGGGCCCTTGAGAAACATTCTCATTTAAATTCTAATCTTGTGAAAAAAATTCATTTTTGGGTTGTTACAAATCTGCAGAAAATGATCTAAAAGTTTTATAATTAATATATAAAGAAGATGTTAAATGTATCAAAGGATTATATAAAAGACTAACACAAAGAATACTATAATGAAGATAGTGAAAACTTTTTTAAAAGCAACAAACAGGTTTCAATTTCTGGAAGAACAACTGTGTAAATTGCTACAGAATCTGTGGTCTATGTAGTCATACCACCAAGGCATGTTCTTGAAGATCAAGTGCTTTGTTATAGTCAGCCATAGCTTCTTCAATCAGACCTATCTTACCACGAACTTCTGCTCTAAGATTATATATTAGAGCATCATTAGGTTGCAAAGACAAAGCTGTAAAAGAAAAAATTTTCAAGGTATCTTTTATGTGAGCACTCAAAAAGACTCTCATTTTTTAAATACAAATTTTATAGTAAATTATAATAATACTTTATTATTACTATAAGTTATTATTAGTAAATAATAGTATATAATATAAAAATTATACTTTAGTATTACCTATTTGAAAACATTTTTCCTCATATGTACATTATTTAGTTACATTTGAATCTTTATAAGAAAATTAACTCGGGAAACACAGTACAATGTCTTTTTTGAAAGTCGAGCAATATTTGTGTATGATTTCCCTAATAATTTTCTACATTTTAAATACCAAAGCGGTAAGTTATTACATAAACAAATCTATATTGATTATATTAAAGATAAGATATATAAAACCATTAATTCTAATGTAAATTTATCTAAGCAAATAGACCTGATGTCTTTCTTCTTTTGTCATCTAAAAACAATTCAAACATTGTAATCTTACTCAAAAAATTACCAAAAAAATATACCTTTAGTTAGGTCTTCTTCAGCCAGTTCATATTGCTTTAAACAACAGTAGAAGTACGCTCTGTTAAAATATACTGCAGCCCACAATGGACAGCTTTCAGCTACATATGCAAAATCTTCTTTTGCTTCTTCATATCGCTTTAATACTGTATTTGCAATAGCTCGATTCATGGTAGCACATTCATTTTCTGGATCAAACTTTAAAGCCTTTGAGAAGTAGTCACTAGCCTATAGAAATGTGAAGATAATGACAATCTGAATATATTTTAACTGGCAGCTATACAGCAATTTGAAACACTTTTACTATAACACTCAGGCCATCCGTATCAGATACAGATGATAAGAAGGTACAGTATTTGCAGAGAATGTAAAAGATGATAATAAAACCAACCAATAGTTGGTCTGCTTTGGGTTATCATCCTGTGTCAGCAGTTTTAGATAGTGTCAGAGATAAAATACTCCTCTCTGCTGAAGTGAAATGTTCTCCTACCGCCTCCCCCTGCTGTCTATGCCCCCACCCCTCCCACCCCCCCCCCACACAAATCTCATATCCCTATACAACACTATAAGTTAAGAAAAAAGGTCACAACAGGAAAATAAAACATAAATTAGAAAACTTTAACAACACTTTTCATATAAAAGCAGAGTAAAGGCTAAAAAGAGAGAAGTGAACTTTGAAAATAAAGTTCTAAACCATACCAAAAAGGTTTAAAAACACAGTTATACTATGAAAAGCTATAAGGAAAGAAGAGAGAAGATAAAAATCAGCTTTTCAAGAAGATCCAAGACTCCAGATGCTTCACAACAAATTCTCAAGCTGGAAAGGACCCTGCAAAGTGTGGTCCATAGACCGGTGTTGGGGTCTAAAGTAAGAGAAAAATCTTAAAAACTGCTCCTTCGCCACAAATAGTTTGAGATACTGATTAGACATGCTACTACTCAAGGTAGGAATCTCTTCTCTAGTTAGAGAATGAATAAAAATTTGACTCCTTTGAATTTGAATTCAAAGGAAACCTCCCTAAATTTGGAAAAACCATTTTTAACAATACAGCTTGCTGAATCCAATCCCTTTATCACTCAATTTTCCCCCAGCGCACCACAGTTTCAAAAAAATTTTGAAACCTCCCTAAATTAGGAAAAGTCATTTCTAACAATACAGCTTGCTGAATCCAATTCCTTTAGCACTCAATTTTCCCCCAGCACACCACAGTCTGGCTTCTATCTATCTCCCTCTTTCCATGAGGTCAGGTTTTGGTAAGGCTAAGGGTGTTGTGAAGTCCAGCAGACATTTTCTAGACCTTTCCTCCCACAGCATTTCTGTGGCACAGATGCCCTTGGTCTCTCCTTCCCCCTTAAAACTCTCTTTGTCCTTGAAACAGGGAGTCTCCTGAGTTTTTCTCCTACCTCTCTGATCATTTTCTATCAGCCTTCTTCACTGGACTGTTTTTCTTTATATTTCCCAGGGATTTGTTCTCAGTTCACTTCCACTGTGGGTGAAGTAAAACACTGGGAGCATGGTGGCCAGGAGCTCAGATCTCAGGGCCAGATGTCCAGGCTCTACCACATATTAGCTCTATGCCCTCAGGTGAGTACCTAAAACACTCTTTGACTCATGAAAGCAAAAAATCGAACTCTCCTTTCAGTGCTGCTATGACAGCTAAGTGAGCTAACAGGTAAAGTACTGAGAACAATATGTAGAATATAATAAAGACTCAATTATACTGATCCATCTTTTTTTTTTTCTTGCTAGTATCTGCAAATGGAGAGATCATAGCCCTCAGGCAATACACCATGAATTTGACTGTTTGTGACTTTTGATAAGCAATTAGATCAAGACTGTGTAATCCATCTCATCCCAGAATGGGAGCTGTTCTGTGCTGTGGCTAAGTACCATTTAAGGATCCCTTAAAAAGGCAGCAGAATTGACATTCCTCTGTGAAAAGCTTAAAGAATTCACTCCTGAACAGGAGGCTGGACTCACAGTCATTACAAATGAGGCAAGGGAATGACTCAAAGCAGGGCCAAGACTTCCTTCAAAAAGTAATTTAAGTTTCATTTTAACTAACCAATAAGTCCTCAATAAAAACTATACAATTCAAAATCACAAAAGGATGACTTCAATCAGGTAGGAGCTAACACCTACCCCAACTAAAATAAATGAACTTAGTAAAACACTATAGTATGGCTAACTGTGAACAATATAACTTTCTATTGCAGCTTTAAATATATACTACTTAGGAAATGAAAGCCTATATATTTAATGAGGTTACTAGAAGAACAGGAGTATTATCACCCATGGAGTAGTTAGAGGACAAAGATGCCTACCACAATGGATGGCCTTGATTTAACAACTGGTCTAATTTCCACTGATCAACATGATAAGTCAATCAGTCATGTCCACCTCTTTGCGACCTCATGGACTGCAGCACGTGAGGCTTCCCTGTCCATTACCAACTCCCAGAACTTGCTCAAACTCATGTCCATCAAGTTGGTGATGTCATCCAACCATCTCATCCTCTATCATCCCCTTCTCCTCCTGCCTTCAGTCTTTCCCAGCATCAGGGTCTTTTCCAATGAATCAGCTCTTCACATCAGGTGGCCAAAGTATTGGAGCTTCAGCATCAGTCCTTCCAATGACTATTCAGGACTGATTTCCTTTCGGATTGACTGAAGTCACTTCAGTCTTGTCCAACCCTTTGTGGCCCCATGAACTGTAACCTGCTAGGCTCCTGTTCATGGGATTCTCCAGGCAAAAATACTGGAGTGGGCTGTAGTATTTCCTTCCCAGAGATCTTCCTGATTCAGGGACTGAACCTACATCTCTTCTGCCTCCTACACTGGCAGTAGGGCTCTTTACGACTAGTGCCACCTGGGAAGCTACAACTTGTTTACTAGCTTCTAGATGCTTTCTGATTCAAACTGTGTCTGTAGAATTTCAATCCCCAAAACTAAAATTAGTTCAGAACCATAACTGTAAGTTCCCTTGTACCTGTAATTAATTAGAAGGCTGACTCAGTTATTATTGAAAAGTCACCTATAATTCATGATGCATCCAAATGTGGTTTACAACTATGAAGCTACTAACTAATCACAAAAGAAGCCAGAACACATACATGTCTTAACCCTCTAGAGATTATTTGATTTATTGAAAGACCCTTCCTCCTGGCCCTAAATCTTCCATCCATAGTCAGAAATAAAGCAGGGAGGAGGGTGTACAGCAAATAGAAGAATTTTCTCCACAAAAAAAACCACAGAGCATACAAAAATAGCTGAATAAACCACTCTCAAAGTCTGTTTGTCTCTGAAGGGAGCACGCACTATAAATCCCAGGTATCCAGTCTATCAAGACAGAAGACAGAATATATTTTAGATCAAATATTTGCCCAGCTGATGTGCCCCTAGTTTGAGGAAAAAGAGCCATATTTTTTAAGTATGATCAAAATTCAAACTACACTTCAGATCTAACCAAGCAGTCTTATACATGATATCCATAGACTTATTCAGGACAAATAAGCTTAAAATGTGAGAGTTTCCTTCTCACGTGGACCATAAGCAGCTATGGAAACAGAAAATTGCCCTGGGCATTGTGTATGTCTTAATCTCATTAACTAACTCCCTAGCACACAGACACATTGCCAAAACTCAGCTGGAGAGTAGTCTGAGCTTGACAAAGTTTAAGGTAACTTACCCTGACCGTCAGCCTCGGAAGACATTAGACTCCCAGCTATCTGAGGTCTGAGCTATGACAATCTCATTCATGCCTTACACAATATCTTTGATAATTCTTGGTCCCAGCATCTAACTTCACCTCTGAGGTCAACCAGCCTCATCATAGGGGTCAGCTAGCTAACTGATTTAACTTGGGAAAGAATGAAACTAACGCAACTGCAGTAGAAACAGAATGGAAATGGCATGTGTGAGAAAGAACTAAGAAGCAAAACTGACAGAATCAGATGAGTGATTAGATGAAGCCGAGGAAGAAAAATTATGATTGATGCAATATTTCTACTCAGGTGACTCTAAGGAATGACATCTTGAATTGAGACAGGGTTTCTAGGAAGAAGAGCTGGACGGGGTGTAGAAGATACAGAGGTTAATTCCATTTTGACTCTAATGCACTTATAAAGCATCCAGTTTCAGCAACTGATAAGTATGGGTTTGGAGCTCAGAAGAAAGGTAGAGGCTGACATGCAGCATAAGCCGTGGGTACGGATGTGCTTTCTGAGTAAGGAAATATAGAAGAGACAGGAGTGTGATTCCTGGCGTTAAAGAGCTTACCTGGAATGAGGAGATAAGAGACTAACTCAGAGAAATGGCTATGGAGTGACACAAAGCCATACTGAATTTGTATAGAAAGAATTATATACAAAGCAGTATAGAGTCAAGATCTCACTTTAGATTTAACCACAAACTTCAAATGAGAACTTAAAGTTGTCTGGTAGTCCTACTATACTTCCCTGGAATGTTCACACTACCACTCTCTAGAATAATTATTTCACATGTTCTCTTTCCTCTTCAAAACTCCTAGCCACATGTCCCCCTTTTTAACCTCTCCATCCTCACTCTTAACTGGTAAATGATACTCATATCTCATGGAAAAACTATAACCAATAAATAGAAATGCCTACTATCAAAATCTACCTATCAGACTTCCCTGGTGGTGCAGTGGATAAGAATCCACCTGCCAAGACAGTGGACACAGGTTCCATCACTGGTCTGAGAAGATTCCACATGCCAAGGAGAACCTAAACTTGTGTGCCACAACTGCTGAGCCTGCGTTCTAGGGCCAGTGAGCCACAACTGTGGAGCCCACATACCACAGCTACTGAAGCTCCCACGCCTAGAGCCCATGCTCCACAACAAGAGAAGCCAACCCAGTGAGAAGCCTGCGAACCGCAATGAGGATCTGCCCCCACTCACCGTAACTAGCTGAGTGCCGAAGAACTGGTACTTTTGAACTGTGGTGTTGGAGAAGACTCTTCAGAGTCTCTTGGACTGCAAGGAGATCCAACCAGTCCATCCTAAAGGAGATCAGTCCTGAATAGTCATTGGAAGGACTGATGCTGAAGCTGAAACTCCAATACTTTGGCCACTTGATGTGAAGAACTGACTCATTGGAAAAGACCCTGATGCCGGGAAAGATTGAAGGCAGGAGGAGAAGGGGATGACAGAGGATGAGATGGTTGGATGGTATCACCGACTCGATGGACATGAGTTTGAGTAAACTCTGGGAGTTGGTGATAGACAGGGAGGCCTGGCGTGCTGCAGTCCATGGGGTCAGAAAGAATCAGACATGACTGAGCGACTGAACTGAACACCATAACCAGAGAAAGTCTGCACAAAGCAACAAAAATCCAGTGCAATCAAAAAATAAATAAATAAAAAGCAACTTGAAAAAAAAATCTATCCATCTACAGCAGCGGTATTCTCTTCTATACTCTGTCCGTTCCTTCACGACATAATGGATAGTGTGACCTGCTCTCTTCAAAGGCCACCCCTGGAACTTCCAAACTTTAGCCCCTCCAAATCCTCAAAGATTTTGATCCTAATTATCTCTATCACTCTCTCCTATACCAACAATTTCTCCTTTTCCGCCAGATCCTTTAACATAGGAGCATGAATCAATATCCCTCATATTTTAAAAAATTAAAAGTAGCAACACCTTACTCCACTCCAGCCATCACCCCCATTTCACTACTTCTCTTCACAGGAGAATTTCTGGAACTAGTTGAACTGTCTAATTCTTCCCCTCACATTTTCTCCAAAACCCTTTCCACTTAAGGCTCTGGTGCCATTGCTACTCCAATGATGTTCTTACCAAAGTCATCAAGGATTCTCTCCATCCTCTCTTACCGGGACTTCTCAGCAGCATTTGACACAGGACACATTTCTTCAAGCACTTTGTTCTTGAGGTGATATATGCTCTCCTGCTTTTCTTCCCATCATCCTGGCTGGATTCTCCCTTCTCAGTCTACACTCTGGCATCTCCTCTCTGCCTCACTTCTAAACACTGATGTTGCCCCAGAGCTTGCTCCTTAAACCCCTTCTCTCCACCTACATTATCCACCCAGGTAACCTCCTATAGTCCCACACACATGCTAATACTGATATAGTACTGCTTACATGAGGTGGTATTAGATGTTTATCACACTACTAATATTATATTATTTTCTATTTCTTCCTCCAATAAAATGTAAACTACATCATAAAAGAAGTCTTCCCTGTCTTGTTTAGCTCTGTATCCTCAGGGTCTTCGTCAATTCCTAGCAGATGGCAGGTAGGAGATTGAAAGAATGAAGAGCTAAGTGGAATCAGGAAGTACTTGCTCAACTCTTCCAGCAAAACGCAAAGGACTGTAGCCTCTCAGTAGATAAAGGTGTCCTGAAGATCACTTTTAAGGGGTATGGTGACAATATCAGGTGGTAGAGGAGAATACAGAGGTTATAGATCTCAGAAAATGCAAGCAATAAAAACAATTTTTTAAGATGAGTATGTTATCTTAGAAGCAAGGACTGTGAGAAGTTCTAAGAGACACAGAGCTTGTGATAAAAGTCTTCCCAAACCAGGCTACACTAAACAGAACAGACTGGAAAGTCCTTTGCAAAAGCATCAGAGGTAGCTCAACTCAGAAAGTTACCATGGATCATCACCCTGTTTTCCACAGGAATCTCTGCTTTCAGTCCAGGGGGAAAAAAAATTATCTCATTCAAATATAAGGAACAGAAAAGTAATTTGCCTGCCTTCATTGTAAAAACCAAAGATAAAAAATTAATAGATTTTTAGAAATAAAATAAAAGTGACCAGAAAAAAGTATTACTACACTGTAGATAAAAGTTGTAACATTATAAAATGAACTAGAAAAAATTGGTAAGAAATCGCATTTAATATTTTTTAATTAAATAATTAAATAATCCATCTTTAAAAAGAGGTGGCCAGGAAGAAATGTCATGGAAATGGCATAGAAAAGAATTTTAAAGAAACCTGAATTATAAGGTCCACAAGGGAACAACAAATAGAAAACACAGTAAAGATTTAGAAAGTGTTAGTCGATCAGTTGTGTCCGACTCTTTGTGACTCCATGAACTGTAACCCACCAGGCCCCTCTGTCCATGGAATTCTCCAGGCAAGAATACTGGAGTGGGTTGCCATGCCCTCCTCCAGGGGATCTTCCCAACCTAGGGATAGAACCTAAGTCTCCCAGGTTGCAGGCAGATTCTTTACTGTGTGAGCCATCAGGAAAGCCCAAAGATTTAGGAGAGAGATGCAGAAGAAAATGAAACAGAAATTAAGAGATTAAAAAACTGCTTGAAAAAAAATAACTGGCATATAGAAGTCAAAATACATCCCATTTGTAATCATTGGTATTCATTGGCATTGAAGAAAATCAAAATAGTGAAACAGAAAAATTCTTACACTGAATTCAACAAATTTTCCAGAATCTAAATATTGAAAATGCTCTGTACTTACAACTTTTACCCTAAAAGGTCAATTCTAACAAATACTTGAGTAAAACTTTTCATTTATAAAAACAAAAAAAAACTGATTTTGTGATTCTGACAAAAAGAAGTCATCAACAACAAAAATCAGGTTTGCACCAGACTTTGGGTACCAATATATATAACACTGAAAAATAGTGAAAGACACAGCATTCAAGGAAAGAAAGATTGAGTGAAGGATACTAAATCCAGACATGCTGTCTGAAGACATAAAGGCTGCGGGCTAACAGCTGTGAACATGAAACAATTCAAGGAATATGAACCCTTTCTCAAGACTCTATCTGTTGTGGTTGTTGTTCAATCACTAAGTCATGTCCAACTGTTTGTGACCCCATGGACTGTAGCCCATTGTCCATGCGATTTTCCAGGCAAGAATAGAGGGGTGGGTTGCCATTTCCTTCTCCAGGGGATCTTTCTGACACAGGGATTGAACCCGGGTCTCCTGCATTGGCAGGTGGATTATTTACCATTACTGACTCAGGGAAGTCCCCAGGACTCTACTAGAAGACTAATTTTAGAGCACCAAAAAATGATTGGTTAGAAGGGAAACTTTGGCAGAAAGCCTGGTGAGGAGAATTAATTATATTTAACTGAAGAACTAAGACTAAAACAAAAAATAAGGATAACAAAATAGTATGCAAACATTAAATCTTCTCACAGCATAGGAATAACGAAGGACAACAAAATGGGAAAATACAGAGAGAATGGAAAGCAAGTTAACGTGACAAGTTGACATAAAAAAACTCAAGCATATTTAAGGATATTAAATATAAACATTTTTAAAAAGAGAAAACTATTAACTAAAAGTGACTAATGTATGAGAGGGAGAAGTAAGAGGGAAAGATATTAAAGGGTCATTTTACTTTCTTGGTGGCTCAGACCACACAAAATCTGCCTGCAATGTGGGAAACCTGGGTTTGATCTCTGAGTTGGGAGGATCCCTTGGAGAAGAGCATGGCAACCCACTCCAGTATTCCTGCCTGGAGAATTCCCATGGACAGAGGAGCCTGGCGGGCTATGGTCCATGGGGTCACAAAGAATCGGACACAACTGAATGACTAAGCACAGCACAGCAGAGAAACTAAAGAAATAAGGAAGTGAGGGCACAAAGGTATTTTTATAAAGGTAATCACTAAAGCAAAACTGCACGGAGATCAAACCAGTCAATCCTCAAGGAAATCAACACTGAATATGCATTGGAAGGACTGATGCTGAAGCTGAAGAAGCTCCAAAATTTGGTCACCTGATGTGAAGAGACTATTCATTGGAAAAGACTCTGACGCTGGGAAAGGATAAAGACAAAAGGAGAAGGGGTAGCCAAAGATGAGATATTTAAATAGCATCACCACTCAATGGACATGAATTTGAGCAAACTCCAGGAGAAGTGAAGGACAGAGGAGCCTGGTGTGCTGCAGTTCCTGGGGTTGCAAAGAGTTGGACACAACTCAGTGACAACAACAAAGCAAAACTGTAAACCTTCCTAAATATTAGGAAAAATTCTAAATTTTTAAATAAAACAAACCACAGAATAAAAATCTAAATACACGTAAACATAAAATAACAGAACTAATACCAAATATACTGACTATGCCAAAATATAAATGGGATATTTATTAAAAGATAAATATTTTCAAATTTTGTCATCTAAAACAAAATCCAACTCTACACTGTAGGAAAGAGACAAAACTAAAACAAAGAATTTTTAACATTGAAAATAAAAGGAAGGACAAAGGAATACCAAGCAGAAGCCAATCAAATGAAATCAGAGGGCAGGATCTTCATATCAGATAAAGGAGAATATATTCCAAAGAGAAACAAAGAAGAGCATTTGTAACGCTGAAGATTACAAGTCACAATGCATATATAATATGTATTAATATCTATACATGAAATACTGTATTTCATAAGGTAGGAATTAAACAGATATAACTGGAGAAGGAAATGGCAACCCACTCCAATATTCCTGCCTGAGAAATTCCATGGACAAAGGAGCCTGGAGGGCCATAGTGCATGGGGTCACAAAGAGTTGGGCACAACTCAACCACTAAACAAGAATGAAAGAGATATAAAGAAACCTACATAGGATCACACTAATTATAGGATACTTGAATAAACCTTTCTCTGTAAAGATAAACCAAATGAACAAAATAGTATGAATAAAGATTAATTTAAAATATAATTAATAAAGTAGATCTTATACATTTCAACACTATATGCTAATGATAGAAACTCTTTTTGGGAAGGCCCCTGGAATATTAAAGAAAAAAAGTTATCATGTATTAGACCACATTAAAACCCAATAAATTTCAATATTTGAAAATATAAAAATACCCCCTCCTGAACATTTTAAGTGCTCCATCAATGTATCCTTTAATCAAAGGGGAAATTTGGCTAAAATTTCAAGTGTAACATTTTGGGAAAACAAAAATAAAAACACTAAAGACCAAAATTCAGGGGATACTGCTGAAAACACTACTTGGAAGAAAGGCATAACCCTTAACAACTGACCACAATATAAGCGAAAGAGTGAATAAATAAAGCTCTGACTCAAAAAATTAGACAAAGAATATAATAAAATTGAAGATAAAGAACAAAAGAGTAAACATTTAAAAACACAACAAATAATTTGATTCGTGTAATGCATTACAATTCAAACATAATAAATTCAAAATATAAAAATATCATCTACTAACCCAACATTTTCATTTCAGACATTATGAACTGATGCTGAAAAAAAGATTGTTGCCATAAAAACCAGAAGTAACATACACATCTCTTCACCCCCAGTCAAGCGCTCATGTGACTGAAACTTAAGGTAGAAATTACGATGAGCTAGACAATTAGATCATGAAAGATAGTCTGAAAGAAAGTCTGAGATTTTGCTAAATGGGGACAAAAAGCAGAGAATTCCAGGTGGGAAGCTGGCAACAATGGACAGCAAGGAGACTGCAGGCACCTGGAGAAGTCCAAAACAATGTTTACTGGACAAGTGTTGAGTGGCTGATAATAATGAAAAGAATAAATGCACAGAGGTGTAAACATTTAATACATAATTATAGGCATTCTTATGAAAGAGAAAATCTCCTAAAGAGCTAATGAATGCCTGAGACATAAAGATTGCATTTTGAAACTATATGTAATGAAGAAAGCACTTACTGTCAAAAAGAAAACAAGAAGGAAAACTCACATTACCTGGGAAAATTGCCTGTGATGAAAGTAGATATTTCCTGCATTAAAGTAAGCCAGCGAGTAGGTGGGGTTTAAAGAAATTGCTTCTTGATAGTCTCTCATTGCGTTCTGTTGTTGACCCATAAACTCATGAATCACACCACGATTTGTTAAGAATTCTGCTGTACCATTGATCTGCAATATAATAGTAAGAGCAGTTAGCGTCTGGGAATAGTATTTATCTCCGATTTCATGTCTGCAAAAATGGACATTATGAAATCTCTTTGTGGGAAGCTAGTGATTTTATAGGGCAGGTAAAACTCCACTAGAGCAAACATTTTGAGAAAGGACTTGGCATGAAGTTGGTTCAATGCCAACATTTTGTTGATTTGGTTGCAATAAAACAAATAATCTTAGTGCTTTACTCAGTTCCTTTGCAAAGAATGGGGCTTAAGAATAGATGCATGAGGAAAAGTTTGTCTGTTTAGCTCTGTTAAGCTGGAGGAGAAATTAAAAAGTTACCATGTTTATTTGTCCTATGCAGTATAGCAATTACCTTTCAGGTCTTTCCTTTATCTGATCTCAAAGATTACAATATCTACCCAAATATACAAAAAAAAAAAAAAGAATCCAAAATTGAGAAGACAAAAGGAAGATTTTCTGTCTTTGAATTTATTTGCCATTTCACTACAGAAAAAGCTGGGGATTTACATTATTCTTTCTTTAGTTCCTTCAAAGCCAGAAGATTATTTTATTTTTTTAATTATAAAATAATATTGATGTATCATGAAGCTATAAATTTGCATGTACTAAGAGGAATCAACTAAGAGAAATGTATTATCAAAATTTTAAATACATTTAGGTTATAAAACTGGCAAGCTATAATAACTCTTTATTCTGTGAAACTCCTGGGGGAAAAAATACAAATATTATTTTTTCTACAAGTCACTTTTAAAAGGCGACGGAGGACTTCTTACTTCATCTTATTCACTGATGACATTAATTTACACTAATGATAAATATAATATAAGTGGACTTTTACCTTTATGGCAGCATTTATATCCTGAAATGCAGCAAAATTATCACCCATCTGAAGACAGACTACAGCTCTTCCTTCATAGGCTAGGTAGCTCTTTGGATCAACTTCCATAGCAATGGTAAAGTGGTTCCAAGCTTTCTGGAATTTTCCTTGGGCCTAAAATAATTTTCCATTTACACCAAGTAGGAAATTGTCCATATCATGACAAATGTTTATGATTCTAACTTAAATAAAGTCTTTTAGTAAGGGTATATTTATACTGTGCTAAATCTAAGATATTTTAAACAAGGAAGTAGGCTGTACTGTGAGTACATTCAAATGACTGATTCCCCTGAGTATTTATGCTGAAATTTTAATTAGTTGAAATAAATCTGATAATCAGAACCATGTCTTAGACGGGTTTTCAACAACATAAAATCTTGACCACCATGATAAACACCAATGCTTCTGACAATCACTACCAAATTTACATTGAGTTCTGCAAGCTCAGTTGGTAAAGGATCCACCTGCAATGCAGGGGACCCCGGTTCGATTCCTGGGTTGGGAAGATCTGCTGGAGAAGGGATAGGCTACCCACTCTAGTATTCTTGGGCTTCCCTTGTGGCTCAGCTGGTAAAGAATCCACCTGCAAAGTGGGAGAGTTGGATTTGACCCCTGGCTTGGGAAGATCCCCTGGAGAAGGGAATGGCTACCCACTCCAGTATTCTGGCCTAGAGAATTCCATGGGCTGCATAGTCCATGGGGCAGCAAAGAGATGGACACGACTGAGCGACTTTCACTTTCACTGCACACACAGGCAGGGATCGTTTATTGGCTTGGCACTGAAACTCTAGTTATACATGTTACACATAACAAAATAAATATGTGCTCAATAATTAAATAAACTAATGGTATAAAGTGAAAGTATATAAATTGTACAGCCCATGGAATTCTCCAGGCCAGAATACTGGAGTGGGTAGCCTTTCCCTTCTCCAGGGGATCTTCCAAACCCAGTATCGAACCCAAGTCTCCAGCATTGCAGGTGGATTCTTTACCAGCTGAGCCACAGGGAAGCCCATAATGGTATAAAACCTAACTGTTCAAATGCACCAGTGTCTGGCATTTTAGGATCACTATACACATTCCATGAAAAATGCATACAAATCAATCAAGCAGGTATTTATACCAACCTTAGTACCAACTGGAAAAAAAGAGAGAAGGTTAGGAGAGGGACACTGTTAGCAGAAAGATGTCAGAGTATTTCCTAGAGAAGACCAGTTGGCAACTAAATAAATCATCACAGAAAGGCAGTGAGTTGATAAATTCAGCACAGCCCAGGGCCTGTCTTTATTCCTGTGGGCTCAAAAACCCAACTTGCCAGTCTCAGAAGCTGACTCTCACATAAACCAATTGACTCTTAAATAAAACTAATCCAAAATAGAACTTAGAGTTAACTAGACACTGTCTTTAACCAGTAAACTTCTCCCTCACAGTAAATTATGTGAAAATCAATGTCACCATCACAAGTTCATTTGATAAACAAGGAACTGAACTTGTCTGGTCCTGACAACATCTGTTCTGCTCACTTCATGTCTCTAGTGCTAAGTGCGTAGAAGGGGAATCTGTTTCATATTTATCTAAAAAATGGTCACTCATGGCCCTAAACAGGATTTGATGGGTTTTTCTAGCTCTCATTTTTCCATCCTTCCTTTCCTGATTCAATTCTTCCTCATACTGACGAGTTCCTTCAGGTTGACATACACCCAGTGAGCTCTTCATAAAACACAGATCTGATGTCAGTGCTCTGGTGAGTGATATTCACATGTTTAACTGACCTAGACCAGTTAAAATGACCTTCACCTCCAGTCATTACTCAGTTCTTATCCCACATTACTCTCGCCTTGTCCATAACATTCTGCCTCTCTTAAGCCTTCTGTCTCTTTCTCACCAAATGAGCTGGTCCCTCTCTGTGGAACACGGTGTTCTAAGCCCCAACTCCTACTTCTAATTACTAGTTTTTCATACCTCGATTTAAATGTTAATTTCTCAAAAAGTCTTTCCTCATTCCCTCAAACAAAGCTAGGTTTCCTTCATATGTTCAGTTCAGTTCAGTTCAGTTCAGTCGCTCAGTTGTGTCCGACTCTTTGCGACCCCATGTATCGCAGCACGCCAGGCCTCCCTGTTCATCACCAACTCCCAGAGTTCACTCAGACTCATGTCCATTGAGTCCGTGATGCCATCCAGCCATCTCATCCTCAGTCGTCCCTTTCTCCTACTGCCCCCAATCCCTCCCAGCATCAGAGTCTTTTCCAATGAGTCAACTCTTCACAAAGAGCAATATTGCATAGGAACCTGGAATGTCAGGCCCATGAATCAAGGCAAATTGGAAGTGGTCAAACAAGAGATGGCAAGGGTGAACATTGACATTCTAGGAATCAGCAAACTAAAATGGACTGGAATGGGTGAATTTACCTCAGATGACCATTATATCTACTACTGTGGGCAGGAATCTCTCAGAAGAAATGGAGTAGCCATCATGGTCAACAAAAGAGTCCAAAATGCAGTACTTGGATGCAATCTAAAAAACGACAGAATGATCTCTGTTCGTCTCCAAGGCAAACCATTCAATATCACAGTCATCCAAATCTATGCCCCAACCAGTAATGCTTAAGAAGCTGAAGTTGAATGGTTTTATGAAGACCTACAAGACCTTTTAGAACTAACACCCAAAAAAGATGTCCTTTTCACTATAGGGGACTGGAATGCAAAAGTAGGAAGTCAAGAAACACCTGGAGTAACAGGCAAATTTGGCCTTGGAATGCGGAATGAAGCAGGGTAAAGACTAATGGAGTTTTGCCAAGAAAACGCACTGGTCATAGCAAACACCCTCTTCCAACAACACAAGAGAAGACTCTACACATGGACATCACCAGATTGAAATCAGATTGATTATATTCTTTGCAGCCAAAGATGGAGAAGCTGTATACAGTCAACAAAAACAAGACCAGGAGCTGACTGTGGCTCAGATCATGAACTCCTTATTACCAAATTCAGACTTAAATTGAAGAAAGTAGGGAAGACCGCTAGACCATTCAGGTATAACCTAAATCAAATCCCTTATGATTATACAGTGGAAGTGAGAAATAGATTTAAGGGCCTAGATCTGATAGATAGAGTGCCTGATGAACTATGGAATGAGGTTCGTGACACTGTACAGGAGACAGGGATCAAGACCATCCCCATGGAAAAGAAATACAAAAAAGCAAAATGGCTGTCCGGGGAGGCCTTACAAATAGCTGTGAAAAGGAGAGAGGCAAGGGGCAAAGGAGAAAAGGAAAGATATAAGCATCTGAATGCAGAGTTCCAAAGAATAGCAAGAAGAGATAAGAAAGCCTTCTTCAGCAATCAATGCAAAGAAATCGAGGAAAACAACAGAATGGGAAAGACTAGAGATCTCTTCAAGAAAATTAGAGATACTAAGGGAACATTTCATGCAAAGATGGGCTCAATAAAGGACAGAAATGGTCTGGATCTAACAGAAGCAGAAGATATTAAGAAGAGGTGGCAAGAATACATGGAAGAACTGTACAGAGAAGATCTTCATGACCCAGATAATCATGATGATGTGATTCCTTCATATAAACTGTACTAAAACTCATCCTTTTTTTTTTTTTCGTACTTATCCTGAGTATAATTAAGTAATTATTCATGTGCCAGCTTGATGCTTATCCCTTCAATAGGTAGTAAACTCTACAAGAAGAACCCAGTGTCTTTTCACCGTTCTAGCACTAGGCCTAGATCAGTCCCTGTCCTATACTAGATGCCCACCAAATGCAATGAACGATGACATTAACACATTTCTTTTGATTGCAGTCAGTTTTAGCTGTTTAGGAGTCACCCTGTCTCTAAATTGACTTTGCAAGTTTCTACTGTGATCAAACAATGGCTAATTTCATGTTTAACTCTCAGAAGGCAATCTTATTTCCGTTACTAATCAGTTCTTAGGCATACCTCACTATAACCAAGCCACAGCCACCTCCTAGTCTTAGATCAGCCAAATTCATTTATTTTTTAAATGAAAAAAAAAAAAAAAAACCTCAACTTTAAAAGACATTGTAGATGTCCATCAGCAGACGAATGGATAAGAAAGCTGTGGTACATATACACAGTGAGTATTAATTAGCCATTAAAAAGAATACATCTGAATCAGTTCTAATGAGGTGGATGAAACTGGAGCCTATTATACAGAGTGAAGTAAGCCAGAAAGGAAAACACCAATACAGTATACTAACGCATATATATGGAATTTAGAAAGATGGTAATGATAACCCTGTATGCAAGACAGCAAAAGAGACACAAATGTATAGACCAGTCTTTTGGACTCTGTGGGAGAGGGTGAGGGTGGGATGATTTGGGAGAATGGCATTGAAACATGTATAATATCATATGTGAAACGAATCGCCAGTCCAGGTTCAACGCATGATACAGGATACTCGGGGCTGGTGCACTGGGATGACCCAGAGGGATGCTACGGGGAGGGAGGTGGGAGGGGGGTTCAGGATGGGGAACACATGTACACCCATGGCAGATTCACGTTGACGTATGGCAAAACCAATACAATATTGTAAAGTAATTAGCCTCCAATTAAAATAAATAAATTTATATTAAAAAAATAAAAGACATTGTTAATAGGAATTTCTGTAAATTATAATAATTTAAACATACTTTTGCCCATTATTTAATTTTTTAATAATAAAAGGCACAAAAAGATTACTCCTTTCCTTTTCATGGAAAATATAAGTCATCTAGCACTTTCTTCCAAGAATATCACTCCATATTTTGTAGTGCACGTAGCTCAGTGAGCGTATGGGTCAGGTCAGTGTCCCAGAAATGACTCAGAGACATGCTTGATAACACAAAGAACAACACTCTTCCAACTAGCTGGAAGGACACACGTTTATTCTCTTGGCTTCCAGTGTGTTCTAATTCACTGCCATTTGGAAGATGACCTGAATTCAGAAGTCCCTATATAGTGCTTGTCTGGTCCATCGCATAGGTCATGTCATTACATTGTCTATTCCCTTTAGCTTTTCACTAATTTAACAGGATAAAACCTATGGAGCCTAGGTATAACTAGTGAAATAAATTTTAACCAGCTTTTTATATGTGAAACTCACTGGGAAAGTCTTAATAGTTGTCTATAAGAGTGGTATGTATAACGGGGTGAGGTAGACAGAGGTGCAGGCAATATGGCAACTCAAGTTCACAAGCTCCTCATCTCACTATCACACCAGGTTCCTGGGTACGCTTCCCAGGCAGCCTCCCTGTAACTCATCAAACCCCTGCTTCCCACTGACACTGTGAATACTAATAAGAAGATAAAGGTAAAAAGTTCACAGTGAAAGAAGCACTGTATATACCCAGCACCAATGAAAGGTCAAATATAACCTCTTTCTTGTCCAAAAGGTGCTTTCGTGGTCCAAACTGTTGTCATATGATATTACCTGCAAATTATAGCCTAAACAAATTCTGGCTTTTGTATAGGCTGGATTAAAATGCAGTGCTTTCAGAAAGTCCTTCTGTGCTTGCTTGGTGGCCTCATCATGTCCATATTCCATGTAAGAATTTCCCCGTCCAATGTAAGCATCCAGAAAACGTGGATCAATTTTAACAGCCCAGGTGAAGAAGTTGACAGCTTCTTCAAATTCTTTATTCCTGAAAAGAAATGAAAATATTAATGCTTTCTGGTGAATTATCTAAGTGCTTTCCTATATATAATCTTTATACACAGGAATGCATTAACCCTTAAAAAAAACTTTAATTTTTATTAACATATGAACTATCATAAGAACTATTGCCATGGAGAAGAAAATGACAACCCACTCCAGTATTCTTGCCTGGAGAATCCCATGGACAGAGGAGCCTGGCAGGGGGTCTCAAGAGTCCATGGGGTCTCAAGAGTCTGACATGACTTAGCGACTAAACTACCACCACCACCAAGAACTATTGCCATATGACCTAAGGCAGTCTGATGGGGTTCTTTGAAGATATTGGTAGAAGGAAAGAGGGGAAGTAAGAGCCTTCTTTATAGCAGAATACATTGAGATGATATTCTAGAGTTCTTTTTTCAGAATTATAAAAATCTGAATGGCATTCTTGAACACATTTATAACAGTTATCTGTGGACAGCATAGAAAAACATACTATTATTAATAAAATATACCATTTAAATCAGATTAAAATAAATTCATTGTTATATAATATGCCCTTTATAATGAAAGGAGCTCAATTTTTTGTCACACAGGAATTTTTACTTCAGTACTTCTGTAAAGGCAGCTCATTTCATTTTGGACACCAAAAGAGGAGGGGAGAAAAAGAGGTGAAATGCATTTTATTATTAACTTGTGAATATATGTGACTAAATGACAACTCTGTCTCTCTATCTTCCTGTGGGTTAGGTGAGGGTTGTTGAAGTAATCAAACATTTATCCATGGGTATATAAAGTCACTTTGCCATTTCACATGCAAATCTAATAACTATTTTTAATTTCAATTAATATGGAGAGTTTGCTGCTACTGCTAAGTCACTTCAGTCGTGTCCAACTCTGTGCGATCCCATAGACGGCAGCCCACCAGGCTCCCCCGTCCCTGGGATTCTCCAGGCAAGAACACTGGAGTGGGTTGCCATTTCCTTCTCCAATGCATGCAAGTGAAAAGTGAAAATGAAGTTGCTCAGTCGTGTCCAACCCTCAGCGATCCCATGGACTGCAGCCTTCCAGGCTCCTCCGTCCATGAGATTTTCCAGGCAAGAGTACTGGAGTGGGGTGCCATGGAATTTTTTAATAGAATAAAGGAGCTAACACTGAGTAACTACTTACTCACCAGGTACTGTGCTGAGTGCTTTACATATACTATTTCACTTAATTCTTCCAACACTTCTGTAAGCTTGTTATAATTTTTTTATATTTTTTAGATTAAAAGAATATCACAACTCAGAAAAGTTTGCACATATTAAATAACATAGTAGATAGCATGCTAAGATTGCACAGAGCAAATATGTGGGGTTCAAACCCAGGTGAGTCAGACTCCAAAATCCATGCTTTCCCACAAGTCATCCCTACCCACATTCTTCACCTTTAACATACTTGTAGCTGGCACACAAGAGCCGGTGTGGTGACCTCTCAACAGCGCAGTCAGAAGAAAGGCTTGGAATTCAAAACTAAGCCTGAACATATAAATTAATACTAATTTTTCAAAACTGCTAGAAGGACCAAATGACAGCATGTGAAAAACCCTTAGCACAGAGACCCTCACCCAATAAAGATTATTTTCCTCTTTCCATTCTTTTCATTACTTCTCAAAAAGGCTTCAAACTTTAACAAGACGCATCGCTTGCTTTTCTAACGTTTCCTTTATAAAAATACATGGAACCCAGGGTAACTGTTCTAGAAACTATCATCTCTTAGATATCACTCAGCATTATCTCTTAAAATACAGTTTCTCAAACCTCAGCCCTTCCTTCATGACAGTTGCCCTGTGTCCCAACTACACCTATCATTTATTGAGTATTTCTCTTTAAGTCACTTTTTTACTTAAATAAATCTATTTTTAAAAATAATTTCAATACCACAAGTACAAAATCAATATCTCATGTCATAAACAGAAGGCAACCATAAACACAAATAAATATTGGAGCTGGATAATACAGTTTGCAGAAAACTAAACCTAAGAGCGGTACCATCTATCATGAAATGTGGGGACGATACCAAAGACGAACTCTTCGCTGAGACTTTCTCCTTGATGTGTTCAGAAGGTTTGAAAGAATTCACTTCGAGACTGAAAAGCAATCCAGTTTCCCATAATGCGATTCAATGTTTTTGAATGCTTGTGCATGCCGTGAAAAATAATAGAGGTGCCGATGATTGCCCCATGCCAGAGTCGGACACGACTGAAGTGACTTAGCAGAGTCCAAAAGTGTGCACCAAGTGTTGTGCCCGAAGATGACAAAAGAGTCAACAGGAAAGCTCCAGGAGAGCTTGACATTACAAGCAGGAGACAGTTAACACCCCTGGATACGAGACAGCTGGTATCTTCTGGGTTCACTCTGTGGATTCTCGCAAAGAAAACACGGCTCCCCTCCCTCAAGCAGTTGAGAGTGAAACTGTCCTCCTCTTTCCTGATAACTGGCACTATTTGAGAAGTCAAAGTTCACTGAATACAAGGTTACAATGCTTGTAGCCACTTTCTCACTGTATTACAGAAATAACTCTAGCCTAGATAATGAACGCAATCTATCAAGAATAATTACACAGTAGTAATTTGCATTTCTATACAAAATGCATTTAGCTGATAGGTTTTTAACAGCCACTGCTTCCCTGGTGGCTCAGACGGTAAAGAATCTGCCTTCAAGGCAGAAGACTCGCGTTCAGTTTCTGGGTCCAGAAGATCCCCTGAAGGAGGGCAAGGCAACCAACTCCAGTATTCTTGCCTGGAGACTCCCCATGGACAGAGGAGCCTGGTGGGCCACAGTACATGGGGTTGCAAGGAGTCGGACACGTTTGAGCAACTAACACTTGAACTCTTCACTTTCATTTCTGTCTCTGGGTAGTGAGCTACTTATTTATGATGCATACCTACGGTGACCATGTAAATGGAAATTTCCAGGGCAACCCAGTTCTCTCATATTCTTCCCACAAATCACTGAAATGTTTCTAGTATGCTTACATCCAAATTGTATCATATACATTGCTTCCCTCTTACCCAGAGGGAAATTTAAAATCCTTTGTGAGTACATAGGCCAATATGTAGTTTACAAAACATAATTTCACCCTTTAAATCGTCAAACCAATTTTAAAAGAAAAAATGAGGCAATGAATTGAAGTTAGTTTTTGACACACATCTAGTTATCAGCACTAATGTTTAACAAACATCTAGTCTATTCAGACTAAGTAAACAATCATTAAACCTTAAACCTGGGGAGGGACCTTGAAAGGCACCTAGCAACCTCTTCAAAGCTGATAATATCTAAAAATCAAGTCCAGAGGAGGTGATGGAGCCAAAGCTAGAGATGCCACCCCCAGCCCCTTACACCAGTAGGAAATAACATAGACCCAGCAACTTCATTTTTCTGAAGATGGGTATGTCACACAATGTCCTGTAGATTAGGGCTGCTGTTAAATAATCACATGACAGTTTAAAAATGGAAAAACGTGGCAGAGTGTCTGTTATAACAGGGTACACAATCACTGGCACATAAACTGTTAAAACATCAATCACACAAACACAAAACTATGTTAGTTTTTCTAAAATAAAAAGTGTCTCTATAAATCTAAAATAACGTGATCACCGAAGGAAGGTGTGTGACTCTCATTATGGTGTCTATTAACTAAGGACCAGGTGCTGAGCTGGCAGGCTAGGCCACAGACACCAAGGCCCACCGCGCTTTCCTAATGAATCATATACATGACCAGATGTGCCCTACTGGGTTGTACAAATAAATCATAAATACCTCCCCAAACTAAAGAATGTGGCCTGCAGAGTCGAAGATTCAGAAATATTTTATGCAAATATAAGAAGAGTGAAATAAATGTGCTGAAGTAAAAAGTGGACAGAATATGTAACTCTGAGCCATCAGGCTCTCCTTCTGTGACTTTTTTTTTTTTTTTTTAATCTTAAGGTGGCTTTCTCAAAGAGATCTAAAAATTAACTCTTCCATAATACTCTCAGTGACCCAATTGGGCAACAAGTAGGATATTCAGCCTAAGGAATGTTGTCTCCTAGCAACCACAAGAGTGAGAACCAGAGATATACAAAGGCACACTTCAAAAGTCTGCAACCCCACGAGCTCAAAGATCAAAGCCCTAAAGTTTACACATTTATTCCTTTTTAAAATTTTTCCAAATGGGAGAATTTTTACTTTCTCTACTACGAAACATCAATAGTGAATCTCATTATTTACAAACCATGCTGCTCAAGTCATAAGCATGTTATAGCTCAACTTGAAAAGCAAAAATATTTTTCTTGAAGTAAATATAACCGATCACTAAATATTCCTTATTGTTAAATTTAGTAAAACTGTTAAAATACATGTAATTGGGATGCTGAGTTATCAGAATTTTACTGTTGATTTAATTCTACTTTTATTAAAAGACAATAGAGATTCTGGTGGGATGATGAAAGTTGGTAATTTGGAATTGCAAAGCAGTTTCAGCTTAAGGAGGCCCTGCCATATATACCCAGTGATTACATTTCATAAAGGAGATCAGGACCTGACACATAGAAAAATTTACTGACTCTAACAGTTGCAAAATACAGGAATCCTGAGAAAATTTTGGTGTCTGGTTTTGGTTTTAAGAGAATTCAGTGACCTCAGACATTTCTGGTCTCCACTCGCCCACCAAAACAAACACATCAGTCATTATTATTCCATTTCTTTTTAAGAATGACAATTACTTAAAGAGATGAATTGTACAAAGATGCTGTATTAAAATAGCCAATGATGTGACTATGTTTTTTGCCTGTATAAATTTAAAGGTCTGAGACCAGTTTGGGCCTTTTAACCAAATATACCTTTACAAGCTCCAGTAATTATACTACCATAGTCATAAAATTGAAAAAATATAACTCTCATAGAGAAACCATACCTGTACTAGTTATGTCCCCAAAGGAGGGAAAAAAGAATGTTAGTTTTCTAAGTAATTCAAACTATGTCCTATTGCCTAAATTGTATATTTACAGAGTCTACTTGCTATGCTAATTTTCTCATCCAAGTAACTGCTATTATTTCACTCATGAAAAATGCTGTAAACTATTACTTAACTAAATACATTCTATTTCACATTAAAAGGTGAAATTCACGAGCTGAATGTCTATGCTTTTAAAAGTAAAATGTCCAGAAATTAATTTTTCATATCAAATGTATGGGTAGAAATGTAAGCTACAAATCATAGCTAGCAAAATCAATCTAATATTATTTCAGAGTAAATTTTAAACTGATTTTCTATATTTTAGCCTTATATTACTATTCTTTTCTCCTCTTCTATAATTTACTTATTTTTCACAATAATACCAGAAACAAGTAATGTACTTTAAGCAATTTTAAGTAACGTATTTTTTTGTAGATTTCATTATATTTTATAGATATTTACTGGTATATTTTAATTAGTTTTAGTTTAGAAGTGCTTTTTAAAGGTAAAATTTTCTTGAAAATATTTTACTAAATCAACCTCTCTTCTAGGAAACAGACTTTTAAAAAGTTAGCTCCATTTAATGAACAAAGTTAATTATTCTATTCTTAGATATTTCAAGCTATTCATTATTTCATTCTGTGTTATTACCAAGGTCCTTTCCAATAAGTGGACCTGAATCATATGGATACCCTCAATGCTATCAGCAGGCATTTACTTGCTGATTTGGCTAAAATAGTTTGAGAAACTTAGGTGTGGTTCCTACTTCCATACAGTGATTCTCGGTGTCTATTGCCATTTTTGTACTCTGGACAATTTCCACAATATTCTCCTCTGTTTCTCCTATTATAAATCTGCCGGTCCCACTTGCTCTCACTTCAACGTGAATTGCACTCCATACCTGTGATAGCACATAGCAGTAGCTTGACATAGGCTCACATTAGTCTTGCTTATCAATGCAGCTTGTTTAAAATCCTGAAAAAGTTTTACAAATTTTTGTTAATTTTACCACATTATCTTTTGGGTTTTCATAAACTTCCTAACTTTGATTCTACCACAAATAAATTTTACACAAGCCTTAAAATATACATCTTCTTTAAAACGTTATGTTTTCCTTTCAGTATCACATGAGAATACTATAACCCAATACAGAATACCATAACCAAAAACTCACTCAGAACCTTGCACTACTGTCTCCACCCTTCCTGTGGTTTTGCCTGGTATTGTCATGAGGTATCACACTTACTTTCTTTTTCATTGTTTTTTTCTTCCCCCACTGAACACAACCAGAGACTTCTGTATCCAGACAGAAATAGAAATTTGCCTGCAGAGACTCTTAGGACTACAGGACAGATAAGCACTCAGGCCAGGCCCTATAACTGCAACTCTTGTGTGGATTAGCTAAGGTAGCTCCTACCTGGGCAATCCACACTTAGGGGAAAATGTGTCATTTTGTCCAGGGATCCTAGAAGCCTCCAGAGACGGAGCAGTGGAAATGCTAACTGCAACAGGTAAAGTCAGAGCAGTCAGTTGGAATGGATCCTAAATAGTACTGGTTGGGCTCAGTTGCTCAGTCGTGTCCAACTCTTTTGACCCCATGGACTGTAGCCTGCCAGACTCTTCTGACCATGGGGATTCTCCAGCCAAGAATATTGGTGTGAGTTGCCATGCCCTCCTCCAGGGGATCTTCCCAACCCAAGGATCAAAACTACATCTCCTGCATTGCAAGCAGATTCTTTACCATCTGAGCCACAAGAGAAGCCCAAATGGTACTGGGGAAGAGGTTGAAAGTGAAAATGAAGTCGCTCAGTCGTGTCCGACTCTTTGTGACCCGTGGACTGTAGCCCACCAAGCTCCTCCGTCCATGGGATTCTCCAGGCAAGAATACTGGAGTGGGTTGCCATTTCCTTTTCCAGGGGATCTTCCCAACCCAGGGATCAAACCCAGGTCTCCCACACTGCAGGCAGACACGTTAACCTCAGCACCACCAGGGAAGCCCAGGGAAGAGGTTAAAAGAATTTAAAGCACTAACTCTGCCTAAGATCCTAATGCTGTGACCTGAACATTGTTCTCTATTGGACACCAGAGATATGCTGTCTGAAGCTCTTTAGCTTTTCAAAGCCCTACAAAAACAACTGAAACCTGAAGCAAAATAAGAATACCACTCAGTCAGTTCAGTTCAGTTCAGTTCAGTTGCTCAGTTGTGTCCGACTCTTTGTGACCCAATGAATCACAGCCCACCAGGCCTCCCTGTCCATCACCAAATCCCAGAGTTCACCCAAACTCATGTGCATCGAGTCGGTGATGCCATCCAGCCATCTCATCCTCTGTCGTCCCCTTCTCCTCCTGCCCCTAACAGGTCATTTCCAATGAGTCAACTCTTTGCATGAGGTGGCCAAAGTACTGGAGATTTAGCCTCAGCATCAGTCCTTCCAATGAACACCCAGGACTGGTCTCCTTTAGGATGGACTGGTTGGATCTCCTTGCAGTCCAAGGGACTCTCAAGAGTCTTCTCCAACACCACAGTTCAAAAGCATCAATTCCTCGGCACTCAGCCTTCTTCACAGTCCAACTCTCACATACATACATGACCCCTGGAAAAACCACAGCCTTGGCTAGATGGACCTTTGTTGGCAAAGTAATGTCTCTGCTTTTGAATATGCTATCTAGGTTGGTCATAACTTTCCATCCAAGGAGTAAGCATCTTTTAATTTCATGGCTGCAGTCACCATCTGCAGTGACTTTGGAGCCCCCAAAAATAAAGTCTGACACTGTTTCCACTGTTTCCTCATCTATTTCCCATGAAGTGATGGGACCAGATGCCATGACTTTTGTTTTCTGAATGTTGAGCTTTAAGCCAACTTTTTCACTCTTCTCTCTCACTTTCATCAAGAGGCTTTTCAGTTCCTCTTCACTTTCTGCCATAAGGGTGGTGTCATCTGTCATCTGAGGTTATTGGTATTTCTCCCAGCAATCTTGAGTCCAGCTTGTGCTTCTTCTAGCCCAGCATTTCTCATGATGTACTCCGCATATAAGTTAAATAAGCAGGGTGACAATATACAGCCTTGACGTACTCCTTTTCCTACTTGGAACCAGTCTGTTGTTCCATGTCCAGTTCTAACTGTTGCTTCCTGACCTGCAGCTAGGTTTCTCAGGTCTTGTAGGTCTTCACAGAACTGTTCAACTTCAGCTTCTTCAGCGTTACTGGTTGGGCCATAGGCTTGGATTACTGTGATATTGAATGGCTTGCCTTGGAAACGAACAGAGATCATTCTGTCGTTTTTGAGATTGCATCTAAGTACTACATTTTGGACTCTTTTGTTGACCATGATGGCTACTCCATTGCTTCTAAGGGATTCCTTCCCACAGTAGTAGATATAATGGTCATCTGAGGTAAATTCACCCATTCCAGTCCATTTTAGTTCACTTATTCCTAGAATGTCAACGTTCACTCTTGCCATCTCCTGTTTGACCACCTCCAATTTGCCTTGATTCATGGGCCTGACATTCCAGGTTCCTATGCAATAGAGGGCATCAACTCCAAGCTAGTGAGATGCAAAATATTCCCCAGACATTTACCCCTTCATAAAATTTCTGCCACTCAGTGTCAAATTGGTTGACAGAAATGCACGGCCATCTCGTTTTCTCCTGAATCTGCCCATGTTGACAGGCTTAGAAAGTTTTCAAGAAAATGTTTCCTTCCCGAGGAGAATACCACTAAACTGAAACAAATAAAATGTTTAAATAAATGTCTACATATCGAAAGACCATGTCAACGGCAATGAGACTTATATGTATAGGCATGTGTGAAAGTGAAAGTGAAGTTGTTCAGTCATGTCCAACTCTTTGCAACCCCATGGACTGTAGCCTACCAGGATCCTCCATCCATGGGATTTCCCAGGCAACAGTACTAGAGTGGGTTGCCATTTCCTTCTCCAAGGGTTCTTCCCGACCCAGGGATTGAACCCGGGTCTCCTGCATTGTAGGCAAATGCTTTACCATCTGAGCCACCAGGGAAGTCCTAGGTATGTCCATAGGTATGTGTACATATATACATAAATAATGTGGGATACAGATTGATTTCAATGCTTGCCATAATGTGGGATTATGGAATAATATCCCATAATTTGGGAACTCAAAAAATAAGAGTTCAACACCTGAGAAAGAATAAAAATGGAATAAACAAAGGAATAAAAAATAAAAATGACTGTGCTTTTTCCCAGAGGACTGCTTCAGCAAGAATCTTTTGGGCAGTTTTGGTTATGAACTAACTTGACCAAGCTAGACTGTGAGGAGGACCCTAACCTCCTGTGGAGTGACTAAAGGAAACTTTAGTTTCCAGACTCCCTTCCCACTTGCAGAAGGCTGGGTAAGAGCACTCTACAGTCTTAAAAGCTAAGCATCAGACTTCTGGTTTCCCCTTCACTAGAGAGAATTCAACCATGAGGATAATCTCCCTCCTCCCTCCATTCCTCCATCATCTTCCCCTCTCCCTTCTCCTTCCACAAAGCTGGCTGTTTAATGGGGGTAGAATAAGTTCTCTGCTAATACCAGGGATGGAAGAGGGAGCAGTAGTATCAAACTGAACCCTCTGGGACCCTACTATAGGAGAAGGGTATCAGTCCAGACCCATCTGAGAATATGAACTCCCAACTTAGACTTCTGAAGCGTATTTTGATGCTACATGGAATTATTTGGAAGAAAATAAGAAATTTATTGTCTAGAGAAATATAATCTAATGAAATATGCTACCAGGTGTTTCCCACTAAGAGGATTTTCTTTTTCTTTTTTGCTGAAATGAAGTCAAACTTACAACTGTAACTGAGATTTCATTACAAACTTTCCTGTTAATTTGGCATAACAATTCCAGTTCAAATGCCACACTCTATTTCCTGTGTTCTTATGAAGGGGACACAACTATCAATTAACTAATACATTTTCAGCTCTCATCCTACTTGATCTCTCTGTTAATCAGTCATTCCCACTAAGAATGTTTCCCTGTGTAGGTTTTCTGACTCTGCTCTCTCTAGGTTCTGCATTTAGCCCTCTTATTATTCAGCCATGTATTTCTTCATTGGTCTGCCTCAGCAATCATCTTTTTTTAATATTCCATATGAATTTTTAAAATTTACACAGGGGAACAACTTTTTTTGCCTTTAATTGCAGGCATATCTTGTTTTATTGAGCTTCGCAGATACTGCACTTACAAATTGGGAAATCTTGCCTCAAACAAGTCTATTGGCACCATTTTTTCCACAGCATTTGTTCAGTTCATGTCTCTGTATCATATTCTGGTAATTCTCATAATATTTCAAACATTTTCATCATTATTGTAGTTGTTATGGTAGTTTGTGATCCTCAATGATCCTTGATGTTACTACTGCAAAAAGATTACAACTAACTGAAGGCTCAGATGATGGTCAACATTTTTTATCAATAAGGTACTTTTTAACTACGATAGGTCCATTTTTAAGACATAACGCTATTGCACACTTAATAGACTACAGCATTGTACAAACATAACTTTTATATGCACTTTTATGTGAAACAAAACAATTAATGGGAGTCACTTTATCGCTATGTTTGCTTTATTGCTGTGTTCTGGAACCAAACCTACAATATCTCCAAGGTAAACCTATCGTGTTTGCAGGGCATGTTTTTTTCCCCAGTCTTTTTACTTTTACCCTTGTTTATCTTATATGTAAAGTCTGTTTCTTGCAGCCAGAATACCACTGGGGCTTTTCAAAAATTCTAATCTAACATCCTCACTATTTCAATTGGGATATTTGGAGAATTTCCATTTAATGTAACTGCTGATAAGGTTGGATTTAGGTCGATCATTTATTGTCTGTTTTCTGCTGGTCTCCTCTGTTTCTGTTCCTTTGTGTTCTCTTTCCAGACTTATCTGGGGTTATTTTAATTTTTTAATATTCCATTTTAATTAATCTACTCTTTTTGACTGCGGAGGTCACATTTGAGAAGAAACCTGGAATAAAAGGTCATGAACCATATACAGATCAATAGGAGGAGTGTTTTCGACATAGGGAATAGCTTGTGTGAGGACCCTGAGGCAGGAAGGGAGCCTGGGATTTCCAAGGTGTAACCTGAGAAGTAACCTGAGTTACTAAGTTACTCAGTTACACAGAGAAGTAACCTGAGTTGAGAAAACGAGAACATTGACAGTGAAGTCAGATCAGCGAGCAGCAGTCAGGCCACTGGGGTCTTGGTTGGAGACAGTCAAGAGTTCAGATTTTGGCCTAAGTGTGATGGGAAGCCCCTGGAGGGTTCTGAGCTAAGGAGTAGCTTGCTCTGCTTTATGTTTTTCAGAGGCATCTCTGGCTGCTGTGTGAACAGCACACAGAAGGACGAGAGCAGAAGCAGAGAGTCCAGATGGAAAGCTACCGCAGGAACCCAGGCAGGGGAAGGTAGAGGCTGGAAGGAGGAGGAGAGCAGGGGTAAAAAAATGAGAAATGACTGAATTCAACATATGTTTTGATGGTAGAGCTGACCACACTGGTTCATGATTTAGACATGGGGCGTGAGAAAAGAGAGAGGTCAAGAATGATTCCCACCAGACCATGAGCTCCTCAAGGACTGGAAATCTGTCTTATTTGTCTCCATATCTTCAATGTCAATGTTAGTACCATGCCTTGTCTGAAGGAATACAGGATTTGGAGAGACCTAAGTTCAAATCTTGTCCCAGTACTTCCTGGTTGACTCAGTTCAGTTCAGTCACTCAGTTGTGTCCGACTCTTTGCGACCCCATGAACCACAGCAGGCCAGGCCTCCCTGTCTATCACCAACTCCCAGAGTCCACCCAAACCCATGTCCATTGAGTCAGTGATGCCATCCAGCCATCTCATCCTCTGTCGTCCCCTTCTCCTCCTGCCTTCAATCTTTCCCAGCATCAAGGTCTTTTCAAATGAATCAGCGCTTCACATCAGGTGGCCAAAGTATTAGAGTTTCAGCTTCAGCATCAGTCCTTCCAATTCAGAAAATGAAGATCATGGCATCTGGTCCCAACACTTCATGGGAAATAGATGGAGAAACAGTGGAAACAGTGTCAAACTTTATTTTGGGGGGGGCTCCAAAATCACTGCAGTTGGTGACTGCAGCCATGAAATTAAGACGCTTACTCCTTGGAAGAAAAGTTATGACCAACCTAGATAGCATATTAAAAAGCAGAGACATTACTTTGTCAACTAAGGTCCATCTAGTCAAGGCTATGGTTGTATGGATGTGAGAGTTGGACTGTGAAGATGGCTGAGTGCCGAAGAATTGATGCTTTTGAACTGTGGTGTTGGAGAAGACTCTTGAGAGTCCCTTGGACTGCAAGGAGATCCAACCAGTCCATTCTGAAGGAGATCAACCCTGGGATTTCTTTGGAAGGAATGATGCTAAAGCTGAAACTCCAGTACTTTGGACACCTCATGTGAAGAGTTGACTCATTGGAAAAGACTTTGATGCTGGGAGGGATTGGGGGCAGGAGGAGAAGGGGATGACAGAGGATGAGATGGCTGGATGGCATCACTGACTCAATGGACATGAATCTGAGTGAACTCCAGGAGTTGGTGATGGACAGGGAGGCCCGGCGTGCTGCGATTCATGGGGTCGCAAGGAGTCGGACATGACTGAGTGACTGAACTGAACTGAACATGGGCCTTGTATTTAATTCTCCAACAGCTGAGGTCTTTTGCTTCCAAACCTCATTTTCCTCACTTTCTCCACCCAACACCATTGCCCAGACTCTCATAGGTTTTTTGCCTATTCCAAAGACATTCTTTAGCTTTCCCTACCTGAAGGAATTCCAAAGGGCACATCTCAAAACCAAAACCTAAGGGAGTTCAACTCTTGAAATTACATTTCACCATAGTATAAATCGGTTTCCCTGGTGGCTCAGTGGTAAAGAATCCACCTGCCAAGCAGGAATCCACCTATCCCATGCCAAGTTCAGTTTCTGGGTCTGGAAGATTCCCTGGGAAGGAGATGGCAACCCCCTCCAGTATTCTTGCTTGAGAAATCTCACGGACAGAAAAGCCTGGTAGGCTGCAGTGCATGCGGTCAGAAAGAGTCAGACACAACTTGTAACTGAGGATGAACACGATTATGTAAACTGCCTCGAATACAGTATCTCAGTTACTTCTTTAATAATAAGTAATTCTGTGGGACAGAATCTCAAAAGATGGCTCCAGAATTTGAAAAATAGTACAAGTTATATTTGGAGGTGAAAAAACAGGAAACATTCCCTTACATAATTGTCTGTTGTGGTTCCTGAGAAACACAGAAGAAAAACTACCATTATGTAATGGCGAACTTCAAATTACTATTTGATTTTTGCCTGTATCTCTTAATTCCTAATTTAACTCTATATAGACAATACAGATAAAAATGAGAACAGTGAACTTTGTTTCATTATTCTATAAAGAAATCCACCTGTTTCTTATCCGTGTATTCCAGATGCTGTCTTCTATTGCAATTCTGAGTGCCTGTTCCCACTAACTTAAAAGCCTATTCCTGGTAACTTATTCTGGGCTGCTGTTCTCTGACCACGTGAAGCAAACATTTATTTTGACATATTTTCAGTGTGGAATGAGGAAAACTATGAACAAGGAAGAGCACTGAGCAGCAAAGTAAATGACACTTAAATCATATTAATTTTTGTCTACAGCTAAGACACCCCCTTAGGAGAGATGATAGTCTTGATATTTCATCAATTTAGAATTTTTTTACATATTATCTATTCATTTGTATTTAAAAAACAAAAAATAAATAAATAAAAAGTAAAAAACACATTTTTGCAAAGATTCTATCATTCAAAGTACTTCATCACAATTCTCACTAAAGTTGAATTATTGTTCATTAATAATGCCATTTCTTATCAAGAAAAACTTTTTCACAGGTTTTCAGAAGTGAACATACAAAATCAAGTGGGTTCATTTTTACAAGTAAACAGAAAGGTTTACCTCTAATGCGAAAATGAACTGTTCTAATTCTGCATAGATGAGTCCACGATTAATGTAGGTGTTCAATGTCACAGTTTCTCCAGCATTAAGAAGAAGCACAATTCCATAATCTGTTAATGCCTAGAAATGAAATAATCACTTACAAGCTAGAGTCAACTCTTTAGAGCATTACTACATTGACCACGGACAAACTAGAGCCTCATAATCAGTTTTTTAATGTGACTTAAAATTTAAGGCTGAAAATAATCATTTGTTAGGTTTAATAGGTCCACTTAATTAAGTACTATGGATGCTGCTACTTTCTAACAAATGGGGTTCACTGTGCTTGTCCTTCACATGCTATCCTAAGCATTTTTATTGCGCATGGATTGAAGGGGGCACACAACACCCTTCTCCAACTCAACAGTTTCACAAAATGACTATTGACATTAAAGCAGAGCACTTGTTAACCTTTTGAAGTTTAACTGCTTTATAGTGTTTTATTGTTTTTGTCACTGAAACCTACATTTTACTGAGGCAGATATTCACTTTGTTCACCATTGTTAAGCCAGTAACTAGCACCATGCCTGCACTTACTAGGCATTTGATAAATTTTTGTTGAGTGAATAAATCATAAAGCAATGAAAACAGATCTTAATAAAACTAACAAATGAGCACTTGCTGGAAAATTACTTCAATATTCTCTCTTTTAAAGATAGTCTAAGCTGAGAATCATCTCAGAGGACCTTTTTATATTTCTTATCTTTTTTTTTTCATTCAATAAATAGGTTTTTACTCTGTACCAGGTACTAGGAGTATCCCAAATATCGGTTGGAGCTGAATCTCTTAACTCTGAACATTTTCCTTCTGAACATTTTGCCCAAAAGAGCCATATGGTTTCATCAGAAAAGGGCCAAATCATATATGCCCATAGCATGTGCTAAATGAAAATGCAAATAAATAGTATTTTACTATTTGCTTAGTTAGTGGTTCTCCTCTAGCGTTTTGTGATGGGGAGCTCGACATCTAAAAGAATTGTACAATTAAACATCCTATATGTATATTGTGAATAACTATAAATAAACACTGACAGGCTGTAAAAATAATTTGTAACACTTGTAAAACAAAACTAGAATGTTTGCAATTTTTCCTATCGTGGAATCACATAATTAAAACCTGTGTATATATCACGATGCCTTAGAAATCTACTAAGTAGCTGAATATATAACAAAAGAGGAAACTAAAGCTTGGAAATGAGATTTCATGAAGGTCACAATGAGCAGGCTTTGTGCTTTGTCTCTGCTATTGTTACTAAACTTTCAGTCTTGGGAAAGTTACTTAACATAAGCCTAAGTTTTCTTATCCACAAAAATGGAATATTAATAACATCATATTGTTATAGAAGTCCACTTTAAAATATTGTTTTTTTAGATTTTTGATATGGACCATTTATTGAATTACAATATTGCTTCTGTTTTATATTTCAGCTTTTTGGCCCCAAGGCATGTGGGATCTTAGCTCCCCAACCAGGGATCAAACCTCCACCTCCTACATTGGAAGGTGAAGTCTTAGCCACTGGACTGCCAGGGAAGTCCTTAAAATATTTTGATTGAATGTTGGTAAAGCAATTAGCCCAGTGCCTGTCACACAATAAGCCCAAAATGGGTGGTAACGGTTACTACTTTAATTAACATAAGGGGGTAGGAACCAGACTTCACCTTTTCTCAGTTTTTATGAAACTGCATCTTGGGAGTACATTTTTTGCACAAAATTACTTGGGTTTGCTTGGTCCTGTTATGGCAGGAATGCTGAGAAACAGGTGGAGGGACACAAAAGGGAGGAGGTGACACTATAAAATGACATCCGGTCCACATGCTGGAGGTCAGATGGCTTCACAAAGCCACCTAAAGACTGTTAACCAGAAGCAAACAAACCTGTGGACGCCGATACAGCTCCCTATTCCCTGTGTGACTTGGATGTGTTTCTAACCTCTCCCCGTTTCCATTTCTTCAACTGTAAAAGGAGGCCATTGGATGAAAAGCATTGGGTACCAGGCCACTCTAAAATAGCCAATATGTTCTTATTCTAGTTAGGTTCCCATTTATATAGATTTTCATTTTCCTTATTCATAGAGCACCAGCTCTGATACCAGTCAGACATAACAAAAATAGTACTTCCCTGCCCAGACCCCGACCATTGTTTGCAAGTTCAGGGTTACCCAGAAAAGGCAGGGGTGGGGGTGGGGAGGAAGCTGTCAAAGATACCTGCTGTGTAGGTTACTCTAATAAATGATCCTTTAATTGGCTCTTAGAATGGTAAAAACAGCCTGTGTTAAAATTAGTTATTCATTTGTCAACATTTCTGGAGGAAACCTGAAAATCCAGTTATTGGCAATTTTATATCCGTTTAGACAGAAACAATATTTCTCAACTTCTTTTTCTTCCATTGGAAATAAATCACTAAATTTCTAAATGTTTTAAACAGATTTAACTTTCCAGGTTTTAAGGAAACTGAGGGAGTGTGTCCACACACAACAGCGGGAACACGATGCAATCTTTTAAAAGAAGGCATCATCAACAATGAAATGATAGAAACAAGGAAGAGGAGATAGGAGGATATCAGAAAAAGCAAGAAATTGGGCAGAATACTAAAAAACTACTGATCTGCTCCCCAGAGAGGAATCTTGATTCAAAAAGGAAAAAACTGACAAGGAAAGACTGGAGAACGGAGTAAGATTCAAAAATATAAAAAGGGGCTTGCACAGGTAGAATCTGAAACAGGATAAATAGAGAAAAAAGGTTTGCTTCAACCATCAGTTAGGCTTCAAAATGGTCTCTGAGCTGGAAACCATCACTCAAAACTGCCTGCTGCATCTGGGCTCTGAGCACTGTAACAAAATACCTCCCCAGGCTATTCTGGTTAATGTTGAGATTGCGAAGCAAACAATGTTGCTAATGATCACTGCTTAAAAATTCTACACACACTTTATCAGTGGAAACATTTTTCTCAAATGAGAAACATGTAACGCGTGTTAATTTACACAGTCCTTAAATGCTTTTATAAGCATTATAAAATTAATTTTCATTTGACATCGCAGAGATTGTATATGAAAATTTGGTAAGCACTAACAAAAAATTAAATTTTCTTTAAAATGGTTCTTTGGCTTCTCAAGTTTTGTATGTATTTCCACAGAAATTATTTTTCTAAAATTGTAACAGAAATAATAAGAAAATATGCTTTAAATATATTTACAAATCTTACCATTTGAAGTTCATTTATCTTGGTGTAACATAATGCTCTGTTATAAAATGCTATATAACTGTTTTTATCCATGTTGATAGCTGTAGTTAAATCTGTAATCGCTAGCTTATAAGTCTACAAAGAAAACATAATTAAGTGAGAAGAGTTCATCATAATGGACTTAAATTTAGTTGTAAAATAAATTATTGATTCTATCGGAGTTTTGGGACTACTCGTTTAATCATTCTGTGTATCATCCGTGAAATTAAGACAATCAAGCTAATCTTTTATAGAATTAATTAAGAAGGTCCCTTGGTAGGAACTGTTATTATAGTTTTTCTCACTCGCAAATAAAATTTAATATACAAACAACTATTATCTTTTTTCCATTGTTGCTATATGTATCTGTGTGCTCGGTTGCTCTGTTGTGTCCGACTTTGCAACTCTGTTGACTATAACCTGCCAGACTCCTCTCTCCGTGAAATTTTTTAGGCAAGAATACTGGAGTGGGTTGCCATTTCCTACTCCAAGGGATCTTCGCTACCAAGGGATCAAACCTGCATCTCCTGCATTGACAGGCAGATTCTTTACCACTAATGCCACCTGGGAAGACCCCTGTTGCTATACAGCAATGGATAAAAGAGAAGCAAGCTAATTCACCCAGCAAACATTCACCAGAGCTGGCTTGCTTCTGTCACTAGCACTATCATATCACATAATTGTCATGTTTTCTACCCACGTTCTCTTTTGCTTCTCTTTGATGCTTCCCTGATAACTTAGACATCCATTTTTATAGACAGTAATTTTCACAGGATTAACAGGTAATGCAAGGTCTTACCTTTGTTTTAAGGTATTATTTGCAAAATATTTCATATGAAATATATACAAAGAAATGTCAGAAAAGAAAAATAGGGAGAAAAAAATATGCCAAGAAGCCTTAGACATCAATAGTATTGCTCACAGTTTTAATTCAGTAATATCCATTTATGAACCATAACCTTTGATTTTGTTCTATGTGTATTATTTAAAATAGTAAAATAAGAAAAATTCAAACAATCCAAATGCCCAACAATAAAGTGGTTAAAATATACTATGATGGAATAGTATGCAGTTGTTAAAACTGGTATTATCTTCAATGATTAAATATAAGAAGCAAGGCACAACACAGATTATTTAAGTAGCACAGTCCCAGTTTTTGGAAGTATATATTTTATTAGGAAAAAAAGACTCAATGAAACACACCAAAATGCTCTCAGGAATTACTATCTGATGGTAGGGAATCAGGTGATTTTAATCTTCTTTATTTCTCATTGTATTTTCCAAATTCTCTATAATAAATACTATTTCCTTAATAAAAATATATAATTAATTCCATTTAAAATATAAATGTCAAAAATAAATACCCCTATTTTACAAAAAATCATTCATTGAAATCCCTTTTGATGTACTGTCAAAGTGCAACACCTTCTATGTAGTTCTGCCTCCATTCCATGGCAATTCTCCTTTCACAGAGAGAAAGGGGAAGTGAGTCCCTCCTTGGCATCCGAACAGCCACACACTCTAAAATATCAGAGGTTAAGGTAGGAAATTCCTTACCCTGCTGTAGTATTTCAGAACTCCTCTGTAGACATAGGCACGCACACTCTGAGGGTAAATTTTGATGGCCTCATTACAACTCAAGATTGCTTTGGAGTATCTGCCTTTCAAACCATAGTAGGCTACTCGACTTAAATATGCCTTTTCAGAGAAAGAGAGGAAGAAAGCAGAAACAGATTATTTCAGTAAAAGCATCAGTTCTGCCAAAATATATATGGTAGTTAGAAAAAATTTATGCCATCCAAAGATGATATAAATCAGACTTTTTGTCATGCTCTTTTATTAAGAAAATTTCAAACTCACAGAATATTGAAAGAATAGTACAGTGAACACCCATACACCTACCACCTGGATTCAATAATTATTAACATTTTGTAATTTTGTTTTTATGTCTGGGGAGGCCTTACAAATAGCAGTGAAAAGAAGAGAAGCGAAAAGCAAAGGAGAAAAGGAAAGATATAAGCATCTGAATGCAGAGTTCCAAAGAACAGCAAAAAGAGATAAGAAAGCCTTCTTCAGCGATCAATGCAAAGAAACAGAGGAAAACAACAGAATGGGAAAGACTAGAGATCTTTTCGAGAAAATTAGAGATACCAAGGGAACATTTCATGCAAAGATGGGCTTGATAAAGGACAGAAATGGTATGGACCTAACAGAAGCAGAAGATATTAAGAAGAGGTGGCAAGAATACACAGAAGAACTGTACAAAAAAGATATTCACGACCCACATAATCACGATGGTGTGATCACTCATCTAGAGCCAGACATCCTGGAATGTGAAGTCAAGTGGGCCTTAGAAAGCATTACTATGAACAAAGCTAGTGGAGGTGATGGAATTCCAGTTGAGCTATTTCAAATCCTGAAAGATGATGCTGTGAAAGTGCTGCACTTAATATGCCAGCAAATTTGGAAAACTCAGCAGTGGCCACAGGGCTGGAAAAGGTCAGTTTTCATTCCAATCCCAAAGAAAGGCAATGCCAAAGAATGCTCAAACTACCACACAATTGTACTCATCTCACATGCTAGTAAAGTAATGCTCAAAATTCTCCAAGCCAGGCTTCAGCAATACATGAAAAGTGAACTTCCTGATGTTCAAGCTGGTTTTAGAAAAGGCAGAGGAACCAGAGATCAAACTGCCAACATCCACTGGATCATGGAAAAAGCAAGAGACTTCCAGTAAAACATCTATTTCTGCTTATTGACTATGCCAAAGCCTTTGACTGTGTGGATCACAAGAAACTGCGGAAAATTCTGAAAGAGATGGGAATACTAGACCACTTGACCTGCCTCTTGAGAAATCTGTATGCAGGTCAGGAAGCAATAGTTAGAACTGGACATGGAACAACAGACTGGTTCCAAATAGGAAAAGGAGTACGTCAAGGCTGTATATTGTCACCCTGCTTATTTAACTTCTATGCAGAGTACATCATGAGAAACGCTGGACTGGAAGAAACACAAGCTAGAATCAAGATTGCCGGGAGAAATATCAATAACCTCAGATATGCAGATGACACCACCCTTATGGCAGAAAGTGAAGAGGAACTAAAAAGCCCCTTGATGAAGTGAAAGAGGAGAGTGAAAAAGTTGGCTTAAAGCTCAACATTCAGAAAACGAAGATCATGGCATCCGGTTCCATCACTTCATGGGAATAGATGAGGAAACAGTGAAAACAGTGTCAAACTCTATTTTTGGGGGCTCCAAAATCACTGCAGATGGTGCCTGCAGCCATGAAATTAAAAGACGCTTACTCCTTGGAAGAAAAGTGATGACCAACCTAGATAGTATATTCAAAAGCAGAGACATTACTTTGCCAACTAAGGTCCATCTATTCCAGGCTATGGTTTTTCCAGTGGTCATGTATGGATGTGAGAGTTGGACTATGAAGAAGGCTGAGCACCGAAGAATTGATGCTTTTGAACTGTGGTGTTGGAGAAGACTCTTGAGAGTCCCTTGGACTGCAAGGAGATCCAACCAGTCCATTCTGAAGGAGATCAGCCCTGGGATTTCATTGGAAGGAATGATGATAAAGCTGAAACTCCAGTACTTTGGCCACCTCATGTGAAGAGTTTACTGATTGGAAAAGATTCTGATGCTGGGAGGGACTGGAGGCAGGAGGAGAAGGGGACGACAGAGGATGAGATGGCTGGATGGCATCAATGACTCGATGGACGTGAGTCTGAGTGAACTCCGGGAGTTGGTGATGGACAGGGAGGCCCGGCGTGCTGCAATTCATGGGGTCGCAAAGAGTTGGACACTACTGAGCGACTGAACTGAACTGAATTTTTTCTGAACAATTTGAAAATAAGTTGTAGACATTTTAAAAATTCACCCCAAGTCTTTAAGTATACATCTCCTTTGAAGATGACATTCTCCTACACAACCACGTTACCACTGTATATCTAAAAAAATTAATAGTATTTCCCTAAAATCAACTGATATTTCATTCATATTCAAATTTCATAAACTTTAAAAATCAAGATCCAATGGAGTTTCATCTATTGGATTTTATATTGTCTCTATGGTCCCTTAAAAGGCAGGATACAATGTAACAGCAAAGCAAGAAGTAAATACATTTACTTATATAATATAGTATATAAAATTATAATGACTAATAGGTACATTAAAATATTAACAAATTTATATATGTTAAAATTCACAAAGCACTTTTACCTATATAATATCCCTGTTGGAAATCATATTTCCAGTTCAACGGAAAATATAGATAATATATAGATTATTTAAACAGCTGAAAAGTAGATAAAAGTAACTGTTGCTAACTAATAACAGTAACGCTTAAAGATTTGATAGTCTTAACAAATTTAACACACTCTCCAAACCAGAGCAATCACCCATTTAAATACCTGGTAATGTTTAGGATCAAGGGTAATCGCACGATTGAAATCCAGGATCGAGCCATTCTTATGGAGTTTGACTTTACAAAGACCGCGGTGATAAAAGCTTTCTGCAAAATCAGGATTTGCTTTCACAGCTTTTGTAAAAGAATCATAAGCCTAAAAGAGCATATGGGTAAAAAGCAAATCATTCAGTGAATAGAATACATTAATTAAAAAGTTAATACATTACAGTATATAACTATTATTTAAAAGTTTTTATTTTTTGGTCATTTTAAATATGCTTTTCCCAGTGAACTTTGTGGAGCCAAAAAATATGAATGACCCAGGTTTATTATAATTTATAGGTTCCCTTATTCACAGACTAATGTCTACATAATTCATGTTGTTACAATACTTTTGAAGGGGTAATTTTTTAAATTTATGTATGTATTTATTTGGCTGTACTGGGTCTTAGCTGTGGTATGCAGGATCTTTAGTTGTAGCATGTGGGATCTAGATTCCTGACCAGGGATCAAACCAGGCCACCCTGCATTGGGAGCACTGAGTCTTAGCCACTGAGTCACCAGGGAAGACCTTCAGTTCAGTTCAGTTCAGTCACTCAGTCTTGTCTGACTCTTTGAGACCCCATGAATTGCAGCACGCCAGGCCTCCCTGTCCATCACCAACTCCTGGAGTTCACTCAGACTCACGTCCATTGAGTCAGTGATGCCATCCAGCCATCTCATCCTCTGTCATCCCCTTCTCCTCCTGCCCTCAATCCCTCCCAGCATCAGAGTCTTTTCCAGTGAGTCAACTCTTCACATGAGGTAGCCAAAGTACTGGAGTTTCAGCTTTAGCATCATTCCTTCCAAAGAAATCCAGGGCTGATCTCCTTCAGAATGGACTGGTTGGATCTCCTTGCAGTCCAAGGGACTCTCAAGAGTCTTCTCCAACACCACAGTTCAAAAGCATCAATTCTTCAGTGCTCAGCTTTCTTCACAGTCCAACTTTCACATCCATACATGACTACAGGAAAAACCATAGCCTTGACTAACGGACCTTAGTCGGCAAAGTAATGTCTCTACTTTTGACCGTAACAGGACTTTAATCATTATGTGTCTTATCGTGTTTCTTCAAAGAAATCACAATTAGTATTTATTATTTCCCATGAGGACCAGTAGATAGTTACAAAATTTCAAAACAAAAGAACTCCAGAGTTTTTCCTAACATTGTAAAGCAAAATTAGGTTAATTAATCTCATATATATTGTAATTTCTTAATGGAAAACTAATCAAGTGCAATTCTCTTTTAAAGTTATGAAGATACAGGTCTCAGACACCATCTAACCCTATGAATATAAGGACTGGAATGATGTGTGGGTGTGTCAGTCTGTGTGTCTATGTAGTTGTGAAATATCCAAAAAGAGCTAATGATATGTTATTTACATATTTATCATATCTGTGAAAATTTTGAAAAGGAAAATTGTTTAAAATAGTCAAATATTATTCGGTTGGTACAAACATAATGTTGGTTTTTGCAATGTTGAAATTTGCCATTTGATATTGGAATACATTCTTAAATAAATGTGATTACATTATGTTATTTTAATATACATTTTTCACTTTATGTTTTTTTGCTAATGATTTATTGCTGTTTATTTTATGTTTATTTTAGATTATGGAAATGATGTTAGACAAAAACCAAATTTGAGCGATTTTCTTTTAATTTTTATTTTTACTTTATTTTGCTTTAAATACTGCATTGGTTTCGCCATACACTGACATGAATCAGCCACTGGTGTACATGAGTTCCCAATCCTGAACTCCCCTCCCACCTCCCACTCCATACCATCTCTCTGGATCATCCCTGTGGACCAGCCCCAGGCATCCTGTATCCTGTATTGAACATAGACTGGCGATTCCTTTCTTACATGATAGTATACATGTTTCACTGCCAATCTCCCAAATAATCCCACCCTCTCCCTCTCCCACAGAGTCAAAAAGTCCGTTCTATACATCTGTGTCTCTTTTGCTATCTCACATACAGGGTTATCATTACCATCTTTCTAAATTCCATATATATGTGTTAGTATACTGTATTGGTGTTTTTCTTTCTGGCTTATTTCACTCTGTATAATTGGCTCCAGTTTCATCCACCTCATTAGAACTGATTCAAATGTATTCTTTTTAATGGCTGAGTAATACTCCATTGTGTATATGTACCACAGCTTTCTTATCCATTCATCTGCTGATGGACATCTAGGTTGCTTCCATGTCCTGGCTATTATAAACAGTGCTGCAATGAACATTGGGGTACATGTGTCTCTTTCAATTCTGGTTTCCTCGGTGTGTATGCCCAGCAATGGGATTGCTGGGTCATAAGGCAGTTCTATTTCCAGTTTTTTAAGGAATCTCCACACTGTTCTCCATAGTGGCTGTACTAGTTTGCATTCCCACCAACAGTGTTAGAGGGTTTCCTTTTCTCCACACCCTCTCCAGCATTTATTGCTTGTAGACTTTTGGATCGCAGCCATTCTGACTGGAGTGAAATGGTACCTCACTGTGGTTTTTATGTGCATTTCTCTGATAATGAGTGATGTTGAGCATCTTTTCATGTGTTTGTTGGCCATCCGTATGTCTTCTTTGGAGAAATGTCTATTTAGTTCTTTGACCCATTTTTTGATTGGGTCATTTATTTTTCTGGCATTGAGCTGCAGGAGTTGCTTGTATATTTTTGAGATTAGTTGTTTGTTAGTTGCTTCATTTGCTATTATTTTCTCCCATTCCAAATGCTGTCTTTCACCTTGTTTATAGTTTCCTTTGTTGTGCAGAACTTCTAAGTTTAATTAGGTCCCATTTGTTTATTTTTGCTTTTATTTCCAATATTCTGGGAGATGGATCATAGAGGATTCTGCTGTGATTTATGTCAGAGTGTTTTGCCTATGTTCTCCTCTAGGAGTTTTATAGTTTCTGGTCTTACGTTTAGATCTTTAATCCATTTTGAGTTTATTTTTGTGTGTGGTGTTAGAAAGTGTTCTAGTTTCATTCTTTTACAAGTGGTTGACCAGTTTTCCCAGCACCACTTGTTAAAGAGACTGTCTTTAATCCATTGTATATTCTTGCCTCCTTTGTCGAAGATAAGGTTGTCCATAGGTGTGTGGATTTATCTCTGGGCTTTCTATTTTGTTCCATTGATCTATATTTCTGTCTTTGTGCCAGTACCATACTGTCTTGATGACTGTGGCTTTGTAGTAGAGCCTGAAGTCAGGCAGGTTGATTCCTCCAGTTCCATTCTTCTTTCTCAAGACTGCTTTGGCTATTCGAGGTTTTTTGTATTTCCATACAAATTGTGAAATTATTGGTTCTAGCTCTGTGAAAAATACCGCTGGTAGCTTGATAGGGATTGCATTGAATCTGTAGATTGCTTTGGGTAGTATACTCGTTTTCACTATATTGATTCTTCCGATCCATGAACGTGGTATATTTCTCCATCTATTAGTGTCCTCTTTATTTCTTTCATCAGCGTTTCATAATTTTCTATATATAGGTCTTTAGTTTCTTTAGGTAGATATATTCCCAAGTATTTTATTCTTTTCATTGCAATGGTGAATGGAATTGTTTCCTTAATTTCTTTTTCTACTTTCTCATTATTAGTATATAGGAATGCAAGGGATTTCTGTGTGTTGATTTTATATCCTGCAACTTTACTATATTCATTGACTAGCTCTAGTAATTTTCTGGTGGAGTCTTTAGGGTTTTCTATGTAGAGGATCATGTCATCTGCAAACAGTGAGAGTTTTATGTCTTCTTTTCCAATTTGGATTCCTTTTATTTCTTTTTTCTGCTCTGATTGCTGTGGCCAAAACTTCCAGAACTATGTTGAATAGTAGTGGTGAAAGTGGGCACCCTTGTCTTGTTCCTGACTTTAGGGGAAATGCTTTCAATTTTTCACCATTGAGGAAAATGTTTGCTGTGGGTTTGTCATAGATAGCTTTTATTATGTTGAGGTATGTTCCTTCTATTCCTGCTTTCCGGAGAGCTTTTATCATAAATGGATGTTGAATTTTGTCAAAGGCTTTCTCTGCATCTATTGAGATAATCATATGGCTTTTATTTTTCAGTTTGTTAATGTGGTGAATTACATTGATTGGTTTGCGGATATTGAAGAATCCTTGCATCCCTGGGATAAAACCCACTTGGTCATGGTGTAGCATCTTTTCAATGTGTTGTTGGATTCTGATTGCTAGAATTTTGTTAAGGATTTTTGCATCTATGTTCATCAGTGATATTGGCCTGTAGTTTTCTTTTTTTGTGGCATCTTCGTCAGGTTTTGGTATTAGGGTGATGGTGGCCTCATAGAATGAGTTTGAAAGTTTACCTTCCTCTGCAATTTTCTGGAAGAGTTTGAGTAGGATCGGTGTTAGCTCTTCTCAAAATTTTTGGTAGAGTTCAGCTGTCAAGCCGTCTAGACCTGGGCTTTTGTTTGCCGGAAGATTTCTGATTACAGTTTCAATTTCCATGCTTGTGATGGGTCTGTTAAGATTTTCTATTTCTTCCTGGTTCAGTTTTGGAAAGTTGTACTTTTCTAAGAATTTGTCCATTTCTTCCACGTTGTCCATTTTATTGGCATATAATTGCTGATAGTAGTCTCTTATGATCCTTTGTATTTCTGTGTTGTCTGTTGTGATCTCTCCATTTTCATTTCTAATTCTATTGATTTGATTTTTCTCCCTTTATTTCTTGATGAGTCTGGCTAATGGTTTGTCAATTTTATTTATCCTTTCAAAGAACCAGCTTTTGGCTTTGTTGATTTTTGCTATGGTCTCTTGTGTATCTTTTGCATTTATTTCTGCCCTAATTATTTCTTTGCTTTTACTAACCCTGGGGTTATCCACTTCATTTCTAATTGCTTTAGGTGTAGAGTTAGGTTACTTATTTGACTTTTTTCTTGTTTCTTGAGGTATGCCTGTAATGCTATGAACTTTCCCCTTAGCACTGCTTTTATAGTGTCCCACAGGTTTTGGGTTGTTGTGTTTTCATTTTCATTTGTTTCTATGCATAATTTCTTTTTTGATTTCTTCTGTGATTGGTTGGTTATTCAGAAGCGTGTTGTTCAGCCTCCATATGTTGGAATTTTTAATAGTTTTTCTCCTGTAATTGAGATCTAATCTTATTGCATTATGGTCAGAAAAGATGCTTGGAATGATTTCAATTTTTTTGAATTTACCAAGGCTAGATTTATGGCCCAGGATGTGATCTATCCTGGAGAAGGTTCCGTGAGCACTTGAGAAAAAGGTGAAATTCATTGTTTTGGGGTGAAATGTCCTATAGATATCAATTAGGTCTAACTGGCCTATTGTATCATTTAAAGGTTGCGTGTCTTTGTTAATTTTCTGTTTAGTTGATCTGTCCATAGGTGTGAGTGGGGTATTAAAGTCTCCCACTATTATTGTGTTATTGTTAATTTCCCCTTTCATACTTGTTAGCATTTGTCTTACATATTGCGGTGCTCCTATGTTGGGTGCATATATATTTATAATTGTTATATCTTCTTCTTGGATTCATCCTTTGATCATTATGTAGTGTCCTTCTTTGTCTCTTTCACAGCCTTAAAGTCTATTTTATCTGATATGAGTATTGCTACTCCTGCTTTCTTTTGGTCTCTATTTGCGTGGAATATCTTTTTCCAGCCCTTCACTTTCAGTCTGTATGTGTCCCTTGTTTTGAGATGGGTCTCTTGTAGACAACATATATAGGGATCTTGTTTTTGTATCCATTCAGCCAGTCTTTGTCTTTTGGTTGGGGCATTCGACCCATTTACATTTAAGGTAATTATTGATAAGTACGATCCTGTTGCCGTTTACTTTATTGTTTTAGGTTCGGGTTTATACGCTCTTTTTGTGTTTCCTGTCTAGAGAATATCCTTTAGCATTTGTTGGAGAGCTGGTTTGTTGGTGCTGAATTCTCTCAGCTTTTGCTGGTCTGGAAAGCTTTTGATTTCTCTTTCATATTTGAATGAGATCCTTGCTGGGTACAGTAATCTGGGCTGTAGGTTATTTTCTTTCATCACTTTAAGTATGTCTTGCCATTCCCTCCTGGCCTGAAGCGTTTCTGTTGAAAGATCAGCTGTTATCCTTACGGGAATCCCCTTGTGTGTTATTTGTTGTTTTTCCCTTGCTGCTTTTAATATTTGTTCTTTGTGTTTGATCTTTGCTAATTTGATTAATATGTGTCTTGGGGTGTTTTGCCTTTATCCTGTTTGGGACTCTCTGGGTTTCTTGGACTTGGGTGATTATTTCCTTCCCCATTTTAGGGAAGTTTTCAACTATTATGTCCTCAAGTATTTTCTCATGGTCTTTCTTTTGGTCTTCTTCTTCTGGGACTCCTATAATTCAAATGTTGGAGCGTTTCATATTGTCCTGGAGGTCTCTGAGATTGTTCTCATTTCTTTTAATTCATTTTTCTTTTTTCCTCTCTGATTCATTTATTTCTACCATTCTATCTTCTATTTCACTAATCCTATCTTCTGCCTCTGATATGCTACTATTGGTTGCCTCTAGAGTGTTTCTGATCTCATTTATTGCATTATTCATTATATATTGACTCTCTTTTATTTCTTCTAGGTCCTTATGAAACCTTTCTTGCATCTTCTCAATCCTTGTCTCCAGGGTATTTATCTGTGATTTCATTTTAATGTCAAGATTTTGGATCATTTTCACTATCATTATTCAGAATTCTTTCTCAGGTAGATTCCCTATCTCTTCCTCTTTTGTTTGGTTTGGTGGGCATTTCTCCTGTTCCTTTACCTGCTGGGTATTCCTCTGTCTCATCATCTTGGTTATATTACTGTGTTTGGGGTGGCCTTTCTGTATTCTGGGAATTTGTGGAGTTCTCTTTATTATGGTTTTTCCTCACTGTGGTTGGGGTTGTATCAGTGGCTTGTCAAGGTTTCTTGGTTAGGGAAGCTTGTGTCAGAGTTCTGGTGGGTAGAGCTGGATTTCTTTTCTCTGGAGTGCAATGAAGTGTCCAGTAATGAGTTATGAGACGTCCATGGTTTTGCAGTAACTTGAGCTGCCTGTATATTGAAGCTCAGGGTGTGTTCCTGTGTTGCTGGAGAATTTGCGTGGTATGTCTTCCTCTGGATTTTGTTGGCCCTTGGGTGATGGCTTGGTTTCAGTGTAGGTATGGAGGCATTTGATGAGCTCCTATCGATTAACGTTCCCTGGATTCAGGAGTTCTCTGATGTTCTCAGGATTTGGACTTAAGCCTCCTGCTTCTGGTTTTCAGTTTTATTTTTACAGTAGCCTCAAGACTTCTCCATCGGGTGGCTCAGGACTGACAGCATCTTCAGAAGTCCACCATGCACCTTTCCTCTGTTAGGTTTGGTCCTCATGAGTGGTCACCACTCCTATACTGGGCTGCCCTCACCCATCCTCACAGCCTGGCTGCTCTGACTCCTCCTGCAATCTGAGCGATTTTCTTATTGGAGTTCAAAATAGGTCATTAAGCAGCGGAGACAACTCACAACATCAACAATGCTTTTGGCCAAAGAACTGCTAATGAATGTACAACACAGTGGTGGTTCAAAAAGTTTTGCAAAGGAGACAAGAGACTTGAGGATGAGGAGCACAGTGGCTGGCCATTGGAAGTTGATAATGAAAACTGAGAACCATCATCAAAGATGATCCTGTTACAACTACATGAGAAGTTGCCAAAGAACTCAACGTCAACCATTCTACAGTCATTCTTCATTTGAAGCAAATTGGAAAAAAGGTGAAAAAGTTTGATAAGTGGGTGTCTCATGAGCTGACTGGAAATCAAAAACATTGTTGTTCTGAAGTGTCATCTTCCTTTTATTCTACACAACAACGAACCATTTCTCAATCAGATTGTGACAAAAAGTAGACTTTATACAACTGGCAATGACTTGTTCAGTGGGTGGACAAAGAAGGTCCAAAGCACTTCCCAAAGCCAAACTTGCACCAAAAGAAGGTCATGCTCACTGTTTGGTGTTCCGCTGCTGGTCTGATCCACTACAGCTTTTTGAATCCCAGTGAAACCATTATATCTGATAAGTATGCTCAGCAAATCAATGAGATGCACCGAAAACTGCAACACCTACAGCTAGCATCAGTCAACAGAAAGGGCCCAATTTTTCTCCATAACAGTGCCCAACTGCATGTTGCACAACCAATGCTTCAAAAGTCGAACAAGTTGCACTACGAAGTTTTGCCTCGTCCACCATATTCACTTGACCTCTTGCCAACCAACTACCACTTCTTCAGTCATCTTGACAACTTTTTAAAGGGAAAACACTTCCACAACCATTAGGATGCAGAAAATGCTTTCCAAGAGTTCATCAAATCCTGAAGCACAGATTTTTACACTACAGGAATAAATAAACTTATTTCTTGTTGGCAAAAATATGTTGATTATAATGGTTCCTATTTTGATTAATAAAGATGTGTTTGATAAGGAACCCAAAGCTGGGGTTCTGTGACAACCTAGAGGGGTAGGATGGGGAAAGAGGTGAGAGAGAGGTTTAAGAGTGAGGGGACAGATATATACCTATGGCCAATTCATGTTGATGTATGGCAGAAACTGTCACAATGTTGTAGAGTAATTATCCTCCAATTAAAAATAAAATTAAATTTAAAAAAATAAGGATTTGTTTGAGCCTAGCTAATAATGATTTAAAGTTCAAGGTCCAAAACTGCAATTACTTTTCCACCAACCTAATAGATAAATACTTAATAATTGAATAAACTGGTTTTCAATGAACCTGGCCATCTTAACAGCCAGTTTTCTCTGATTTTAATTGTTCAGTTGTCAATATGGGAAATCAGTGTCCTAATCATTTTCCATTTATCCTGCATGACATTGATGTACTCAATGTACTGACAATGTGATAAGTAAATTTATACTAAGTGATGAAATTATTTTGCTATAATAATTTCTTACAGTTAGATTTATTGTTTTGGTGGGAAACATGTCTTTAGAATATTGTCAACAAACAAGCATTAATAAAATGTGTTGAATAAATAAAACAACATAGTAGGTTTTACAGTGTGCAGACTGACTATAGTAAGCCAAGCTTTACCAGAAGCTTTGGTCTAGTCCCTCACTGCTTAGGTGGCCTTTGGAAATGAAACTGAATGTAAGGAAACAATTTCTAAAACCGTGAAAAACTTATATGCCTAAATACACAAAATACCAGTTGTAAGTTGCCTTCCTCCATGTAACATAGACCCAAGTGATACAGACAGTCTGCTGAAGCTGCTAAGGAACTCGGTCCTTTATCAGAATAAGAAATGAGATCCAACGCCTTTTTAAACATTCTCATGGCTTCCTATAATGATTTTAAAAAAGAGAGAGTGAGGGAAGGTAATGTTTCTCTATAATATTTATTTAACATGACAGCCTACATAATAAAGGGAATCCTGAGTACACAGCCTTACTCTCATTTCACATGAGGACACACAGATCTAGTAAAGACATGGATCTTGTCAGTGCATGGCGAGAGGACCCAGGTGGGGAGTCTGACCTACCCACGTGCCTTGCCTATAAGCAGGTATATCAGTAGGCTTACACAAATGGACTTTTGGAACTGTAATTTCTAAATTCTTTTCTTTTTTTGTGAAAATTTATGTGAGTTTAATCTATGAAAAAGAGAGCCATACAAGACTAATTTCTAATTCTAAAGGGCATTTTCTCATAGTCTTCAATCAGACTTCAATTTATAGACCCGTTTATGACCAGTTGCCTAGTAAGTCTCCTGAAGGGAATGCTGGCCAGCTGTTATGTAGTAAAAGTTCTCTACTGACAATCTCTGAGGCGGTTTTAATCACCCTTTATTTCATTCTGCTGTGCTCTCAAGGGAGTTCCATTGACATGAGAGAATAAACTAACATCAAAAATTACCCATTTAAACTATTCCACCAAAAGAGTTAAAATTCATTAATGAAAAAAATTCAATTTCCCAGATAAAGACAGCTTTTCATAATTAGTGACTCTCTGTATTAACCTATACAGAAATGCAGATGCTTGACTCTTTAGCCCACTTAATGACATGAAATTGCTAAAGAAACGATGAGGTTTAACTTGGATATGCAGTGTCCTGTGTGCCCATCATTGGTTTCTGCAATATATTTACAGTCCATCTCATCATTCAGTGGCTCAGCTGATAAAGAATCTGCCTGCAAAGAGGGAAGACCTGGGTTCGATCCCTGGGTTGGGAAGATCCCCTGGAGAAGGTAACAGCTATCCACTCCAGTATTCTGGCCTGGAGAATTCCATGGACCGTATAGTTCATGGGGTTGTAAAGAGTCGGACATGACTGAGAGACTCACTTTCAACATTAAAAGCAAGACCTTGCGACAGAAAAAACACCAATCAACTTCGCAGTTTCCCTCCTTTTTAATTTTCAAAGTCCCTCTATCTTCTTCATTTCCATCTCTTTCTCTCCTGCCTTTGGATGGTTTCCTTTCTTCTTCTCAGAGCTAACTCCTTAAGCTGTGCCTTTGACCCCAACTCCATCCCCACAGAAGCCTGCTAGTTCCTTCCACTTCTGAATCTCTGCCCCTTCACTGTCTCCTTGACCCCCTACAGTCTTCCATCACATTTACTTTAAAATGAACGCATCTTCACTTCCTCCTGCTTTCTCCTTCAGCTGATGTCTCACCTCTCTTTCCTTCACTACTATTGAAAGTAGTGGTCATCCTTGCGAGGTTTACCAGGAAGGCCTATTTACATTCTAAACACAATACTGAGGGGGGCGGTCCTAAGATGGTGGAGGAATAGGATGGGGAGAGCACTTTCTCCCACACAAATTCATCAAAAGAACATTTCAACACTGAGTAAATTCCACAAAACAACTTCTGAATGCCAGCAGAGGACATCAGGCACCCAGAAAAGCAGCTCATTGTCTTTGAAGACAGGTAGGAAAAAATCTAAAAGACAACAGGAGACTAAAGAAGTAGGGAGGGAGCTTAGTTCCAGGAAGGGAGACTTAAAAAGAAAGAAGTTTCCAAATACCAGGAAATATTCTCACTGCTGAGTCTCTGGCGAGCCTTGGAAGCACAGAGGGCAACATAACAGGGAGGAAAAATAAATAAATAAATAAACCCCACAGATTACGAGCCCAACAGTAACTCCCCCAGTGGAGAAGCAGCACAGATGCCTGCATCCGCCACTAGCAAGCTGGGGCTGGGCAGGGAGGTGCAGGCTGCATTGCTTTACAAGGATCGGGCCCAAATGCCCCGTATGCCCTGAGTGTAACCAGAGTGAGCTAACTTGGGCTAGCAAACCAGGCTGTGGGATAGCTACCACGCAAAAAGCTCTAACATAAGACACCGCCAGGACCTTGCACAGAACAAAGGATGGAACAAAATTAGCCGGCTGCAGACCATCCCCCTCCGGTGACAGGCAGCCAGAGTCAGAAGGGCCAGAAGGGGGCAACGACAGCCCCAGAGAGACATTACCTACGAAACTGCAAACAGGCTTCTTTGCTAACTAAGACTTCTTGGGGTTCTGGACAGTCATCATCCGCCTGAGAAAGTACACCAGCTGTACACCCAGAAAACTGAGTAGCAAGGATGGGAGAGGCGGTAAGTCGCAGTGACCGCACTCGCCAAACACCTGAGCTACTCGGACCTGGGAAGGGCACAAAACACAGTCCCAACCAGTCTGCGCCTCTGGGGGCTACCTGAGTGCCTGAGCCTGAGTGGCTTAGACCTGGGAGGTGCATCCAGCCCAGGGCTGGCCTCAGACGGTTCCCAGTGGAGCAATCTAGAGCCTGATCTGTGTGTGCCGTGAGCAGGGGCAGGCCCAGCGTGGCTGGGACACTGCGAGCACTCACCAGTGTTATTTGTTTGCAGCATCCCTCCCTCCCCACAGTGCAACTGAACAAGTGAGCCTAAAAAAAACTGTCCACCACCGCCCCCCTTGTGTCAGGGCAGAAATCGGACACTGAAGAGACCAGCAAATAGAAGAAGCTAAAACAGAGGGAACCGCCTTTGAAGTGACAGGTGCAATAGATTAAAATCCTGTCATTAGTACCCACTACATAGGAAAGGGCCTATAGATCTTGAGAAATATAAGCCAGACCAAGGAACTATCCAAAAATGAACTGACCCCACACTGCCCACAACACCACCAGAGAAAGTCCTAGATATATCTTTACCATTTTTACAATCATTCTTTTTTTTTTGATGTTTGTTTTTTCTTCCTTTTCTTTTTTTAACACTTTTTAAGTCCTCTATTTCTCCTTTAGTTTTCATTTTTATAACCTACTATTACTTTCCTCCCCCCCAAAAAAGACCCTATTTTTAAAGCAAACTTCGTATATATTTTTTTATTTTATTTTTTATTACCTTTTTAAATAATTCTTGTGACTTTGTTTTTTTCTTTTCCTTTTTTCTTCTTCTTGTTCTATTTTTTAATATTGTATTTTTGAAAATACAATCTCTACTCTAGATTTTTAATCCTTGCTTTTTGGTATTTGTTATCAATTTTATACCTTCAAAAACACAATCTTCAGTACCCATTTATACTTGAGAGCGAGATTACTGGCCTGACTCCTCTCTCCTCCTTTGGGCTCTCCTTTTTCTCCACTAGATCGCCCCTGATTCCTCCCTCCCCCTTTTCTTCTCTACCCAACTCTGCGAATCTCTGTGTGTTCCAGACAGTGGAGAACTCTTAGGAAACTGACTACTGGCTGGATCTGTCTCTCTCCTTTTCATTCCCCTCTTTTATACTCCTGACCACCTTTGTCTCCATCCTCCCTCTCCTCCTCTCTGTATAATTCTGTGAACATCTCTGAGTGGTCCAGACTGTGGAGTACTCATAAGGAAGTGATTACTGGCTAGCTAGCTCTCTCCTCTTTTGATCCCACCTCATCTCATTCAGGTCACCTCCAACTACCCCTCCCTCTTTTCTTCTCCATGTAACTCTGTGAACCTCTCTGGGTGTCCGTCAATGTGGAGAAACTTTTCATCTTTAACCTAGATGGTTTATCAATGGTGCGATATAGAAGGGGAAGTCTTGAGACAACTGTAAAAATAAAACTGAAAACCAGAAGCAGGAGGCTTAAGTCCAAATCCTGAGAACATCAGAGAACTCCTGACTCCAAGGAACATTAATCGATAGGAGCTCATCAAATGCCTCCATACCTACACTGAAACCAAGCCATCACCCAAGGGCCAAAAAGTTAAAGAGCAATACATACAACGCAAATTCTCCAGCAACTCAGGAACACAGCCCTGAGCTTCAATATACAGGCAACTCAAAACCAAAACCACTGACATCTCATAACTCATTACTGGACACGTCATTGCACTCCAGAGAGAAGAAATCCAGCTCTACCCATCAGAACACTGACACAAGCTTCCCTAACCAAGAAACCTTGACAAGCCACTGATACAAACCCACCCATGGTGAGGAAACTCCACAATAAAGAGAACTCCACAAATTCCCAGAACACAGAAAGGCCACCCCAAACACAGTAATATAACCAAGATGAAGAGACAGAGGAATACCCAGCAGGTAAAGGAACAGGAGAAATGCCCACCAAACCAAACAAAAGAGGAGGAGATAGGGATCTACCAGACAAAGAATTCCAAATAATGATAGTGAAAATGATCCAAAATTTTGACATCAAAATGGAATCACAGATAAATAGCCTGGAGACAAGGATTGAGAAGATGCAAGAAAGGTTTCACAAGGACCTAGAAGAAATAAAAGAGAGTCAATATATAATGAATAATGCAATAAATGAGATCAGAAACACTCTAGAGGCAACCAATAGTAGAATATTGGAGGCAGAAGATAGGATTAGTGAAATAGAAGATAGAATGGTAGAAATAAATGAATCAGAGAGGAAAAAAGAAAAATGAATTAAAAGAAATGAGGACAATCTCAGAGACCTCCAGGACAATATGAAACGCTCCAACATTTGAATTATAGGAGTCCCAGAAGAAGAAGACCAAAAGAAAGACCATGAGAAAATACTTGAGGACATAATAGTTGAAAACTTCCCTAAAATGGGGAAGGAAATAATCACCCAAGTCCAAGAAACCCAGAGAGTCCCAGACAGGATAAACCCAAGGCAAAACACCCCAAGACACATATTAATCAAATTAGCAAAGATCAAACACAAAGAACAACTATTAAAAGCAGCAAGGGAAAAACAGCAAATAACACACAAGGGGATTCCCATAAGGATAACAGCTGATCTTTCAATAGAAACGCTTCAGGCCAGGAGGGAATGGCAAGACATACTTAAAGTGATGAAAGAAAATAACCTACAGCCCAGATTACTGTACCCAGCAAGGATCTCATTCAAATATGAAAGAGAAATCAAAAGCTTTCCAGACCAGCAAAAGCTGAGAGAATTCAGCACCACCAAACCAGCTCTCCAACAGATGATAAAGGATATTCTCTAGACAGGAAACACAAAAAGAGCGTATAAACCCGAACCTAAAAGAATAAAGTAAACGGCAACGGGATCATACTTATCAATAATCACCTTAAATGTAAATGGGTTGAATGCCCCAACCAAAAGACAAAGACTGGCTGAATGGATACAAAAACAAGATCCCTATATATGTTGTCTACAAGAGACCCACCTCAAAACAAGGGACACATACAGACTGAAAGTGAAGGGCTGGAAAAAGATATTCCACGCAAATAGAGACCAAAAGAAAGCAGGAGTAGCAGTACTCATATCAGATAAAATAGACTTTAAGGCTGTGAAAGAGACAAAGAAGGACACTACATAATGATCAAAGGATGAACCCAAGAAGAAGATATAACAATTATGAATATATATGCACCCAACATAGGAGCACCGCAATATGTAAGACAAATGCTAACAAGTATGAAAGGGGAAATTAACAATAACACAATAATAGTGGGAGACTTTAATACCCCACTCACACCTATGGACAGATCAACTAAACAGAAAATTAACAAAGACACGCAACCTTTAAATGATACAATAGACCAGTTAGACCTAATTGATATCTATAGGACATTTCACCCCAAAACAATGAATTTCACCTTTTTCTCAAGTGCTCACGGAACCTTCTCCAGGATAGATCACATCCTGGGCCATAAATCTAGCCTTGGTAAATTCAAAAAAATTGAAATCATTCTAAGCATCTTTTCTGACCATAATGCAATAAGATTAGATCTCAATTACAGGAGAAAAACTATTAAAAATTCCAACATATGGAGGCTGAACAACACGCTTCTGAATAACCAACCAATCACAGAAGAAATCAAAAAAGAAATTATGCATAGAAACAAATGAAAATGAAAACACAACAACCCAAAACCTGTGGGACACTATAAAAGCAGTGCTAAGGGGAAAGTTCATAGCATTACAGGCATACCTCAAGAAACAAGAAAAAAGTCAAATAAGTAACCTAACTCTACACCTAAAGCAATTAGAAATGAAGTGGATAACCCCAGGGTTAGTAAAAGCAAAGAAATAATTAGGGCAGAAATAAATGCAAAAGATACACAAGAGACCATAGCAAAAATCAACAAAGCCAAAAGCTGGTTCTTTGAAAGGATAAATAAAATTGACAAACCATTAGCCAGACTCATCAAGAAATAAAGGGAGAAAAATCAAATCAATAGAATTAGAAATGAAAATGGAGAGATCACAACAGACAACACAGAAATACAAAGGATCATAAGAGACTACTATCAGCAATTATATGCCAATAAAATGGACAACGTGGAAGAAATGGACAAATTCTTAGAAAAGTACAACTTTCCAAAACTGAACCAGGAAGAAATAGAAAATCTTAACAGACCCATCACAAGCATGGAAATTGAAACTGTAATCAGAAATCTTCCGGCAAACAAAAGCCCAGGTCTAGACGGCTTGACAGCTGAACTCTACCAAAAATTTTGAGAAGAGCTAACACCGATCCTACTCAAACTCTTCCAGAAAATTGCAGAGGAAGGTAAACTTTCAAACTCATTCTATGAGGCCACCATCACCCTAATACCAAAACCTGACGAAGATGCCACATAAAAGAAAACTACAGGCCAATATCACTGATGAACATAGATGCAAAAATCCTTAACAAAATTCTAGCAATCAGAATCCAACAACACATTGAAAAGATGCTACACCATGACCAAGTGGGTTTTATCCCAGGGATGCAAGGATTCTTCAATATCCGCAAACCAATCAATGTAATTCACCACATTAACAAACTGAAAAATAAAAGCCATATGATTATCTCAATAGATGCAGAGAAAGCCTTTGACAAAATTCAACATCCATTTATGATAAAAGCTCTCCAGAAAGCAGGAATAGAAGGAACATACCTCAACATAATAAAAGCTATCTATGACAAACCCACAGCAAACATTTTCCTCAATGGTGAAAAATTGAAAGCATTTCCCCTAAAGTCAGGAACAAGACAAGGGTGCCCACTTTCACCGCTGCTATTCAACATAGTTCTGGAAGTTTTGGCCACAGCAATCAGAGCAGAAAAAAGAAATAAAAGGAATCTAAATTGGAAAAGAAGACATAAAACTCTCACTGTTTGCAGATGACATGATCCTCTACATAGAAAACCCTAAAGACTCCACCAGAAAATTACTAGAGCTAGTCAATGAATATAGTAAAGTTGCAGGATATAAAATCAACACACAGAAATCCCTTGCATTCCTATACACTAATAATGAGAAAGTAGAAAAAGAAATTAAGGAAACAATTCCATTCACCATTGCAATGAAAAGAATAAAATACTTGGGAATATATCTACCTAAAGAAATGAAAGACCTATACATAGAAAATTATAAAACGCTGATGAAAGAAATCAAGAGGACACTAATAGATGGAGAAATATACCACGTTCATGGATCGGAAGAATCAATATAGTGAAAACGAGTATACTACCCAAAGCAATCTACAGATTCAATGCAATCCCTATCAAGCTACCAGCGGTATTTTTCACAGAGCTAGAACCAATAATTTCACAATTTGTATGGAAATACAAAAAACCTCGAATAGCCAAAGCAGTCTTGAGAAAGAAGAATGGAACTGGAGGAATCAACCTGCCTGACTTCAGGCTCTACTACAAAGCCACAGTCATCAAGACAGTATGGTACTGGCACAAAGACAGAAATATAGATCAATGGAACAAAATAGAGAGCCCAGAGATAAATCCACACACCTATGGACACCTTATCTTCGACAAAGGAGGCAAGAATATACAATGGATTAAAGACAGTCTCTTTAACAAGTGGTGCTGGGAAAACTGGTCAACCACTTGTAAAAGAATGAAACTAGAACACTTTTTAACACCACACACAAACATAAACTCAAAATGGATTAAAGATCTAAACGTAAGACCAGAAACTATAAAACTCCTAGAGGAGAACATAGGCAAAACACTCTCCGACATACATCACAGCAGGATCCTTATGACCCACCTCCCAGAATACTGGAAATAAAAGCAAAAATAAACAAATGGGACCTAATTAAACTTAAAAGTTCTGCACAACAAAGGGAACTATAAGCAAGGTGAAAAGACAGCCTTCTGAATGGGAGAAAATAATAGCAAATGAAGCAACTAACAAACAACTAATCTCAAAAATATACAAGCAACTCCTGAAGCTCAATGCCAGAAAAATAAACGACCCAATCAAAAAATGGGTCAAAGAACTAAATAGACATTTCTCCAAAGAAGACATACGGATGGCTAACAAACACATGAAAAGATGCTCAACATCACTCATTATCAGAGAAATGCAAATCAAAACCACAGTGAGGTACCATTTCACACCAGTCAGAATGGCTGCAATCCAAAAGTCTACAAGCAATAAATGCTGGAGAGGGTGTGGAGAAAAGGAAACCCTCTTACACTGTTGGTGGGAATGCAAACTAGTACAGCCACTATGGAGAACAGTGTGGAGATTCCTTAAAAAACTGGAAATAGAACTGCCTTATGACCCAGCAATCCCACTGCTGGGTATACACGCAGAGGAAACCAGAATTGAAAGAGACATGTGTACCCCAATGTTCATCGCAGCACTGTTTATAATAGCCAGGACATGGAAACAACCTAGATGTCTATCAGCAGATGAATGGATAAGAAAGCTGTGGTACATATACACAATGGAGGATTACTCAGCCATCAAAAAGAATACATCTGAATCAGTTCTAATGAGGTGGATGAAACTGGAGCTGATTATACAGAGTGAAGTAAGCCAGAAAGAAAAACACCAATACAGTATACTAACACATATATATGGAATTTAGAAAGATGGTAACAATAACGATTGTATGTGAGACAGCAAAAGAGATGCAAATGTGCAGAACATCCTTTTTGACTCTGTGGGAAAAGAAGAGGGTGGGATGAGTTGGGAGAATGGCATTGAAACATGTATAATATCATATAAGAAATGAATCGCCAGTCTAGGTACAATGCAGGATACAAGATGCTTGGGGGCTGGTGCACTGGGATAACCCAGAGGGATGGTACGGGGAGAGAGGTGGGAGGGGCAGTTCAGGAGTGGGAGCTTAAGAAACCCGTGGCGGATTCATGTTGATGTACGGCAAAAACAACACAGTATTGTAAAGTTAAAAAAAAAAAAAAAGAACATTAGAATTATAAAGACTGAAGAAATCTATAAAAGAAAACATTCAAACCTTTTCCTCTGGAGATTAAAAAGATAAATAAATAAATAAATAAATAAATAAACAAACACAATACTCTGGTGGCAATGTGGATAAAAACTTTGAAGAGTTATAAGACTATTATATTAAGTCAAGCAAACTAAAAATATGTTCTGAATTAGGACTAATGACCAGAGAAATAGAGAAAGGAAGTGGATTTGAGAGACATATTTAGAAAGTAGAACCAAGAGAACATGACTATTGATTTAGTATAAAGTGCAAACAAAAGTGACCTCGGATTTCTAGCAAAGCAATGTCAGGGAGGCAGGGAGGTTAAAGGAAATTTAGGGTTATTCCCAAGAAGGAATTCAATATCATAAAGGTGTCTATTATCCCTAAAATAACCTAGAGAGTCAATGCAATTCATCAAAATTCCAGCAGGATTTCTTGTTGCTGTTGTTTTTATTGAGGCATAGTGGCAACCCACTACAGTGTTCTTGCCTGGAAAATCCCACAGACAGGAGCCTGGAGGGCCTCAGTTCATGTGATCACAAAGAGTCAGACACAACTGAACGACTGAGCATAGATATTTACAGTAGTGTTAGTTTCTGCTGTACAAAGAAGTGAATCAGCTATATGCATACATATATCCCTTCCTTCTTGGACCTCCCTCCCTCCCACCCCTATCCCACCCATCTGGGTCATTTTAGAGCACTGAGCTGAGTTCCCTGGGCTATAACAGCAGGTTCCCACTAGGGTTTTTAATGACTCTTGACAAGCTAAATTTTAAATGTTTATGGAGGAGTAAAGGCTGAAAAATAACCAGGGATTTCCTGAAAAAATATGGTGTGATGACTTGCTCTACCAGATGTCAAAAATTACAATAAAGCAACAGTAATTAAGACATTGTATTATTAAGCCAGGCATAGAAATTCTGACCAAAGGAACAGAATAGAGAGCCCAAAATCAGTCCCACACATACATGAAAAGCTACAAAATGACAGATGTATTACTTAAATCTTTGATTGAGGAGAACACTTCAGTAAATGATACTGGAACATCTGAGTATCCATATGGGGAAAATTGAAATTTTATCAATATCTCACATCAAAAATATCTATTTAAGGTAGAGAGAGATCTTAAACTGGAGAAGGGAATGGCAAACCACTTCAGTATTCTTGCCTTGAGAACCCCATGAACAGTATAAAAAGGCAAAAAGATAGGACATTGAATGATGTACTGCCCAGGCCTTACAAATAGCTGAGAAAAGGAGAGAAGTGAAAGGCAAAGGAGAAAAGGAAAGATATAAGCATCTGAATGCAGAGTTCCAAAGAATAGCAAGGAGAGATAAGAAAGTCTTCCTCAGCAATCAATGCAAAGAAATAGAGGAAAACAATAGAATGAGAAACTAAACATCTCTTCAAGAAATTAGATACCAAGGAAACTTTTCATGCAAAGATGGGCTCGATAAAGGACAGAAATGGTAGGGATCTAACAGAAGCAGAAGATATTAAGAAGAGGTAGCAAGAATACACAGAAGACTTGTACAAAAAATATCTTCATGACCCAGATAATCACGATGATGTGATCACTCACCTAGAGCCAGACATCCTGGAATGTGAAGTCAAGTGGGCCTTAGGAAGCATCACTATGAACAAAGCTAGTGGAGGTGATAGAATTCCAGTTGAGCTATTTCAAATCCTAAAAGATGATGCTGTCAAAGTGCTGCACTCAATATGCCAGCAAATTTGGAAAACTCAGCAGTGGCCGCAGGACTGGAAAAGGTCAGTTTTCCTTCCAATCCCAAAGAAAGGCAATGTCAAAGAATGCTCAAACTACTGCACAATTGTACTCATCTCACACGCTAGTAAAATAATGCTCAAAATTCTCAAAGCCAGGCTTCAACAGTACATGAAACATGAACTTCCATGTACTTCAAGCTGGATTTAGAAAGGTAGAGAAAACAGAGAGCAAATGCCAACATCTGTTACATCATCCAGAAACCAAGGGAGTTCCAGAAAAACATCTACTCCTGCTTTATTGACTATGCCAAAGACTTTGACTATGTATATCACAACAAACTCTGGAAAATTCTTCAAGAGATGGGAATACCAGACCACTTTACCTGCCTCCTGAGAAATCTGTATGCAGGTCAAGAAGGAACAGTTAGAACCAGAGATGGAACAACAGACTGGTTCCAAATTGGGAAAGGAGTACATCAAGGCTGTATATTGTCCTGCTTATTTAACTTATATGCAGAATATCTCATGGGAAATGCCCAGTCTGGATGAAGCACAAGCTAGAATCAAGATTGCTGGGAGAAATATCAATAACCTCAGATATGCAGATGATGGCTGCATGGCTCAGGAGTGGCAGCTGCATGGCACAGGAGCTACCTCACGTCCAAGGTCAGGAGCTGCAGCCGTGAGAGGATAACACCACGTCCAAGGTAGGGAGTAGCAGCTGTGCTTTCCTGGAGCAGCCATGAAGAGATACCCCATGTCCAAGGTAGTAAGAGAAATGCAAGTAAATGGCAGGTGCTGAGAGAGGGCACTAGAGGGCTGATAGACTGAAACCACAATCACAGACAACTAGCCAATCTGATCACATGGACCACAGCCTTGTCTAACTCAATAAAACTAAGCCATGTCATGTGGGGCCACCCAAGATGGACGGGTCATGGTGGAGAGGTCAGACAGAATGTGGTCCACTGGAGAGGGAATGGCAAACCACTTCCGTATTCTTGCTTTGAGAACCCCATGAACAGTATGAGAAGGCAGAGACAGGACACCAAAAGGTGAACTCCCCAGGTCAGTAGGTGCCCAATATGCCACTGGAGATCAGTGGAGACATAACTCCAGAAAGAATGAAGGGATGGAGCCAAAGCAAAAACAACACCCAGTTGTGGATGGGACTGGTGATAGAAGCAAGGTCCAATGCTGTAAAGAACAACATTGCATAGGAACCTGGAATGTTAGTTCCATGAATCAAGGTAAATGGGAAGTGATCAAACAGGAGATAGCAAGAGTGAATGCCGACATTCTCAGAATCAGCAAACTAAGATAGACTGGAATGGGTGAATTTACCTCAGATGACCATTATATCTACTACTGTGGGAAGGAATCCCTTAGAAGAAATGGAGTAGCCATCATAGTCAACAAGAGAGTCCAAAATGCAGCACTTGGATGCAATCTCAAAAACAACAGAATGATCTGTGTTCATTTCCAAGGCAAACCATTCAACATCATGGTAATCCAAGTCTATGCCCCGACCAATAACGCTGAAGAAGCTGAAGTTAAATGGTTCTATGAAAACCTACAATACTTTTTAGAACTAAACCCAAAAAAGTACATCAAGGCTGTATATCCTTTTCATTATAGGGGACTGGAATGCAAAAGTAGGAAGTCAGGAAATACCTGGAGTAACAGGCAAATTAGGCCTTGGAATACGGAATGAAGAAGGCAAAGGCTACTAGAGTTTTGCCAAGAGAACGCACTGGTCATAGCAAACACCCTCTTCCAACAACAAAAGAGACAACCCTACACATGGACATCACCAGATGGCCAACACCAAAGTCAGACTGATTATATTCTTTGCAGCCAAAGATGGAGAAGCTCTATACAGTCAGCAAAAACAAGACCAGGAGCTGACCGTGGCTCAGATCATAAACTCCTTATTGCCACATTCAGACTTAAATTGAAGAAAGTTGAGAAAACCACTAGTCCATTCAGGTATGACCTAAATCAAAACCCTTATGATTATACAGTGGAAGTGAGAAATAGATTTAAGGGACTAGATCTAATAGACAGAGTGCCTGATGAACTATGGACGGAGGTTCGAGACATTGTACCGGAGACAGGGAGGAAGACTGTTCCCAAGAAAAAGAAATGCAAAAAAGCAAAATGGCAATCTGAGGAGGCCTTACAAATAGCTGTGAAAAGAAGAGAAGTGAAAAGCAAAGGAGAAAAGCAAAAATATTCCCATTTGAATGCAGAGTTCCAAAGAATAGCAAGGAGAGATAACAAAGCCTTTCTCAGTGATCAATGCAAAGAAACAGAGGAAAACAATAGAACAGGAAAAACTAGAGACATCTTCAAGAAAATTAGAGATACCATGGGAACATTTCATGCAAAGATGGGCTCAATAAAGGACAGAAATGGTAGGGACCTAACAGAAGCAGAAGATATTAAGAAGAGGTAGCAAGAATACACAGAAGAACTGTACAAAAAAATCTTCACGCTCCAGATAGTTATGATGGTGTGCTCACTCACCTAGAGCCTGACATCCTGGAATGTGAAGTCAAGTGGGCCTTAGGAAGCATCACCATGAACAAAGCTAGTGGAGGTGATGGAATTCCAGTAGAGCCATTTCAAATCCTGAAAGATGATGCTGTGAAAGTGCTGCACTCAATATGCCAGCAAATTTGGAAAACTCAGCAGTGGCCACAGGACTGGAAAAGGTCAGTTTTCCTTCCAATCCTAAAGAAGGGCAATGCAAAAGAATGCTCAAACTACCGTACAACTGCACTCATTTCACACGCTAGTAAAGTAATGCTCAAAATTCTCCAAGCCAGGCTTCAGCAATACATGAACTGTGAACTTCCAGATGTTCAAGCTGGTTTTAGAAAAGGCAGAGGAACCAGAGATCAAATTGCCAACATTCTCTGGATCATCGAAAAAGCAAGAGAGTTCCAGAAAAACATCTTATTTCTGCTTTATTGACTATGCCAAAGATTTTGACTGTGTGGATCACAATAAACTGTGGAAAATTCTGAAAGAGATGGGAATACCAGACCACCTGACCTGCCTCTTGAGAAATCTGTATGCAGGTCAGGAAGCAACATTTAGAACTGGACATGGGACAACGGACTGGTTCCAAATAGGAAAAGGAGTACGTCAAGGCTGTATATTGTCACCCTGCTTATTTAACTTATGTGTAGGTACCTCATGTGAAATGCTGGGCTGGATGAAGCACAAGCTGGAATCAAGATTGCTGGGAGAAATATCAGTAACCTCAGATATGCAGATGAAACTACCCTTATGGCATAAAGTGAAGAAGAACAAAGGAGCCTCTTGATAAAAGTGAAAGAGGAGAGTGAAAAAGCTGGCTTAAAGCTCAACATTCAGAAAACGAAGATCATGGCATCCGGTCCCATCACTTCATGGAAACTAGACGGGGAAACAATGGAAACAGTGAGAGACTTTATTTTGGGGAGCTCCAAAAATCACTACAGATGATGACTGCAGCCATGAAATTAAAAGACGCTTGCTCCTTGGAAAAAAAGCTATGACCATCCTAGACAGCATATTAAAAAGCAGAGACATTACTTTGCCAACAAAGGTCTTTTTACTCATAGCTATGGCTTTTCTAGTAGTCATGTATGGATGTAAGAGTTGGATTATAAGGAAAGCTGAATGTCAAAGAATTGATGCTTTTGAACTGTGGTGTTTGAGAAGACTCTTGAGACTCCCTTGGACTGCAAGGAGATCGAACCAGTCAATCCTTAAAGGAAATCAGTCCTGAATATCCACTGGAAGGACTGATGCTGATGCTAAAACTCCAATATTTTGGCAACCTGATGCGAAGAACTGACTCACTGGAAAAGACTCTGATGCTGGCAAAGATTGAAGGCAGGAGGAGAAGGGGATGACAGAGGATGAGATGATTGGATGGCATCACCAGTTTGCTGGACATGAGTTTGAGCAACCTCCAGGAGCTGGTGAGGGACAGGGAAGCCTGGCGTGCTGCCGTCCATGGGGTCACAAAGAGTTGGACATGACTGAGTAACTGAACTGAACTGAGATCTTATATTTGAATAGCAAAACTTTTAAACTCTTAGAAGAAATTACTGGGAAATATCTTACGACCCTCCAGTGTTCTTGCCTGGAGAAACCCAGGGACAGGGGAGCCTAGTGGGCTGCCGTCTCTGGGGTTGCACAGAGTCGGACACGACTGAAGCTACTTAGCAGCAGCAGCAGTAGCAGCAGCTGGTGTAGAAAGGGAATTTTTAAACAAGAACTTTTTAAAAATATTTTTTATTTATTTATTTGACTGTGTCTGGCTGTGGCATGTGGGATCTAGTTAGCTGGCCAGGAATCGAACCCAGACCCCCTGCACTGGGAGCACAGAGTCTTTGCCATTGGACCTCCAGAAAAGTCCAAACAAGAATTTTTTTAAGGCTGTGACAATGAAACAAAAAGTAGATATAGTCAACTACATTAAAATTAAGACCCTCTGCTCATTAAAAGACATCATAAAGAAAATTTAAAAAGCAGGCACAAATTTTAAGAGAATATATGATACACATGCCACCAACCAAGGATTCATACACAGAACTTATTTTTTTCAATGCCAAAAATCAATATGAACAAGACAAACAAAAATGTGTACAGGAAATGGATAGAACAGTAAATGTGAGCGGCTATTAACCTATAAAATGACACCTCAACTTTCGCTCAAACTGAAAAATGTGAATTAAGACCACAGACAGTTTTATGCACCAAATTGACAAAAATAAAGTTGACAATACCAGTTATCATAGGATGGAGATAAGCAATAATACTCATACACCACAGGTGCAAGAATAAATTGGTAGAAGCCTATGGAATGATGTGCTATTTTCTTGAAAGTCAAACATTTACATTCTCTATGTTCCAGCAATGTTAACAAAGACGTGAAAAAGAAGGCTTATAGCAACCTTACTCTTAAGAGGAACAAAAAAAATAAAAGGGAATAACCTAAATGTTAATTAACAGAAGAATCAATAAATGAATGGCATGATTTAGTTTTGTTTAAAAATGTATATATAAGCTCTAATTCTAAGCACAATATTAAAAAATCCATTAATAGGTTTAGTAAACATTACTGAAACGTTTTTCACCTTGTTTCTCTTGGCCTTCATTTGCGCTTTTGCTAACAGAGTACACATGGGGATATCAGGCTTATTCAACGTGATCCCATCCAAGACCTGAATGGCCTTGTCATGGTTCTCACAAAATGAATAAATGAGTGCTTGCTGTATAGGACTCAACTCAATGAGACCTGAAAGGAAAAGAAAGTTTATCAATAACTTTGCCAAGTATCTAGACTTCAATATAATTGTTTTTAGGCAGTCAAGCAATTCAATATTCTGTTTTTACAATATGAATTTAATAAATCAATATGATACTAAAATCTATTTATTATCAACAAACAGTAAGACATTCCAATTACAAACAAAAAAATAATAGTGTAAGCTTGATATAGCCTGTAATAATCTCATGGCTTTCCAGGTGGTAAAGGGTCCACCTGCCAATGCAGGAGACACAAGAGATGTGGATTCGATCCCTAGGACAGAAAGATCCCCTGGAGTAGGAAATGGCACCCATTCCAGTATTCTCACCTGGAAAATTCCATGAACAGAGGAGCCTGAGGGGCTATAGTTCACGGCGTTTCAAAGAATCAAACGTGACTGAGCACACACACATACAATAATCTCTCACAAAACTCACCAGGTTATGAGGCGTTTTACAAATTGATTATATACATACAAAATTGGTGTTTTAAAGTTTCAAAATCCAACTCTGACTTTCAAGTGCACTCTTCGTGCTAGCTATACATAGCTATAGCAAATAGTATAAAAAGATTAAAGAAGTATTTTAAAATTAAGGCAATGTTATAGTTTTGCATTGATTATATTTACCTTTGTTCATTTCTGCTACTTGGTAAATAGTGAACTTTGCAAGATCATAGCATCTCATTTTAAGAAGATACTGTCCTCTGGAAGAAATAACACTCTTTAAATCAAAGCAGTTAAAAATAATCTGCATTTTTCTAAAATAAAGATTTTATATTACTTAAGATCTTAAATTACATTTATTCACACTTACATATATATGACAAAAACTGTGAAATTTATGAAAATTTGTGTAAGTCTAAGTAAGCCAATTAGCATGGGGATGTGAGAACAAAACAATTTAGCAAATGTGAACCTGAAAGGAAAATACTCAAGTCTTTTTTTATCAGTATTTAAAATGTTACACTCTGCTGCTGAGAAATTTTAAAGCTAAACACAGGTCAAGGGGACATAAAAAGGGAGAAGTATTTACATAAATTGTTAAAATATGGTTCAAGAGTTAAAACACAAAGCAAGCTCCTATCAGAAAGCACTGTTACAGTCCATTTTCCCGTATCTGTAAATCCATTTCCCATGTTAGTAATTATATTTTTTATAGTGTTAACTCATAATTTGCAATAGGTCCTTTCATAGCAAACTCTACTGAGTCTGAAATACAGTTCAAAGTATCGTGTTTTGGTTTTTTCTTCACCAAATTAGCCGAGGTTTATACTTGGTACCTCTGCAGACACAATCAAAATATATTGCCTCACTTTCATGAGATCTGGGGTAACTATCTAACCAGTAATCTAGAGACGCCTCAAAGAACTTAAACACAAGATAGTTGTGTTTTGAAACAAGGACAGAACAAAGGGAAAGATCTGCTTATTACATACATTATCTTAAAATTCAACAAAAACAGTAACTATATTTGACTTGCTGGTTGGGAGATGGCCATTTCTGGGAGATTAAATGTAAGACAAAGAGGTCAGGGGGATCAAGAAAGAACTAAGGATTCCAACAGCTAGCACAGATTCTGTTATCCCAAGAAGAATTCTATTTCTATGCTCATACCTTATTATATATAATTGGATTCCATCTGGCTGAAGGTGGATAGCATAAGATAACTCTCTTACTGACTTTTTCAGTTTGTGCAACTGTTGAGTGATAAACAGAAGTTTAGCTCACAATAATACTAATTGCTTCCTTTCTGATATTTATTTCCTCCCATTCTTCAATACAGAAATTGTGCAGGAATTCCTCAATGAATGTGGGATACAGTGAAGCAAAAAAACAAAAACAAAAAGATGCTAAGGCTTCTGGTTTTTTAAATTATCTTTAAGTTTGAAGAATGATTACACAGACCCACAAATACATAGTTTTAGATAAATATGATTATATCATGTATTCTAGTTTCTTTTATTTAGCTTTTTCTCTAGCTTTTCAGTTTTTCTCCCTCAAACATAGCATCTTTTACACCAAACATTACTCATTAGTAAACTAGATCACAAAGGAAGGTAAAATAAAAAGTCAATTCCATTTAAAAATAAGAGAGGAAAAACAAGCTTCCACTTAAAGGGTAAAATGAATGAGTAAAACAAAATACAATGATAAAAAAGATACGTTTTAAAATCAATATTCAATGAAAAGCAAACTGATTGTTATTTTAATAGTTTACATAGCATAATCTGGATTTGTACAAATTTTTACAACATTCAGTTCAGTTCAGTTGCTCAGTCGTGCCCAACTCTTTGCGACCCCATGAATCACAGCACACCAGGCCTTCCTGTCCGTCACCAACTCCCAGAGTATACCCAAACTCATGGCCATTGAGTCAGTGATGCCATCCAGCCATCAAAAGGAGAAACTAAACAGATTCCAGCGAAATGAACCCAGGACAATAAATGACTCCTCTTACTATGCTGACATGTTGATCCAAATTTATTTGTTCATGGAAGTAGACATACAGAGTGGGTCACGTCAAAAGAGGGAATTCAAAAGGAAGGAGTTTGAAATGTGTTTAATTGTGCAACTTCCGGCCTGCTGCTTCTCAAATTGACCGACCAGGTTGGTGTAATTAATAAACCACCTTGTCATATGTTTGCATTGCTCCACCTGGTTCCAACAATGGACATAGCTATGCACTGAGAAAACCTTGACTGGGAATGATGGAGGCTCATTCTCTGGTCTTTACAAACTTTCCTGGGATTGAACTTCTCCAGGCAGCATGAAATTGGATTTACCCTCGAGGCTGAATCCTCACTGTAGCAAAGGTATTCTTCTATATACATACACAGGGTTTGCTTTGTCACTGTTTCATCTACATGGGAACAGACTGTACACACCTTATACTCTTCTAAATCTTGCTCTAGAGTATCTTGGAAATCCCTCTAAATCAGCTGGTGTAGTCCTAATTATTCTTTATTGGCTACATAATGCTCTAGAGTGTGAATACAATGTAATTTACTCAAACATTACTGTGAAGAAATATTTGCCCCCTCACAAAAATAAGTCTTTGAATATATGTCCTTACACCTTGGTATTATGCTAGTGCTTTGGTTTCTAAGTATGTTCGAAGGAAACTTCTGCATAAGGCCTCAGCTCCATCTACAGGGAGTGACACAAAAGGGTCACACTCCATCCCCATCCCTCCCCAAAGGGAAACTCTCCCTGGGCACAATGCCAAAATGGCCACAGGGTCATCCACCTCCACCATCGGGAAGGTAAGGACTCTTGAGTGGGACTCCAGTCATACTGGGTTCTGAGATGTTGACAATGAGACAAGAGCCTCTAGCAAACTCCCAACGGACATGTAGTGTGGGCAAAAAATAAACTTTGATTATTTTAAGATGGTGACTTTGAAGTTTTGTCTGTTGTTGCTGTTTTTCCATAGCATAACACCCTATCTTGACTGAAACCTACGTGAGGAGAGGACTTGGAGGAGATGAGGGCCAAAAGGTAACGAGAAGCCAGTTCACATGAACTCTTGCAGACCTTTGGCTTTTGCAGGATATTTGGCTTTTATGCTGAGCACACAAGGGAAGCTATTGAAGGGTTCCAGGCAAAAAAGTAAAATAATCTGATTTATGTTTTAACGGGATCATTATGCCGTTGTTTTGAAAATCCATCAAAAAGAAATAAAGAACAGAAGCAGCAAGACCAGGAGGCTACTGCAATAACCAGTGAGAAATGACAGTATCTTGGACAGGGTGGTTAGTAGTGGAGCAGTAGAAAGGAGTATCTGCTTTGAAAAGTAGACACAACCAGCTAACACCACATATCTCTGGAAAGTCAAATTTGGTTGGAGTCAGGAAGAACTTTATTTACTGCATTGTTTGAATTTTACACTAAGCACACATTAGTTTTTTAATTTAAATAACTTGTAAAATTTAAACCAAATTTAAAGGAAAAGGTGAATGATTTTGATCCCATCCAGTGCACAGATCCCATTCTAGAGAATAAGATTGCGAATGATTTTTAATTTATTCTTATTTGTATATATATATTAATATATATATTGCTTTTGTAATAAGAAAAAAAGGCATTATTTTTAAAAAAAGAAAATGAAAGAAATTCACACCTCATCAGGAGGTGGGCTTTATAAGCGGGCTTTTCTAATTAACTGAATCTATTTAATACCTAATATTCATTGCTTATAAATACACTAGGCTCTGTAAGTAGCTAAAAAAGAATACATATATATTTTAAATTATACTATTTAACAACTATTCAGAAAATTAAAACTTTTTTAAAAAAATCAAGCATCTCAAACTTTAGATACCTTATTATAGGCTTCTGCTCGACAAATATAGCTTTGAATATACATAGGGTCATATCTAATAGCCTCAGAAAAATAGGAAGTGGCTTCAATGTAGTTATCCAGATGCAGCAGATTTATGAGGCCAATATTTATATAGGCCAAAGTCATTGTTCTTTAAAAAAAAATGACAAAGCAAAATATTCTTAGACATTTTAACTATTCCAAATGTTCTCCAATTATAAATGAACCTAATAAAATACATACAGCAATTTATTCAAGGGTTCATTCTCAGGGTTTTACTAAAGCAAAGTAAACCAATTAACTACTTTCTATTAAAAATTACAAACACCTTCATAAAATCCTTAGTAAGGAATAAACATCTGTAGGATTTATCCTAGGAATAGATTTCCTAAAGTCTTCTTGACTCTTAACAATACTTCACTCTTTTTTACTTAATCTTGACTTATCTTGAATAACAAGCTTAGTTTTCCTCAAAAGCTTTTGCCTCAGTCTTATGTTATATTTGCCCCGAGAAAGGGTGTGGAACAATAAGAAACAGCAAGGCTTAGGGTTAAAAATCCTCTCCACAGAGTTATTAACCCAGCTGCTTTTCTATATCAAATAAATACTGTTTTTCTCTCTTAGAATCAAACAATTTTCAATGTAGAACTTTAGAAATTGTGTTCCATGCCTCTATTTCAAAATGAAGAAACTACACATCTTTAGCCCAACTTTGTAGAAGTCCTGACCCTTTGCCTACTGCCCACTTTCTGGCTTTCTGCAACTGAAACTCACTTCTTCCTCCTCCTGACTCAAAAATAACCCAAAGAAAACCACTGCGGCCACTATGGAGCCATGCTCCATGACCTTCCTAAGTCAAGTTGTGTGTTTACCCCAAAGAAGCTAAGTAAGCAGTCTGTCAGATAGCACGAAAATGGCGTAATTTGTTACCTTTCTGACAACTTCCATTTTAACGAATGCTTCTTTGGAAAGAAGGGGAATTATTTAATTAAATCCTGTTTTTACAGTCTGGTTTTCTTACTAATGTATATAACCTTTGGTCTGTTTCTTCCTGAACCTATATTCTAATGGTATTCGCTTTTTTCTTTTGCATTACTAAACAAAATGCAGTCAGAAGTTCTAAACAGAGGATTTCCTTCCATTGAGTCATATACTGTACATGGTAATGATATACCAAGCAGAATATTTTGCCATTATTTTAGAAATAGATAATAATTTTCCATGAACTTAACTTCGAAAAGTTCTAACCTGGTTATCCCCAAACTGCTCTTAATTACTGGTTGATTTTGTTGTCCATGAATATAAACTCCCCTCAAACCCATTCAACCCCTAAAATTTGCAGAAGCAGCTGAGGCAAACAGATGTTGAGAACAGTCCTTATTTTGGAAGTAATCTTATTTTTGGAAGTAGTATTATAATTCTAGGGTGACTTTATATTTGTCTCATTTTTACAAAGTTACTAATGATGAGGGGAGAAAGCTTTTTCTTGCATTTTTGGTATTTTATACAAAAGTGAAATCAGTAAGAATGAAAAAGAAAACATACCTTTCTAGAGAAATAACGGCTTCAAAGTCACAAATTGCTAGCAACCAAAGTTTCAGATCCGCATAGAGTATGCCCCGATGTAGGAAACAACTAAGATTCTCATAGCCATCATTTATGAGAGCTTAAAAATAAAGGTATATATCTTATTCAGGTTGTGAGCAAACATATCTGAGTTATATTTTACCCTATACTCCCTCCTACAGATTATTCTTATTTTTTAACATTACATAAAATAAAACATATCTATGGGTGTAATTCCTTAGTGAGTAAAAAATGTATTCACATATAAAAGTATATTTGTTTATAAATAACAATGTGATTATCCTGGTTCACAAATTCATTAGAGCTGGAAGACATCCTGGTGGTAATCCAGGTAATCTACAAATGAAAAGATTAAGGTCCACATTGCCCATGCAAACCAATGTCAAAGATGAGCCTAGAATCTAACCTCTGATTCACTTCAGTGAACTGCAGTCAGAAAGGTGCCATTACCCTTGATGGTCTGTTATTATCAGGTATACAGGAAAGCATCATTACTGGCCAAACAACAGGTACAAGCCCAGTCTGGAACAGACAGCAGAGGCCAGGCTTATTTATACACATAAACCAGGAAGGGCAGCTCAAAGAGACCACTCCAGTGCATACAGACCTTGGAGTTAAGGCAGGCAAGTTGACTATGCATGTCCCAAATAACAGAAGCATAGGGCACAAGTAACCTCCTCTCAGGACTCCGGGTGTGTGGGCCTCATCAGTGACCAGTGTAGTCAGTCAATCCTAAAGGAAATCAACCCTGAATATTCATTGGAAGGACTGATGCTGAAGCTGAAGCTCTAATACTTTGGCCACCTGATGCGAAGAGACAAGTCACTGGAAAAGACCTTGAGGCTGGGAAAGACTGAAGGCAGAAGAGAAGAGGGTCACAGAGAATGAGGTGGTTGGATGGCATCACCAACTCAACGGGCAGCAGTCTGAACAAACTCCAGAAGACACTGACGGACAGGGAAGCCTGGTGTGCTGCAGTCCATGGGATCACAAAGAATCAGACACGATTTAGCGACTGAACGATAACCAGTCTAGAGGTCATCTCACGTTTCCCCCTCAGCTTTCAAAACTATGCAGTGAATTAGATGAGATTTACACAACATCTGATCTACATCTTCCAAGTTTCTCGAGCACATTCTAGCTAAAAAGGGAGTTTTCAAAAAAAAAAAAAAAAGATATATAATGTTCACAGTCTGGGACACAAATAATCACAGTACTATATTCTGGGAAGTATACCGAGTATAAGCAACGATCACACAGATTAAGTAATCACTTGAAGGTCATTTGACTGCTCAGTTTACAGTATGACTGTCTAACAAGGAGAAAGTTAGCTGCAGTTTGGGTGGTTACTCTGAAAAACAGAAACATTCTCTTTAGGGCAAAAAAAAAATGTATTAGAATTATTTAACCCCTCTGTGCATCGGTTTTCTCATCAGTAAAATGGAGATGATAATAGTACCTACCTCATAGCATTATTCTGAAGAGTAATTGAGACACTCTCTATATAGCATTTAGAATAGTACCTGGAAAGTTGTGAAATGTCTAATGAATGTTAGATATTATTATTAGCTTAGAGAAATATCTTGAGGGTCCATTTAATGAAAGATAAAACTCCTTAGGCTAACCTATAGGAAAGGACTGAGGCCAAAATAAAGTTGGTCAGCTCTGAATAATCAACTGACAAGGATTTATATTATCGTGATAGCCTAGAAAAGAGGGGATGAGGAGCCCAAGATATGGAGAAGAGCGAAATATGAGAAAGCGGCTTTTAGGAAGAACAGGAAGAAAGGGGTTTGGCCAGATGGCAGATGTACAGGGCTGACAAAGAGACTAATAAAAGATGAACCTTCAGAAATAAAGGTGTTTAACCTTCAATTTTAAATTATCTGTGCTAACTTTATCTAACGACCCCTAAAACATTCAGTAATAGATGGTAACCATGAGAAGTGAACTGGTGAACCAAAAGGAAGAATCAATCAGAGAGGAGTAATTAGATACAAAGATTACAAGAGAAATGAACAAGAATCCTCAGTTCCAGGAATCGCTGGCCATAGAAGGGAGGACACTAGACTCCTCTCGGCACATAGGGTGGGCTCTAAGTTATTTTATTGGCATATTCATGGGAAGGGTGACTTCAGAAGTCAGATGGACTTAGAGATAGCAATATATGATCATCTATTATTGACTTCCCTGAACAGCTGTCTATTCTCTTCCTAAGGGTCTAGGGGTTTCCTTAAGCTCTAGATTCTGCCTCATCAAGGATGTTGGGATTCTAACACTTTGCACCCAGGTTAACACAGCAATGTCTGGAGGGTTGAACCCTGGCTGGAAACAACTGGACACTGTTTACTGAGCACTTATTCTCTGTACAGAATTGTGCTGAACATACTTGTGGACCAAGAATGTACTGGTACAGAGTGAGGTGGAAATGGCCACTTTTAGCTGTTGGCATCCTCTTACCGAGGATTCCCATTTTCAGTTTAAGGGTTACAAAACTCCGAATTTGACTAATCCATCGGCTGGGCCTATGGAGTGGGAACTCATCCCACTAGGAAAATTTACTATCATTTTAGCAAGATGACTAGGAAATAGGCCTAGATTTCCAGAAATAGCCTCAGAAGTTCATATATAGAAAGAGATTTCTTTGATATGATATTCTCTCTTTGTCACTGTTATACACATGTAAACACACACACAATCACACACACTAAAAGGGAATATTAGAAACACTTTAAGCTAAACTACTATAGCTTACAAATATAAACAAACACAGGTGCTATATAAATATACATTAGTGTATATATATATATATAACCATACAATAATTCACATATTACATTAGTCATCCCACATTAGTATCCCACTCCATGAAAGTGAGCTGCTGAACCTCAGATTAAATCCCCATATATGTGCCATTGAAGGTGAAGTACCTGAAACACTATAATCCTGTAGCGCTCTAAGAGGGTTACTCTTCCTAAATAAGCAGGCTCTATAATACAATGCTAACCAGTTATTAGGATCTAAGTGAACTGCAATAGAAAGATCTTGAACTGCTTGCTTATAGAAGTTTCGTTTAAAATATGCTCTCCCTCGGTACATCCTAGAAAAAGAGAAAAATTCATTTTAACATGTACAGAAAAATATAAATTTTCTCTTTTTGGCAAACCTATATAACTAATTTTATATTTGAATAACAATTGGCGGTTATTTCCCTTTGCTTCTCAGGAAAGTTTAATCATAATGTTAACAGCAAAAGAGATACAAACTTTTTATAAATAAATATATATAATAAAATGCTAATATTAATGTTATATATTAATTGTATGCTTATGAATTTATTATATTTCCTGTATCTATCAGAGAGGTGTGTCAATAAAAAAAAAATGAAACACCAAAGGTACACCCAAATAAATGGGAGATTTCTCTATCTACACGCATTAAAGATATTGCATCAGTTTCATGAGTTGAATTCTTTCTCCATTAATTTCTGACTTCAGTTCCTAAATTTTCATTGACCTCGATCAATGCTGAAAATCTCATCTTCAATCAATTAATAATGTAAAGAAAATCAGCTTTTATAAATAAAATAAAAAAGGCAATTAAGGAAAAACAGGAAGAATAAGCTACTAGGCTGCCTGCTCTGAAGAAATTAAACCCAGGGGGAGGGAAAGAGATGCTCAAGAAGGTTATAATAGGAAAATAATGATAATTTGAAATAAAGAGGGCAGCCAGTAACAGAGGCCTTTCAAAAGCACCAAGACTCAGGATATTTTATACCGGAGCAAAATATTTTTTACCCCACACATAAAAAATGTCTTATGTATCTTGTAATAAACATAAAATCTTACATTTATTTTTAATAATTTCTATCTGTTCAAGAATATTAATTAACTTTTAAGTCTACATATGATTCTGAACTTAAAATCTTACAGAATAAATCTTTAGTAATATTTTTTGTAGGACGTCATCTACAATGTGTTTGAAGAATTAAGTTATATCAATGCTTCAAAAATACTGACATTCGCATCTGTTGCTTCTTTCATTTCCACTGCCTCAATACTGAAGATTCTCATCAGATCACACCTAGGCTACTATTTTATCCCATTCCTGTCTCTAGAGTGCTAAGATTTGATCATCAGATAGTAAAGATCAAGGGGATCTTCCCCACCCAGGGACTGAACCTGCATCTCCTGCATCTCTCACACTGCAGGCAGATTCTTTACCAGTGAGCCAAAAGGGAAGTCCTTTCTGTAAGTAATCCCCTTCAAGTCAAGAAGCAGACAACCAGAACAGAACAATAACTAGGGGAGAATTTTTAAAGAGCTTCAAAAAATTTGCCCTCCCTTCAAATGGCTGCAAGGTGGGATAGTTTTATAATTAAATTATTTCAAACTTTCAAAGAATAAAAGTTATCCTATCCTAAAGGACATATTTCTAAGAAAAGAAAAAGATAAAAGACTTAATTCATTTTGAGAAAGTAGCCAGTTCCTGAAATCAAAGTCTGACTATATGAAATCAGTAAACAATTTTACTATGAATATAGATGAAAATTTTAAAAATTTAAAAGACAAATTCAGTATAGTTTAATAACATTCAGCATAAAAATATATGACGGCCAAGAGGTTTCAAAATTAGAAGGCCTATTACCATGAAACTCGTATAAATAGATCATAGGAAAAAATTTAAACAGAAAAAAAAGATATTCCCTTAAAATAAAGAATAAATGGCTTAAAAATTAAAACTGCAATGTTTGTTGGCAAAAGCCAAAGTCACTTTCATTAATTTCAAGGAATAAAGACTATTTTATCACTAATGTTATAATAAGGTTAAAGTTGATGCAATGATAAAAAGTTGGGAGACTGGAGTAGACCAAAACAGGTAGAATAAGAACTCTAAAACTCCACTTTTCCACAAAAGCAATGAATAAGATGGCAAAACCTGTCAGAATCAATTTTTTGGAACTCTGAAATCTAATTAAAAACAGAACCACCAGGGAAATGCTTAATAAAGGAGGACAAACTGCTGAATTTTGGTAAAGGAGCTCTGTGATGTTCTAACTCACCCTGTATTTCCCTCCCCAATTTCCCAGGCCCATGGTGGCCTTCAAGACAACCACCTGCCTTCCTGATGCAGGTTACTAGTACCAGAGGGAACAACACAAATCTTATTCTCAAAGAACTGTATCTGTGTATTTTGACCTGTCTGCTGGATGGATCACTGAAAGACTGGCTCAAATGTTTCCCTCTGTTTTGACTGCCTTAGAGCTTTCTGGGGGCTGATGTGACTTCCTGGAAGGTATTTATCAAAAGCACTTAAAGGCAAATGTATCAGCAGCTGCCACTTGAGGCAAGGGATAACAGTCCGGACAAGCAACAAACTAACCAAAAATTCTGGGATGAAAAAGCTGGAAAAGGAGACACCAGAGGGGTGAGGCCTTTAGAAAGTTTCTACATATTGCAGAAAATCTAAAAGCCACATGAAAACCCAAGGCTGGAAGCATGCACAGAAAAGACCTAAGCTCTCACCTCTGATTAACTCAGGCTCTGTGCAAGCAGGGCACAAAAGCTCAGTCACTGAAGTCATCTGGACAAGCACTGAAAGAGGGCCTCATCAGAGCCAATCTGCAAAGATTGAGAGACTTCTTTTGTTTGATTGGTTGATTTCTTCCAGGAGATTAAGAAAGTCTCAGTCAAATCACAGCAGACAATCAAGCTAACAGAAAAGAGACCTAAGTACCCACACATAACAAAGAATACACACTTTAAAAAATCTGTTCAGAAAAGTCACTAAATAAACCACATGAATGACAAGCAGCAGCAACAACAAACCCTGAAAGTTGAGTGGATGAAAATGATATCCTGAAGTGCTATATCATAATATTCAAAGTGACTACTTTTCAACAAAAAATTACAAGCAATGCAAATAAAAATATGACCCATTCACAGTATAAAAAGAAATTAATAGAAATCATCCCTGAGGGCGTCCAGACATCAGACAGACTTATATTCAACTATCTTAGTCAGTCAATCACTTTAGACGCTCAGTCGTTTCCAACTCTTTGAGATCCCATGAACCACAGGACACCAGGCCTCCCTGTCGATCACCAACCCCCGGAGTTTACCCAAACTCATGTCCATTGAGTCGGTGATGCCATCTAACCATCTCATCCTCTGTTGTCCCTTCTCCTCCTGTCTTCAATCCTTCCCAACATCAGGGTCTTTTCAAATGAGTCAGCTCTTCGTATCAAGTGGCCAAAGTATTGGAGTTTCAACATCAGTCCTTCCAATGAACACCCAGGACTGATTTCCTTTAGGATGGACTAGCTGGATCTCCTTGCAGTCCAAGGGACTCTCAAAGGAGTCTTCTCCAATACCTCAGTTAAAAAGCATCAATTCTTCTGCACTCAGCCCTCTGTATAGTCCAACTCTCACATCGATACATGACTACTGGAAAAACCATAGCCTTGACTAGACGGGCCTTTGTTGGCAAAGTAATGTCTCTGCTTTTCAATATGCTATCTAGGTTGGTCATAACTTTCCTTCCAAGGAGTAAGCATCTTTTAATTTCATGGCTGCAATCACCATCTGCACTGATTCTGCAGCCCAAAGAAATAAAGTCAGCCACTGTTTCCACTGTTTCCTCATCTATTTGCCATGAAGTGATGGGACCAGATGCCATGATCTTAGCTTTCTGAATGTTGAACTTTAAGCCAACTTTTTCACTCTCCTCTTTCAAGAGGCTCGTTAGTTCTTCTTCACTTTCTGCCATAAGGGTGGTGTCATCTGCATATCTGAGGTTATTGATATTTCTCCCAGCAATCTTGATTCCAGCTTGTGCTTCATCCAGCCCAGCATTTCTCATGATGTTCTCTGCATAGAAGTTAAATAAGCAGGGTGACAATATACAGCCTTGATGTACTCCTTTTCCTATCTGGAACCAGTCTGTTGTTCCATGTCCAGTTCTAAATGTTGCTTCCAGACCTGAATCCAGGTTTCTCAAGAGGCAGGTCAGGTGGTCTGGTATTCCCATCTCTTTCAGAATTTTCCACAGTTTATTGTGATTCACACAGTCAAAGGGTTTGGCATAGTCAATAAAGCAGAAATAGATGTTTTTCTGAAACCCTCTTGCTTTTTTGATGATCCAGAGGATGTTGGCAATTTGATCTCTGGTTCCTCTGCCTTTTCTAAAACCAGCTTGAACATCTGGAAGTTCACGGTTCACATATTGCCAAAGCCCAACTTGGAAAATTTTGAGCATTACTTTACTAGCAGGCAGTGGCTGTGCTTTGCTGGAGCAGCTGTGAAGAGATACCCCACGTCCAAGGTAAGAGAAACCCAAGTAAGACAGAAGGCACTGAGAGCGGGCATCAGAGGGCAGACAGACTGAAACCACAATCACAGACAGCTAGCCAGTCTGATCACATGGACCACAGCTTGTCTAACTCAATGAAACTAAGCCATGCCATGTGGGGCCACCCAAGACAGACAGGTCATGGTGGAGAGGTCTGACAGAATGTGGGCCATTGGAGAAGGGAATGGCAAACCACTTCCATATTCTTGCTTTGATAACCCCATGAACAGTATGAGAAGGCAGAAAGATAGCACACTGAAAGATGAACTCCCCAGGTCGGTAGGTGCCCAATATGCTACTGGAGATCAGTGGAGACATAACTCCAGAAAGAATAAAGGGATGGGGCCAAAGCAAAAACAACACCCAGTTGTGGATGGGACTGGTGATAGAAGAAAGGTCCAATGCTGTAAAGAGCAATACTGCATAGGAACCTGGAACGTTAGTTCCATGAATCAAGGTAAATTGGAAGTGGTCAAACAAGAGATGGCAAAAGTGAACATCGACATTCTCGGAATCAGCAAACTAAGATGGACTGGAATGGGTGAATTTACCTCAGATGACCATTATATCTACTACTGTGGGCAGGAATTCCTTAGCAGAATTGGAGCAGCCACCATAGTCAACAAAAAATCCGAAACGCAGTACTTGGATGCAATCTCAAAAATGATAGAATGATCTCTATTCATTTCCAAGGCAAACCACTCAATATCACAGTAATCCAAGTCTATGCCCCAACCAGTAACACTGAAGAACCTGATGTTGAACAGTTCTATGAAGATCTCCAAGACCTTTTAGAACTAACACCCAAAAAAGATGTCCTTTTCATTATAGGAGATGGGAATGCAAAAGTAGGAAGTCAAGAAATACCTGGAGTAACAGGTAAATTTGGCCTTGGAGTACAGAATGAAGTAGGTCAAAGGTTAATAGAGTTTTGCCAAGAGAACGCACTGGTCATAGCAAACACCTTCTTCCAACAACACAAGAGAAGACTCTGCACATGGACATAACCAGATGGTAAACACTGACATCAGTCTGATTATATTCTTTGCAGCCAAAGATGGAGAAGTTCTATACAGTCAGCAAAAACAAGACCAGGAGCTGACTGTGGCTCAGATCATGAACTCCTTATTGCCAAATTCAGACTTCAATTGAAGAAAGTAGGGGAAACCACTAGATCATTCAGGTATGACCTAAATCAAATCCCTTATGATTATACAGTGGAAGTGAGAAATAGATTTAAGGGACTAGATCTGATAGACAGAATGCCTGATGAATTATGAATGGAGGTTCGTGACATTGTACAGGAGACAGGGATCAAGACCATCCCCATGGAAAAGAAATGCAAAAAAGCAAAATGGCTGTCTGAGGAGGGCTTACAAATAACTGTGAAAAGAAGAGAAGTGAAAAGCAAAGGAGAAAAGGAAAGATATACCCATTTGAATGCAGAGTTCCAAAGAATAGCAAGGAGAGAGTAGAAAGCCTTCTTCAGGGAGCAATGCAAAGAAATAGAGGAAAATAATAGAACAGGAAAGACTAGAGATCTCTTCAAGAAACTTAGAGATAGAAGGGAACATTTCATACAAAGATGGGATCAATAAAGAACAGAAATGGTATGAACCTAACAGAAGCAGAAGATACTAAGAAGAGGTGGCAAGAATACACAGAAGAACAGTACAAAAAAGATCTTCACAATGCAGATAATCACAATGGTGTGATCACTCACCTAGAGCCAGACATTCTGGAATGTCAAGTCAAGTGGGCCTAGGAAGCATCACTACAAACAAAGCTAGTGGAGGTGATGGAATTCCAGTTGAGCTATTGCAAATACTGAAAGATGATGCTGTCAAAGTGCTGCACTCAATATGTCAGCAAATTTGGGAAACTCAGCAGCAGTGGCCACAGAACTGGAAAAGGTCAGTTTTCCTTCCAATCCCAATGAAAGGTAATGCCAAAGAATGCTCAAACTACCGCACAATTGTACTCATCTCACATGCTAGTAAAGTAATGCTCAACTATCTTAAATATGTTCAAATAGCTAAAAGAAACTATAAATAAAGAACTAAAAGAAACTAGGAGGATATCTCAACACATAGAGGTATTGTTGACTTAAAAAATGTTCACAACATATAAGTTGACAGTTATGTTTTATTCAGTAGGATTTTTTAGGACTTCAAGGTTTATTCAAGCTCAAGTAACCTTAAGAGAAGTGCTCTGAGGAGGCGAGGGGTTGGGGGAAGTTTATATAGAAGTTTTGCAACAAAGAGCAGGTGGTCTTAATGTTAAAAGATTATTATAAATTAAAGGAAAACCAGATATCTTAAGTTAAGGAATTTAGCACTTTTCTATGTATGGAAAGATGCAAAAAAATAGATAGCCAATGGGAATTTGCTGTACTGCATGAGGCAGGGAGCTCAAATCCAATGTGACAACCTAGACGGGTGGGATGGGGTGGAAGGTGGGAGGGAGATTCAAGAGAGAGAGGTTATATGTATACCTATGGTTGATTCATGTTCATGTATGGCAGAAACCAATACAACATTGTAGAGCAATTATACTCCCGTTAAATAGAAGCAAGTTTTTAAAATATATATTTTTTAAGTTTAGCTAGATTGTTATATTGCAAGATCAATATACATTTATCAACTACATTTCTATACACCAGCAACAAAAAGTTTATAATAAAATTATACTAAAGTAGTATCTAAAATAAAACTAAGCAATATTGAATATATAGGAATAAAGAAAAAGATATACATAAGGCTTCTTTACAGAAATTATGAAATATTATTGAGCAAAGGGAATGAAGACATAAAAATATTTATCATAGGCATACATGAAAAGATTTAATATTGTTAGGATGTCAAATTTTCCCCTGCTGCTCTATAAATTCATTGCAACCCCAATTGAAATACAAATGAATTACCACGGAAGTTAACTTGCTGATTCTGCTAACTTAAACCATACAAAACTGTGAAACTTTACTATTCTAATCAATAACGAAGTCAATTTTCATATAGTTTGCATGCCTGCTTAGTCAGTCAGTCATGTCTGATTCTTTGCAACCTCATGGACTGTAGCCCACACCAGGCTCCTCTGTGCATGGGGATTCTCCAGGCAAGAATACTGAAGTGGGTTGCCATGCCCTCCTCCAGGGGATCTTCCCAACCCAGGGATCAAACCCAGGTCTCCTGCATTACAGGCAAATTCTGTAACATCTGAGCCACCAGGGAAGTCCAAGAATAGTCTGTCCTTCTCCAGGGGAACTTCCCAACCCAGGAATTGACCCAGGGTCTCCTGTATTGCAGGCAGACTCTTTACCAGCTGAGCTATAAGGGAAGACCTTCATATAGTTTAACCCCATTCAATGGTTTTGGAAATGCAAACTAGCCAAGGGACGCTCTGACAATTTTAAAAGATCAAAAGAACTGTTCTACTGGATTTCATGACTTACTATGAAACCACAGTATTTAAGACAGAATAGTATTGGTGCAAAGGTAGATTTTTTTTTAAAACCCCCAAAATAGGGACTTCCCTAGCAATCCCGTGGTTAAGACTTCACCTTCCAATGTAGGGGGTGGTGGTTCAATTCCTGGTCGGGGAGCTGAGATCCCTCATGCCTTGTGGCCAAAAACTCAAAATATATAAAAACAGAAGCAACACTGTAACAAATTCAATAAACCTTTAAAAGTGGTCCATATAAAAAAAAAAAAACCTCAAAATAGAAAAAAGGACTAAGAAAGAGATCCACCATACCTGGATCTTCATTTCCTACAAAGCTAACACTATAGAGCAATGGGAAAGTGACAGGCATTTTATTAAATGTTGCTGGGAAAATTGAATATGCATACAGAAAAGAATGAAATTTGTTCTCTGCTTCACAGCATATACAAAAATTGATTCTAGGTATACTGTAAATCTAACTTTAAAGGTAAAATAATAAACTTTCTAGAAGATCAGACAGGAGAATATCTACATGACATAAAAGTAGGAAAAACTTCTAATAAAGACAGATAAAGCACTAACCTTAAAGAAAAAAATGTTATTCAGTCAGATCATATTGTATTACATTTAAAAACTGTTTACCAAAAGACAATATTTAAGGAGGGCAATGACAATCCAGAGCCAGAAAAAAATAATTGCTATAAATATAACCAAAGGGCTCATATCAAGAATATGTTTTCATTCATACAAATTAATAAAGAAAAAAGACCAACAACACAAAAGCTATGGATGACAAGAAAAAGAAAATCCAAATGGTTAGTAAACATTAGTAATGAAGAAAATGAAAATTCAAAGATAATACTTCATACCCACTAGGATGGCTAAAATATGAAAGTACCCGTCGTGGAGCCTCCACAACTACTGGGAGTACAACCAGTTTGCAAAATTAGTTTGGGGCTACAGCTGAACAATTGCATATCCTATGAATTAGGCATAGGAATGCAGGTATCCACTCCTACTTGTATACCCAATCAGTTCAGTTCAGTTCAGTCGCTCAGTCGTGTCCGACTCTTTGCGACCCCATGAATCGCAGCATGCCAGGCCTCCCTGTCTATCACCAACTCCCGGAGTTCAATCAGACTCGCATCCATCGAGTCAGTGATGCCATCCAGCCATTCGTCCCCTTCTCCTCCTGCCCCCAATCCCTCCCAGCATCAAAGTCTTTTCCAATGAGTCAACTCTTCGCATCAGGTGGCCAAAGTACTGGAGTTTCAGCTTTAGCATCATTCCTTCCAAAGAAATCCCAGGGCTGATCTCCTTCAGAATGGACTGGTTGGATCTTCTTGCAGTCCAAGGGACTCTCAACAGTCTTCTCCAACACCACAGTTCAAAAGCATCAATTCTTCGGCGCTCAGTCTTCTTCACAGTCCAACTCTCACATCCATACATGACTACTGGAAAACCACAGCCTTGACTAAACGGACCTTAGTCAGCAAAGTAATGTCTCTGCTTTTGAATATGCTATCTAGGTTGCTCATAACTTTTCTTCCAAGGAGTAAGCGTCTTTTAATTTCATGGCTGCAATCACCATCTGCAGTGATTCTGGAGCCCAAAAAAATAAAGTCTGACACTGTTTCCACTGTTTCCCCATTTACCCAATAGATATGCACATATGTGTGTCATGTACAATAATGGCGAATGAAACCATATTTGAATTCATCAGTAGAATGGATAAATAAACTGTAATATATTCATGTCACTGAATACTATACAAAAATTAAAATGAACAAACTGGAGCCACATGTACTAATACATAATATTCAATGAAATAATCTAGAGATGAAAAAATACTACCTTACAATTTTATTTATATAAAGTTCAAGGAAACAGAAAAACTAAACTAAGAATGTTTAGGGACACATGCTTGTGTGTTGAAACTATAAAGAAATGTTAAGTCAGGACAGTGGTTACCTTCTCAGAGAGGCAAAGGCACAAGGAGGTGTGCTAGAAATGTTTCTTGAGCTGGTGGTGGTTACATAAGCATTTACATTGTGATGTCTTTATACTTTGCATCTTTTTGAATGCATACTTTATTTTACTATAACAATGCTGCTGCTGCTGTTAAGTCGCTTCAGTGGTGTCTGACTCTGTGGAGCCCACAGACCGCAGCCCACCAGGCTCCCATCCCTGGGGTTCTCCAGGCAAGAACACTGGAGTGGGTTGCCATTTCCTTCTCCAATGCATGAAAGTGAAAAGTGAAAGTGAAATCGCTCAGTTGTGTTTGACTCTTCACGACCCCATGGACTGCAGCCCACCAGGCTCCTCCATCCATGGGATTTTCCAGGCAAGAGTACTGGAGTGGGGTGCCACTGCCTTCTCTGATAACAATGCTAGTAGACGACAAATAGGTATGACTATATAAACGTTGTAAGCCTCCTCAAAACTAAATTTTGATTAAAAGAAAAACAACAAAATGGAAACGAATTATGCACAATAAGGTTGGATGAACAAAGTTTAATATCCAAGTTACAACCAGAAAGAATGAAAATCTATGTCAACAGTTCTCTGCACTGAATAAATACAGATATGAAAAGAAATCCAAAGAAACGAAATACAGGTCAATATTTTTAAAAATCGATAATGTAACTCGTCTTCAGAAAATGCAAATGAAACAACTCTAAATTATCACTTTTATGCCTTTCAGGTGGAAATGCTCACTACTCTTAGGGTATAGGTAAAGAGCTTCATACACTAGTAGCTCTAAAAATAGATTCACTATTTTAAAGGGCTGTCTGATGTTTTTCAAGCAATTTTCTTTCCTGAGAGCATATTTCAATTTTTTTTTCAAAAACTGTATCTAAAATAATTCTTACCTTGCTTGAGAATTTTGGGGATCTATTTTTAACAAGGCTGTAAAATCTTGTTCAGCTGCAATCCAGTTTTCATTTTCATAGTAGAACATCCCACGTTTAAATAATGCGTCTGTTCTTTTGGGATCATAAAAGATACACTACATGCGGCAGGGGGAGGAGGGAAGTCACAAAAACATATCATATTATGAAAAAAATAAGCAAGAAAAGTATACAATCCCACAGGAAATTAAATAACTACAACCCTGTTTTTAACTTCAGATTACATAAAAACAAACTAAGATGCCAAAAGTTTCAGATTTGCATGTAAAGACCATGCCTTTAAGGAAATCCATTTGTCTTCAAATTCTAGAAAGGGGAGGTTTTATTAAAAACAAAAACCAAATCGAGCACATATAAGAAGCCAAGGTTTCTTCCCGCCAAAGTTTTTATTAATAAAACCTCGTAAGTAATTATTCAACTAGAGTAGGATTGGATTATATTGTATCTATCATAGCATTTTATTCCAATTTAAGGTGACACATATTAGACTACATTAAGGCTGACTCAATGAAATCAAATATGGGTTAATTTAGCCCCTAAAATGGAGAAAAGAAATGAATTGGTAATGGCATCGCTCATTCATTTCACACTGACAAAGAAGACAATAAACAGACTAAATCATTGCAAACTCAGTTGTTCCTTGCCTGTTGATAGTAGAGGGGAAATTAAAGCACAGCAATTATGAAGTATTTTTTTTAATTTTTTTTTTAATTTTAAAATCTTTAATTCTTACATGCGTTCCCAAACATGAACCCCCCTCCCACCTCCCTCCCACAGCATCTCTCTGGGTCATCCCCATGCACCAGCCCCACGCATGCTGCACCCTGCGTCAGACATAGACTGGCGATTCAATTCTTACATGATAGTATACATGTTAGAATGCCATTCTCCCAAATCATCCCACCCTCTCCCTCTCCCTCTGAGTCCAAAAGTCCTGAATGGGAGAAAATAATAGCAAGTGAAGCAACTGACAAACAACTAATCTCAAAAATATACAAGCAACTTATGCAGCTCAATTCCAGAAAAATAAACGACCCAATCAAAAAATGGGCCAAAGAACTAAATAGACATTTCTCCAAAGAAGACATACGGATGGCTACCAAACACATGAAAAGATGCTCAACATCACTCATTATTAGAGAAATGCAAATCAAAACCACAATGAGGTACCACTTCACACCAGTCAGAATGGCTGCAATCCAAAAATCTGCAAGCAATAAATGCTGGAGAGGGTGTGGAGAAAAGGGAACCCTCCTACACTGTTGGTGGGAATGCAAACTAGTACAGCCACTATGGAGAACAGTGTGGAGATTCCTTAAAAAATTGCAAATAGAACTACCTTATGACCCAGCAATCCCACTGCTGGGCATACACACCGAGGAAACCAGAATTGAAAGAGACACATGTACCCCAATGTTCATCGCAGCACCGTTTATAATAGCCAGGACATGGAAACAACCTAGATGTCCATCAGCAGATGAATGGATAAGAAAGCTGTGGTACATATACACAATGGAGTATTACTCAGCCGTTAAAAAGAATTCATTTGAATCAGTTCTAATGAAGTGGATGAAACTGGAGACAATTATACAGAGTGAAGTAAGCCAGAAAGAAAAACACCAATACAGTATACTAACACATATATATGGCATTTAGGAAGATGGCAATGAAGTATTTTTAAAAGAGGAAAAAACACACTAAAGATTTTGACGGTTGACCTCAAGTCGCTGCATTAGTAAATTTTTAAACTATTAATATCAGTGCTAGATAAAGGAAATGATCAGAAAAGATATTTTAACAACTTTAACATCTTCAAAAGAGACTTGTGTTCACTTCTATTCAAGAAGTTACCAAGTTATAACAATAGTCTCTTGAAGCAAAAGAATGTCAAGTGTGTGGCTAACCATTATAAATTAAGAAACAGAGTAGTTGGGAAAATGAAAAGTTACTGTTTAAATAACTTCTAAATTGTACTAAGAAGCAGAATTTAGAATTAAAACTCAGAAGTTCAAGGTTACAATTCTGCTGCAATCAGTGGAATATCTGCCTGACTATAGACTCAGAACATAGGCTAGCAAAAATTCACTCCCTCAAGGGGTTCTCTGATATCTCCCAATCAAATATAAATTGTCCCCTATCATCAATAAATATTTCATTTGCTAAAGGGAAAGGAAAAGAGGGAAGACAGACCCATTTGAATGCAGAGTTCCAAAGAATAACAAGGAGAGACAAGAAAGCCTTCCTCAGTGATCAATGCAAAGAAAGAGGAAAACAATAGAATGGGAAGGACTAGAGGTTTCTTCAAGAAAATCAGAGATACCTTGGGGACATTTCATGCAAAGATGGGCTCAATAAAGGACAGAAATGGTATGAACCTAACAGAAGTAAAAGATATTAAGAAGAGGCGGCAAGAATACACAGAAGAACTGTGCAAAAAATATCTTCACAACCCAGATAAGCACAATGGTGTGATCCTTCACCTAGAGCCAGACATTCTGGAATGGGAAGTCAAGTGGGCCTTAGGAAGCATCCCTATGAACAAAGCTAGTGGAGGTGATGGAATTCCAGTAGAGCTATTTCAAATCCTAAAAGATGATGTTTTGAAAGTGCTGCACTCAATATGCCAGCAACTTTGGAAAACTCAGCAGTGGCCACAGGACTGGAAAAGGTCAGTTTTCATTCCAATCCCAAAGAAAGGCAATGCCAAAGAATGCTCAAACTACCACACAATTGCACTATTTCACACGCTAGCAAAGTAATGCTCAAAATTCTCCAAGCCAGGCTTCAACAGTATGTGAACTGTAAACTTCCAGATGTTCAACCTGGATTTAGAAAAGCCAAGAGGAACCAGAGATCAAATTGCCAACATCCACTGTATCATAGAAAAAGCAAGAGAGTTCCAGAAAACCATCTATTTCTGCTTTATTGACTATGCCAAAGCCTTTGACTGTATGGATCACAATGAACTGTGGAAAATTCTTCAAGAGATGGGAATACCAGACCACCTTACCTGCCTCCTGAGAAATCTGTATGCAGGTCAAGAAGCAACAGTTAGAACTGAACATGGAACAACAGACTGGTTCCAAATCGGGAAACAAGTACGTCAAGGCTGTATATTGCCACCCTGCTTATTTAACTTATATGCAGAGTACATCATGAGAAACACTGGGCTGGAGGAAGCACAAGCTGGAATCAAGATTGCTGGGAGAAATATCAATAACCTCAGATATGCAGATGACATCACCCTTATGGCAGAAAGTGAAGAACTAAAGAGTCTCTTGATGAAAGTGAAAGAGGAAAGTGAAAAAGTTGGCTTAAAACTCAACATCCAGAACTCAGATCATGGCATCTGGTCCCATCACTTCATAGCAAATAGATGGGGAAGCAATGGAAACAGTGACAGACTTTAATTTTGGGGGCTCCAAAATCACTGCAGATGGTGACTGTAGCCATGAAATTAAAAGACACTTGCTCCTTGGAAGAAAGCTATGATCAACCTAGACAGCATGTTAAAAAGCAGAGACACTACTTTGCCAACAAAGGTCCATCTAGTCAAAGCTACGGTTTTCTCAGTAGTCATGTATGGATGTGAGAGTTAGACTATAAAGAAAGCTGAGCACCAAAGAATTGATGCTTTTGAACTGTGTTGTTGGAGAAGACTCTTGAGAGTCCCTTGGACTGCAAGGAGATTGAATTAGCCTATCCTAAAGGAAATCAGTCCTGATATTCATTGGAAGGACTGATGCTGAAGCTGAAACTCCAATTCTTTGGCCACTTGATGCAAAGAACTGACTCATTAGAAAAGACTCTGATGCTGGGAAAGATTGAGGGCAGAAGGAGAAGGGTATGACAGAGGATGAGATGTTTGGATGGCATCACTGACTCAATGGACATGAGTTTGAGTAAGCTCTGGGAGTTACTGATGGACAGGGAAGCCTGGAGTGCTGCAGTCCATGGGGTCGCAAAGAATCGGACATGATTGAGCAACTAAACAGAACTGACCATCTTTATTTCCATCACAGCATTCATCACAATTAGTAATTATATATTAGTATATATATTTATTTATTTAATATTTGTTCTTTATACTATAGGCTCCATGTGAGCATGAAACATGTCTGTTTTATTCACCAAGATTTATCGATTTTATTACCCAGTGCCTTAGGCAATAAATATTTGTGAGTGAATGAATGGATGAATGAATGAGCCAGTAAGCAGTCTTTGAAAGCAGACAGGTTTACTGCAGGAGAAAATCGCCAGATCTCAGTGTCAAGAAGTGGAAAATTATTTTCTCCACTGAATAGAAGAAGCACCTATTAAAGAACCTGCAAAGGTTTCTTTATTCACTGCTTCATAATCCAAAAGAAGACAGCTGGAAAGTCAATGCTCCATCAAAGTTTCCTGAATGCTCCCATACCCAACTCTGATGGAAATCCATTCATTCAAAAATATCATTGATGTATTGTTAATATCAATTCCACTAATGAATATTCTAGAATCTAATCTAAAATAAATTAATTTTGACTATATAACATATGAAAGAATTTCAACAATTTGTTATAAATTAGGATATCATGCTCTAAAATATATAAATATATAATTAGATAATTTGTATTTATATAATTAGTATTTTATATCATATTCTAAGATATACAAATATATAAAAGGCTGCCTTATATGTAATACAGCTTACTTTAGAAAAGTCATCAATGGCCAGCATTTTGTTTTCTGTCTCATACATCTCACCCCTCCGGAAGTACAAATCAGCTTCCGTGGGCCTGCACTTGATTGCCTGAGTATAATTTAGAATTGCCAACGTAATTTCATTTTTTTCTCTGAAAATTTCTGCTCTTGAAAAATATGCATCTAAAGAAAATTAATAGGGTAAAATTTAGTGTTACAGTCTTAAATTTTAAGAGATTAATCCTTCACCCTCCAAAAATGTAATCTTAGAAAAGTGTATCTCTATTTTACTTTGTCATTTAATACTTGTTCTTTTGTTCAACAATGCAAAATTCATGTTCACAGACTGGATAAATATTTATGTTAAAAGTGTTTTCAATTTCATTAACAAAAATTACCTTTTACCTTTTTATAAAATGTCTCATAATCTTTTTGTTCATAGTAAAAAGTTATGGACTTTTAGTAGAGATCAGCACAGAGTTAAAAGAAAACATTTATTAAGCTCATTATATTTTAGTGGTATGTTGTGAGTGTTGGAGATACAAAGATGAATATGACATTTTCTCATTTCTCAAAAGTTCCATACCTCGTCATTCAACTTGATTAGAGAATAGTACATAAACACAAAGCTATCTTTTTCATCCAATCATATTCTATTCATGGAATATTTTTCATCCATCTTAGAAGTCTTAAGAATGGTAAAGAATCTGCCTGCCAATGCAGCAGTTTCAGGAGACACCAGTTCGATGGCTGGTTCAGGAAGATCCCCTAGAGGAAGAAATGGCAACCCACTCCAGTATTCTTGCCTAGAGAACCCTATGGAGAGAGGAGCTTGGTGGGCTGTAGACTATGGGGTCACAAAGAATTGGACACAACTGAGCAATTGAGCACTCACACATGCAAAATTACAACTCTAATTCAGACTAAATTTGTGCATTATTTCTATAAAAATTGTAAGCTTATCTTACAAAATAAGCAGTAAGAAACCAATTTATTGTAATGTATACCAAGGACATTAACATTTCAAACTATGATAAATATTTTTTAAAACAACAGGATCACAAAGAGTCCTATATTTACAATATCAAGAGTAAATTTAACTTAGGAAAGTTACAAACATTTGTGGAGACTTATATGTCTTAAATTATGTATCTTTATATGACTAAATGACCAAAGCTTATGTTAAGATATAACTGCACAGACAACCCACCTGCATTATTTTTATTGTATTTATTTATAAAATTCAAGTCATCCAAAGCTTCATTAATTTTGTCTTGGAAAAGATAAATGAAATGTCGGTGCCAATAGGCATTGAGGAACAATGGCTCCAAGAATATAGCCTAGAAAATAGATGTATAAATTCAATTTAAATTGATTTAAGGGAAGAAAGCCTATCAAATAAACTTTCAAACATTGCTGACTTCAACAGCTTTATATGTGTATAGTATAATATGATGCCTCTGAATCTGACAAAATCTAGTGTTTTTAAGGCTAATTATTTGAAAATGTCAAAATTTTCTAATCCTATATACATAATACAAATGTTCATTATTCAAAATTCTAGTAAAAGTTAATATATAATCATAAGGATAAATTGTTAGTATTATTATTTTGATTACATAAAACTTACTTCCTGTAGATCATTCATGGCACTCTGTAACTTTCCCAGTTTCCTATTAAGAGCTCCACGCCTACAGTATAAAAATGCAGGATATTTCTTCTTACTATTTATTTCTTCAGTCAAGATCTCCACTTCGGACTCATAATGTTTAATGACTGCTGGAGGAAGACCACAGGTCAAAGAATCACTCAAGTCCAGCTTTGCTGATTGTTTCACTGTTTCAAATGAGTCTTTGTCAACAGATATTTTAACTCTCGGGGTTGTCTTCTTTTGCTTAAACTGAGACACCATCTCAGGAGCCCATGTTTGAGGATCATTATGTTCTAGAATTCTTTTAATTTGGGCACTTTTGTCAAAATTTAAATCCAAAGGTACACTGGGACACCGAAGTACACGTTCATATTGTGGAATCCTGAGCAAATATTTCTTCTGTCCAGGAAGGACTCCGTGGGACAGTGATCTAGTATGCAAAAGGGTGATTCTTAAATTACAGAAATATAATTTTTATAACCAATAAATCAACTCAGTGACAAGTACTATTTCTCTGTTATCAAAATAAAATTACATGTAAAAGAAAAGTGAAAGTGAAGTTGCTCAGTCGTGTCCGACTCTTTGCGACCCATGGACTATAGCCCACCAAGCTCCTCCGTCCATGGGATTCTCCAGGCAAGAATACTGGAGTGGGTTGCCATTTCCTTCCCTAGGGGGTCTTCCCGACCCAGGGATCGAACCCAGGTCTCCCACATTGCAGGCAGATGCTTTAACCTCTGAGCCACCAGGGTTTTATGCAAACCAAGTCCTGCTGTTCGTTCATTTAGATCGTGTGAAGAATCTATGCTGAGGTTAGGAAAGCAGAAGACTGTTATTAAAGATACAGCCTCTGTAAAGAACTGAATAAGGGATCAGTGCTCCTTCCAGGCTTAATTTATATCCCTACCCCCAACCAGAGGAAATACAATCTCCAGAGAACTGAGGAGTTAAAACTTGATGTGCAAAAGGAAATGTATCCAAATGGTTGGCAAGGACAAGAACTTGAGGAAGCAGGAAGAAGCAAAGATTTTACTCCATAGCAGACCAACAAAAAGACATCCCAGACTTCATCCCAAACTTCTTAGGCTATCAAATTAGCTGACATCTAATACGCTTTCAAATGCTATATCATCTCCGCAAACTCTCCATTTCCCACACAGTTTTCATTCAGTAGCATTCATTGTATGCTGGTGCTGTTATAGCCACGTGAGAGAACAAACACGCTCTATTGGAAGGAAAAAAAATTAAACCCCATCATTTCATAAATATTTACCAAGTATGTACTATGAGAAAGGCCTGTGCTAAGAGAAGGAGAATAAAAGTGAGAAAAGTCAGTATCCTTCTGCTTCCTTACTCAGTGACACTTCTCACCTCTCTCCACACTCCAGTGCAAGCCTCCATCATCTCTTCTGTCTAGAGTACAATAACATCTTAAATCCCTGCTTGTACTCTTGGTCTCATCCATTCTCCACACGGCAGCCAGCATGCTTTTTTTTTTTTTTTAAACAAATGTAAATCAGATCATGTCACTCCCTCCAAGAGCTTTCCCTAGTACCTAGAATACAAATCAAGCTTTTCACCATGGCCTACAAGACAACACGATGAGACCCCAGCAAATATCTCTAGTAACACTACTCTCTCGCCTCTCACTGTTCCAGGCTTAGGGCAAGCCTCAAAGCCATTGCATTTTCCAGTCCTTCTGAGTGGCTGACTCCTTCTCAATTCCTATTTCTGGTCAAAGGTCACCCTGGAAAGACCATCTGTGCCAAACAGATCTCGTTTCCACCTCCACATTTATCTCTATTCTCTACCTTGTCATTTGCCCTGGAATACTAGTCTGTACAGACTATATACATAGGAATACTTGCTTTCTTCTAATCAAGTATGTTCAATTAGGAGCCCTGAAAAGAGAGTTCAAGTGAAGTCATAGTATTTATTCCTCCGGGCCCCTCCTGAAAGGTTGCCTCAAACTGGCCATGATCTTTGACCAAAATTCACTACTTCTTTCAAGGAAATCCTTTCCATAAAATTCCTTTCTTCCAGGTTCTAGTAATCATTCTCTCTTTTCGTCCTCTCATACTGAGGGGTAGAGACTGGCTCTATTATTTCTAGCCCCAGGAAAGCACTCTATCATTTGTGATTTCCCTATGCCCACATCTTTGTAAAATACCCTTTGTTATACCTCTCTAGAATTATTCTAAATTGAGAGTGCTATCTGTTTACTTCTGGGACCCTGACTGATAAATTAATTGGCACCAGAGATGGGACCAGGAAAAGCTATGGTTTAGTCAAAGCTATGGTTTTTCCAGTAGTCACGTATGGATGTGAGAGTTGGACCATAAAGAAGGCTGAGCACTGAAGAATTGATGTTTTTGAACTGTGGCATTGGAGAAGACTCTTTAGAAAAGACCCTGAGGCTGGGAAAGATTGAAGGCAGGAGTAGAAGGGGACAACAGAGGACAAGATGGTTGGATGGCATCACCAACTCAAGGGACATGAGTTTGAGCAAGCTCCGGGAGATGGTGAAGGACAGGGAAGCCTGGTGTGCTGCAGTCCATAGGGTCGCAAGGAGTCAGATATGACTGAGCAACTGAACAACAACAAGAGACGGACCCAGGAAATATACATACAAAAGGATCCTTCAATGAGTGAATTATAAAACTAAGGCCCAAACCATAATATATTTCTTAAGCTATAACAAATGTTGATTAAACAAGACCTTTTAAGAGTTTTTGGAGGCTTGGATAACTCATCATACACAAGTGTAAGTTTACTGAGTCTCAGTCCTTTCCTCCGTCTCATCTTCTTTTTCTTGGGATAAACAATGTAACTAATGCCAGCTTGTCGAGATGCTTCAATAAGAGTGAAAGACAGGTCTCTTGAACCATATCTGCCGTGCATGTAGTCTAAGATAGTATCTATACTTTCTTTCTCAGAGACAGATTCCTTAGCTTCGTTTTTCTCAGTCATCCAACGCTCCAACTCCTTTGCTTTTTGAAGCTTCACCTCTTTTATATTGCTTTGCATGTCATCCTGAAATTCTGATAGAACTATGGTCTCGTCCTTATTCAACTCAACTGCAGATTTTACTCTCTTATTCATAAGAAAACAAAAAATCAAAAAATATAAAATCAATTTAGTTGCTATACATTTAAAATTAATTCATTTATAATTACTGTTAATTTGGTCACTATTGAAAAATTTCAAATCATCTATTCTTGATGTATTTCAAGTGAGCTTATAAGTTAACAGTGGGTTAGTTAAAGCAAAGTACAATAATTTGGTCACATGACATTTCATTAGCTATATAAAAATAACACCATAAAGTAGATATGAATTGTGATTTTATATATTCTTAATTTAAAGAGAATGCTCTTTACATATCCAAATAAAGTATGTGCTCTACTTTTAGTTTAATGCAAATAAATGGTGAGTGAAGTGAAACCTGCTAAGTCATATCCAACTCTTTGCTACCCCATGGACTGTATAGTCTATGGAATTCTCCAGGCCAGAATACTGGAGTGGGTAGCCGTTCCCTTCCCCAGGGGGTCTTTCCAACCCAGGGATTGAACCCAGGTCTCCCACATTGCAGGTGGATTCTTTACCTACTGAGCCACCAGAGAAGCCCAGGAATACTGAAATGGATAGCCTAGCCCTTCTCCAGCAGATCTTCCTGACCCAGGAATCAAACCGGGGTCTCCTGCATTGCAGGCAGAGCAAAAATTACTGAAATGCCTCACCTTATTACATCAATTTGTAAGTCTATTTTCAAAAGCACCTTAATAACACAGAATTCCTATACTTAATATTCAATTATTTTCAATTCAATATTTATAGGTTTACATAATAGAATTTCAACCTAACATTTTATCTAATCATTAGAGAATCAATTTTCAATAATAATATTAATATTACAATACATTAATGAATAATTTATAATAATTATGCATTTGTACTTGAAACTCTAACATTCATTACAAATAAAAGAAGAGATTAGCTTCAATCCTTTGATATAGCATTTCTTACCTATTGAGCTATTGTCAATAAATAATTACATTTAATTTTGCTAGTAAATAATTCATTATAGAAATATTTTTCTTAACAGTGAATATAGACCCAAATTCCAAACCCAAATAACAATTCCATACAAGCTAGTTGTATATTTTAAAATGTACTAAAACGTAATAGAGATATTGACCTTCTCTGTGACTTACTATATATACTTACCCCATGTCAAGAAACTGTATTTAACTCAATATGGACTTAGAACAGAGAACAGAGAAATACCAACTATAGAACACATATATGTGTACATATGTGCATATATATATATATAAGCACATATGTATGTACCAAGAAAAAGTGGAACATGCCTGAAAAAAGTAAAACAAAATTATTCTTCAAATAATTTTTCTGGTCCCTTCTCTCTTCTCCTTCTGGGACCTCTATAATGTGAATGCTATTCTGCCTAATGTTGTAACAGAGGCCCTTTAAGGTAGCCTCACTTTTAAAAATTCTTTTCTCACTTTGCTGCCTAACAGCGATCTCTGTTGCTTTTCCTTCTTGCTTGTCGATTCATGCTTCTCCTTCATCCAGTTTGCTGTTTTAACTCTTCACGTATATTTTTCAGTTCAGTTGTAACTTGTGTTCAGTATTTTCTTATATTTTCTATCTCTTTGCTGTTCCCACTGTGTTCATCCATTCATCTCCCAAATTGGGTGACCATCTTTTGACCATTACGTTGAACTCTTTAGGAACACATTCCTGTCTCTGCACTTGGCCTGATTCTCGGTGTTCTATACAAATTAGGCAAACCAGCACCTCTCCTAGGCTTGAAGGAGTCTTGAGTAGGAAATGATCCACGGGACCCAGAAGCACAGTCTCCCCTGGCACCTGAGCCAGGTTCTCCAAGGGTGCTCCTGTGGGTGTTGTGTTCACCTGCTAGTTATTGCAAAGCTGCAGCTGCTGCACAGAGAGAGCAAGGCTTGGTGCACTTGCTCATCCAGCCCAGTTGTGGCACAGCTGCTGCGGCACAGGTGGGTGGGACTCGGGGCACTTGCCCTGCATGACACAATTGCGTCACAGGGTTTGCAGAGCTTGGTACACTCACCCAACCCAGTTCCAATATAGCTGCTGCACAAGGTATGTGCTGGAGCATGCCCATTGGCACTAACAGGTTACAGGGAGAACACCAAAAATGGCACCCACCAGCTCCCTCATCAGTAAACTAGAATGAGATTTTAAAATGGTGCCCACCAGCACATCTGAAGTCCCAACAGGTTTCTGCCTCTCCAGCAGCTGCTTTAATTTCAGTAAGTAGGTGTCCCTCACTTATGATCTATGCTTTAAAACGGTTAGCCCACCTTGCAGTCCTGGCATACCAGGGAACCAGGTGACGAGGAAGGGAGGGCTTCATGAACTCCCACCATTTCTTCCACCTTCAGTCTCTACGCCTTCTGCAGAGCTTCCAACAGTGCTACACTGGGACAGAGCATCTGGATGTTCACAACCTGGAGCCACTGTGAGGAGGGCCCATGGAAGAATATACCATTTTCAGTGGAAAACAAGTGGAGGTTACTAATTATGATGACTTTGCTCTTTGGGTCTGGATTTGTTGCATCTTTCTCTACAGTAAGACACCAACTGCTTAAGAAGTAATCCATGAGACAGACATGAAGAGGAGCATATTAAGAGGTGCAATCTCTGAAGAAAGGATTAAACTCTCTAACTCAGCATCCTAGATATGTTTGTAAATAAACTTACAGCATAAAACAAACTGTGAGCTCAATGCAAATGGTAGATCAATATATAAGTGACTTGACTTATATACTAAGTAAAGTCAGGGTTTCCCTTGTGGCTCAGCTGGTAAAGAACCATCTGCAATGCGGGAGGCCTGGGTTCGATCCCTGGGTTGGGAAGATCCCCCCCCGGAGAAGGGAAAGGCTACCCACTCCAGCATTCTGGCCTGGAGAACTCCAATGGGGTCGCAAAGAGTCGGACGCGACTGAGCGACTTTCACTTACACTTTTCACTTTCAAGTAAAGTCAAAGTATGACTATGAGACACTTCCAAGAGATGTTGAAAACCTTAAATTGGCACTATGCACAACAATCTTACAGAGGCCACCAAATCCTCAGTTAAATCCAAAAGTTCAATCAACTCTGTATGAATCAAGTGATCATGCTATTTTAGGGAAGCAAACAAAAAGCATAGGTGGTGATTATTACTAGAAATGTGAACATTTCCTTTCAGTAACAAAAACTGAAAAATTATCCTACCTTTAATTGAGTAGACTGTGTGCTGAAATGTTTTTGGATATTTTCAAATGATGCAGCTTTTCTCAGGAAAAAATGCTGTAAAATAGTCAAATGACAAATATACATTGACTCTACATACTATTTGGTAAACTAAAATATCAGATGACAATTGGCTAGTGATAACTGAGTAAATCAGAGCAAATGCAGAAATTCTAATTAAAATACAGGTTCTTACTGATTTTGAAATCACTATGTTCACACATAGGGTCAGAACTTAAAATCCATCAATTTAGTAGCAGTTGAGTAGTTCAGTTGCTCAGCCGTGTCTGACTCTGTGCGACCCCATGGACTGCAGCACGCCAGGCTTCCCTGAACATCACCAACTTCCAGAGTTTACCCAAACTCATGTCCATTGAATCCAACCATCTCATCCTCTGTGATCCTGTTCTCCTCCCACCTTCAATCTTTCCCAGCAACAGGGTCTTTTCAAATGAGTCAGTTCTTCACATCAGGTGGCCAAAGTACTGGCGTTTCAGCTTCAGCATCAGTCCTTCCAATGAATATTCAGGACTGATTTCCTTTCAGATGGACTGGTTGGATCTCCTTTCTTGTCTAAGGGACTCTCAAGAGTCTTCTCCAACACCACAGTTTAAAAACATCAATTCTTCGGCACTCAACTTTCTTTATAGTCCAACTCTCACATCCATACATGACTACTGGAAAAGCCATAGCTCTGACTAGATGGATCTTTGTTGGCAAAGTAATCTCTCTACTTTTTAATACGCTGTCTAGATTGGTCATAACTTTTCCTCCAAGGAGCAAGCATCTTTTAATTTCACAGCTGCTGCTGCTAAGTCACTTCAGTTGTGTCTGACTCTGTGCGACGCCATAGATGGCAGCCCACCAGGCTCCGCTGTCCCTGGGATTCTCCAGGCAAGAACACTGGAGTGGGTTGCCATTTCCTTCTCCAATTTCATGGCTGCATTCACACAAATATTACTCACCATGAGAACTAGTACACTAAAAGAGTTAGGAAGTACTACCACACCAGATAGGGTGGAAAGTACAAAAAACTAACTTGTTTCAGGTATGATGGTGGAAAAAGACATAAAGTAGTAACTATAATTCACAGCAGCTGTAACAATGACTGTAAGGATAGCATGAATCAGGTGTAAAGAGAGCACAGGAGAGGCGGAGGTCAATTCAGAATGAGAAGGAACCTGGATTGACCAGCTAGAGGGCTACCACTAGGGCCAGGCTGTGAAAGGTAGTGACATTTTCACTGTGTGACCGAGAATGGGTTGAGACCATGCCAGGCCAATGGTATAGCCTAAACAAGCACAGAGAAGTGTCAAAGTGCTGGGATGTTAGTCCCCAAGGACTCTGGTGCAAGCAGAGAACACAGTACATGGAGGTTACATGGAAGCAGAGGCACAGTGGGAGGTAAGACAGAAAACATAGCTGAGGCCACGTTATGAGGCTTAGATAAGCACTCTAACTTTGATAGGTGATGTTATTCAGTTTGTTGAGATTGAGTGATGTAACTACACCTGTGTTCTAAGAATATTGCAAGGGGCAACAGGGAGGTTAGATTAGAAACAGCTATTAAAAACAGGAATACCTGGCAGGTTAGGTGCAAGTAATGCTACTACAATAGTCCATGGATTCCAAACTAGAAAGTGTCGTTTGTTGGTTCAATTAATTTTTATGTGATGGTCACTGTTCTAGGTGCTGTCGATAAAAAACAAGAATGATATGACCTCCATATCATTCAGACTGATGAGAAATAAAAAGCTCAAACATACATAAGGACAAATATTTAATAAGAAATAGTTATCTATATTAAAATAGCAAAAGTGATCTACATTAAATAGAAACATTACCTCAAAAAAATATATCACCTGACTGTATGCGGAATACAGAAAGGGGCACAGAATCATATTAAACCTAGTGTAATTGACTAGAATAGGGATCTGATTTGTCCCAGGTTAATAAGACTCTCTACTCCGTGGCACTCAGCCTCCTAAGATATCATCAAGGGGAGTAGAGGGCTGGAGGCCTTAAGGAAAGAAAAATAAAACCATTTCCTCTTTGTCCCTCATAAAGTTCAGGATATTTATTAAGCCAGTGATACAAATTGCATACCTATCTTCCCTCAATCGCTATCTCTTTTCTCTTCAACTGTGTTTATTATCTAATTATTTTACTTAGATACACTTTAGTGACTATAAAATCATGGGCACAAATCCAATCACCACTTAGAGAATTCACTGTTACCCTGTTTCATAGCCATAAACAATCCCCTCCCCTCATTGGGTAAAAAGATTTATAAACATGTTCCTTTGATCATTTAAGACCTGGGCAAGCAGTGACAAATGATGGAAAAAACAGACATTTAGGAATTTCAGTAAAAGTCACAGCAGATATCCTACTACTGATTAGTAAATAACATATTCTGAGTATCATAAAGACAGCATATTTGAAAAAGAGGAAATATGTCCTCCACAGACGTTCTGGTGAATGCACTTAGGCATTCCCCAGAATGAGGAAGCATCAAGAAATTACTTCTAAAATCACTAAAAATAATATCTAAACTGTAGGAAGACAAAGACACCAACCCATAATTTAGACTAAAAATTATACTTACCCTGGAACTTCTCCTATGCTGATTTAAAGTAATGATACTTTCCTTGCTTTCAGATGTAAATTTCTCAATTAAAATTCTGCTTGTTTGTGCACTCTGTGATAAAAGAAAGATAACAGTTGTAAACTATATAGTAGAATACTTTTAATTCGGAGCCTATGATTACTGTTGCTACATACTAAAATGTTATTACCAAAAGAGCAATACATAGGAAAGTATAATTCTAGAAAAAAAAAAACATAGATCAAAGTCCAGCTGGAGCCTTAGTATTTGGCTAAAACCCACAATATGGCTTTGGCACTGGACCTTAGCCAAACTGATACTTCTACAATATTTCTGACATTCTTGGACTCAGGACAATCAATGATGCTGTGACCTCACAGAGTGGTGCTGAATCTCTTCAGCATGTTAACATCAGGATTATGAACAAAACATGCCATTTAGAGTTATTATCAATATGTGACTATTCACTGACAAATACAAGCAAACATTCTAAATATTAACTGGAATGAAAATTTCCTTAAATGCTTTATAGTTTGAATTGTATCCATCAGTTAGATTATATATATATTTATTGCTGCAATGTAAACTGCTACAATAGTTATTATTATTATTAAATGTCCTACTTATCTATCTTGTAACCAGTGATTTGGATATACAGAAACAACTTGAAAACCTAAGTTCCATAGGATTCATGTAGACGTAAATCATGCTGCTGCTTTGTTTGATGAACTTTTTATATCTCAACTAGCATTTTAATATTTAAAATATTTATTCAGTAGAAAATGAACTTTTTAAAGTATCATGTAATTATTACTGAGAATGAAACAGATACAGAGAAGGCAATGGTTAATTTTAGTTACCATCAATATTGAATTTTTGTTCATCCTCTCTGTGGTATTTTTGGAATGTAGTTATAGCACAATGCAATGTAAGAGAATTACTGGACATTGCAGAAAGATACCTGGTCACTTTCATCATTATTCTTCAAATATAAATTATGTGACGCACAAGGATTTTGGAATTATTTGGCCATATACTTACACAAAATATTCAAATATGGAGGAATAGCAGCTATTACATTTTAAAAGAATGCTTTTAACAATAACAAAGACAAAAACCTTAACACTTTTTTTTATATCAAAACAGCAGAACTAACAATCAATGGCTGCTTTGTACAAAGACAATGTGGTTCATATGTTGGAACCTATCAGTATTTGCTCATACCAGCATGCCTTGAGAGGACAATTACAGTAGTGCTTACATATATATGATGTAAAAATTCTGCTCTATTACAGGAATATTGCTAAAATTAGTATGTGTGCAATAAAAGCTGGGATACAGATGGAAATGGAAACAGTTTTGCTACCTTAAAAGTCAATTATGACTTCTACTTCTAGTTATGGCAGGCTAGGTAATTCTAGGAGATCAAATCAGTCGATTCTATAGGAAATCATCCCTGAATATTCATTGGAAGGGCTAATGCTGAAGTTCCAATACTTTGGCTATCTGACACGAAAAGCCAACTCATTGGAAAGACTCTGATGCCGGGAAAGATTGAGGGCAGGAGGAGACGGGGGCAACAGAGGATGGTTGGATAGCATCACTCACTCAATGGACATGAGTTTTAGCAAACTCTGGGAGATAGTGAAGGACAGGGAAGCCTGACACTACAGTCCATGGAGTCACAAAGAGTTGAACACAACTTAGCGATTGAACAATGAACAACAACAAGCAATTCTTCTGAAAACAACTAGAAAGCATGTATTATGACAAAGATAATCTTCAAAGCATCAGAGCTAATAATATGATGAAGAGATACTGGGCAAAAAATATAGGAAAAATCCAAAAACCTGAAAAGGTAAACCCAGTATTCAAAGATGCTTTTGTTCACAAAATGTTTGCCAAAACAGTTGCAAATCTGAGCTGTATATGTGCAACTTTAAGGGGCAAGGGTGACAGGCAGGCAAGCCCAGAGTCTCCCTGAAGTATGGAAACTGATTTTATATATATACAATATACAGGTATCCAGGGCTTTGGGCTCCAAAATCACTGCAGATGGTGATTGCAGCCATTAAATTAAAAGATGCTTACTCTTTGGAAGGAAAGTTATGACCAACCTAGATAGCATATTGAAAAGCAGAGATATTACTTTGCCAACAAAGGTCCGTCTAGTCAAGGCTATGGTTTTTCCAGAGGTCATGTATGGATGTGAGAGTTGGACTGTGAAGAAAGCTGAGTGCTGAAGAATTGATGCTTTTGAACTGTGGTGTTGGAGAAGACTCTTGAGAGTCCCTTGGACTGCAAGGAGATCCAACCAGTCTATCCTAAAGGAGATCAGTTCTGGGTGTTCATTGGAAGGACTGGTGCTAAAGCTGAAACTCCAGTACTTTGGCCACCTCATGCGAAGAGTCGACTCATTGGAAAAGACTCTGATGCTGGGAGGGACTAGGAGCAGGAGGAGAAAGGGATGACAGAGGATGAGATGGCTGGATGGCATCACCGACTCAATGGACATGAGTTTGAGTGAACTCCGGGAGTTGGTGATGGACAAGGAGGCCTGGCATGCTGCGATTCATGGGGTCACAAAGAGTCGGACATGACTGAGCGACTGAACTGAACTGAACTGAAGGCTACAAGGATATTACAGGGTTATACCCTAAGATTAGGAATGAATGGATATAAATCAACATTTGTGTAGACTTGCAGCCTAGGCTCTGTACACAGTTGTTCAAAGAAACTCAAGCCTCAACCTCAATTTTAGGTTGAACAGTACAGATATCAGGTTCTGACAAAAAATTTTCTCTAGAGGAAGAACCGCCATTCTAGGTCTCAAATATTTACTAAAAATAATGTTCTAAATACATTGATTAACATTTAAAGACAAGTATACAAAAATACAAAACACCAGAATGTAAAAGAGAAAACAGATAAATTCTAAAAAGAATATAAAACCAAATTTAAACATGCAGAGAACAAGTTAAACGGTATTATTAGACACAACTGAAGAATTTATGAACCTGAACTATATGACAGATCAGAAGAAACTGTATAGGATCCAGTATCAAGGGGGGGAAAAAGTAGTTAATACATGTTATTAAAGGCCCAGAAAATAAAGGACAGAATAGACAGGCAAAATGTGAAGAAACGGTAACTAAAAAATTTCCATAGCTGATGAAAGATATCAAACCACAGATTCAAAGATCCCAATCATTCCAAAATATAATAAATAAGAAGAAATCTGCAACTAGACATACCATACTGAAACTGCATGGAAGAAAAAAGAACAGCTTAAAAGTAAAAGGGAGGAGGCAGAGAATTTATTATCAAAGGGTTCTTTGATTTTTTATCAAAGAACCTTCAAAGGGTTCATATTTAAGAATCAATTCTCAATAGCAATAATGGATACCAGAAAACTTTAAGACATCCTTAGTGTGCTAAAAATAAGTATCTGCAATAATATTATCACAAAGTAAAATATCCCTCAAGCATGAAGTAATATAAAGGCATTTAAAACAAAGAAAAAACAGAATTTTTACTAACTGTAGACCTCCTACTTCCCTTAAAGCAAATTCTAAAAGATATATTCTAGCAGAAGGCAAAATGATTCCAGACAGAAAGGTCTGAGATGTTTGAAAAGTAGAAAGGAAAAAAGAGAGAGATAAATTCATGGGTAAAAATCTAAGGAATATTGCATAAAATGATAAGAACAACGTCTTATGAATTTTAAAAGATAAGGACCTAAAAATGTATCAAAGTAAGAGCACATTAAATCAAGAAAGGGTAAATGGAATAACGAGTTTTCAAATAATTGCAGTTTCCTGGAAGAGTATAAAGGTATTGATTAATATTAGATATTGATAAGTTAAACATGTATGTTCTAGGGAGACCACCATAGGAATAAGAAACAATATATATAACTTCCAAAACAGGGATGATAAAATACAATTTATCCAAATAGTTAAAATAAAAATAAAATCAGAATATGTTATACTCAGACCACTGAAATTTTTTAAAAGGAATAACAAAAAAGGACAAATTTAAGAAAAGAAATAAAAAAGAGAGTATAAAACAAACAAAAGGCAATATCTAGCTTATGAATTTGCAAGCAAAGAAGGGGACTGAAACATTTTGGCAAATTTGCTATGTAACCAGTACTAAATTTGTCATTGTACAATTAAGTTTCACTTTGATCTCTGGGATACTGCTAACTGTTAAGACTTTGTAAATTCTTCATTTTATAATGGAAGTAACCTGTTTTTTAGAACGATTGCGTACATTGCTTAGTTTGTCCAAATTTTTTTTTAAAAAAAGGCAGCATCTATAAAAAACAAAAATCAAATGCCAGGATAAAACAAAAAACACCAATAACCATAACATATGTAAATAGGTAAAATTTGTTTTTAAAAAATGAGGCACACAGATCTTTGTGTCTAAATGAATTTCCCATTCAAAGGAACCAACAGTCTTTGAACAAAGGTCTGATTCCAGTTCTAGTGAATGGAAGGTGTCCTGGGCCCTCTTTCCGTACCAGAAAGTCCTGTTGGATCTTTGTCCTTCTGGTCACTGGATTTGAACAATCACCAAGAGCAATTTATTTTTGAACTAGCTTTGTAATGTGTTACTCCATTTTCAACAGTTCTAACCATACTTCTTAAAATTGCTGAAATTTTTACTTCTGTTTGGACAATTCTGCCTACTCTCAGTTCCCTATATTCATACTTTTATACACACAAAGACAGAAAAACATGTGTCCATGCTTTATAAACACACAGTTTAGATAACACTATACTAATATCACAGATTCTCTATTGTGTCAGTTCAGTTAAAAGCAGATGCTACCAATGGAGGATAAAGAGAGAAGGAGCAGTAGGCAGGGATTGCCTTCAGACCATGATTCAACAACTGTGGAAGGGGAAGAGAGATTTTTATTCTTAAATTGAAGTGTAGATTTACAATGTTGTGTTAGTTTCAAATGTATAGCACAGTGATTCAGATATTGTTGCTTAGTCGCTGTCATGTCTGACCCCATGGACTGTAGCCCACCAGGCTCCTCAGTTCATGGGATTTTCCAGGCAAGGATACTGGAGTGGGTTGCCATTTCTTTCTCCAGGGGATCTTCCCCAGTCAGGGATCGAACACATGTCTCCTGCACTGTCAGGCAGATTCTTTCTTTACCTTTGAGCCACCAGAGAAGCCCATAATCATACATCAAAAACCTTGCTAAAAAAAAATTAAATGGATGGTTTTACACTAGTGTGAGTAGAGCAATTCGATGAGTAGAAAATAAAGCATCTGTACTTGAAAATAAATGAAAAAAGATCCCTGAAAGAAATACTAAATTAACTTCTAGAAAATTTATTCTAGGGGAAAAAGAAAATTCCCCAAATATCATTAGAAATGATAAAGAAAATAATCCAACTTTAGAAATGGAGATTAAAACTAAAGAGAGACTGTATACAAACTCTGCAATAAACTTAAAATTTCAACTGAATAGATGGCTTTTTGTAAGCATATATGTTACCAATTGACTTGAGAAAAATATTAAGCATGAGTAACCCAAGAATTAGAAAACAAAAGGTTCTAATTGCCAAAAGTTATCTTCCCAAATAGCTCAAATGTTCCTAGACAGTGGATTCTTCCACACCTTCAAGATTATTCCTATGTTCTTTCAATTCCAGAATATTAAAAAAATGAAATGCTAACCAATTAACTTTTTAAAGCAAGAATAACCTTTGTTGGTAAGACTCCAACAAAAAACTACACTACATATAAATTTCACTTAGTATATATTTTAAACAAACAATAAAATATTGCCTAACAGAATTCAATATAATATTTAAAAATAATACATCATAATCAAGTAATCAAGGAATGTAAAGATGTTTCAACACCAACACTGATGCTGATGACCCCATTTCAAGCAAAGGCATATATGGACAGAATTTCTTCATGTCTGACTTATGCTATTACCCCGGTTGTTCTTTCCCTATGATTAAGTTTTTTGTCTTATTCTTTTCTCATATATGCGTTATCAGTAATCTATCTAGGATCCTATGCAAATAAAATAATTCTAAATACCATTAAAACTTTATGCACAATGATGTTCATCACAGAATTATTTTAAGAGGAAAATATAAGTAGGAAGAAGAAAAGGGGGAAAGGAGAAAAAAAGGAAGAGGAGGAGGAAGAAAAAGAACTTTTAACAAAGAAAGAAAGTGGACCAAAAAGTGGACAGTAATTGTCTTGAGGGAGAAAAATAATAGACTATTTTGGTTTTCCTCTCTTGATTTTTCTACTTTGAGACTCCATGGACTGTAGCCCACCAGGCTCCTCTGTCCATGGAATTCTCCAGGCAGGAATACTGGAGTGGGTTGCCATTTGCTTCTCCAGGGGATCTTCCCAACCCAGGGGCTGAACCCGGGTATCCTGCATTGCAGGCAGATTCTTTACCATCTGAGCTCGCAGGGAAGCCCTTTAAAATAAACAGTGTGACATAAAATGTGAAACACCTTAAGGGAAGAAGAAAATGGATTAATAATTGTATTAGGTAGTTTTAAACTTTTTTAAACAATAACTAAAAATTCACTTTTAAAAGCAAATGAGCATATCATAAAGATCTTCTAAACAGCCCAAGATGCTTTATACCTCGTCAGTCAAATAATTCTTTCGGAATGAAAAGACTAGCTAAAGTAATATGGATAAGTCCAACCGTTTTCTTAGAAATATACCTATAAGTGTACACATAGTTATAAGCTTATAAGTATATGTATATACATGCACACACATATAATATATATAATAATTATTTATTATATGCATACTTTCTATAGTGCCATCCAATCATTCAGTTATTGAAGTCTTTACTGACAATTTGCATAATAACTTCCAGTAAAATTTAATATCATAATTAATTATACAGTTTAATTAGTAAACAACAATACAGAAAACTCATTCTGCATTTTACCTCATATTTTGGATAGACGGTTTCCTTCATGACAGATACTGGAACAGAGAATTTGGGTGAAGTTAGATTCCAAAACAACTTTGTAACTCCTGGATAAGCAGACACCTTTGAAAATAACATAAAAGGCTATTAGAAACTAATAAATAGCCCCTAGGATAAACACTCAAGCTTCTATCAAAATTAGTTCTAGTTCCTGAGAAAATGAGGTGATTGGTTCCACAGCCTCCGAAAATCTGGGAAAGACAATTGATCATACTTATAAGATTAGCAAAAATAAAAAGTCAGCAGTTTCAAGTGATGCCGAGGATGTGGGAAGAGGAAAACTGGTCATTTCTAGTAAAACAGAAAATGTACATGCCACATGACCCAACAAGTTCACGTCTAGCTATATGGGCTTCCCTAGTGGCTCAGAGGTTAAAGCGTCTGCCTGCAATGTGGGAGACCTGGGTTTGATCCCTGGATCGGGAAGTCTAGCTATATAGTTTAAGGAAATTCTTTCACATATGTATCAGGAGATATGTACAAGGATGTTGATACAGCATATGAAATAGCAAAATCATAGCCCAATCTAAATGTCAATTAATAAGTAGATGAATAAAATATAGTACATTCATTTAACTAAACACTGTAAAGACATTCCAGCGCAAACATTATCAACCATAGATGGATCTTAGTAGCATACTGTTTAACAGTAAAATAAGCATGATTTAGAAAGATACCTACAAAGTCACGTCACTTATATAAATGTTCTTAGAACACACAGAACTACAGGATTTATTGTTTAGGGTCACAAGTACACCTAATAAAGTGAAAAATCATGGAGTGGGGAAAAAAAAAACACAGTTGTAACAGTAACCATCCTTGGGTAAAAAGGAAGAGAAATGGAATTAAGAAATACAAGAGGACTTAATCTGTTCTTTAAATGTCTTTTTAAAAAAACTGAAACAAGTATGACAAAATGTTAATTACAAATACACATGTAGTCATGTGTTCATTAGTTTGGTTTCTGTATTTAACTTTTTCCAAATAAAAGCTGAAATTTTTAAAAAATTATTTGGGAGGTCAAGAGGAATCCCACAATGAAATGTGGAATATAACAAAACAATCTATTATAAACATATGAAACAATCTCAATAAAAGGGGAAAGAAAAAAATTGCTGACCTTAGTAACTTTGGAAATGAGTAAAGTATATGACACTAAAGGCAAAAGAAACTGTACATAGTACTACACTTTAGTTGATAAGGTTATTTTCCACAAGAATATGGGTAAATGATTCTGATATTTCTATACTGGAACTGAATAACTAGGTAAACAGATGGAGTGTGGGGGCAACCAGGTTTGTCACTAACTATTGGGAGTTTAAAGATTAAGCAGGGGAGGAGGTTAGAATGATCCATGTGGTTGTGAATTAGAGGTGGAGACATAAGTATGAACTCATGAATAGCTTATATTAGACAAAGATGGTTACATATAGAAATATCACATTATATGCATTCATTAAATTTATTATGTATATTAAAATATATGTATTTATAGGAAGGAGTTAGAATACAGACATGTATTTGTGTGAGCTGAGAAGGCCTAGAAGCAACAGAGACTTGGTGGCAATAAACACATCCAAAGGCCAGATCTTAGTTTCTAATTACCTTCTCCAATTAAGGGAACTGAGACTTCCTGTAGAAATGGCTGATTTTGTGGCCTAGCACAGGAAATAAGCAAGATGAGCCTGGAACATCAGTACTGCCAGTAATTAAATGTTAAATAAAATTCCACAGTGATAGGGTCTGTCAAAGGGACATAGGAGACAACTGAAGGAGCTCTCAATGACCAAAGCTCAGTCTTAGCAAAATAATAATAAATAGTATTAGAGTATAACTCGGGCTTCCCAGGTGGCTCAGCAGTAAAGAATTTGCCTGCAATAGAGGAGACACTGGTTCAGTCCTTAAGTGGAGAAGATCCCCTGCAGAATGGCATGGTAACCCAACTCCACCATTCTTTCCTGGTGAATCCCGTGAACAGAGGAGTCTGGTGGGCTACAATCCATAGGGTTGCAAAGGGTCAGACATGACCGAAGTGACTGACCACAACTCAAAGTGTAAACATCTATGAGTCTTACTGATATAAGCAAGTGATTGAATAAATAAAGGGAAGAAGAGACATCCTGTCTGGGTGAATTCAAATTAGTTTTTATAGATAATCTGCCCTCAAGGAGATGAAGCATGGCTCTTTGTTTCTTAAGTGTGGGCTATATATAGCAACTTCTTTCCAGACTACAGTGTGGAAAGGGAGCAAAAAAGAAAAACTTCACAGTGAAATCTGGCAGACACTGCCTCAGCCGGACAATTAAGGTCAACATCAACAATGGTAAGTCACATTGGTAACATGTACCCTGGATATGATATGATGAAAATGGCACCTTACCTCAGTGGTCTTCCTCCCCAAATCACATCACACACAACCAAATCAAAAAGAACATCATGTGAGACTTTGCTAGTGGTCCAGTGAAGAATCACCTTACAATGCAGGGGATGCTGGCTGAGGAACTATGATCCTACATGCCACAGAGCAACTAAGTCTGTACAATATCACTAAGCCCAGAGGCAGCCAAATAAAAAATAGATATTTGGGGAATAGTCTACAAAATACCTGATAGTACTCCCCCAAACTGTCAAGGTCATCAAAACAAGGAAGTCCCAGAAACTATCACCGCTGAGAGAAGCCTAAGGAGAGATGGCAACTACATGTAATGTGGTATCCACTTCTATCCTGGAACAGAAAAAGGACATTACCTTGATGCTGGGAGGGATGGGGGGCAGGAGGAGAAGGGGATGACAGAGGATGAGATGGCTGGATGGTATCACTGACTCAATGGACGCAAGTCTGAGTGAGCTCGGGAGTTGGTGATGGACAGGGAGGCCTGCGATTCATGGGGTTGCAAAAGGTCGGACATAACTGAGCGACTGAACTGAACTGACTGAAGGAAATCCAAATGAAGCATGGATCTTAATTAATCATAAAGTATAAATATTGGTTCATTGGTTTGAACAAATGTATCATACAGCTGTCAGATGTACTGGTAGTTTTCTAGGGCTACTGTAGCAAATTACCATTGGATGGCTTAAAACAACAGAAATTAATTATCTGAGTTCTGGAAACAAGAAGCCCAAAATCAAAATGTTGGGAGGGCTATGCTGCCTCTGAATGCTATAGAGAATTCTGCCTTGCCCCTTCCTAGCTTCTAGTGGTTGCCAGCCACCCCTGGCATTCCTTGGCTTGCAGCGGCATTGCTCCAATTTGCTTCTATCAGCTCATGGCATTCTTCCCTGTGTGTCTATATGTTCACAGGGTTTTCACCTCTTATAAGGACAGTCATACTGAATTTAGATACGTAGAGCTTACCCCAAATCCAAGATGATATCATTCCAAGATTCTTAATTACATCTGCAAAGACTCTATTTCCAAATAAGGTCACATTCACAGATATCGTGGGTTAGGATCTGGATATATCTTTTGGGTGTGGAGAGGGAAATGGCAACCCACTCCAGCATTCTTGCCTGGAGAATTCCATGGACAGAGAAGCCTGGTGGGCTATGGTCTATGGTGTCACAGAGTGTCAGACACAACTGAGCAACTGAGCACGTATCTTTTGGGGACCACTATTTACCCATCATTATTGTATTAATATAATAATAGGGGGAACAGAGTGGGAAATCTCCATACTGTCTTTGTAATTTTTCTGGAAGTCTAAAACTATTCTAAAAAATAGAGTCTACTATCAATAAAATAATAATAATAAACAATAAAAGAAAAAATTTTTAATAGTTGGAAGTGAAAAAATTAATCAGGCATTCATGACAAATTTGAAGAATTGTGAGTTTTTTAAATTATAGCTGTTTGAGTCCATGATATTCCTGGTAATTATGTTTGCCTTAACTTTTACTAACTCTGAGTAATACTTAATTGGACCAAACATTTTCCCCAATGAGATTTGTGGCTTCCCTGGTAGCTCAGGTGATAAAGAATTTGCCTGCAATATAGGAGACCACAGTTCAATCCCTGGGTCAGGAAAATCCCCTGGAGAAGGGAATGGTTACCCATTCCAGTATTCTTGCCTGGAGAATTCCACGGACAGAGGAGACTGGCAAGCTAGTCCGTGGAGTCACAAAGACTCCGTGGTGGAGTCTGTGGAGTCACAAAGAATTGGACACAACTGAGCGACTAAACACACACACACCCATGAAATCTTAACAGAATTCCCCAGTGGCTAAGCAGAAGACTCTGCCTGCAATGCAGAAGACCCAGATTCGATCCCTGGGTCAGGAAGATCCCCTGGAGGAGGACGTGGCAACCCACTCTAGTACTCTTGCCTGGAGAACCCCATGGACAGAGAAGCTTGCTAGGCTGAAGTCCACAGGGTTGCACAGAGTCAGACACGTCTGAAGCGACTAAGCAGCAGCAGCGTGAAAACTTCACAGCCACCATCTCCTGGAGCATGGCTGTTTTACAGACTTTTAGAGTAATATCCAAAGACCCAAACACAGTAAATAAAGATTCACAATTATAAGCTGACACTGAGTCTTCACCACTTTTATTTCTCAACTAGATCACATTTCTTCTCTACCAACAGAGTATTTATTTAGAGAAAGGTAGATTTTTTTTTTCAGATGCTATGTTCATTTGTCTACCATAGAAATTCAAAATTGTTTCCATCTCACTCATCCTCTGTTTTGGTGGACACATTGCATCCCTTTATGCTGTATAGACCTAGAGCCAGGAATTCCTTGGTAAAAGATGAAAAAATTCTTCCAAAATCAGTTGAAAATTCTTCTTCCAAAGATCACCTAGAAATTAAGATTTCAGATATTCAAATGATATATCACATACAATGTGGTAAACCTTTCCTTGTAGTAGATAGACTTTCAGCAGCTTGAGCATCTAGAATAAAAGTATTCCCCTAGAAGAAAGTAATATACAAGCCTCTAAATTGGAAGGAAGAAAAATCTATCACTAAACAGCACTATTTTGTTCTCAAGGAAAAGCACCCATGCACTCTCAGGAGAGATTTGTCAAATTAAACTAGCAAAGAAACACTCATCATGGTATACAGGTTTCCCCAACAATCTAAGAACTTTCTAAGAGAAAATCAGGAAAACAGAAGCAGCTAGATTGGTGGCTGTTAGAACTTGATTGCACAGCAAATTGAATTACTAACTATAATTTAGTAATTATAGAGCTGGGCTTCCCTGGTAGCTCAGACGGTAAATAATCTGCCTACAGTTTAGGAGGCCCAGGTTCAGTCCCTGGGTTGGGAAGATCTCCTGGAGACAGGAATGGCAACCCACTTCAATATGCTAGCCTGGAGAAGTCCATGGACAGAGGAGCCCAGTGGGCTGCAGTCCATGGGGTCGCAAAGAGTCAGACACGACTTAGTGACTAACATACATACACACACACAACTATAAAGCAAGCTAGGTTAATTAGTTTAACAACACCTGCACAGCCCCTAAGGTTACTATATATATTACAACCCAATGTAATAACCACATTCATACTAAAGACCCAATGGTTTCATATTTCAAATGCAACAAACATTTTTAGCTGTACAAATGATCACTTAATACACATTCTAACTAAGTTTAATTTTTTAGCACTGGTCCAACAACCATAATTTTTATTAAATTTTTAAGCTAATTATAAATTCACATGCAGTTTTAAGAAATAATACAGAGACTATCTTTTACCCAGTTTACCTCAAACATAATATCTTGCAAAACTGTGGTACAGAATCACAAACAAAATATTGACATTGATATAGTTAAGATATAGAACATTTTCATCACCATAAGTGATCCCATGTTGTCTTTTATAAACACACTCCACTCATTCCCACCCCCTCATCCTGAAACCCTGGAAAACCCGAATCTGTTCTGCATTTCTGTAATTTTGTCATTTCCTGAACATTATATAAGAATATCATCCAGTGTGTAATGTTTTAGAATTGTTTTTTTCCAGCATAATTCTCTGAAGATTTATCCTTATAGTTTATGTATTTATTCTGCAACATGCTTAATAGTATTATAGTTGCATATTCATTTTGATTTTTTAACTGTCAAACTATTCCAGGGGTCTGAGAAGGGAGTTTTGTAGGCCTTTACTTTCCTTAACGTTATAGAGCTATTCAAATTATCTATTAATATTTCATACTGAGTGAATTGTGGTAGTTTGTGTTTTTTGAGGCACTGCTCTATTTTGTCTAAGTTGTCAAAATTATGTGTGTAGAGTTGTTTATACTGTTCATGGGGTTCTTGAGGCAAGAATACTGGAATTGCTTATATAAATTGCTTATATTAACAACTGGAGTTGCTTATTATACTGCCTTACTAGTCTTTTGATGTCTGTAGGGTCTGCAATGATATCTGTTTCATTTCTAATATTAGTAATTTGTGTCTTTTCTGTTTCGTGTCAGCTTTGTAGAGATCCATTTTTTCTAAGAACTATTCTGTCTCAGTGATTTTTCTCTATTGTTTTCATGTTTCCAACTTCAGTGGTTTCTGCTCTTCCTTATTTTTTTCCACTGCTTGCTTTTGGTATATTTGCCTCTTCTTTTTCTAGGTTCTTGCAGGGGGAGCTTAAACTATTGATTTGAGACTTCTCTTTTTTAATTGTAAGCATTTTGTGTTATAATTTTCCATATTGGCATTATCTCTGTTCCACAAATTATGATATGTTACTTTTTCATTTTAATTCAGTTTAATTGGTTTTCAAAGTACTTTTTAAATCCCTTGAGACGCCCTCTTTAACCCATGAATTAATTATGCCTGTACTTTGGCCACCTCACGCGAAGAGTTGACTCATTGGAAAGGACTCTGATGCTGGGAGGGATTGGGGGCAGTAGGAGAAAGGGACAACCGAGGATGAGATGGCTGGATGGCATCACAGACTCGATGGACATGAGTCTGAGTGAATTCCGGGAGATGGTGATGAACAGGGAGGCCCGGCGTGCTGCGATTCATGGGGTCGCAAAGAGTCGGACACGACTGAGCGACTGAACTGAACTGAACTGAATTATACCTGTATTGTTTAGACTCCAACAGCTTGGAGATTTTTCTGTTATCTATGTTATTGATATCTAGTTTGATTTCATTATGGATTTATCTTGGTATATCTTCTGCAGGAACTCAAAAAGAATAAGTATTCTGCTCTGATTTGGTGTAGTGGTCTGTACATTTCAATTAGATCCTGTTAGTTGATAGAGTCATTGATTTTCCTGTATCCCTGCTGATCTTCTAGTGTTCCACCAACTATTTAGAGAGGAGCATTGAAGTCTCCAATTGTAACTGTGAAATTGCCTATTTCTCCTTTCAGTTCACCAGCTTTTGCTTCACATGTTTTATAATTCTGCTATTTTGTGCACACGCTTTTTAAGACTACTAAGTCTTCCTGGCGGGTGACATTTTTGTCATTACGTAATCCCCTTCTCTGTCTCTAGCAACTGTCTTTGCTGAGAGGTCTACTTTATCTGATATTAACTTAGTCACTCCTACTTCTCTTTGATTAATGTTGGTATGACTTATCTGTTTTATTCTTTTACTTGCAGCCTCTCTAAATCATTATATATGAAGTCAGTTACTTGCAGATAGTAAATAGTTGGATCATTTCTTTTTTGGGGCGGGGTCATTTCTTTTAATCCACTCTGCATTCCCTGTCACTTAATTGGTGTATTTAGACCAATAATGTATTTAAGTTAGGGATTTCATCTGTCATTTCATTTTTTGTTTTCTGCTTGTTCTCTCTGGTTTCTCTGGTTTCTCTGTTTTCTTTCCCCTGCTTTCCTTTTACATGGACATATTTTAGAATTCCACTTTTATTTATCTGTGGTGTTTATGAATATGCCTCTTAAAGATTTTTAGACTTGCTCTAGGTGTTACGTTATATAAACATAACTTATCAAAGACTTATCATAGACTTATCAAAGTCTACTGATGTCTACACTCTACCAGTTCAAGGCTGTGTAAACCTACCTTCTTTTATGTCTCCTTTCTCTATTTATAACACAGTTGTCTTAAACATTTCCTCTGTATACATTTAATGGTATGGTAATTTTTGCTTCAACCGACAGACATAATTTAGAAAACTCAAAATGAGGAGGAAAATTCTTTATTGCATTTACTCACATTTTTGCTTTATTTGTTTTTGTTCCTTCTAGATAGTCCAAGATTTCATCTTTCATCATTTAAGAACATGCTCCAGACTTTCTTTCAGGGTAAGTCTGTTGGGTGACAAATTCTCTTACTTTCCTGTCATCTGGAAATGTCTGGATTCCCCTTCACTCCTGAAGGGTATCTTCTCTGGATATATAGGACTCAGGGCACACCATTCTTTCCTTTCAGCATTTGAAAAATGTTCTGCCATTTATTTCTGGCCTCTATGGTTTCTGATGAGAAATCCATTATCACTCAACTGTTTTTCTCCTGTAGGTAACATATGGTTTCTCTCTTGCTGCTTTCAAGATTCTTTCCTTTGTCATTAGTTTTCAAAAGTTTGACTATTAAGTGACTTGGTGGACTTTTCCTGCTTGGAGTTTGCTCACCTTCCTGAATATGCAGGTTTAAGTCTCACTAAAATGGGGGAGTTTCCAGTCATTATTTCTTCCTAAACATTTTCAGTCACCCCTCTTCTTTTTCTTCTCCTTCCAGGACTGTGATAACACAAATGTTAGATCTTTTACTTTAGTCCCACAATTAACAGACTCCTGAAGATCTGTTAATTTTTTTTTTCTTTAGTCTATTTCTCTTGGTTGCTCAGACTGGATAAATTCTACTATTTTATCTTCAACTTCACCTCCTATCTCCTCCATTCTACTTTTGAGCCCATCTGCCAAGCATTTTACTTTGATTATTATATTTTTTTCAATTCTAAAATGTCTTTGGTTTCTTTACTAAGTATCTTCAATGATTTTTACTAAGATCTTCTATTTCCTTTCTAAATCTTCCTATTTTTAAAAAAAATTTTTCCAAGTGTGTTCATAATTATCACTGAAGCATATTTAGGATGATGGCTTTAAAATCACTGTCAGACAATTCTAACATTTCTGTCATCTAAATGATAGCATCTATTGATTACCTTCTTATATTCAGTTTGAGACTTTCCTAGTTCTTGGGATGGATTAGTAATTTTTGATTGAAATTCGGATACTTTGCTATGAGATTCTGGATCTTATTTAAACCTTCTGTTCCAGCTGACAGTCTGCTGGGCCTCCTCTGATACCACCACAGTGGGGAGGGAGAGAAGTGGCTCATTACTACTAGGTGGGGATGCAAGTCCAGGATCCCTGTGTGGCACCAACTGACACCATAGAAGGGAAACCTCATGACCACTCTACCAAAACGAAAGTCCCAGCCCCACACGGCCTTCTTCAACACCACCCTGTCGGAGGTGTGACAGTGCCTTCTCGTACTCTGTGGCACAGTGGCAAAGAATCTGTCTGCCAGTGCAGGAGATGCAAGAGATGCTGGTTCAGTCTCTGGGTCGGGAAGATCTCCTAGAGAAGGGAATGGCAACCCACTCCAGTATTCTTGCCTGGAGAATCCCAAGGACAGAGGAGACTGGCAGGCTACAGTCCCTGGGGTCCCAAAGAGTCAGACACAACTAACTGAGCACACACATTACATACTTTGGCAAGAGCAAGTCTAGTTTTCCTACAAGGCCTTTGCTGGTAGAAGTGAGGGAAGGACCAGGGCCACCATTTTTTCTGTAATGTTTGGCTAGGGTTAGTTCAGTTCAGTCACTCAGTCGTGTCTGACTCTTTGCAACCCCATGAATCGCAGCACGCCAGGCCTCCCTGTCCATCACCAACTCCCGGAATTCACTCAGACTCATGTCTATTGAATCAGTGATGCCATCCAGCCATCTCATCCTCTGTCATCCCCTTCTCCTCCTGCCCCCAATCCCGCCCAGCATCAGAGTCTTTTCCAATGAGTCAACTCTTCGCATCAGGTGGCCAAAGTACCAGAGTTTCAGCTTTACCATCATTCCTTCCAAAGAAATCCCAGGGCTGATCTCCTTCAGAATGGACTGGTTGGATCTCCCTGCAGTCCAAGGGACTCTCAAGAGTCTTCTCCAACACCACAGTTCAAAAGCATCAATTCTTCGGCGCTCAGCTTTCTTCACAGTCCAACTCTCACATCCATACATGACCACAAGAAAAACCATAGCCTTGACTAGATGGACCTTAGTCGGCAAAGTAATGTCTCTGCTTTTGAATACACTATCTAGGTTGGTCATAACTTTTCTTCCAAGGAGTAAGCGTCTTTTAATTTCATGGCTGCAATCACCATCTGTAGGGATTTTGGAGCCCAAAAAAATAAAGTCTGACATTGTTTCCACTGTTTCCCCATCTATTTCCCATGAAGTGATGGAACCGGATGCCATGGGTAGCTGTTGTTTAAAAATTTTGGCTAGGGTAGCTGTTGTTTAAAAGTTTTGTCATGCTAGGCTGCCCCTTTCCTGGTTCTTTGGCTAAAAAGAGTAGGCTTTGTTTGGACTTCTTTGTGTCGTTACCTAATTTTCTTTCCAGGTTACCAGGTTTTTTTAACTTGAAATTATAAAAAGGATTTATCAAAGGATATACGAGGCAAAAAAGGAAACTCAAGGAACTAGCTTGCCACAGTGTCATTTCTTGGATCCCAAAGTTCCTAGTTAGAGTCTCAGTCTCTCCGCCTTTCAGATCTATCCTGTTTGTAACACCCGGTTTTTACTTGCACTTCACAGGAAGAATAGGAAAAAGAACTTCCACTGCATCATTCACAGAAGTGGAAGCCTCACAGCTAAGCTTCAAGAAACTACCTCTTGTGTGTGTGTTAAGTCGCTTCAGTCGTGTACGACTCTTTGCGACCCCATGGACTGTAGTCTACCAGGCTCCTCCATCCTTCTGGTTCTCCAGGCAAGAATACTGGAATGGGCTGCCATTTCCTCCTCCAGAGGATCTTCCCAACCTAGAGCTCAAACCCACATCTCTTATGTCTCCTGCATTGGCAGGCAGGTTCTTTACCAACTGTGCCACCTAGGAAGCACATTATCAAACAAGAATATCCATAATTACATTTAAAGGCTATTAAAATAATCTCTCCTTTTTCAACTACATATCTGCATGAAGCCAGAATTTTTCTCATATAGTTCAGTCAAAGCAACTTATCACAAAATTGAATGCAGAAGCAAGCATAAGAATCCAGCTGTCATCTATTAAGCCAAGCATTAGAGATTTGCAAAAAATACAACTCCAGTTTTACACTACTTCTTTGTTTTAAAAAATATAACTATTTTTCATATAGCATGTTAACATATATTATTTTAGTACTGTTATTTTGCATTTAGAAAATAAACACTTTAGCATTTTTCCAGTTTTAACTTCCAACATTGAAAATGTCAATAGAGACAAGCCACATAAATAATTATTAAAGTCCTCAATAATTTTTAAAAACATAAAAAAGGGTCCTGAAACAAAAAAGTTTGAGAGTCTATGAGATAGAGAAAACTAATATTAAAGGAAGCTCTTACTTCCTCTCCGAAGAGTTGCAACTGTGGTTTGTGAGCACTCTGGCCAGTTCCTGGTATCAGTTCAGGCAGTATCCCTGGTTTTGATGGAACGACAGCAGCATATTCTTGACTGACATCCATAACAGGAGCTCCGTGCAGTATTCTACAGTGTGAAAAAAAATTTTTTTAAGTCATTGATAAAGCAACAGGTATTTACTCTCATTTTATATCTCTATGATATAAACACATTGACATTTGATATCTACACTAAATGAGACTTCACTGGTGGCTCAGCTGGTAAAGAATCAACCTGCCAATGCAGAAGACACAAGAGATGCAGGTTCAATTCCTGGGTCAGGAAGCTCCCCTGGAGAAGGGAATGGCTACTCACTCCAGAATTTCTGCCTGGAGAAATCCATGGACAGAGGAGCCTGGCAGGCCACAGTCCATGGGGTCACAGTCAGTCGGACACAACTGGGAGCACATGCATGCATGCATTTTGCTAAATAAATATTGTGCAGAAGTCAGATAACTCAAAATGGGGAATAACTCAAAAATAATTTATGTTTGCTTCTGAATGTACTTTAGTAGTAATCTTTTGGTGGCTTTGTTTTATAATATAATAATAATAATAAATTCACTCTACGAAAGTCTCATTGCAACAGAGGTAAAAAGTTCTCTACCTTCCGATTCCTAACCTGCTCCCCACTCCAAGCTCATGGGAAATGGTTTCATTTCTTAGCCCAAGGCAAAGCATCACCCTAAGCAGAACTGCCTGCTCACATTAAGGTTTTTCTTTCTTGATTCATATCTTGCCAGGATGAACAAAAAACTGTTATGGCATTAGGTCTTTACTTCTGGGCTACCAACAATATACAGGGCTTCCTTAGTGGCTCAGAATGTCTTCCCTGTAGCTCACAAGGTAAAGAATCTGCCTGCCAGTGCAGGAAATGTGGGCTCAATCCTTGGGCTGGGAAGATCCCCTGGAGAAATAAATGGCAGTCCACTCCGGTAATCTTGCCTGGAGAACCCTATGGACAGAGGAGGCGGGTAGACTACAGTCCATGGGGTTGCAAAAGTGTCAGGCACAACTTAGCAACTTAACAACAACTAACTATGTATACAGAATAAGAATAGACATAGGAGGTTTAAAACTTATCAACAAAAGTCTGAATTAAACGAAGAGATGAGGTAAATCAAAATCTGAAGGCAAAATGTGTCATTAATGACTGACTTACAGATGGCTTGAAATAACATTAATTTTTGTATATTATCAGTTCAGTTCAGTTGCTCAGTCGTGTCCGACTCTCTGCAACCCCATGAATCGCAGCACGCCAGGCCTCCCTGTCCATCACCAACTCCCGGAATTCACTCAGATTCATGTCCATCGAGTCAGTGATGCCATCCAGCCATTTCATCCTCGGTCGTCCCCTTCTCCTCCTGCCCCCAATCCCGCCCAGCATCAGAGTCTTTTCCAATGAGTCAACTCTTCTCATGAGGTGGCCAAAGTACTGGAGTTTCAGCTTTACCATCATTCCTTCCAAAGAAATCCCAGGGCTGATCTCCTTCAGAATGGACTGGTTGGATCTCCCTGCAGTCCAAGGGACTCTCAAGAGTCTTCTCCAGCACCACACTTCAAAAGCATCAATTCTTCAGTGCTCAGCCTTCTTCACAGTCCAACTCTCACATCCATACATGACCACAGGAAAAACCATGGCCTTGACTAGATGGACCTTAGTCGGCAAAGTAATGTCTCCGCTTTTGAATATGCTATCTAGGTTGGTCATAACTTTTCTTCCAAGGAGTAAGCGTCTTTTAATTTCATAACACTATACAAAATATATAAAATGAGTATAAAGTGGAACTACACTGACTATAGCCATATTTCAATTTCACTTAAAAGTAGAGCCAATGTTCCCTCGAATGCTTGGTATACCATTACCTGAACAGACAATCACTTTAGAGCCACCAAATATGAAAACCAAACACACCCATACCAGACTGACTGCACTTAACAATATGCTGAAATCCTCAGATTCTATCATATGAAACCAGCTCTTAAAAATCAGGCCCACCCAAAGCTAGGCTGGAGAAGACAGGGCTTTGCCAAATTAGGTTCATGGGGGAAAAAAAGCCTCCTATCTCACCCAGTTAAATACCTGAATTCAAAGAGAAGGTAAAGCTCAACTCCCAGCACAGTGGCTTATAACACACTGTCATTCAACATCCAATCCAATATGCGTTCCCAAAATGCTGAGGATGGAGAGGTGACGACTCTCCTGCAGCCAGTGTCTGAGATGTGTCTTAGGATCTACTAACCAGATGCACTCACATACAGTCTAGAAGAAGGCTGGCAAGCAGTCGTGGCAACACTGAGTTCTTCTGTAGCAGCCTTCCAGTTACATCTTTAGTGGGTAGGCTTTTTTGCCAGTGAATGTTTCAAACAGACATGGTGTATCTCCAGAATCAAAAGCTGTGGCAGGAGAGGCCACACAATCTCTGAGTCTCAGCTAAAGTGGTATGTTGCCAAGGTTGGCCTCCAGCTTTCCCACCTTCCTGACTCTACCAGAAGGAGCAGCAGGCATGGAAGCCAGTTAAACGTGCTATATGAGTCATCTCTGGAAAGTCCAGACTGCCTAGAGCCCATTCTTCCAATCTTTCCATTGATTTTACAAGCATCATATTCCCATTAGCAGATTCCTTTATGCTTAAAATAGCTAAAATTGTTTCTGTTTTCTGCAACTGGCTCCTCACTGATATATCCAGCAAAAACAAAAGAGCGGGATATTGCATTGTCTAGAATGAGCCAAGAGAGTACATACATGACAAGCAGGGAGGAGAGGAGTGATTTAAGAAGCTACCTTGAGGCACTGCTACATTTTTATCCTGCCCTAAGCCAAATCTTTTGACTGTCTGGACCACAACAACTCTGGAAAATTATTAAAGAGATGGGAATACCAGACCACCTGACCTGCCTCTTAAGAAATCTGTATGCAGTTAGAACTGGACATGGAACAACAGACTGGTTCCAAATTGGGAAACAAGTATGTCAAGGCTGTATATTGTCACCCTGCTTATTTAACTTATATGCAGAGTACATCATGAGAAACACTGGGCTGGAGGAAGCACAAGCTGGAATCAAGATTGCCGGGAGAAATATCAATAACCTCAGATATGCAGATGATACCACCCTTATGGCAGAAAGCAAAGAAGAACTAAAGAGCCTCTTGATGAAAGTGAAAGAGGAGAGGGAAAAAGTTGGCTTAAAGCTCAACATTCAGAAAATGGAGATCACGGCATCCGGTCCCATCACTTCATGGCAAATGAAACAGCAGAAACAGTAACAGACTTCATTTTGGGGGGCTCCAAAATCACTGCAGATGGTAACTGCAGCCATGAAATTAAAAGATGCTTGCTCTTTGGAAGAAAAGTTATGACCAACCAAGACAGCATATTAAAAAACAGAGATATTAGTTTGCCAACAAAGGTCCAACTAGTCAAAGCTATGGTTTTTCCAGTAGTCATGTAAGGATGTGAGAGTTGGAGTATAAAGAAAGCTGAGCGCCGAAGAATTGATGCTTTTGAACTGTGGTGTTGGAGAAGACTCTTGAGAGTCCCTTGGACAGCAAGGAGGTCCAACCAGTCCATCCTAAAGGAAATCAGTCCTGAATATTCATTGGAAGGACAGATGCTAAAGCTGAAACTCCAATACTTTAGCCACCTCATGTGAAGAACTGACTCATTTGAACAGACCCTGATACTGAGAAAGATTAAAGGCAGGAGAAGGGGATGACAGAGGATGAGATGCTTGGATGGCATCACTGACTCAATGGACGAGTTTGAGTAAACTCCGGGAGTTGGCCATGGACAGGCAGGCCTGGCGTGCTGCAGTCCATGAGGTCACAAAGAGTCGGACACAACTGAGCAATTGAACTGAACTGAACTGAAGCCAAAAACAAAGTGGTCAGGATCATTTACATATTACTGTCTTTTCATATCCCAAATGTGCATTAAAAAAAAAAAACAACAGAAATTCTGGTTGGTTAGAAGGAAAGTGAGAGAGGTGATTGGACATTTTAAAGTGCATAGCTAGTTCTGGTAGATATGAACTGGAGATCTTAGTGGAAAGGCTACCCAAGGTTAGCAACTATTCCTGACTGACAAAAATAAATCATTTGCTTTGAAATTTTTGTCCGAATTTTCCCTGCTTCCTTCTTAATTTCCAGAGAAAAGAACCAATCCTTTTGAGAGATCCTCCCTTTGGAGATCACCACTATCTCAGTGGTTCAGACTGAAAATCTCTTCTTCTCCAACCTCTCCCTCATCCCAGCAGTAATCACTAGTCCTGACTCTTCTCCCTCCAGTGTCTCTCCACCCTGTTGCATTCTTCTCAACTGAGTCCTGTGATAACATTTTTGCTGTCCCTCACTTCCAAACTTTCCCTCCTCTAACCACGCTACAGACTGGTACCAAAGTTATTGTCAGTTACCCTCTTCCAAATACTTTAATGACTGCACACACACACAAGCTCCTGGCCTCGGCATTAGGGTCCTCCACACCTGGGCATCACCTACTTTACCAATTCTACTTCCCTCCCCAACACCCAGCCCAACCTTTCACTGCGCAAAAGATGCTCCAGATTACTCCAGTTGTTGCAGGAGAGACAGGGAAACTGAACTACAAATACCTACAATACAAGGTGGCTATGAAAACACTGAAAAGACGACTCAGGTCTCAACCATTCCATGGGGCCTTTACAAATGTCCCTCTGCCCAGCAAAAATTCATCTTTGCCTCCCTAGTTTCCCGGTGCATTTGATCTGCAATTTCATTACAGAATATGCTGCATTTTGTTCTGTGTGTTTTTCACAGCAGATTACAGGCTAGTTGGGGTGGGGGAAGACATTCTTATTCATTTCCTATCTCCCATGAGTACAGGAGATACTGAATACATATTGTTTAACACTGTGCTTGAAAAATCCCACAGCCAAAGCCAGTCCAGACCATGTCCTGAGAAACAGAATAATGGGTTGGCATGATGTACTACACTGATTCTCAAGGTGTATTCCCTAACCAGCATCATTAGCACCACATAGGAACTTGTTAGAAATTAAAATTCTTGAGTCCCATTAAAAGGTCTGGGGAAAACCCCAGCCTTCTGTGTTTTAAACAGCCCTACAGTTAATTCTGATGCACAATGAAGTCTGAGAAGCACTGATGCACTGCCCAGACGGTAAAACGTCTGTCTGCAATGCAGGAGATCCAGGTTCGATCCCTGGGTTGGGAAGATCCCCTGGAGAAGGAAATGGCAGCCCACTCCAGTATTCTTGCCTGGAAAATCCCATGGACTGTGGAGCCTGGTAGGTTACCGCCCATGGGGTCGCAAAGAGTCGGACATGACTGAGTGACTTCACTTCACAGTTAATTCTGATGCACAGTGAAGTCTGAGAAGCACTGATGCACTGCAGCCTTTCCCAGCAGTCTGATGGTAAGAATATTCTGGGATGCTTGTCAGATCTATAGCTCCCCAGATACTTCCTCTGGAGATTCTAGTTCAGTTGGTTTGGAATAGAGGCCAAGATCACTTAAACACTCCAGGTGGTCTTTATCCTCAGGAAAAGCCTAAAAAGCACAGTGAGAAGAGCTAGCCTTTGGAACGAAGTTAAAAACCAGCATGTTAGCTTTAGTTTGGCCACTTGATGTGCTGTGTTGGGCAAGTCATTTTTCCTTCTTAAGGCTCCATTTCCTCATCTGTGAAGACCAACAGTGATGGGATCTTTCAGCATCTAAAGCTTAAAAATAATATATGTAACAAATTTGCACAAAGTTCAGAAAAATACATTAAGTAGTTGATATTACAATCATTTTTGTTATTATGACTGAGAGGACTGAATGAAGCAAACAAGCCCATCTCAGAGCGAGTTAAACCTCGTTCTCAGTCAACATTGATCTCCCAAGGGCCAGAGATATAAAATAGGGTTCTTATTACAAGTTAGAAGAAGTTTGGAGAACATTTGCTCTAGGCTGAGAGCGCTCTTAAAAATCTTCACCCACATCTTTTATGACTTACATAAAAGTGACTGCGGGCTCCATCCTGTGATGCATGGAGGGTTCTCCCTCCAGCAACCCTCTTACCCTCCCTGGTGTGACTCTAACAATGGAGAACTTACACATCGCATCCTCCCTACCCCTTCCTCAGAAAATTCATCGTGCTCCTTGGGGTACTAAGCCTGGGGAGCATTCACAGGATAAAGCTCACAGCCATTTTTATGCAACTCAGAGAAGATGTGTTCAGAGATAGTTTGAGCGTTCACGCAAAAAGTTTTGTCAAAGTAATACTTACATGCAATATTCTATCCCAAACACCATTTCTTGAAGGGGCTCATAGCAAGCCATTAAGTTGATCGCACAATCCACTTATTGGGTCACAATCGACAACTTAGAAAACAGTAACTTAAAAGAATGTTGTTTCAAAAGCAAACTTCTAGGTCTAGAAAAGACTTTAAGAGCTCACCTTCTTGAAGATACTAATCTACAAATAATTTTGCTTAGTAAAGTCTTTAAAATCAATAGCAGAGATAATGAATATTTTCAATACTTTAAAAAATTCAGGAAACACAGTCTTCAATAAAATAATAAATCTAAAGAAAAATAAGCCAAGGAAGAATAAGAGTATAACTATGCAGAATCTTTTATACAAATATAATTAGGGAGGGGGGAATTTTATTTTAATCATTGTAACTTCATTGCTACATGCAAACAGTGACATCTGGTGGAATGACATTGCTTTGCTTTCAGACATTTTTGTGTGAAAGTCGCTCAGTTGTGTCGACTCTGTGACCCCATAGAGTGTGACCCCATGGACTATAGAGTCCATAGAATTCTCCAGGCCAGAATACTGGAGTGGGTAGCCATTTCTTTCTCCAGGGGATCTTCCCAGCCCAGGGATCGAACCCAGGTCTCCCGCATTGCAGGCGGATTTTTTACCAGCTGAGCCACCAAGGAAGCCCAAGAACACTGGAGTGGGTAGCCTACCCCTTCTCCAGCGGATCTTCCCAACTCAGGAATTGAACCGAGGTCTCCTGCATTGCAGGCAGATTCTTTACCAGCTAAGCTACTAGATGTTGGCAGATATGAAATCAGGCAAATTTCCAAATAAATTTTTTGGTGTTTCCATATAAAAACAAAAATATACTAATCTTATCAAATATTTATAATGTGTACTAACATAAATTTGTCATCCCAATTTATTTTTTAAAGTATGCTTAAGGCTTACTTAGGTATGGGGGCTACTTGTTGAAAATGAATTAACAAAAATCTAAATGAGGTTACTGTTGATGCTGTCCTAACTGCCACCTACTGTGATTGGGGTGCAAAATTCTGCCTCTGTTTCCCCATCTATAACATGAGATGGTTAGGCAAGGGCAAGGCCAAGGTCTCTTACAGCTCTTATATATGTGCTTCTGTCACACACATCACCAGCAAGACCACAAATGGGGCTTAGGTCTTATATTCTTTGGTATAATACCTTGGGTCATTGTCTGGATTATGTAGCAAGGAACAAGGCCAAGTAAGGGGCGGGGGGGGGGGGGGGGGCGGGGGGGGTAGGCCAGGTCAGGATTGACCTGATCACCGAGGAATGAATGGCAGACAATGCAAGACATGGGGATGGTGGGAAAAGTCAGTCCCAGATACCCACACTGGAAGGACATGTGGAGCAGAAGACAAAACAGACGATCCCAAATGCAGAGCTGCAGACCACAGCACTGCAGGTGACACTGGAAAGGTCTAAATGGGATGAGGGCACATTCTAGTGTGGGGGCGGGAGCAACCGGTGACACGGAGTACAAATACAGGCAGTATTTGGTGAGAGCTTTCAACAATTGAGCAATTAGTATCAGAAAAGTCCCCTCAGGGAGCAAGGCCCCAGCTTTGGCCCAGGACTCAGAAACAGAACTTCAGTTCCTAAGAAGGAACAAACAATACAAGATAAAATCCCCACCTGAATAAGCGTAAACCCTACTTTTGAAATTTGAGTCATAACCGACCAAATACAAAGCATCAAAGGTGAGTAAAATATGATCCTTCCTAGTTTATATCAGGATTGGTTCTGAAAACAAGATAAGAATCAGTATTTGGAATTGAAACATAGAAAAAAATAATAGGAATTTTTATAAGGTCACAAAACAGTGAACTTATATATACACATATATGTGTGTGTGTGTATGACTTTTATGACTATATATATAAATAATTCCCTGGTGGTCCAGTGGTTAAGACTCTGTACTCCCAATGCAGGGAGCACGGGTTCGATCCTGGGCCAGGGGAACTAAGCAGAAACTAATGCAACATTGTAAGTCAACAATGACAATTAATTTAAAAAAACAGTGTGATATATTGGAAACCACATTTAGGATCAGAGCGACTTGGGTCTGAGTCCCAGCTTTCACCAGCTCTATAAATATGAACTGGTCAATCTCTGAACCTCCTTTTCTCCGTTTGGGAAACAGAATGATTTCATCTATTGCATAGAGTGGTTGTTAAAAATAAATTATGCAATAAATGTACCTCAATAGACTTTCTACTAGATAATATTCTGTTTTCCATTTCAGATATTGCTACCCTACTCAAGATGGGGGGCCAGATAAAATCTTCCTGATGGAAGTACATTTTATATAGTTGATTTGTAAGCTGTAAGTAGTAAAGATAGTAAGTCAAAATAATTACATATGTCTGCCCTCCAGTTTTAAAACTAAAATCCTCGAAGGATTATAAATGTCAAGATAACATCTTTAATGTCTTTTCTGTAAAATGTATGTATAAGTAATATATGTGCATGCACAGAAAAAAAGCCAAGAATAATCTTTCCACATAGAAAACTCAGTAGGAAAAGGTCGGCTTCTAGTACAATAGTTTTAACAATCACAGATGAAAACCACAGATGCAAAATCTTTCAATCCTGTCCTCTCGCACCTCCAACACCTTTCAAGAATACTACCAAGTGTATCTGATATGACAATAAATGAATATGAGATGATCCAGCCTACTGTAAGAAAATTAATTTCTGATTGGCTTAACTAATATTCAATACTACGCAATCTACAAGGGAAACAACTTAGAAAAAATTAAAAATTAAAGGACAAATATATTCCCTTGTAGCTCAGCTGGTAAAGGATCCGCCTACAATGAAGGAGACCTGGGTTCGATCTCTGGGTTGGGAAGATCCCCTGAAGAAGGGAAAGGCTACCCACTCCAGTATTCTGGCCTGGAGAATTCCATGGACTGTATAGTCCATGGGGTCCCAAAGAGTTGGACACAACTGAGCGACTTTCACTTTCATATATCATATAAATAAAGCAAAAATAAGATGAAATATAATTTCACTTTTTATCAATTTGGTGTAAAATATAAAAGGAAAATAGAAGGATCACAGTTAACAGTTTCCTGAATTTTCCTCCATGCTAAAAATCTGTTTGTGCATAATCACATATCTGTTTATATACTGAGTTCTAACTCCTCTCAGTATGCAGAGCTCTAACTTATTCTTTGCCACAATTCTAATACATCCCATCATTGGGTGCACTATAAAAAGTCTTCCATTGTTGGACACTTAAGTTTTTTCCAGCTTTTAGTTATTATAAGGACAATTAGAGTCTTTAATCATTTATTTTAATTAATAATAGTTATCAGCATATAGATCATATGTAAAGCTATGGTCCTGAATAAGATCACCTTGAGAGTACAGGCAGAAGAGAAAATAGATCCAAGGATAAGCTTTGGGCACTCCAATGCTTTGAAGTCAAGAGATGAGGAGATACAAGCAGGGGAGACTAAGAAGACATAGCAAAGGAGGCAGGAATCAAGAGAGACTGCAGTCCTGAAGGCCAAGGGATAAAGGTGTTGTAAGGAAGAGCACGTGATCAACTGTGCTAGGTGCTACTGAGAAGTCATGATGAGGACTGTGCTATCTTAAAGCAAATCTGATCATGTCATTCTTCCTCAAATAATCCTATCAGTGGCTTCTCAACACACTGTGAATAACAATCTCTCCCCCAGGTCCCCACACACATGCTCTCACATACACACAGAGAACATCTACAAGTCCTGCATAATCTTGACCCTTGTGTCCTCTCCAGAATCAATGGTATCACTTCTCTACTGATGGACATCTTCCTAATTCTCAAATGGGTTACAATTGTCCACAGCACAGACTCTCAAACTTCAGCTTGCATACATATCATCTGTATTTTTAACAAGCTTCCAGGTGATGGTGATGCTGCTAGTCTGTGAACTATACTTTGGAGTAGCAAGAAGCTAAAAATATTCTTTCCCCTCTTCCTGGCTATTTTCTGTTCATTCCTAGATTTCAATTTAAGTATCATTTGCTCAATCTTCCACAGATAATTGAAAACATGCTTCTATATACTGCCCATCTGCATATTAACTGTCAAACTCACAATAATTAATTCGCTACCTTTCTTCTCTGCTGATCTCCAAATTCCCTGTGGGCAGAGATTGTTTCTTGTGTTCACAGATTCTTAACTCTGTCAGTCACTCAAGTTGTGTCCAACTGTTTGCAACCCCATAGGTTGTAGCCTTCCAGGCTCCTCTGTCCATGGAATTCTCCAGGCAAGAATACTGGAGTAGGTAGCCATTCCCTTTTCCAGGGGATCTTCCCAACCCAGGGATCGAACCTGGGTCTCTTGCACCGCAGGCAGGTTCTTTACCATCTGAGCCACCAGGAAAGCTCCTCACAGATGCTTGCTGCTGCTGCTGCTAAGTCACTTTAGTCATGTCCAACTCTGTGCAACCCCATAGACGGCAGCCCACCAGGCTCCCCCATCCCTGGGATTCTCCAGGCAAGAACACAGGAGTGGGTTGCCATTTCCTTCTCCAGTGCATGAAAGTGAAAAGTGAAGTCGCTCAGTCGTGTCCGACCCTCAGCGACCCCATGGACTGCAGCCTACCAGGCTCCTCCGTCCATGGGATTTTCCAGGCAAGAGCACTGGAGTGGGGCGCCACTGCCTTCTCCACTCACAGATGCTTACTTAATGCCTAACTCAAGGCCTGCCACACATCAGTTTAAAAAATTTTTTAAACTGATCAATTTAAATGACTATTCAGACCTGTATTTCATGACATAGAAAGATAATTATGGCATAATAAGCTTTAAAAATCAGGTTACAAAACATTATTTACATAGCATTACCCAAGTTTTGTTCCATGTGATTTATTTGCAAACAACAAAGTCCAGAATCATATACTTAAGAAAAGTATTATCTCTGGATGGCAAGATCTTGAGTAATTGTTGTCCTTTTTCATATTTTATTGCATATTTGTATTTTTATTATTTTATAGCAAAATAAATGAAATTAAACTTTTATTTCTACCATTTAACCTCTGCTTTTCCAATTTTTGTTGTGGTAGTCATGACTGCTATTTTGATGCACAGAACTAACCATCTACACACGTTTTTTTTAAATACGACTAGAAATTTCCCTTGTAATTTGAAGTTCAGTTGAGGGCTAAATTTGGTATCTCTAATCTAAGCACGTCTTACCACCAGAAGCTGGCTATGAGGGATGCCTGACTTGAGAGGGTCAGTCAATGTTTATTGACAGTATTTTTGCCATCCATTCTCTCTTTCTTGATGGTGGGTCAACAAAATATACATGCAATTTTACACAGAAAACTCACTAAAATAGAATGTAAGTCTATAAACAAACTTGATGACACATTGCAATTTAAGGTATGAAAAGCTGGCATTTCAAATTAGTGAGAAAAAGAGGATTTATTGAAAAAATAAACTTATTGTGCAATTAATTAGTCATTTGGGAAGGAAATAATAATGCTTAATCTTATCAAATTAATTAAAGATGGATCAAAGATTAAATTTTTTTTAAAGAAAGCAATAAAATTACTCGATGGAAATATGAAAAATATATTTAAATCTAAGTGTAGCAAAGCCCTTTCTAAGAATGACACCAAGACTAGAAACACATAAAGGAAACTATTGCCAGTTTTCACTACTTCTGTATTAGTGTAAAACTTTTGTATGGCATAAAGCAGCATAAACAAAACTGAAAGCAAACAACAAAAATTTTTAAGGTCTTCATTAATATGACAAATAATTAAAATATTTAATATTGAAAGATCATTTATAAATCAGTAAGAAAAAGATGAATGATAACAGAAGATAAATTGGTAATTCTCAAAAGGATAAAAACAAATAACCAAGAGACATCTAAAAATATGCTCAATCTTATTAGAAATGAATAAAAGAAATAAAGAGATTTTTTTTCTATATCAGATTAGGGAAAAAAATCATGAAAATTGACAATTAATAGTTTGGTCAGATTGAAAGGACATGGACAATGCCATAAATTGTTGGTAGGGATATAAGATGGTATAACTTTTCCAGAGAGAATTTCAGCAATATGCATCAAAATTTTTAAACCAAAAAATTTAATAAGTAATTCCATACCAAGGAATTTTCTTAAGCTATAGATTGGTTAAATTAGCAAATATTATGGAATAATTCAAATGTTCACACATAACCTTGAGTGGAAAATATCAGTTTATAGAATTCCATCTATGGTTTAAATTCATGTATACAGAGAAATGTTCACAAGGCTTTTCACCAAAATTCCATGCTATTCACTAAAATTCCATGCTAAGAATCCTAATTCTTAGATGTCTATAAACTTCTCTTTATAATACAGAAACTTCTATATGCAAAAAGTATGATCAATATGGAGTATTTTTATAGTTCTCATCAAAATTGTTATTTAACAAAATAAACAAGTTTGAACAGTAGATTGCTAGTTTAACTAAACTTATGTACCCACACTATCCCATTAAAGTATCCTTGGTGTTTCCCACAAATGACAATTACTATGTGCAAAATTAAGAAAGCATTAAACTATATAACCACAAGTGTTATGCTTTGTGGTTAACTGTTCCCTGCACAGAAAAACCAAAAAGCCACCAAGTGAAAAGGTATTCATTTTGTGTTCACAATTACCTTTCTTGAGACAACTTATTAGTGCAGAAAAAAATATACATTTCTCTGAACTTGGTAGGCTCAGCAGACAGATATATTTTGAAAAGGTTAAGCTATGTTTAGCAAGATAATCCTCAAGAAATGGATGCCAGAGAATTAAATATTCAGTACTTAAATTAACTTCTTATTTGGTACTTAGGAACAAATTGCCAAGAATTATCATCATCAAATAGAACATTTATTGACTCTCTGGGAAAAAGAGAGATCTGCTTAAGGAAAAAAAATTTAGAATTGGAAAGAAATCAGTATTTTTAACACTTTGCATGAATAATATAAGCTGTGAGTCCTCAAGAAAGGATGCCTGGCTTGCATAGTGCCAATGGAAATTATTCAATATAGTTGTCTCATTGTATCTACTACTCTCTAGTTGTATCTACTAGACTATGTTTATGTCTTTATGTCCACTCTCCGCTTTAGGCTTTTAAAAGACATTTCAAAGAAGTTATATGGAACTGCTATTACCTATCAGAGAAACTGGAGCAATTTTGAAATCACCAAAATCTTTATATAAAATTATATTCATAAAATTATGAATAATACATAAATCCTTTTTAAAAAAATCTTTTTGCCTAAACAGAAAACAAACACGCGAATGACCTTCCTTGGGGGATTCATATTGAATGGCATGGTGATTACTAAATGCAGGGAAATCAGATGACTTTAAATCTTAAAAGAAGGCAGTAAAGTGTTACAATCTTGACTAAAAGTAAAGTTTGAGGAAACTGGATCAGAATAAAGCATGTGAGAGTAAGTCACCAATAATTTTTCTAATAGTAAAATTAAAAGTGATCTTTTAAAATATGATCTTCATATTTAGACTGGTTAAAATATAACACTAAGAACATATCTATTTAAATTTAACTTAATATTTAATATTTTAGTATTTTAAAAACATACAGAGTACCCAGCCTGCTGCTCTGTGACAACCTAGAGGGATGGAGTGGGTGGCAGAGGGAGGCTCAACAGGGAGGAGATATACTTGTAATTATGACTGATTCATGTTGATGTACAGCAGAGACCATCACAAAACTGTAAAGCAATTATCCTCCAATAAAAAAATTAATGCAAAAAAAATGCATTGCAGATGATCTTTCAGGATTCCTACCAACTCTTTTGAAAGACAAGAGACTTTAGAGTATGCATTCTCTGTATGCAGGTGTTATCACCCTCAAGGGAGTGAAAATTAGTGGCTGAGGAGGGCAGGGGATGATAAAAGTTTACTCTTTCTATGTATAAGGTACAGATATACACACAGTATCATAGACAGATATACAATATATCTAGAGCATTATAATTTAATGCGGAGGGGAAATTAGGGTGGGGAGAAGTTTAAAAAGCCTTCTTAAGGGAGTGACAATGAAAAAACATTTTTGAGAAAAATTAGGTTAAACAAATCTGGATTCTAATCACTATTTAGAGGTAAGTTACCTGATATTATAAAGCCTTAGTTTCTTCATGAATAAAATGGAAATTATGACTTCTTATGATTGAAGATTTAAACAGGAAAAATGCAAAGCACAGAGCATAGTACAAGGAATATAGTTCATGTTAAGTAAATGTTAGCCCCCTTCCCTTTTCTCTTCCCATTTGAGGATGCTATAAGTTATATACTCACCATAAAAGAATACTCCCTATTCCAAAGGAAACATGACATGAGGAGAAACGGAAAAGGTTCCAGCAGATATGACTTTTGTACATGATCCCTGGACCCAAGAATGCCCAATGATGAGGAAATCTAAACACTGCCTTCAGCTCTGTAATCTGTGATGTTCTTAGTTGTATAAGCCAGGCAAAGTTGCTTGGTTCTTATGAGCTTCCATTTCTACATCTGTGCTCCATCGAGTTATTACAGAGAACAAATGAGGCCATGCATGTGACACTCTTTGGGAACTATAAACCATTAAACGAAATTTGCCTTCTGGTTCATGTCAGTACCAGGAGATGAAGACATTGACCTAGACTGTGTACATATGGGGAAGGGACAGAAAGGGCCAAAACTCAACTGTTCCTTTCTAGTGCCCAAGAACAGAAGCAGGTCTTCAGAATCTAAGCCTCAAAGGCAGAAATTCTTTGGCTAAATTCTTTTAAACCTAGTTTAAGACAAAATGAACAGTGGAATTCTCACCTATCTCTTTGCTCTTCGTCTGTATAGCGATCATCTAACAAAGAGGTTCCGAATACTCCAAGCACAGTATTGTGACCTTTCTTGTCGGCTGTATGATACACTCGAGAGGCCACGCGCAAGTCAACGGGCAGCTCTTTGGCTGGGATGGTGGTGCACAGGTTGTGAAGGGTCCAAGTGGAGTAGTCTGGAATTCTGCCACAGAGATAAGAAAGTAGGCCTCTTTTTTTTTTTTTTTATCATTTTCTGCTTTTTTAGATACAAAATATATTTACACTGTCAGTTTAGTTCAGGCTCTACAAAAGACGTCTACACATGGGAAATCACATTTAAAACTATTACAGTGGTTCATGAAAAATTTATTATTACAACCTCAGGCCATTGACCAGATCTTTAGTCATATATATCCAACTGCCTGCCGAAGATCTCAACCTGTATTTCCTACAAGTATCTCAGAATCAACAGGTCTAAAAGCTAACTCATTATTATTATCCCACTCCCACCCAAATCTCTTCTCTCCTGAACTCTGCAACTCACTCAGTGACACCATAATCTTTAGCCATCATACATTACTTCATTGCTACTCTGCTCAAATGCTTACATCGCTGAAGAAGTTCAACAACAGTACATTATCCATTAACTAGCACTGGTGGAAATCTGGGTCTCTCTAAGTTAACAAAGCATCTTCTTTCCCACTATGCAGTTAATAGAACTTGCTTCTCTCCTGCCTTTCCAAAACAGAAAAGAGGCCATGAAGATCTAATTTCTTAATACCCACTCTCACTTGCCATGCCATTCAATCAACAAACCCTTTTTGACCACCCATTATGTACCAGACTTTGTACCAGGCAATCTATACACATCATCTCTAACTTCTATAATGAAACTATGTGGGAGGTATTATTATTATTATTAGCCTTCTTTTGGAGCAGGCTTGTTTTGGACAGGTCACAAAATTAGTCAGTGGTCACCGGATCTAAAAAAAGTATTGCTAACTATGAGTCAAATTTCTTTCCTATTAATGCCTATTAATGACCTCTGAGGAGGAAATGGTCATTAGCCAGTACTACTCCATCCCCACCTCCTACTAACATTATACTCTTATATTACCCAAACGATGGCCTTCTCATCAAATCAAATAAACCTTAAATCTTTAGATTATGCACCTGCAAGCCACAGCTGGCAATACTGATGACCCTTCTTCCTCTCTGAGCTTTGTTAAGCCTGCACCATCCCAGCTCACCATCTACCTTTCAAATTCATTACAACTTGACTTAGTCACCGGCTTTTCTTTCACCATCTTCTGAACTGGGTATGGCTTCCAAAGTTGAACTACTCTTTCTGCACTGGAAAAATCATATTCAGTGTTTCAACTCTTCCCTCTGTGTTGAGTTCCCAAGCCCCATCTCTGCTATCACTATCTCACTGAGATTCCTCATCTTTAACATACAAAGCACTGGAGCCATCTTTGTCTCTGCCCTTCACCTGCTCAGCCAATGAAAAACTGAGCATCTCCCTTGGACAGAGCTCTTCCTGTGTGCTCCTTCTCCCCCTTACTTCCACCACACTCCAGCCCAAGCCCTTACCACCTCCCCTGCAGAGCAAAGTCTGCCACTTGGATTCAGCACTGCACCCTCTGTCTCCTCCCGCTTCCATGCATGCTTGCGTTCGTGCTCAGTTGCCCAGTCATATCTGATTCTCTGGGACCCCACAGACTGTGGCCCACCAAGTTCCTCTGTCCATGGAATTTTCCAGGCAAGAATATTGGAGTGGGTTGCCATTTGCTATTCCACCTCCTTCCAAAGATCCTGCAAAATTCTAGCACACGGATCTTTAAATACTCCTCTCCCCAATACAATGGTTTTTTTGTTGCTTGCTGCATGCAACAATTTCCTCTCTGAAGTTTCAAGGCTCCTAGCATCTGGCCCTACTTTCAGCATAGTGATTAAGAATGCCTCTGTTCAAATCCTGTTTAACGTTATCACTTGGCAATAAGCAAATCAATTAATTTCATTATACCTTCAGTAAGGTGAGAATAACAACATTCGTTAAGATGAGAATTACAACATTAGTGCATCCTGAGTAAAGTTGCTTTAAGAAAGAAAGAAATGAAAGCATTTAGAACATATGTGCCATCTCATATGGCAGATGCTGTCTCCAGGACAATTCATAGGGCCAGAAAGACCTCTCAGTCCTTTGAGTTATAGATATATTTCCTAACTTTTTATCTGCTTTCCTGGTGTTTCAGACAGTAAAGAATCTGCCTACAATATGGGAGACCCAGGTTCAATCCCTGGGTCAGGAAGATCCCCTGGAGAAGGGAATTGCTACCCACTCCAATATTCTTGCCTGGAGAGTCCCATGGACAGAGGAGGCTGATGGGCTACAGTCCAAGAGGTTGCAAAGAGCTGGACATGACTGAGTGACCAGCACTTTCACTTTTTCAAATATTCTTCAAATAATACTTCAAGGACAAATTTCTCTGCAAACTTTACTTTCTTTTTCCTTCTTACAAATAGCTCTTTTCATACATTGCCCTATTCCTGTCCCACCCAATCTGACCCTTTATGTAATGGGTTAATGCAAATCTATCCACTGACCGTTCCATGAGTCTGGATAGTAGCATAGTATAAATAGTTAGCTGGGCCTGCATCAGAAGCCTAGATCTAACACTTGGAAACGCTACTACTGGCCTCTCTGAAGGTCTTCTGCAAAATTAAAGCAAAAATTCTTAACCCCGACCTTATAAAAAAATTGATAACAGTAACACTTCTTGGTCTCTGGAACTCTCCAGAAATGCTCACTTATGTTTACTGATGTTACTAATTTGCACTGCACAACAGCTAACCCATTGCTAGGCATCACATGTACATTATTGAATCACTGATAGAGAGTAGTTTATGTCGTTTCCAAAACAGTATACAGCCCAACAAAAACAGGATATGAAATGTGTACATGTTTAAGTGGCAGAGGAAAAGAGAGGTAAATCTAAAGCATTTGGAAATGCCTGGGACAACGAAATATAACTCAGGGAGTGAAAATGGGTCTCCAGGAAGCCGAGGATCCCTAAGAAACTCAGGGTTCCTAAGAAAGGACTGGGAAAAAGAGAAAAAGGTGGGTTCTGATGTCGCGCTCACCTACATCTTCATTCTATCGGGGACAGGTCTTGGCTAGTGGAATATTCTTGAGATTACAGATTTTTTTTTTACTTAAAAAAGCATCAGAACCAATCTGAATTCCTATGTTCCCTTCATGTTTTTAATAATATAGATCTGCAAGTGAATCTCCTTGGTTATTGAGCTAAAAAAACAGTATGTTTTCAAGAGATGGCTGAATTCCTAAGAAAACAGTTCAATTGGGAAGCTAGTCATTGGTGAGAAAAGTTAGGTGAAAAACTGATTAAGGAAAAAAGACCAGTGAATAAAAGATTTTCCAAAATTCTCTTCTATTCATATAAACTTTTTAAATACCAGATTTTTATTCCTCTGCATCACATTCTTAGTTCTTTATAATGGAGGTTTCTAATTTCAGTTTTAATGAATTAACAGAGTACTATATATATATATCAAAAAGATCTACAAATATTTTTGGCATGCTCAAGAAAGGCTGTGTGTTTTTATAGCACTCTCTCCTTTAACAGGACTATTTGTCATTCTTTGAAACACTAAGACATAAAAAAGAAAAGACTCTGCCTCTGTGTGTGGCCACACTACTTTGCCTAATGCACTAAATGCAAGGTTTTTTAGGGAAAAAAAAATCAAGAAGTTTCTGCTTCATTGATAATCTGACAGTAACTATTTATTGAAGGTAAAATACTTGTTGTCTGCTGTCACTATTTGTTTTAATACATAATCTTGCTAACTAAATGAGCTTAAAGCAATGCAGATAAGCAATGGCATGTACAGGGTCACTTAAATGCCAATTTGACTCTTTCATAAACTTTGGAATTCTTTTCCTGTGAGTCTACTCTCAGCTACTAAATTGTGAGTATTACCCATTTACAAAGTTTAGGCCGGCCATAAAAAGGTTGTCTTCCATGTCCTGCACACCTTTCAGTGCCCTAAGCAACAACAAAAGCTAATAATTAAAGCTTCTTTAAGCCCCCCATAAAGAGTTAAATGAAGAAGAACCTAGAACAAACCAACCCATAAAAACCTAGTGGAAAAATAAGGAGAAAATAAGTTTCATCAAGATGACTGGCAAAAGATAAACCATAAACCTAAATTGCATTTACACACTATTATTCAAAATTGTGCTTGCACCCCTGTGTAATAAGAAACCCTACTGAAAGTATGTGAGAGGTGGGAATGAAATATAAAATTATAGTAGAGAAAAGTAAGGCCATCTAAATTTCCAAATTGAGAAGGAAATGGCAACCCACTGCAGTATTCTTGCCTGGAAAAGTCCATGGACAGAGGAACCTGGCGGGCTGCAGTCCCTGCAGTTACATGACTGAGCATGTGTGCATGAGGTTGGTAGCAATAAACTGGTAGAACTTAAAACAAATAAATAAATAAATTTCCAAATCAACTGTCCTATAGACAGTGGGGGGTTGTCTTTTATTTTATCATAATAAAATTAACCAATATAATGAGCAGTTAATCCAAATTAGGCACTTCAGTGACCAAAAATATCAAATCTTACATGTTAACATTAAATTCTTTTTTGTCTCTCAAAGAGTTATTTTTATTCTAGCTGTTGCTTTGTCATTACTAAGTACACTGATCAAAAAAAAAAAAAAGTAGAAAGAAGCATGGACTACAATATATATATATATCCTACTGTACCAGCTGCCACCAACTCCTCCTGTGAGAAGGTTTAAGTTGGATCTCATACGTGAATTTCTAAAACATTAAATCTTCCTTTACAAACACAGTTTCACGTGTCAGTACTACTGAATAATTTCTCTTCTGACAATAAAATTTGTATAGCTAAGGAAGTTACTTTTTTTTAGGTAGTTTTTGACCACACTTGGGTTTTGAAATCTTTTTTGGTCTCTGTGGTGTAACTCCAAATTTACTTTTTCGCCTTCGCTTAACTTCTTTTCCTTTGATTTGCAACAATTCTGATGAATTCACCTTGGAAAAAACATAAAGTATGCTGTTAAGGAAAGTTAGATCTTTCTCTCATATCTGATGTTCCATGTTATTTTTCAACTCCTAATTTCTATGTATATTTTAGAATATAAATCCTAAAGGAGGTGTTGATATTTTCCTCTAAATTTTTTCCTAAATTTTATAACACATAATTTTATACCTTCACAGCAATGAAAATATTAGTGCCATAATTATTTATAATAGTCTATTTATTGCCTTAAAACTATTAAAGAAAAAATATAAGATTTTTCCCTTCATAAATCTACTCTTCTTGATTAGTATTTTTAATAAAACTTACCTTCAGCCCCAAAGCTGGTCATGACTGGTGCTTGAAAGCACAAGCCAAAATGAACTTTAATGCTTTATAGAACTATTTTGAGCAATGTTTACCAATTTATACTTCTTATAGTTATACTGTTTTCTGTTTCGACTACTTGGGAAAAGTCAAATGCATTTCTGTCTCTTAAATAATTGCCTTTTAATCACTATAGATATTAGGAATGTCGTTTCCCTAGATTCCTTAGGAAATCTGCAGAATTCATGGCAGCAGTTCATTTAAAGATACTTTTCTCTGTGGGTTGCTCTGTACTTTTTGGAGACTAGATTTCAGGAAGAAAGCAGGGAGGCTTTCCTTGAGGAAAGCAGAGAATGACTGAATAAGTAGAAGGAGGCCAGGTAAAGAGAGGTCCTTATAAATTAGGTAGAGGGTTTGGGCTCGCTGCAGTCATAAGGAGAGGGCTATTGCAATGTCTTGGGTAAGAAAATGATGATGAATAAGGGAAATTCAGAGTACGGGGTATTCCATCTCACCACCAAGTTCATGTCTGAACTTCCTCTATAGTGTCTCCACTAAAGGCCATCCGTCCTGACTTGAAAATGGGGAGGGAAATGATGATGAATGGGGAAAACTCAGAGGATGGGGTATTCTATCTCACATCAAGTTCATATCTGAATTTCCTCTACAGCGTCTCCACCAAAGGCCATCCATCCTGATTCGAACATGATTGGCAACAGAGGACTTGGGGTCATCTTTGAAATTCTTCCAGGTGTTAGAATTTTTGTTTATTATTATTATTGTGCCTACAACTTTCATCTACCAGTCTCAATTCAATCCTCGGGATCATACAGGCACAATCTGGCTCTCTTCCATGCGACAGACAAATATTTGAACACAGTTGACTTCCTGGGCCTGCTTTCCCACCTCCCACCCCCTCACCACCACCACCACCACCACCCCACCGCGATAAGCATCCCCAGTCCCTCCGACTCTACCTCACAAGATATTTTTTTGAAATATTCTTCTTTGTCATCCTGAGTACTTCTTCCAAATGGTCTCCAATTTGTCAGTATCTCTCCTGGGGTTGGACTCCCAGGTCCGAACACAGTATTTGAGGTGTGATGTGATCAAATCTGAGGGCTTTCCAGGTGGCACTAGTAGTAAAGAACCACCTGCCAATGCAGGAGACATAAGAGACGTGGGTTCAACTTCTGGGTTGGAAAGGTGCCCTGGAGGAGGGCATAGCAAGCCACTCCAGAGAACCCCTGGAGAATTCTATGGACAGGGGAGCCTGGAGGGCTACAGTCCAGAGACACAGCTGAAGTGACTTAGCACAGCACACGCACGTGATCAGACCCACCAGGAGAAAGACGATCTTCTTTTAGGGTAATTGTCAATCAGTGCAAATTATGATTGCACATATCTTCCTATCACAAAACTGAACCATAACTTAAAACCCTGAAACCTTTTCCACATTCGCTCTAAGTCATGCCATCCCACAGCTACACACTTAGTTTGTGGAGTCAGGGAAAGAATCATACATATATTTATCCCAACTAAATTGCATCTGAGCCAGCAAATATTATCAGTCACATTTTGGACATTATCTGCAAATCTAATCAGTAAGTCTTCCATAGTCTCACCCAAATTATTAAAAAATATGCTGAATTAGACACAATCCTATGACAGTCCACTAGGGACTTCCGTGACTAATTGTGCCTCCTTCACATAACTACTTATAAGTCCACTTGGCAGTTCACCAAGTTGTTGTCCTGTCTTCAAAACTGTCATCAGGAGGCTAAATGGATTGTTGAAATCCAAAGGATAGTAACAATAACTAACATTTATTGAGCTTTCTGATGTGCTGGGCTCTTCCCCATGGTACTCTTGTGTTGACCCCCAGGAATGACACTTTTCTTCTGTTCAGTCTAGTAATTCTCAAAAAATAATAGTAATAATAATAAGGTTGTTCTTCCATGGCTTGCCTTTAGGGAACACATACTGGCTCCTATTTATAAGGGTTCAAACACAATTCTTTTAATGATTCATTTAATCATTTCAGATCTTTATCCAAGATCAGTGCATACACTGCAGAAACCATAACTCTTATCCTTAAAAAAAAAAAAAAGCTCAGGATTTGAGTTGCCTGTTTCCAGGTTCCTAGCACCTTTCCCACAACAACAGCTCCTCAAAGCTGCTGCTGACAGAGGCACAGCAGGCTTAAACCCATCTCTCTGAGCCAACAGGATCAGATATCCAAGTTAACTCTTAAAATCTTTCTACCAATCTTGGGCTTCAACTTTCTTTTATTAATTCTTTCTTCTTTCTAAACTAAGGATCATTCTCCTTGTCAGATTTAAGAGAAGCAAAGTACAATTTTATCAGCTTCCCTTTCTATTTGACATAGCTCTGTTTATTTAAAACCTCAACCTTTTCCCAAAAATAAATTAAGACTGCTCCGTCATCTGTTGTCATCACTCTATTCATCCGTAATGACGAGGTTATCCTTCCTTTTTTCTCTCTTTGCTCCAAAACTAACACCAAAAAAAAAAAAAAAAAATACTTTCTTATTCTTTGCATTATTCACAGGCCTCAACCCATTTTGGATCTTAGCCCTCCTGATATAATTGTTATAGCCACATGCCACTTTTATGTTTATCTATGGATATTTCTTCTTTCATTTTCTGTGTATTTTTAAAACTCTGAACGCAATAGATCACTCAAAATTGTTTTGTAAAAACTGGGGAGAATTTGGGGTATGCCACATCTCTGAAGCTTCCTTTTATTTAGAATTTTGAGATACATGTTAGCTATATATATATATTTTTTAATAAATTTTTGATCTTTTCCTTCCTAAAATGTTCAGCGATCCTCTCACAGGTTCTTCTGTCTGTCATTTCTTCAGAGTCACTATTATCTAATTTCTTTTTGTTGGTCATGGCTCAAATCAGAGTCCTCAATCTTTTCTATACTAATAAGCTTCTAAAGGTAGAAATGGTCAGTAAAGTAAGAACTGATTAAATTCTCTCCTTTTTTTTTTTTTTGGCTGAATGAGACCATCTGGCCTGTAGTTGAGCAGTGCAAATCCTGCATTGTTCCTTTATCACAGCTCCAGGCTACTTCTCTGAGCAACGGAGAAGAGGTTTCCTTGTGTCCCCAGTCCGGCCTGGCTAGCTGGAATACACTGTTCCTCATTCCTGTGCCAGAGATGCTGGAGACTAACTTTATGGCCTCAGATGTCCAAACAGGGTAAAGTTCATGGAGACTAACTGACCTTGAGATGTTATCACAAATAGAAGGAATACGAGGTGAAGATTTGGTGGGATGAGTCAGAAAACTTCCAGCTCTCTTTTCTCTGGGCCTTTCTGATGTGTCCCATGACAATAAACCATCAAAGTCTTATCAGACATTCTCTTCTCCTCCTTTTGAAACACTTCTGGTTTCAGGTTAGAACCCTCTGAATCTGCTCTCTGAGTCTCTCTCATCAAACCGTGCCTCCCAGTTCGGTGAGGGACCTCTAGCCATGGTCATTTTCGCCACTATGAGTCCGTGTTCTTGTATTTCACCAGGTGCCTGTTAACTGTTGTTATGAATGGGCAGCACTGCAAAGAGGCAAAGAGCGAAGGCTCCAGAATTAGACCACCTCAGCTCAAGTCTTACCTCTACAACTTAGCCATATGGTTGTACCCGGGAAAGCTATTTCTCTTCTCCACGACTCAGTTTTTTCAACTGAGAGTCCTATAATAGGGTTGTTGTTAGGAGAAAAAAGATAACGTGTAAAACACTTAGCAAAGTGGCCGGAACATGATAAACACTCAGTAAACTCTAGCTACCTTAGGAAATGAGTGTTTTTACCAAAAATAAATAATTTTGCACATTTTTTCATGATATTTAATAGCAGCCACAGCAAATCAAAAGAATGAACATTATGGGACTTTTTTCAATGCAAGATTTAAATTCCTCATAGGTCATGGTGGTGAAATCATTGTCCAAAAAATCCATTTCATTCTTTGACACACTTACCACATTTTATTTCCAAAGTCCTAATTTTCAGTCGGGAGGATGGGTAAAACACATCACCTGTGACCACCAGCTGAACACTTTTTCGGCAAGACATCATCATTTTTAAAGATGCCTTTTAAGTTCTCCACACCTAGAAGGTATCAGCCTAACACAGGGTAGTTATCATTGAGAGGGCTCACTCAGCCGTGGCAGGCTTCACTTCATATACTCGGTGTGAGCTTAGGGAGATAGCATGATGTAGGATAACGTCAGTCACCAATCATAGCAGTTAAGTCCCTTCCCCCTGACAGCAGTGGCAGATTTTCTCTGGTCACCTATTACTTGTGGATTTTCCTTATTATCTATTATTGCAGGAAGATCCATATGCTAATATCATGCCAGATGACCCTAAGAAAATAGGACTTGAGAAATGAATAAAAGGCAAAAGGCAACGGTACTAATCCAGAGAGAAGGTCAACTGGAAAAGAGAAGAAAAAGGTTATAAGCAATTATGTTTAGGAGGAATCTAGGCCTTGGAGACTGATTATTTTATGAAAGGCAAGAAGACAGTAAGGCCACAGAAAACTATAAGGCTTCAGAGTTGGGTGTTGGGGGCAAAGGTTAAAGAACTGGCAATGGCCAGTTGATTTGCGTGATGCACAGTAGCAGGATCATGGTCGCTGGTGGGGACAGAGGAGCCCAGAAGGAGAGGGACTGACTAAAGGGAGTGTTTATCCAAGAAGGGGCATCCATCTGAATCAGAGAAGACTGCAGGAGATAATATCAAGATAACATGCTGCGGTTCATTAAAAAGTGGCTTTTCAAAAAAATCTTAATAATAATATATCTATTCTTAAATGTGCTAAGTTACTTCAGCCATGTCCAACTCTTTGAAACCCCATGGACTGTAGCCTGCCAGGCTCCTCTGTCCATGGGATTCTCCAGGCAAGAATACTGGAGCGGGGTTGCCATCTCCTTCTCCAGGGAGTCTTCATGACCCAGGGATAGAACCCACGTCTTTTATGTGTCCTTCACTGGCAGGCAGGTTCTTCACCATGAGCACCACCTGGGAAGTCCTATTAATTAATTACCTATTCTTAATTACCTATTCTTAAATAAACTCAAATTCCTAAATAACTCATTTACTTAAACCAAAAAATGACTCAAGGAAACACACCAAGCAAATAATAATAAGGCAATATACAAATCTGGTAAAATAATGAAAATTATGCATGAATAAAATAGAATAAAATTATAAATAAAATAAAATTCTCACAGTAGAAAAAGACACAGGGAGTAGGAGAAACCTAAATGGAACACAGGTTACAAAATTCACCCAATCCTGATCCCCAGGCTACAGTCCTTGACTCTCTCAAGATGGTAACAAGACAACGTTTGGTCAGTTTCTGAAAGCCCCAAGGTTCCTTTATTCCTTAAAAATCTTTCTTCTCTCTCCAGAGCTGCAATTAGGTTTGAGACTAAAAGTTTGTAAGAAACAGAAGTCCTTTTTTCCCAGACAAGCAACTTCACATGAAAAGCCATTTTTCAGGACGAACCCTCTCACAAACCTTGGCCCATGCTGGGCCATATCTTCACACTTAAACGTTCTCAACTCTCACAACTTTATTTCCAATGTAAGTAGTGCTTTACCTTTAAAGATACCCGCTTGGTTATTTTTGAATCACCTATGGGCTGTGCGCCTTCCAGAGGTTTACTTGATTCACTTGCTGACTGAACTTCCGAAGTTTCCTGAGGTTTAAATAATATGCTTTCTGCTTCTGAGGTTCCCCATTCCAATACATCCTCTTGTTCAATCTGGAAAATACTTGATACAGTTTCAGGAAGCGTCTCAAGCACATTCTGTTGGGAAACATAAGTGCACAAAGCGTGCTTTTTTAAATTGGTCCTTCCAAAGTTTTAAGTTATGCAATGTTTTCTCTCTGACAACAAACTGATTATGAAAAATGCATGATTGAAATTAAGCAGAAATAATAAACTTCCTCTGAAAGACTGAGAAAGAGAAACTCACACTGGACTTAATAAAAATGTGAAGCTTGGCAAATTATTTTCCTTGGCCCTTGTATCAAAACATATTACTACTCGACACATATGATCCAACAACTCTAAGGAAATAATAAGACTCTACTCTTGCCCTGATTCTTCCCCACACTCACACAGAATCAAGCCCATTGAAATATTCAACCTCTCCCCAATCTGAGGTTCTTTCATCCTAAACAATGAGATTCCTACTAGCCAAATGCTCTTGTAGAAGCGTGACTTCAGTCTGTCAGAGAAGGGCTCACCCAGAGCCCCAAGAAGACCACACAGACACCCCAGCTCCATGCCAAGCCCTAATGAAAAATTCTTACAAAATATCATTCCTACACCTGTTTTGTGTTTCTTAAAAACGTCTCACTTACTTAATATCTATCTCACTGAGCCTCAAAGAAAGTACCTCTATAGACATATTTTGGGTATTAGCCAATTCTAAACCAAGATTATTGGGGATTATGAGCACTGCCTCAGATTAACAGATGATAAAACCAGTTTGATTTACACAGAATCTGAATTTTATAGAATGACTTGAAAACACAATTGTATCCCTTTTCTCTCTGGCGTACTCATTTGATAATAAGTAAGTTCAATTCAGTTCAGTCGCTCAGTCGTGTCTGACTCTTTGTGGCCCTATGGACTGCAGCAGGCCAGTCCTCCCTGTTCACCACCAACTCCTGGAGTCTGCTCAAACTCATGCCCATTGAGTCGGTGATGCCATCCAACGATCTCATCCTCTGCCGTCCAAATAACGGGTAAAGATGGCGAATAGTACCAAATACTCTTTAAGTTTCTTTATTATGCAAGAAAGGATAGCTAAACAAAGAAACGTACTTTTGTGAAATGTAACTTTAATCTGGAGCTCATGTTTTTACAAAGCTACTCAGTGGTACTGGAGAAAGAGTAAGAGCTTTGTATCTATATAGGGCTTGATTCAAATCCTGGATCTATTAACAGATGTGTAATCTCAGTCAAATTATTTAACCCTCTTTAACCTCATCTTCCTCACTGGTGAAAAGGGTTTAAAAAGTCCTCCATAAAATGGCAGGATAGATACACAAAGGTAATATGTCTTATGGGCTTATAGTGTCTACCTCCAAACTCATTCATTTTATATTCCATAACTTTTGGAACTGTTCATCACTCCCTTGCTTTTTACTCTTTCTGCTCCTGGCTTTCTCAGCATACATTCCCAGGATCTGGCTGGGGAGACTGAACACATGAAGGTGCCACCCTCCAAAATAGAAAATAGAGAAGAAAAGCTTGAGAGGGCAGTGGTCATCCCCCAACTGCAAGTGACCATCTCAGGACTCTGCCTCACCTACCCACAAAGCTATTACTGATCTTATCACTACCCTGTGACCTGCTCTACTGTAGCACATATCATCCTATAGTATATTCATCTAAGTAACCATGATAACTGTTAACACATAGCAGCATTATCTCATAAAATTTTAATCTTCACCTCAACTCCATGAAGTAGGAACTGTCTGCAACCCCACTTTATGGATGAAGAAACGGGCATAATGAAGTTAAGTAACCTGCCCAAGGCCATATTGAGAGTAAGTCTAAGGGATAGGTAGAATGAATAGATAGAATTCTGTTCTCTGACCCAGAGTAGGAACTCCAAAACTGTGTTAGGAATAAAGGTACCATAGAGGAGCGCTTTTTTTTTTTTCTAACCATGGCTAGGTATCAACTTAAAAGATAAAGAAGCGATAAACTTAATAAAAGCTAAACAAAAGATAAACTTAAAAGATCTAAACAAGTGGTAAGCTTCCTCTTAAAAAACCCGTGGCCAGGAGAGGTCCAGAGATTGCTTATAAATACCAAAGCTGAGGGTATGGTTCCTACAGAATTACAAAACAATGATATTTTTGTTTAAACCTTTCTTTTAACAATCAAGATGATGTATAAGCTAGGTATCTGAAACTAGCCTTTTTCACAGCTTCCTTCAAAATGGAATAATATTTTCTCTTACTTTATATGAATATTCAGTGAATGGTATTATGTCAAGTTTATTCTATGAGTGAATATTTTTAATTTTCTGAACCTAAGTGATCTTGCAGTTTCAGTTTACTATACCTGTTACAAGCTTACAGGTCTGATAAAGTGAAGTGAAGTGAAGTGAAGTGAATTCGCTCAGTCGTGTCCAACTCTTTGTGACATGGACTGTAGCCCACCAGGCACCTCCCTCCATGGGATTCTCCAGGCAAGAGTACTGGAGTGGGTTGCCATTTCCTTTTCCAGGTATCTACCTGTAAATGGTGTCACCCAGAGGCAGCTACCCTAAATGTCAGTTTTAAGCCCATAGCATATGTGGTAAGGCTTCAGAATTGATTTATCCACCTACTATTGTGCCACACACGCTGGGTATTGAGACACATGATCAGACTACAAAGGGGAAAAGTGCATGATCTCAACCCAGAAGCATCTCAAACTCTAGGAGTCAACCTCTTGCAGTAACTCTAACGTTATAAGATCCATGATTTTTGTGAAAAGATTCAGTACATTTTCTAAACATGATATATTATCCTAAAAATAACTGTGATCTGAATTTGTATGTATGCAGAATCATAGTTTCAGGAACTAAAGGAGCTTGTTATCTAATGATATCATTTTATGAATCCTTTGTAAAAGACTGATCATCATGCCATTGTTTATTTCATGTAAATATGGGTTTCTACACACAGGGAGACATTTCCCATTCACAGGGAATATGTTCCAGATTCCTTTGAGTCCCATAAGTATTTTGCCAGTGATGGATGAAAAGAAAGTTCTATTTCTGAAACAAACTTCTATCACCAAGTGTCCGTATTTCTCTACAAAATGCTCCCCTTGTCAATCCTTTTCACAATTCTTCCACCTAAATAAAGAATTAGGGGATGCTTTCTTAAAAACTAAAAACTTTTAATTTCTCCAGCTACTTTCTAGATATAAGTGTGTTCAGAGCAGAAGAACTGTTAAAAATCTTTTCTTTCTGAAGAGTTTTGAGCCTTAGCAGAGAACATCTATGATAGGCAAAAATGGTGAGTCAAAGTAGCCAAGACTCTCCATATGGCATTAGATTAGATGTGTTTATAGTTAAACACGCCTCTAAAATACATCAGAGATTTTTTTTAACTCTCTAGATAAAACATTAAAGCAACAGAAGCAGACTGTTACTTTAAAATAGGTGAGGATGATTTTTATTAAACACATTACCATTTGAGTTTCCTTAATACTTATCTGTGGTCCTTGCTCTGCTTGCATTTGAGGTGATTGCTGCCAGTACCTTTTTCCCATTAAAGAAATATCCTTGAAGGGGGAAAAGAAAACAATTAAAATAATGTCAATTTTTAAAATTTATTTTTAATTGAAGGATAATTGCTTTACAGAATTTTGTTGTTTTCTGTCAAACCTCAACATGAATCAACCATAGGTATACCTATAGGTATAGCCCCTCCCTTTTGAAACTCCCTCCCATCTCCCTCCCCATCTCACCCACCCCTCTAGGTTGATACAGAGCCCTTGTTTGAGTTTCCTAAGACATACAGCAAATTTCCGTTGGCTATCTATTTTACATTTGGTAATGTAAGTTAATAATGTCAGTTTTAAAGACCACTGAGGCATATTATTCAATGCAATTAAATGTAGTCAGTAAAATGCAGTAAATGAGAAGACAAAACCAAAGACACAGTAAAAATATTTTGCCTATCATTTCAACTTAAAACTTTTTAAATTACTGACCTCTATAGATATATCATCAGGCTTAATAAAACAATTAGGTAATATTAAATCAGATAATATAAATCACTGCTCTTAAATGGCTGCACAAGAAATTTAAAATCAAAAGTAAAATTTAACCTAACCAAGAACAAGAAGGAATATAAATATACTTTAAATGTTAATGGGTAGAACTGCTAGTGTCATTTCCATCATTACTAATGCTAACTGCTATGATGCACCCTCAATTCAGCTGAAGTGGTAAGAAACAGCACACCACAATGTCTAACAATGAACAGGAATGAAGAGACCCAGCTTCTGCCCAAACTTGCCCGAGGCAAGTTATCTTGTTTCCCTTTACCTCGGTTTTTATCATCCTTAAAATGGACATTCATGACTTTTTAAGGCCCCTTTCTCCTCTGGACTTTTAGTAATGTCAGTAGCAAACTATGAACATTCTTTGTACTTTAAAATGCTGCTTGTCTACCTTTCCTTTGCTTCATTAGAAAGAGGCAACTGAGGTTACTGGCTTATACGTCTGCCCTCTTGTCATAAATAACTATAAAACTGGACAAAATATAAGGACAACTCTTTTAGGGCTGGACAATAGGAAATGCAAGACTATAATGGCTAAGAGAATGGAAACAAAAAACGTTATGAGCTAAATCACCCCACATTTCTGCCTCACACAATTTTCAGACCACAACATAAGGAGAGAGAAATCACACAGAGCCCAGGAACCTCACTGAGCTGCAGAGACAGAAATTAGAGAAGGAAGACAAAGAGGGCAGAATTCGTAGGACACAATATGGGGAGGAGGGAGCTGCACAGATTAAATAGCTCCAGAAATCTGCAACAGAATCCTTGAGTCTTTGGCTGAATATCAATCTGCTCAGTAAAATAGTGAAACCCATGAGGCCAAACAAAGAAAAACTGCCAGGGGGAAAAAGCAATTGCCAAAAAGATGACGTCATAATTCCCAGACTTCACACAGTGCTCACTCAGTCGTGTCCAACTCTTTGCAACCCCATGGACTAGCCTGCCAGGCTCCTCTGTCCATGGGATTTTACAGGCAAGAATACTGGAGTGAGTTGCCATTTCCTTCTCCAGGGGATCTCCCCAACTCAGGGATCGAACCCAGATCTCCCACACTGCAGGCAGACTCTCTACTGTCTGAGTCACCAGGGAAAGATAGCACTAAGCTGTGTCCAACTCTTGCAATCCCATGAACTGTAGCCTACCAGGCTCCTCTGTCCATGGGATTCTCCAGGCAAGATACTGGAGTGGGTTGCCTCCAAACAATGCTAGGAATCATCAGATCTCCCATTAGACAGTCTGAATATATGGTACATTCATTACAAACCTCACCCCGGTGGCTTAGAGGTTAAAGCGTCTGCCTGGAATGTGGGAGACCCGGGTTCAATTCCTGGGTCGGGAAGATCCCCTGGAGAAGGAAATGGCAACCCACTCCAGTACTCTTGCCTGGAGAATCCCATGGAGGAAGGAGCCTGGTAGGCTACTAGTCCGTGGGGTCGCAAAGAGTTGGACACGACTGAGCGACTTCACTCACTCATTACAAACCTCAGATGGATCATATATTAGCCCTAGAATAAAAACTTCTTTGGACATTAAAAAAATCTTAAAATAAATACTTTAAAAGATCAAGCTGATCTTCAAGTAGCTTAACTGCCTAACAGAATAAACTCCAGATCTTTTTAAAGGAAAACAACAAAATCCAGTACTCGACAACGGAAAATTCACTGTGTTCAACACCTCATCAAAAGTTACTACTTATATGAAGAAGCATGCGTATGTAACACATAACGAGAAGAAAAATCAACAGAAAAAGACCCAGAAATGACAGAGACATTGAAATTAAGAGGTGAGAATCTTGAAACTTCTAATATAAATATTATAAATTTTCAAAGATATAAATATAGTGAGGAGCAAATGTAGGCTAAAGACAGAATCAAATGGAATGACTAGATAAAACGTCCACTACCTGAGACAAAATTTTCACTGACTGGCATGAAAGCCAGAGAAAATACTGCAGAAGAAAAAATCAGCTAACCTGAAGACACAGCAAAAGAAGTCACACAAAATAAATCACTGAGAGAAATAAAAACCAAAACAAAATGAACAAAACACTCACACTAACATATATTTAATTAGAGTCACAGAAAGGAGAGTATGAAGAGAGCAGCAAATATCTGGACAAAAAATAGCCAGATTTTTAAGCCCGCAGTATAAAAAGCTCCATCAACTGTAAGCAAAAATATACAACAAACACATTATCATCAAAATGAAAAACGTAATAAATGAAAAAAATCTTAGAAGCATTCAGAGATACATCAATTACAAAGACACAAAGAATTATGGCAACTAATTCCCAGGAGGCTCAATGGTAAAGAATCCACCTGCCAATGCAGGAGATGCAAGAGATACTGATTCAATCCCTGAATCAGGTAGATTCCCTGGAGGAGGGTATGGCAACCCACTCCAGGGCTCTTGCCTGGAAAATTCCATGAACAAAGGAGCCTGGTGGGCTACAGTCCAGGGTGTTGCAAAGAATCAAACGCAACTGAGTATATAGGCAGATAGACAGAATTACCACAAAGTAACACTGCAGGCTTCTCCTCAGAACAATATAAGACAGAAGACAAGGAAGCAACATATTTAGAGCACTGGTACTGAAAACAACCGTCCACACAGAATTCCACAGCCAGCAAAAAATGTCTTTTAAAACTGAAGGTGGAATACTTTTGTAGCAATCGAAAGGTGAAAAGTTTGATTGCCATCAAAGCTGCATTACAAGAAATGTTAAAGGAAATTCTTCAAGCAGAAGGGGCAAAACTTGAATGCATATAGTGAAAATAAATGATAAAATGATTTTGAAAGTGGGAGAAGGCAATGGCACCCCATTCCAGTACTCTTGCCTGGAAAATTCTATGGACGGAGGAGCCTGGTAGGCTGCAGTCCATGGGGTCGCTAAGAGTCAGACACGACTGAGCAACTTCACTTGCAATTTTCACTTTTATGCATTGGAGAAGGAAATGGCAACCCACTCCAGTGTTCTTGCCTGGAGAATCCCGGGGATAGGGGATCCTGGTGGGCTGCCATCTATGGGGTCACACAGAGTCGGACACGACTGAAGCGACTTAGCAAATAAAAAATATACTTTCCCATTTTGAAGTTTTTGAAATATAATAGACTATTTAAAAATGATACATTTTGAGATTTATATCGTACATAGAAGTGAAGTATGCACTAATGAGGTAACAATAATAGGAGAAGGGAAAAGGAAGTATACATCTCTATGTTTCTTATACTATACACTATTTATTTAGTGGAATAAGCTAGACATACTTATTGTAAATCCCATGCTGCTGCTGCTACTAAGTCACTTCAGTCATGTCCGACTCTGTGCAATCCCATAGATGGCAGCCAACCAGGCTCCTCCATCCCTGGGATTCTCCAGGCAAGAATACTGGAGTGGATTGCCATTTCCTTCTCCAACGCGTGCCTGCATGCTAAGTCACTTCAGTCGTGTTCGACTCTGTGCGACTCCACGGACGGCAGCCCACCAGGCTCCTCCGTCCACAGGACTCTCCAGGCAAGACACGGAGTGGGTTGCCATTTCCTGCTCTGGCAAATCCCATAGCATCCACTAAAACAATAAAACAAAAAGGTAAGTAAGCTAACAGTATGAAATAGCATGAAAGGTTTAAAAAAAAAAAAAGAAGGCAGGTAAAGCAGAAAAGGGGGGCAAACAACAAATGCAAAAAATAGAAACCAAATAGCAAGATATAAATATCTTTATAATTTATATATATAAAGTTTTTAAAAACATATAATTCATATATATAATGTATATAAGATATAAATATCAATAATGACTGTTTGGTGGCTCAATGCCAAAGAATCCACCTGCAATGCAGCAGACATGGGTTCAATCCCTGGATCAGGAAGGTCCACTGGAGAAGGAAATGGCAACCCATTCCAGTATTCTTGCCTGGAGAATCCATGGACACAGTAGCCTGGTGGGCTACAGTCCATGGGGTTGCAAAGAGGTAGACACGACTTAGCGACTAACACTTTCACTTTCATTTCAATAATTGCATGTAAATGGTGCTAAATAGTCCATGTAAAAGACAAAGACTGTCACATTGCAGAAAAAACAAGATCCTACTATATGACTGCTATGGGAAACCTACTTTAAGTATAAAGACACAGATAGGTTAAAGGCAAAAGGATGAAGGAAAATAAACCATGAAAATACTAAGATAAAACAGAACTGATTATATTAACATCAGATAAGGCAGACTTCAAAACAAGAAGTATTAGAAAGAAAAATAGGATCACTGCATCATAAAAAAAAAGAGAATCAAATCCTTCATAAAACATAATAGTATGCACTGATGACAAAGCTTCAAAGGGCATAAAACAAAAACTAAAAGAACTAAAAATAGAAATTTAAAAAACACACTATTACAGTTAGAAATTTCAAACAAAAACTATGTGGCTCCAGAGACTACATTTTTTTTTTAATTTAATAACTAAACAGTCAATTTGAAATATGAACTACAAAAAATTCTTCACAACCTTTTAGGCTTATAAAGACATCATTAAAATATAAAAACATGACGGCAACAAACATCAAATTCAGGATACCATTCACATCTGAGGTGGAAGAGAATTACTGGAAAGAGGTACAAAAGGGGGCACTACTTTACTTGCAATTCTCTATTTATTGAAACAATCTGAAGTAAATGTGGTAAAAATAAATAAATTTTGAAAAATCTGAGTGTTGAGTATTTATTCTACAGTTAAAATATTTCCTGATTAAAAAAAGAAATCTTTCAACATATTTAATGTAGGTAGCATAAAACTGTCCAAGATGGATAAAAACATCTTACTAAAGAAACCTACAGCTTGCATCACTTGTAAACATAAATGCAAAAATCCCAATTAAAAGACTTGCAAATCAAACTAATCAGCATATGTAGAAACAAGGTATCTTGGCAAAGGATATTTGTACATCAATATTCATAGTAACACTATGCACAATCACCAAAATGTAGAAATCAGCTGAGTGTCTATAAATAGAATGGAATACTATTCAGCCAAAAAAAGAAGCGACATATCAACATATGTCACAACATAAACGAACCTCAAAACTATTATGGTAATTGAAAGACACCAGACACAAAAGGTCATATATTTCATGATTCCATTCACATGGAACATCCAGAAGAGGTAAGTCCACTGAGACAGAAAACCAACTGGTGGCTGCCAGGGGCTGGAGGGAGGGCACTGATGGGGAGTGACTGCTTAATGCATGTGGTGTATATCCTTTGGGGATAATGAAAGCATTTTGGAACCAGATGTGGGTGATGGTTACTCAACAGGGAAAATGTACTAGATGCACTGAACTGTGCACTTCAAGATGGTTTATTTTACGTTAATTTCACCTCAATGTAAAAAAAAAAGGGATTGGGTTTGATGAGCACTTGAAAATATTCCCTGCTTCTTTGATACTTCCTAATATAGCAATAAAATTTATACCTAATAATTCTAAGATACTGTCCAATGGTAAAAGAACTGCTTTTGTCTGTATTGTAATAAATTCATAGAAATAAAAATCACATTTGACATTTTTTTGAAGACATGTAATATAAAAATAATGATTTATTAATATCAATTTTGTTAGTGTTAGTTCTAAATTTCAGTAACATAAACTGATGTGGAGGTAACAGATAACAGTTACTATCATGGTAGTCTCAAGTGAAAATCCCATGGGATAAGCTGGTTGAGCACACATGCTTTGAAGTCAAAAGTTGCTTCAAGTCTTAACTCAAACACCATATGGCAGACTTGAATGAGTTACTTACTCTCTCCAGGCCTTGGTTTTGTAAAATGGAGATAATAATAGTGCATACTTCTTATGTTTATCCTTAGGAATAAATGAAATAATACATGAAAACAAAAAATATCATATATGTAATAATACCTACTACTGTTAACATTGAAATAAAAAAAACAAAATAAATTCCAGATATGAAATAAACATAAAATTATAAGAAATAACTTAACTGAATTACTGAGCATTGAAGAGGACATGACTATATGACTAGAAACCCTGGAAGAATCTATTGCAAAAGTATTAGAAATCATATTATTTAGACATAAAATCAATTCACAAAAACAAATTTAGAAAATGAGAAAAGGAAAAAAAAAACACAAAAAGCAACAAAAATATAAACTACCAAAACAATGCCTTAACAAATATGAGGAAAACTAAAAAACTGAGATATTAAAATTGCCTTGAATCAGAAATTTTGAATGTAGGACTAAAAAGAAAAGCAAAGATAATTTTTTAAAGAAATACGATTAGCGTTTTGCCCAAGTGTTTGTCTGTTGTTCAGTCGCATCCGACTCTTCGTGACCCCGTGGACTGTACCCCACCAGGCTCCACTGTCCGTGGGATTTTTCAAGCAAGAATCCTGGAGTGGGTTGCCATTTCCTTCTCCAGGGAATCTCCCCCACCCAGGGATCAAACTTGGGTTTCCAGCACTGCAGGTGGATTCTTAACCAACTGAGCCATCAGGGAAGCCCCTTTTACCTAAGAGCAGTATTAATTCCATTTTGTATCTCCAACTGAGTCAGAAACTATAACAACTAGCATTGTTCTTCATTTTACACAAGGTCTGGCACAGTGTTGAACAAATGTTTTAAAACTTGAGAACTTATAAAGCTGTGAGCAGTCCAGTTTCACAATCCTAGATACATTTTTCATATGTTTCTCAGAGCAGTTTCTACCTGTGGTGTCAAACTTAGAACCCAAAACATCAGAGCTGGAAGGAATCTGAAAGACGAATAAAGTCTGAAGGAAGCCACATGTCACAGACACTGAAACCAGCGCTCTGAGCCCCAAAGTGTGCTGGGCAGTATTCAAAACAAACAGAGATGGTGGTCTTTTTCCCTAACCTGCTTCCAGCAGAGGAACCAGCAACAGAAGCAGTAGTGTTCCGCTGGCCTGTTAGGCAGGCCCAGTAGTTTTTCAGTCATCTTTAAAAAGTGATGGGAAGAGCAACTTCCCCCTACCCTTCCTCACATAACCCAGCTGTCCCCAAACGACGCTGCCCGCCAAGATAGAGGCTGAGAGTGTGTTTCTCCCACATACCCATTTATGGTTTCATCAGCACTTATTCAAGGTGCACTGCCTTTAAATAACTTACTATGAAGTTCAAGTTTCAGAAAGAAGGAAAGAAAAGACATTTTTATGGCCCTAAGCAAATACCTGTCCACACAGGTTATTTTCTTGAGAAACTGCCTTGATTTGCATTGACTTTCTCTTGCTTCCCGCAGGCAAAACCCTGCTGGCATTGGCCTGCAGAATCCTGCTCGCAGGCACAAGAATGTGCCAGAGCTGCTTTGCACTCGTTCTTACCCACATTTGACTTTGTTTTTTTTTTTAATTAAACAGTTTATGGGATTGTTCTGGATGGCTGACCCCTGTATTCAGTAAACTGTCATTTCTAAAAAATATGATTAAAAAAAAAAAAAGAACCTGAATGGCAGCCACATAAGTATAAATATCAAAAACATTTGTAGTACCATATGCAAATCTTATTACAACAGACTCTGATATCCCATGTCCAAGGTGGTCCCCAGTGATTTCCATCTGCTGGTAATCATGCCCTTGAGTAGTCTTCCTCCTCAGTGAATATGGCAGACTTGTATCATTGATAAGCTACAGTGGAAATGATAGTATGTGGCTATGTCATAAAAGATACTGCAAGTCCAACCTTGTTCCCTCTTAGAATACTTGCTCTACGGGAAGCCAGATGGCATGTCACGAGGACACTCAAGCAGTGTCCTATGGTGAGGTCCACACGGTAAGGAACTGAGGTTTCCTGCCAACAGCCTGCACCAAACTGCCAGTCTTGTGTCTGAGGCATCCTGGAACCAGATCCTTTAAGTCCCCAACAATCAAGTCTTCAAATGGCAGCCCCCAACAAGGTCTTGGGGCTTCCCAGGTGGCACAAGTGGTAGAGAACATGCCTGCCACCACAGGAGACATAAGAGACGCAGGTTCAATCCCTGGGTCGGGAAGATCCCCTGCAGAAGGGCATGGCAACCCACTCCAGTATTCTTGCCTGGAGAATCCCATGGACAGAGAAGCCTGGCGGGTTACAGTCCATAGGTTCGCAAAGAATCGGACAGGACTGAAGTGACTTAGCGCGCATGCACACACACACACACAGTAAGATCTTGACCACAATCCCATGACCTCCAGTCAGAGTCATCTAGCTAAGCTGCTCCTGACCCACAGAAACTATGTGAAACAATGCAAAACAATGCATATTCATTGTTTTAAACTGCTAAGTTTTGAGGTGATTTTGTTACAAAGAAATAACTTTGAAAGGCACTAAAGGTTAAATTGTAACTCTTCAGATATTTCATGGCAGTTCCTAGAGAACCCAAGACTTCAAGAGCTCAAAGCAATTACCATTCCTACTTAGGTAATAATATGTTTTCTTTCCTATTATCTATAATTACATAATTTTTCTTAGCTCTTTTAAAAGATATATATTGCTTAAGAAAGTCCAATAAAAAGGTAAGTATTTTGTGCTAGGTCTTTACCAAAAGTATGTGCATTAGCAATATATACTGGGTGATAACTTAATACGCCTTTCTTTGTCCCACATAATTATCCTGTACATCATGAAATATTATCATCTGACATTTCATTACCTATGTCAGCAACTTTAAAAGACACATGCTAAGCACCACTGCTATAGTATTTGAAAACTACACAGTTACAGAGAATTAGAGCGCTTACTTGAAGCAGGCTATACCAAGAACATGGTTCTTCGTCCTATTACTAGGCAAAGCCAAGGAAGGAAATTCTGTAAGTCCCCTAAGAAACATAAATCTGTAATACCCAAACTGTTTTTATTTTAGGCAACGTATACATCTTTAGTTCAGATGAAGAATGACTAATATCATCCATAAAGGAGAATCAATAATCCAACTTCTGTTATATATTCCACATACCAAATTCAAACTCCTCCAAACTTTTCTCACATGGATCTAGGAGTGGAAATGATTCAGCACAGTCCATAAGTATATTCTTAAAGCCTTCTAATATCACATATGATTTAGTAACATAAATTCTTCAATAATAAAATTCAGGTCTCCAAGTGTAAGCATATTTTTATTTACAACATTTGACAAATACGTATTTATAGTTAACTCTTAAGTCTGAGGAACTATGTGATGTAAGGGATAAAAAGACAAAATATAAATAATCTTGCCTCCAGGTCATTTAGCATTCATTTGATCCATCCTACTAAAAACAGAAAGACAAGTAAGACTTGATTCCAATCACTTATTCACAGCCTAGACAGACAAATGTATTGGTATCTATGTAAATAACAATAATCCATGCCATAAGAGAGGTAGAAAGTAAACTTGTACCATGGAGTTAGGGCAAGGAGGGGACAGATTAAATATTTTTAGAATAGAAGACATTGTTTCCTTAAAATAGGCATGAGAGAAAGGTAGGATCTAAATGTGTCTGGGGAATACAAAGGGCATTTAGTGTGGAAAAATACTCTTTGGGCAGATTCTTAGGTCCTTTCTCTTCCCCAAGGGGCAGGCACACACATGCCACTTACTCAAGATAAGCAGGGTGAGGATAGAGGCCATATTCACACTGGCTCCTTCACTTCCTACCCACCCCCATGTCTATTTTCACGGGATGGGAATAAGTCTTTTGGCTGTGTGCTTACCTGATTCTCTAAAATGGCTTTCCTGATAGCCAGATTTCAATTCAAAAGCGAAATCATTCTATTCATCTGGTTTATATGAAGTTGTTAGAACTTGTACCACATTATCTACATTCTTACTTTCCCTCCTCCCACTTTGCGAATTTTAGGAGCAAGGAAGTTCATCTGTCAGGGAACGCAAGGAGCCTACTCAAGTCATCAAATGATTCAATCAACATTCTCAATCAGAAGCATCAAAAACAGGCTCTTGTCATATAAGAGGCACTGGAAGACGGGCAAGACTCACAGAATCAGTGGGAGAAGGACCAAAGGAGTCACAGGATCAAGAAGCAAGAAATATCATAATAGTGTTTCAGCAAGAATAGACTTGCCAGGCTTCCTCATGACACAATGGCTCAGAATGAACCTTTACCACCTGTGCCACTACTTGGCACAAGTGATGACAGGCCAATTCCAAGCCCAGAGCTCAGGAGGTCCTGCATTTCACTGTCTTGAGCTTCTGCTGTCACTGTGAGAAAGGCATGCCTGGTCAAACCAATGGGTTTAAGGTGAAAACATGCATGGATGTGCCTGCTCTACACGTTAGTCCCAAAAGGGAAACACAGGGGCAGAGCTGCTCCAGTTAAAGCCTCCCGTTGACCCACTGATACATGAACAATTGGACTTGCAGACCCATATGCAAGCTGCTCAGTTCAGATCAAATAACTCCAGCCAAGAGATGTGAGAGCTATAATAATACTGTCATAAGCCACTAGATTCGGAAAGCTGCTGTTACACAGCATTAGCTGACTGATATATCTGGTGATTGACATTAGATTGCAAGAGAAAAGTATAAGGCTAGTAAGGTTAAATCATGAAGCACCCTCTAGGTTATCTACATTTTGGAGTTGGACTCTCTCCTGTGATCAGTAGGAATCCAGCCAAATTTTTGTGAGAAATAACACAATAACAAGTACCTGGTAAATAAACTTCAGTGAGGGTAAGAACTGGCAGTTGGTCCTGAAGATGTTGAAAGGATTCACGTGAAAGCTGATGAAGGCCTAACTGAAGATACAGTCAGTGGAAATAAGAAGATTTAAAAGAATATTCTCTTTAAATTCTCATTCTTGGGACTCTCCCAGTGGTCCAGTGGTTAAGAATCTGTCTTCCAATGCAGGGGATGCAGATGCAATCCCTGGTTGGGAAACTAAGATCCCACACGCTGCAAGGTAACTAAACCCAACTAGAGAGGCCACGTGCTACAACGACGGAGCCCACACACTCTGTAGTCCATGCTCTGCCACAAGAGAAACCCTAGTGCTGCGACCAGAGAAGCCCCCGAGTGCCCCAGCTAGAGAGGGCCAGTGGGCCACAATGAAGACTCAACAACAAAATTCGAAAAAAAAAAAAAAAATTCTCATTCTCCGTTCCTTAAGGATATCTTCACAGATCAAAGGAAAATATTAATAAAAAATAACCCTCAAGTTTTTGAAATATAGGGAGGCTACCTTGAGTCTAAATGGAATTCAGATATGTTTGGACATGCCTGGCAAAGTCTTACGAACAAACTTCCCAAAATCTCATCTGCATGAATATGGAGTCACTTGTGGGAAAAAATTTTAAAAAAAACCAGCGAATGAAAAAGCTAAGGCATGATCAGCAGAATCCCACAAGAAAGCCTTTGTCTTCTGAGAGGAGTGACACGTCTGTCTCTCAAATCTGTCTCCTGGTTCAATCCAATAGAACTCATGTCTGATTCATAGTAGGTATATGATTGGGGAGAATGGGTGTTATAAGTAAAGAGTAAAAGAATTAACTAACTTAACACATCTAAGGGATGACAAAGAGTCCTTCTCCCCAACCTAATCACCCTGCTCTAACCAGGGCTTACATGTCTGGTGGACTCAGCAGATATAGTGCCCACGGCCTGTGATATTTTGAAGACCTACAAAAATGTTTTCATTTTCATTTCTTTTACAATCAGATGAAAATGATACTTATAAGGATGAACATGTAATAATGAATCCAGCCTGAATTCTATTTCTTTTTTATACCAACAGAGTCAAATAATCTTCAAATATTTTTTACAATACAAGGAACTCCGAAGGCAAAAGTGTCTTGGGCCTACAAAAGTCACAAATGCAGTCCTGGGGCCAGCACAGTATAACTTGAGAGCTCTGAGAGCCCTGAGCTGCGGTGAATGCCACCAGGATGGGAGCTGGGTAATGCCCCCTCCACCTACCCCCTCAGAGGACATGAGCAGAAAATGACAAGGCTGGAGGCAGAGGGGGGCTTTAGCAGATCGAGATCAAATGAGTTTGGGGTTATCTTTCTTTATTTCCCCTCCCTCCTCTCCTAAGGGAACCTCTACCCAGATAAGGTATCCCACAGGCCATATGACAAGACAGCAACTGCCTGAGAGGAGCAGGAAAACTGCTAGGCGTGGGGACAGGCACTGGAGAATTTAGACATGTAGAAATCAACCTTAAATCAACTTTCAGCTTTTTACAAAGCAGGATCTTGGGCTTCCCTGGTAGCTCAGTGGTAAAGAATCCTTCTGCCACTGCAGAAGACATGGGTTCAATCCCTGACCCGGGACGATCTCGCATGCCATGAACTAAGCCCACCCACCACAGCCACTGAGCCTAATGCCCCAGAGCCTGGGAGCCTTGCGTGCTGCAGCTGCTGAAGCCCGCATGCCCTGGAGCCCGCGCTCCACAGCAAGAGAAAGCACTGCAATGCGAAGCCTGCGCCCATTAACAAAGACCCAGCAAGCCAAATATTTTAAAAAGAAAAAAAAAAAGCAGGATCTTTTTTTGTCAATTTCATGCTTGAAGGTCCAGCAAACCAGTAGATCAAAAAGGAATGCCAGGGGCTTCCCTGGTGGCTCAGTGGTAGAGAATCCACCTAGCAATACAGAGACATGAGTCTGATCCCTGGTCTGGGAAGATTCTACATGCCGTAGGGCAACTAGCCTGTGCGCCACAACTATTGAGCCTGTGCTCTGGAGCAACAGGAGAGCAGCCTCTGCTCACTTGCAACTAGAGAAAGCCTGTGCTAAGCAACAAAGACCCAGTGCAGTCAAAAATAATTAAAAAAAAAAAGGGGGGGGGAATGTTGCACTTGGGTAAGGACTGATGGAGAGTGCTGGGAGGCCAATGCCCTCTCCACTCATTCCTCCCGCCCACCTCCATATGATCCCAGCAGTCTCTGGTATGCTAGAAATCACTGCTCTTGGTTAAGCAGAAATATAATATAGATGGGCTAATTGAGAAACATATTTAAATTTATAACTCGTTTCATTTGTAAAGTGCTTTGTAATTACATATTTATTTGGCGCCAACAGATTTAACTATATATGTTGGGAGTAGAAGGAGAAAAAGAATCATCTATTTAAATCAAGGCTCTTGTATGTGCTTAAGATGACAAGCTTGACTTGGCTGCTGCCTCAGTTCCCGATGGAACCTCAGAGTATGATCATCTCACCTAAGGAGTGTGATTTCAGTTTTAAGCAGATGTACAGCTCCAAAACATTAACCAGCCATGTCATCTTGGGCTCAGCCTAGCTCCCCTGCACTCACTTGGAGACTGTGTAGCTGTCTTGTGGTGTGTGCTATCTGCTTAGCCGTTCAGACGTGTCTGACTCTTTTTGACTCCATGGACTCTAGCTCACCAGGAGCCTCTGTCTATGGAATTCTCCGGGCAAGAATACTGGGGTGGGTTGCCATTTCCTTCTCCAGGGGATCTTCCCAACCCAAGGATCAAACCTGCATCTCTTTCACCTCCTGCATTTGCCGGGAGATTTTTTTACCACTGCACCACCTGGGAAGCCTGTGTAGCTGTTTTATCTGGCCTCTTGTCCTTTAAGATGCTCAGGGGTAGTTAGGAGTGTTCATCATTTTCAGTTTAAGTGCTGATTTGGGAAATCTGACTCCTCACAGAATAAATCTCTGCATTAAATTTCATAAAGGAAATTCTGTGACTTTTCAAACAGTCAATGGTAGAACAAATGACACTTTTCTCAAATTTTTATCTATATTAATATCATGAATATCATATCTAAAGCAACTAGCATAACTAACAAAGCAAAAAGGTTTCAACTTGATAACATGAAGGAGAGAACAGATGATTAAGAGAAACTCTTGATTAACCAACTTCTAAGTCTTGGTAATTAATCATCATATAATTTATATTTCAAAGAAAAATAAACTCTATGTCACCCAATGATTATAGCTTTGTAAGACCAAGATCCAAATTTTAGAGTGGAAGCATGGATGTATTCTCAAAAATGTCATGAGTTTCCATAATCATTTACCCTCATATACATTTCTAAAGTGAAGGCAAAAGAAAGACTTTTTCAGACATCTTATTTATCCAGGGCTTTTCTAAAAACAGAAAGCCAAGGCTAGTCAAACCAAGAATACCTCCAACTGCAAGCCTCACCAACTCACACTTTTAAGTAACAATGGCCAAGGTCCCCTCCATCTCTCTTTTGTTCAAAAGAGGAAAACTTGATCACATAAAATGACAGTCTTTCATAATATAATATAAATCAAGACTTGGCAAAAGATGGCCTACCAAATCTGGCCAGTCACCTGTTTTTGTTTGGTCCATGAGCTAAGAATGGTTTTTACATTTTTTAATGATTTTTAAAAAGCAAAAGAAAAATAACATTTTGTGACATGTAAAAAATCATGTGAAATTCAAATTTCAATGTCCATTAAAAAATTTTAATTTCATTGATATTTTTGGAAATTCATTTTCTCTTATTATATAAGTACCTACACACTGTTCTTGATTTCACCTTTTGGCCCACAAAGCTTAAACTATTTACTATCTACTATTTACTTTACAGAGAAGTTTGGTGACCCCTGATGTAAATGACTGATAAGTAACAAGAAATCACCACTTTGTGGGGAAAAATGTATTTCTAAAGAGGACCAAAGGAATGAATTTTCCACTCTGGAATTTCTGACAAAACAAATACTTTTAAGAGTTGGTATATATCAACAAAAGAAATCAAACTTATCTCCTTATGTAGAGTTACATGGCTTGAACTGATGTTATCACCTCACTACATACCATATTGTCTGTAAAACAAGATAAATTGGTATCTCCTCTCAAAATTACTTTCACTGGGAGTTTAAGTTAAAGAATTTAAACAATCACTCTACTTTGACCTTCTGCTTTAAACTTTATTAATCAAAATAGTATTTTATAAAATTGATACCTGTGAAAAAATCTACATAATGATAAGCAATGTATGAAGTAAATTTCAATTCACGAAGCACACCAATACAGGCATGCCTTGTTTTATTGCACTTTGCTTTATTGTACTTTGAAGATAATGTGTTTTTTACAAACTGAAGGTTTGTGACAACCCCGCATCCAGCAAGTCGATTGGTGTCATTTTTCCAACAGCATTGGCTTACTTGGTGTCTCTGTGTCATATTTTGGTAATTCTTGCAATATTTCCATCTTTTTTTTATTACTATATTTGTTATGGGTGATCTGTGAAATGGGATCTCTGATGTTACTATTGCAAAAAGATTATAGCTCCCTGAAGCCTCAGATGATTTTTAGCATTAAAGTATTTTTTAATTAAGGTATGTACATTTTTCAGGCATACTACCACTGCACACTTAATGGACTCCATTATAGTGTAAACATAACTTTTATACACAATGGGAAACTCAAAAATTCGTATGACTCACTTTATTGCAATGGTCTGGAATGAACCCACAATATCACTGAGGTATGACTGTAAATGTGTTATTTTTCTTTATAGATTGTTTCAAATCATTCATACTGGTATAGTTTCCCAAATACATTGGGTCCTTTCTTGGCTTAGTACCCCTACTTACATTTGTCCCACTGTCAGGAATTTTCTTTCTGAATACACTGTTTCAGGGATTCTCTCCAGGTGGCATAGGTAGATAAATAAGGCGTTCAGGAGGTTTGGGGGAGGAGGAGGGTTTTTTCGTTTTGTTTTTTGTTTTCCTTCTTTTTTTAATTGGAAAGTTTCCAAGCCTTCTAAACCTTTTGAAAATGATTTTTTATTGAACTGTCTGTCCTCCTTGAATGCTCACTCAGAATTCACTGCTCACACAACACATTACTTGAACTTCTATTTTGTATTTATGTCATTCTATCTGATTAGAATGTGACTTTAGAATCATCCATCTCTAGTTCTTTACAGATTTCAAGAACTTCATTGTGTGGGACTTCCTTGGTGGTTCAGTGGCTAAGACTCCATGCTCCCAAAGCATGGGGCCTGGATGCAATCCCTGGTCAGGAAACTAGACCCCACGTGCCACAACTAAGAGTTCTCATGCCACAGTGTAAGATCATGCATGCAGCAACAAAGATTCAAGATTCCCTGCTGCAACTAAGACCCAACAAAGCCAAATAAACAAATACTTTTTTTAAAAGGAGAAGCAGCTAGTTGTTTTCCAGAATGGCAATGTACAAATGCCAGAAAGGAAGAAACATCTTTGACATTTCTCCTCTCCCTCATCTCCAAAATCCAGCTCAATACCAAATCCTTAAGTTGCTGCCTAAATATTTCTGGAATTTCCACACTGGCCTCTTAGCTGTTATAACCTACAACCAACTTTACCACCACCTACCAAAGCTATTTCATTCTCCCACTAGACAGGGTAATCTTCTTAAATCAAACTCATCCATGTTCACACATTAGCATCCTTGACTTCATCTACCCACAATCACAGCACCCACATCTACAGATCATAGCACCATGTGGCTTGCAAAATTGCGTGGGAATTTGAAGCCTGTCCCTTCCACGAGATCATAAGGGAATGATGTGTATATAGTACTCATTCAAAGACATTTCATGACTGAATTAATGCTGGGCAACACCTCATTCTTTGCATTCTCGATGCTGCCAACTACTTTAAAGGAGTCCATTTTGGAAGTTCCACACTTAATTCCGTAATTTTTGGAATAGCTTTTTGAACTGCATTCAGAGACACTTCGCCTTCTACAAAAGAAAAAACTGTCTTTCTTTTTCATTGCTATACCTGGATTTTTGACCCAAAAAGGCTTTACTCCAAAAGTGTTCACCCGTTGTATTTGAAAGACATTGCTTTAAATGACATTTGCTTCTTTCCAAAATATCTAACCCACATCCAAAAGCCAGATATTTAACAAGAGATAGGCAAAAGAATATATCACGAAAGCTAAGAATTACTTGGCACTTATGGTGGTCCAAGCATCAGTGAACACTTGACAGACATTATTCAACAAATCCATGTGATAATGACTATTATCATTCTAACTTTACATATTAAAAGAAAATAACAAACTGAAATTAAGAGCCATGGTTAAGACTTTGTGGAAGAGACTTCCCTGGTGATCCAGTTAAGAATCCACCTGCCAATGCAGGGAACAAGGGTTCGATCTCTAGACTGGAATAACATGCCATGGAGCCTGTGCTCTAAAGCCCTTGAGTCACAACTACTGAGCCCATGTGCCCCAACTACTGAAGCCTGTGCACGCAGAGCCTGTGCTCCACAGCAAAAGGAGCCACCACAACGAGAAGCCTTTGCACCATAATGAAGAGTAGCCCCTGCTCACCACAACTAGAGAGAGCCTTCATGCAGCAATAAAGACCCAGAGCAACCAAAAATAAATACATTAATTTTTTAATTAAACAAAAATGAAGACTTGCAGGAAAGTCCCTTATGAATACCCACAAATAAAATATTGAGTGATCACAGGTACTGGGTAGTCGTAGTATCAGATTAATGTTTATCTTTACATTTTCTGGGAATCTACAGCCATTTTATTATCTTTTGTTGATACCTATTCAAAGTGTTTTGGGCCCCTGCATGATGCTAAGTCATGCTGAATAATGAATAAGAGTGGGAGGAGCTGTTAGAAAAATAAAAATCTAGAAAAGTGATATGATATGCCTATATTATAGATACAGCCAAAAGTTCAAAGAAAAAGATGGTTACTTCAAATTGACACAAGGGTAGTTCTGAAAAAAAAAAAACAAACAAACAAACAATAATCCTGTTTGGGGGTTCATACTCTAAAAATTCAAGATATCATAATTCATATCAATCACATGGCAGCAAAGTAGTAGTATATTAATAGAAATTAAAACACAAGGTTTTATTTTTAAACTGCAGGAAATAGCTTAAAATACAGAAAGTTAAATGGAAACTAGAAGAATTATTTGAGAAACTATGAGAAACTATCCATTTTATACATAAGAGTATTTTTTCTTCTTTAGTCTTTGCTTTTTTGGGTACCACTCAGTTTCTCTATTTAGATGAAAATTTTGTCAACTTGTTTCATTATAAATATTCATCTTTAAGGACTTAAGCCCAGGTGGCTCAGATGGTAAAGAATCTGCCTGAAATGCAGGAGACCTAGGTTCAAACCCTGGGTCGGGATCCTCTGGAGAAGGAAATGGCAGCCCACTCCAGTATTCTTGCCCAGGAAATCCCACGAACAGAGAAGCCTGGCAGACTACAGCCCATGGGGTCACAAAGAGTCAGACATGACTGAGCAACTAACATTCATCTTTACAGTATCAAAATTCAAGGGTGGCATTGGTCATGATTCTTATTTTTCCAGTCTTTATGTCAAAATCTCCAAGCCCACTACACTAGACGTGCAAATGATTTAAACAACTGGGGGGTGAGGCCAGGGGTGAGGGTCGGGGGTGGTGAAGCGTTGTAAGCGACACATCCAAAGAACAGCCAAAATCACTTCCTCACAGTTTCCAAACCCATCCACAACATCCTGAAATCACACACTTAATATAAATTTAGAAATTATTTACATAATCTCCAGATTAGCATTAGTAGACTATAATCAACTATAAAATCTAGTCTCGTTCTCTATAAATTAGAAAACAAAAATTTTTAATAACTCAAATACCTGACTTACTCATATTTTTGAGTGCTATTATTTAAACTAATTTAAATTTTGTCCAAGTACACACTATATATTTTTGCTTAAATTTACGAGACTAGACAAACCAAGAGAAAAATTACTTAGCCCTGAACTGCTTTATTCTCTAATGATTCTGTCAGTTCCAACTTCCAAATATTTTTTTAAAGTTATGCTTTTACTATCTTTTCAATTTAAAGTATTTCTAAAATACAATCATATAAGACTCTATAGGAGGCAGCAAAAGCAGTCCTCAGAGGGAAGTTCATAGCAATAAAGACTTCCTCAAACAAGAAAATTTTCAAATTTCAAATAGCAACCTAACCTTTACCATCTAACAGAACTAGAAAAAGAACAACAACAACAACAATCTCAAGTCAGCAGAAAGAAGAAAATAATAAGGATCAGAGAGGAAATGAATAAAAGAGAGATTGAAAAATCAATAAAACCAAAATCTCGGCTTTTTTGAAATGGAAACAAACCCAACAAACCTCTGGCCAGCTCACCAAGAAGAAAAGAGAGAGGACCCAAATAAGCAAAACAAGAAATTTGAGAGAAATAACATTCAATACCACAGAAATACACAAAAAAAAAAAAGAAAAAGAAAAAACTGTAAGAGAATACTATGAACAACTAAGTGTCAACAAACTGGACAACCTAGAAGTGGACAAATTTCTGAAAATAAATAGCCCACCAAAACTGAATCAAGAAGAAATATATAATTTGAACACAGCAATTATTAGAACTAAAATCAAAAATCTAATTTAAAAAATGATTCTCTAAAAACAATAATCCAGGACTGGATGACTTCACTGGAGAATTCTACCAAACATAAAGGAAGAATATATACCAATTCTCAAACTCTTCCAAAAGACTGAAGGGAGGGGGGATGCTCCCAAAGTTATTATAGGAAGCCACCATCACCCTGACACCAAAACCAGACAAAGACGCCATCAAAAAAGAAAATTACAGGCTGCTATTTCTGATGAATATACATGCACAAGTTCTCAACAAAATATTAGCAAATAGAATCCAACAACACATTAATAAAAGATCATACACCACAATCAAGTTGGATTCATTCCAAGCTCACAAGCATGGCTCAACATATGCAAACTAGTCAATGTGATATACATCAACAACAACAAAAAAAAGACAAAAACTATATGAGTATCTCAATAGATGCAGAAAAAGAAGCTGATGAAATTCAACATCCATTCATGAAAAAAAGGAGTCTTTTCAAAGTGGGTATAGAGGGAAGATAGCTCAACCTAATAAAAGTCATTTATGACAAATCCATGGCCAACATAATACTCAACAGTGAAAAGCTGAAAGTCTTCATGCTAAAATCTGGAAAGAGACAAGGATATTAGTTCTCACCTCTACTATTCAACATAGTACCAGAAGTCCTAGCCACAACTATCAGACAAGAAAGAGATAAAAGGAATCCAAATTGGAAGGGACAACGTAAAACTGTCATTATATGCCAATGACATACTATAGAGAGAAAGAATCCTAAAGACTCCACACAAAAACTAGCAGAACTGATCAATGAATTCAGTGAGGTAGCAGGATACTAACAGATATCTGTTGCATCTCTTTACGCTGACAAAATGAAATACTAGAAAGAAAGTTTAAAAAAAATAATAATTTCAAAATAGCATGCAAAAAAAGTACTTTGGAGTAAACTTGACCAAGGAGGTGAACACTGATAAAGGAGACACTGAAGATGAGTCAAAGAAATAGAAGGATATCCTGTGGTCTTGGACTAGAAGAATTAATAGTTAAAATGGCCATACTGTCCAAAGCAATCTACAGATTTAATGCAATCTCTATCAAATTACCCATGATATTTTTTCACAGAACTAGAATAAGTAATCCTAAAATTGATATGGAATCATAAAAGATCCAAAATTGATTCTGAGGAAGAAGAACAAAGCTGGAAAAGAATCCTCCCAGACTTCAGACATCACTACCACACTACAGCAATCAAAACAGCACGGCACTGGCACGAAAACAGACGTGGGGGCCAATGGAACAGAACAGAAAGCGCAGAAATAAATCCACAGACCTACAGTCAATCAAACTTTGAGAAAGGAGGCAAGAATATACAATGGAGAAAAGATAAGCTCTTCAGCAAGTAGTGTTGGGAAACCGGACAGCCACACACAAATCAATGAAATTGGAATATACCCTCACACCATATACAAAAATAAACTTGAACTGGCTTAAAGACTTAAATTAAATGTAAGACCAAACACCATAAAACTCCTAGAATAAAACATACTCAAAACATTTTCTGACATAAATTGTAGCAATGTTCTCCTAGGTTAGCCAGTCTCTGAAGGCACTAGAAATAAAAGCAAAAATAAACAAATGGGACTAAATCAAACTTATAAGCTTTTGCACAGCAAAGGAAACCACAAACAAAATTAAAGGACAACCTACAGAATGGGAAAAGATATTTGCAAACAATGCTACCAACAACAGATTAATTTCTAAAACATACAAACAGCTCATACGACTCAATAACAAAAAAACAAACAGAACATCGACAGAACACCTACATAGACATTTCTCAAAAGAAGATATACAGATGGCCAACAGGCATAAGAAAAGATGCTCATGTGCTAATTTTTAGGGAAATACAAGTCAAAACCACAATAAGGTATCACCTCACACCAGTCAGAATGGCCATTATCAAAAAGTCTACAAATAATAAAAGCTCTTCTTGCCTGGAAAATCCCGTGGACGGAGGAGCCTGGTGGGCTGCAGTCCATGGGGTCGCTAAGAGTCGGACACGACTGAGCGACTTCACTTTCACTTTTCACTTTCATGCATTGGAGAAGGAAATGGCAACCCACTCCAGTGTTCTTGCCTGGAGAATCCCAGGGATGGGGGATCCTGGTGGGCTGCCATCTATAGGGTCGCACAGAGTTGGACACGACTGAAGCGACTTAGCAGCAGCAGCAGCAGCAGTGAAGGCGTGGAGAAAAGGAAAGCATCCTACACTGTTGGTAAGAATGCAACTGGTACAGCCACTATGGAGAACAGTATGGAAGTCCCTTTAAAAACTAAAATTAGAGTTACCATATGATCCAGTAATCCCACTCCTGGGTGTATATCCAGAAAAAGGTCTAATTCAAAAGATACATGACCTCAGTGTTCCCAGCAGCACTATTTACAGTAGCCAAGATATGGAAGCAAGCTAAATGGCCACTGACAGATGAATGGATAATGAAGATTTGATATGTGTGTCTGTGTGTGTGCGTGTGTCAGTCAAATGGAATATTACTCAGTCATAAAAAAATAATGAAATAATGTAATTTACAGCAACATGTATGGATCTATAGATTATCATGCTGAGTAAGCCAAAGAAAGACCGTATCGCTTATATGCGGAATCTAAAAAAAAAAAAAAAAAAGATAGAAATTAACTTAAATACAAGAAAGACGTTGACCCACAGACGTAGAAAACAAATTTAGGATTTGTTTTCCCCTTTGTTTTACCAAAGGGGAAAGGGTGAGAGAGATAGATTAGGCATTTGGGATTAGCAGATACAAACTACTATGTATAAAGCAGATAAACAAGGTCTTATTGTATAGCACAGGGAATTATGTCCAATATCTTGTAATGAAGTGTGATAAGTCACTTCAGTCATGTCCAGTTCTTTGTGACCTTATGTACTATAGCCTGCCAGGCTTGTAATAAACTATAATGGAAAAGAATATTAAAAAAGAATATTCAGCTATAAAGAGCTTCAAGACAGCACTCAGATGAATGAAAAAGAACTGGCGAAAACAATCAAATCATTACTCGATGTGAAAATGATTAACCATGATTCAGAAAAGGAAGACATCGATGCAGAATCTTCATTTTCATTAAATAAGAACTTTAGCAGTAAAAGAACAAAATTTAAAATTATTACATCAATGCAGAAAGACACACCATAGGAAATGGAGCAGACGAGAAGTGCTGTAGACGAAGACCGGAAAATGTACCTCCAGGCTGCTATAGTTCGTATCATGAAAGCGAGAAAAGTACTGCGGCATAACGCCCTTATTCAAGAGGTGATTAGCCAGTCAAGAGCTCGGTTTAACCCTAGTATCAGCATGATTAAGAAGTGTATTGAAGTCCTGATAGACAAACAGTACATCGAACGCAGCCAGGCGTCCGCGGATGAGTACAGCTACGTCGCGTGACGCGGCGCTCCTCCAGCGTCGGTGTGAGAAGGTCGTTGCCGTCAGCATCCGGTGTGTGCCCGTGGGAGAAGGCAGGCCTGTGCCTCCATAATTTGGTCATTTGGCAGCCCCTGTTTCTCTGCTGTTTACAACATCACCAGTGCCACGTCATGAGCGTCAGAGAAGATGCCTAGAGATATTTCAAGCTCATGTCATTATGACATTTCTTAAAACTTTATTTAAAAAAGGATGAGTGAAGTAGTGCTGAAATGTGGAAATCTGGCTGGGTACCATGCTTTTTCTCCCCTTCACGTTTGCAGTTGATGTGTTGTCTTTTTTTTTTTTAATGTATCTTAAAGGACATAAGATTAAAAAAAAAAACCTAAATATTGTAATATGACAGATAACCTAATAATTGTATCTACATTAAAATGACAAACATGATATTGCTGCTTGTCAAATAAAAAAATAAATAGAATGCCTTTTTTATGTGGAGTATCACAATACAATGATCAGAAATGAAAAAAAAAGAATATATGTGTAACAATCACTTTGCTGTATATGAAACTAACATAACATTGTAAATTAATGATACTTCAATTTTTTAAAAAACAATTATCTTAGACAAGTTTAAAATATAAGAAGACACTGCTTTGAATAAACACTCCTCTAATTGGGAGCAAATATATTAAAGGAAGTTTACTTTGGACATGACTTAACAGCCAATGAGAATCTCAAAATGTGTTTTGTAAGACTGTTATTTATTCTGGTGTCTTACTACTATAACACACATAGCAAGTTGCAAATAAATAAATAAAGGCACACATTAAAAACAATTCTAAACATTGATAAGCTGACATGAGAATATTTTGTAAATTTTTTTTATCAAAAATGCTCTCTGAAATGTAAACTTGCTTTACAAAAATGAAAGCCTAGAAGCAAAACAAGTCAAACTATACCCTCAGAAAGATTTAGGAATTGGAGGCAAGTATGTGTGCTAACTCGATTCAGTCCTGTCAGGCTCTTTGTAACGTATGAACTACAGTCCACCAGGCTCCTCTGTCCATGGGATTGTCCAGGCAAGAATACTGGAGTGGGTTGCCATACCCTCCTCCAGGGGATCTTCCTGACCCAGGGATCGAACCCACCACTCCTGAAGCTCCTGCAGTGCAGGCTGATTCTTCAACCACTGAGCCACTGGGGAAGCTCCAGGGATTAGAGGCAATAATCTCCAAAAGTGAGGGTGCAAGGGAAGACAGCCTCCCTAGAACTCCCCTTCATACAGCCAAATAACTCTCTCTCCCACACTAGGATAGAGGACAGAAAGGGTTAAGAATAAAACAAGCCAGCAGAATGAATATGTCAATACAAAAAAAAAGAAACAAAAATTAAGAAAATTCTGCCAAAACAAAGAGGCAACAACAAGGAAGCAAATAGCAGAGAAATAAATAAAAATAAGAGAATCACTCCAGAGAACCAACATCCAACTAAGAGGAGTTCCAGAGAGGACTGAGAAAACAGAGGTGAAGACTTATAAGTAACAAAAGGAAATTTCCCAGAACTGAAGGACATCATGCCATTGTGAAACTGCAGGAAACCTGGAGTAAAAGGCTTTCGGGGACAGGAGAAGAGGTCACTAGAAGGGAACAGAAAGGAGAACATCACTGAAGCTGTGACCGGCAACCACAGATGTTAGAAGATGGAATAGCACTTTCAAAATTCTGAGGAAAGTAACTTTTGACCTAGCATTCTGTGACCAAACTGTTAAGTGAAGTAAGATACAGAAACTTTCACAAGTGAGATATTTTTTTTAAGTACCTCCCAAGCATCCTTTCTTGGTAGGTAGTAAGTCAAGAAATCAGAAGATATGTGGCTCAACCACAGATGATGAAGGCAAATGCCATGGCCACAGGTAAGCATAACAGTAGCCCAGAGAGCAATTCATTCAGATCTTACCAGGAAATCAACCCCAAAAAGTCTCAAAGAAAGAATATGAAAGATTCTATGATGTATCAAAAAGCACAGCAAGAAATCAGTGATGGTGCTTGCTTCGGCAGCACATATACAAAACTTGGAACGATACAAAGAAGATTAGCATGGCCCCTGCGCAAGGATGACATGCAAATTTGTGAAGCATTCCATATTTTTATTGGAAATAAAAGCAAAAATAAACAAATGGGATCTAATTAAACTTAAAAGCTTCTGCACAACAAAGGAAACTATAAGCAAGGTGAAAAGACAGCCTTTGGAATGGGAGAAAATAATAGCAAATGAAGCAACTGACAAACAACTAATCTCAAAAATATACAAGCAACTCCTGCAGCTCAATGCCAGAAAAATAAACGACCCAATCAAAAAATGGGCCAAAGAACTAAACAGACATTTCTCCAAAGAAGACATACAGATGGCTAACAAACACATGAAAAGATGCTCAACATCACTCATTATCAGAGAAATGCAAATCAAAACCACAGTGAGGCACCATTTCATGCCAGTCAGAATGGCTGCGATCCAAAAGTCTACAAGCAATAAATGCTGGAGAGGGTGTGGAGAAAAGGGAACCCTCTTACACTGTTGGTGGGAATGCAAACTAGTACAGCCACTATGGAGAACAGTCTGGAGATTCCTTAAAAAACTGGAAACAGAACTGCCTTATGACCCAGCAATCCCACTGCTGGGCATACACACCAAGGAAACCAAAATTGAAAGAGACACGTGTACGCCAATGTTCATCACAGCACTGTTTATAATAGCCAGGACACGGAAACAACCTAGATGTCCATCAGCAGATGAATGGATAAGAAAGCTGTGGTACATATACACAATGGAGTATTACTCAATCATCAAAAAGAATACATTTGAATCAGTTCTAATGAAGTGGATGAAACTGGAGCCGATTATACAGAGTGAAGTAAGTCAGAAAGAAAAACACCAACACAGTATACTAATGCATATATGTGGAATTTAGAAAGATGGTAATGATAACCCTGTATGCAAGACAGCAAAAGAGACACAGATGTATAGAATAGTCTTTTGGACTCTGTGGGAGAGGGAAAGGGTGGGATGATTTGGGAGAATGGCATTGAAACATGTATAGTATCATATATGAAATGAATCACTGGTCCAGGTTCGATGCATGATACTGGATGTTTGGGGCTGGTCGTCCCTTGGGACGACCCAGAGGGATGGTACAGGGAGGGAGGAGGGAGGGGGGTTCAGGATGGGGAACATGTGTATACCCATGGCGGATTATTCATGTTGATGTATGGCAAAACCAATACAATATTGTAAAGTAATTAACCTCAAAAAAAAAAAAAAGAAAGAAATTAGTGATGTTTACACAAAACACTAAATAACTAGGGCAAGAAAGAAAAACTCTGCAATCATCAAGTCTAGGAAAAGGTAGTTACTCAATAAAGAAAATGTTAGCTATGATATCTTCCTAAATAATACATTGCAAATACCAAAAATTATGATTATGTTGTGAAGATACGAAAATGTATGTGCCATGGAGTGATGGCAAATGGTAGAAAAAGCACTAAATTGTTATATTTCATAAAGAAAATCAACAGATGCTGTCTAATATAAAAAAATCAGAAAGAGCAGCATTAAAATATTATTTATAAGTATAAAGATACATCTAAGATGAGTAGCTAAAAGGCTGAAGAGTAATTTTCTATGGGGAGTAGAAATGGGAGGTATGGTTGTAATTTTTTTAAAAAATCAAGTAGTACTATATAACTTTTAAAACTATATCTCCCTATTATTTTGACAAAATTTTAAATAAAACAGTGATAATACTGGACTTCCCTGGTGGTCGAGTGGTAAGCTCTGTGCTTCCACTGCAGGGGGCAAAGATGCAGTCCCTGGTTGAGGAACTAAGATCCCATGTGTTGCAAAGTCTGGTCAAAAAATAAAACATTTGGGGACTTTTCCTCATGGTCCAGGGAGTTCCCAAGGCAGCGGGCCCAGGTTCAATTCCTGGTCAGGGAACTAGATCCCACGTGCTGCAACTAAAGATTCTGCATACTGCAACTAAGACCCGACACAGCCAAATAAGTAAATACGTTTTTAAAATAAATAAAGCAACTCTCAATTTTTAATTAAACATATACATTATCATATGTAAAGTAGACAGCCAGTGGGAATTTGCTGTATGATGCAGAGAGCTCAATCCTGTGCTCTGTGACAACCTAGAGGGGTGTGAAGGGGTGGAAGGTGGGAGGGAGGTCCAAGAGAGAGGGGACATATGTATACCTGTGGTTGATCCATGTCGATGCAGGGAAAAAATGAACACAACACTGTAAAGCAGCCATCTTCCAATTAAAAATAAATTTAATAAATAAATACAGCAATACAAGAAACAACAACATTAAATCCATTTCTTCTTATAGCTTCACTCTCCCCCTAGGTTGTCTTTCCCCTCAGCATATAAACATCCTTTCCAAGAAAACCCTTATATAACCTCTTCCAGCCATAGTCCAGATTCTTTTCTTCCCATCACAGTCAATCGTACTGCATATTATTCTCTAACCTGCAGCAAAAATTAAATTAAATCATATGAAAAAGTACTGATCCCATCATTTTTTACCTATAAAAAGAACATTTTATATGATTCATCTAGATGGCTTACTCTCATCACCACCAAATTCTGAATTCACCACCTGAATATGCCCTGCTGTTTCATTTATGCCCTGCGCTGCAGCAACACTGCCCTGCCTTCATTCAGACAGTCTTCATTTCTTTCTGGATTAAAGCCTTAACCTCCTAACTTGTGCTTACCACCAGGCCACGTTGGCATTGCTGCCAGGACAGGCTTTCTAAACACTCAGTGTTGTGACACTCCCCTTCTTACAATGCATCCCCAAACCATCGGATTCAAACCTAAACTCTCCCACGGCCGTGGGCTGACCACTGCAGCCTCTCATGCTATTTTCCTCCATTCTCTGTACCCATCCTAGACAGACTACCACCCTGCACTCTATACTTGACTCAAGCTAACCATTCGGTGTTTTCTTAAACAATCCCAAAAGTAATCATGGATGAAAAAAATTTCAATTTCTTCTACGGGCCAAGTCAATGATGATAAGGCTGATTATGTTCTACTTAAATATTCAAATGAATGGTGATAGGGAACTAAGAACTAGTCGTACTGAAAGAGGGAGAGACAGAGAAAGAAAGAATGTGAGAAGGAAAAAGAAAAGAGGAATGGGATAGGGAGGCATGGAGAAGGGTCTGGAAAAAAATACAACACAGCTTCACAGGCATAGTGTCTGCTCTTACTAAAGAGAATCCACTAATATATATCATTGGAGTATTTCAATCATAATACTAGTAAATAAACAGTCTTCCCTCTTGAGGAAAAAAAAGTTTCACCTCAAGTTTACAATGTAACAACTATGTGACGTAAACTTGCAAACATTACAACTAATCTGTTTGCAGGAAATTGCTCTCCATTTTCCAACAAAATGATAAAACTAAGACCAGCTCACAGTTAGCTTTAAAAAAATATGTGTACCAAGTATTTGTACTTCTGTTTATCTTCTGGTGAAGAGCTTCATCATTAAGTTTTAAAAGCCGTCCAACCAGTTCTCAAACTAGCACCCTATCCAACAAAAGTTTAATTGGGTTTGGAGTTTTGTTTAAACTGACGGCTGTGGTTCAGAAAGCCCCCAAGGTCAGCGGTACCGTTTGCATCACATGGCCCAAAGGTATTCTGTGGTTCTGGGGTGGTGACTTTTTTATTTTTATTTGCAACTACCTAGTTAATGGCTCTGTTCTCAGAAAGTGGCATAATCATATGCAAAACATTCTTACAGAAACTCTGAATCAATGAAATAAGAAAAGGAAGGGGGGAGAAAAGCAGTTGATCCTCACCTGTTCACTGTGCAGACATCCTGCACCTTCACGGATCTAGCCGAGACTAAGCAGGATGTAAGAAAAAAGGCCTTCGAGCAGGCAAACAGGGGTCAGCAAAGGCTTGCGCAGAAGAAGCTTGCAAACTTTCCCATAGGAAAGCTGGAAGGCTCTCCCTCAGAGGCTATTTACTCTCACTTTACAAACAATATCACCAGGCTTATTTACCTAGTTTCAAAGCCTAGGGCAGAACAGACAAAAGATATTAGGAAGAGAGCAAAAGAAGATACTTACAACGTACTGAAATATTGACTGCAAAACAGAGACACTTGCTAGCATAACTGGAAGGAGGAAACAAAAAGAAAATAAGAGAATTCAAAGCACAGTTGGATCCAGGGTATGGGGGACAAACACCTCATTCACTCAATAAGACCATGGGCATTACTTTATATAGTATTTAGGAACCAACTTCCAAAGTGGTGTCCTTGGTCCTCAAGAAAAGAATAAACTTAGCACCTCTGCTAGGGGGTACCTGAGCAGGTAATGAGAATGCAAGGGGGAACAAGTCCTGCCCACTTTTACAAAGGGGAAGAAGTATAATAGATTTTAGAACATGTTTCTACTAAAAGAGAAAACATTTTAAAAGGGCATATTTGGGACTGGCCTGGAGGCTCGATGGTTGGGACTCCAAGCTTCCAATGCAGAGGACATGGGTTCAGTCCCTGGTCAGGGAACTAAGATCCCACATGCCCTGCAGCACTCCCCTCCCCCTCAAAAAGGCATATTTGTCCTGAACCCATAATTATTAAGAAAATTGAGCATCTACAATAGTTCATTTGCTAAGGTATCCTCATGATGACAGTTACAAAGTATTTGAAACTGAGGTGAAATAAGTATTAGGTTGTAGAATCTAGACTCAATAAGTGTTTCAAATAACTATTAAGACAATATATAACATCAAAGAACAGAAAAGTAGTAGACATCTGGAGTTTGGTCTCTGTTGGACGTGACCTTGGCAAGTCCATTACTCCTCTGAGACGCTGTCCCCTCATCTGTCAAATAAGGGTCTGAAGGGCCAGTTCTGAAGAATCCACTGACATTTCCCTCCAACCCACATTCACAGTATTTCCCCTTTATTCAACTTGGCCATTCTGGACCCACGGCCTTAGGCAAAAGATGCTACTGCAGGATAAAGTGATAAAACAAGGGTCCATTCTGGTTTTCAGGTTTTAAAAACCGGGGAGTCTTATGGAAAAGAAGAACATAGGACAGTAACAATTAATTTGGGAGCAAACAAGGTGAGTTTATCTGAGTAACATGTCCTACCTCTACAGCTAGAAAAGAATTAAATTCCTGGACCAGAAAACATTTGTGGGGAGGTGATGAAAACACGGAATGCTGCTGGATCCCCAGGACAGAGACTCATACCAGCTCCCCAGGGCTAAGTCCAAAGGAAACAAGAGGGAGATGTGTTTGTAGGAACAGCGAGCAGGGGCAGAAGCCCACTGCATCTGGTTATTGGTGTCACCAAGGAAAGCACAACAGTTGAGCACTGGAGGGAACAATGTTACACAGAGAGGCAGAGGAAGATCAGCTCCGCTAGTGGCCGTAGGTCCACCAAGGCCAGCAAGGCCCTCCTGACATCCAATGCAGCACCAGAGGCCTTCACGAAGTCCAGAACTCTGGTGTGGTAGAATCAAAGGCCCCAGCCCCACCCTGCAATGGACGGATAAAGTAATGGGGTTCACCAGGTGCCATATGACACACACACTTAGGCAGAACAAAGACATACATTTTGAATAGGAAGCAGGAAAAGATATTCCCATACAAGGATACAAATCCAACACAAGCTATGAGGACTCTGGTAGAGAAGTATTCCAAGCCAAAGGCCCATTCCTACGTGGCCAAGTTGGAGTACCCTCCAATAGGCAAAAGACTTCATGTCTTCCTTCCTAACATGACCTAAGGGGACCCCTAAGTGGACCACCAGATGGAAAGATGTCCCAGGCAAAGAATGAGATGCAATCTTAAGAGACTCTGTAAACACCCCAGGCAAGGTGATAGGGAAACCCCAAATTGCCTAAGACCAAATTTCTGTGGTCCTGATGGAATAGGAACTCCAAATAAAGACTAAATTGAGTTCTAAAGAAATAAATATATTTCTTGCACATCCATGTTTGGAGGCTGAGATTCATACCCACTGTATGCTGAGACAGACTCCATAGCTATAAAATCAAAAGACTATAAACCTCAGAATAAGAAAAATAATATATAAATAACTTTACACTAATAAATACAGCAAAACTTGATTTTAAAAATTATTATCTAGAAATATACGTCACAAAGTTGACCCACTAGGGAGGGAGGGAATTAAAAGTCTGAATAAATTAATAATCATTACAGAAATTGAGATAATTTTTTTAATCTCTGTTTACCCAAGACACAAGCCACATTACAAGTGAAAATTACCAAACTTTCAAGGAACAACCAATCCATCTCTTATACAACATATATAGAACAGAAAAAGATAGAAAGCATCCAGCTTATGCATCTAGAACAACATTAATACCAAAAACATACAAGGCTAGTATAAGAGAAAATATATATATACCAAGCTCAGGTGAAACTATAAATGCAAAAACCCCATAGAGATTCTCATTGTATAAAAACATACTATAACACAAACAAGACTTTTTCCCAGGATGCAAGGATAGTTCAGATAGACCAACATATCACAACATCAAAGAAGCAAAAAAAGAACTCAACAAAAGTCAGCACTCATTAATGACAAAAAGTTTTGACAAGATGATAAAGGAAGAGAACATAAAGAGTACCTACCAAAAAGCTATGGCAAACCTTATACTTAGTGGTGAAACTAAGAACCAAGTCTTTGTTTTAAAGTCAGAAATAAAATAGGGATGTTTATTATCACCACTTTTATTCAACACAAATTTTATTAAAGAAATTCTATAGGCAAACTGTTGGAACAAATAAGAGTTCAGAGATATTTGGGATATACGATCAACATGTTAAACCAACATGGTAATAAACAATTTGAAAATGTGAATGGAAAAAAATCTCACTCAACAAGAACAGTAAGATCTATAAGGTAGGTATACTTAAGTATCTGTGTATTGCTATATGATATAGTTAAAATGTTATTATTAATCCTTACAGTGCACATCTAATTTGACCCAGTAGGATTTGATATTGAAGAAGGAAATGGCAACCCACTCCAGTATTCTTGCCTGGAGAATCCCAGAGACAGAGGAGCCTGATGGGCTATCGTCTATGGTGTTGCACAGAGTCAGCGACTGAAGCAACTTAGCAGCAGCAGCAGCAGCAGCAGGATTTGACACAGTTATCGCATCCTTCTGGACATATTTCCTTCACTTGGTTTTCAAGACCCCATACACCAAGGGTCCCTGATAGGAATCGGACCACACAGCAGGAGGTGAACAGGGGGCGATGGAGCAGAGCTCTGCAGCCGCTCCCCATTGCTCGAATCACCACCTGAGCTCTGCCCCCTGTCAGATCAGCAGTGCCGTTAGATTCTCACAGAGGCATGAACCCTGACCCTAAAGTCAAGGCAGAATATCTTCATATTGCCACAAAACAGAAATAAAGTGCACAATAAATAAACGTGCTTGAATCATCCCAAAACCATCTTCCAGCCCCTCAGTCTATGGAAAAACTGTCTTCCACAAAACAGGTTTCTGGTGCTAAAAAGGCAGGCGACTGCTGCCATACCCCTCCTCCCGGTTCCTTCTCCCACACCTGGCTCTTCTCTTGCTTTTGTCCATTCTACCTCTTCTCTCAGCCTGTAAACAATGGTGGCCCTGAGGCTCTTAGTCCTTAGGTTTCTTCTGAAAGAGATGGGAATACCAGACCACCTGACCTGCCTCTTGAGAAATCTGTATGCAGGTTAGGAAGCAACAGTTAGAACTGGACATGGAACAGCAGACTGGTTCCAAATAGGAAAAGGAGCACGTCAAGGCTGTATATTGTCACCCTGCTTATTTAACTTATACGCAAAGTACATCATGAGAAAGGCTGGGCTGGAAGAAGCACAAGCTGGGAACAAGACTGCCAGGAGAAATATCAGTAACCTCAGATATGCAGATGACACCATCCTTATGGCAGAAAGTGAAGAGGAACTAGAAAGCCTCTTGATGAAAGTGAAAGTGGAGAGTGAAAAAGCTGGCTTAAAGCTCAACATTCAGAAAACGAAGACAATGTCATCTGGTCTCATCACTTCACGGCAAATAGATGGGGAAACAGTGGAAAGTGTCAGACTTTATTTTTCTGGGCTCCAAAATCACTGCAGATGGTAACTGCAGGCATGAAATTAAAAGACACTTACCTCTTGGAAGGAAAGTTATGACCAACCTAGATAGTATACTCAAAAGCAGAAAAAAAAAAAAAAAAAGCAGAGACATCACTTTGCCGACTAAGGTCCGTCTAGTCAAGGCTATGGTTTTTCCTGTGGTCATGTATGGATGTGAGAGCTGGACTGTGAAGAAAGCTGAGCACCGAAGAATTGATGCTTTTGAACTGTGGTGTTGGAGAAGACTCTTGAGAGTCCCTTGGACTGCAAGGAGATCCAACCAGTCCATTCTAAAGGAGATCAGTCCTGGGTGTTCTTTGGAAGGAATGATGCTAACGCTGAAACTCCAGTACTTTGGCCACCTCATGTGAAGAGTTGGCTCATTGGAAAAGACTCTGATGCTGGGAGGGATTGGGGGCGGGAGGACAAGGGGATGACAGAGGATGAGATGGCTGGATGGCATCACCGACTCAAAGGACATGAGTTTGAGTGAACTCCAGGAGTTGGTGATGGACATGCTGCAATTCATGGGGTCGCAAAGAGTCAGACATGACTGGGTTGACTGAACTGGAACTGGAACTGGAACTTAAATCAACCCCACATGCTAACTCATCTTTGGTCTTCACCATCTCAGAAAATGAAAACTTTATTTTTCCAGTTAACTTCACCCATCAAAAGACCATGAGTCATCTTCTACTCTTCTCTCTCCACCCTTTCAACCCATAAGGGACCTTCAGAATTCATGGTAAGTCAGACCACTTCTCACCTCCTTTCCAGCACTACCATCACAGTTGGATGAAGTCACAATCATCTCTCATGTGGATTACTGCAAGAGGCACCTAACTGGTCATCTTTTCTCCACCACTGCTTAGCCTGTAAACTACCGTCCACACAGTAGTCAGTTGATCATTTTACAATAAGGTCAGATCATGTCATGCCATGATATGATGTGCTATGTCACTTCAGTTGTGTCCAACTCTTTGCTACCCTATGCTTCTGCTCAAAACCCCCCAACATCTTCCTATGTCATGCCAAGTGAAATTCAAAGCTCTTAAAAGCCTACAGTTATCTGCACATCAGTGATTCTCATTAGGGATGATACTGCTCCACAGGGAACATTTATAAATTGCCTGAGGGTAGGGGCAGCATCTTTGGTTTTTACAATGGGAAAGTGATACTGGCATTTACTGGGCAAGGAAGGACTAGGGAATAGACCAGACAGCCTACAGTTCATAGGACAGTCCTACAAAACAAAAATGTCCTGTATCCTGTATTGTTGTTCAGTAGCTCAATTATGTCTGATTCTTTGCGAGCCCACGGACTGCAGCATGCCAGGCTTCCCTGTCCTTCACTATCTCCCAGAGTTTGCTCAATGTCATGTCCATAGAGTTGTTATTGCCATTTAACCATCTCATCCTCTGTCGTCCCCACTTTTCCTCCTGCCCTCAATCTTTCCCAGCATCAGGGTCTTCTCCAATGAGTCAGCTCTTTACATCAGGTGGCCAAAGTATTGGAGTTTCAACTTCAGTCCTTCCAGTGAATATTCAGGGTTGATTTCCTTTATGATCAACTGGTTTGATCATTTGATCACCTTGCTGTCCAAGGGACTCTCAAGAGTCTTCTCCAACACCACAGTTTGAAAGCATTAAGTCTTCAGCACTTAGCCTTATTTATGGTCCAACTCTTACATCCATACATGACTACTGGAAAAACCACAGCTTTGACTAGACGGACCTTTGTCAGCAAAGTCATGTCTCTGTTTTTTAATATGCTGTCTAGGTTTGTCATAGTTTTTCTTCCAAGGAGCAAGTGTCTTTTAATTTTGTGGCTACAGTTACCATCTGCAGTGATTTTGGAGCCCAAGAAAATAAAGTCTCTCACCATCTCCATTGTTTCCCCATCTATTTGCCATGAAGTGATGGGACCAGATGCCATGATCTTTATTTTTTGAATGTTGAATTTTAAGCCAAATTTTTCACTCTCCTCTTTCACCTTCATCAAGAGGCTTAGTTCCTCTTCACTTTCTGTCATAAGGGTGGTATCATTTGCATATCTGAGGTTATTGACATTTCTCCTAGCAGTCTTGATTGTAGCTTGAGCTTCATCTAATGTGGCATTTCACATGATGTACTCTGCATAGAAGTTAAGTAAGCAGGATGACAATATACACTTTGATGTACTCCTTTCCCAATTTTGAACCAGTCCGTTTTTCCATGTCCGGTTCTAACTGTTGCTTCTTGACCTGCATTCAGGTTTCTGCATAAAGGTTTCTCCATTTTATATATAAAAATACAAAATATTCCCCTTATTTATCCCATACTATATTTTCCAGGAATACAACCACTTTGTAAATCAAAGAAAGATTGTACCTCATTTTCCTGGGAACTTCAACAAGAATTCCTTACCACTTCAGAATATCAGGTCAACCAAAGACAACTCTGCTGACAGTTTATTCTATCTGTGTTAACAGAACAATACACCTGTTTCATTCTGCATTGTTAGCAGTTGCATACGAAAATGTACAAAAGGATTATGAAGCTCATTTTATAAACTTAGAAGCAAACATAATTAATTTAGCAAAGAAATGTAAAACATAGGAATAATAAATATTTAATAAAGGGATTAACTGTATATCATTAAGAATTTATATAATTTTAAATACTTTAAGCAAAGGGTAATAAATTTATCATAAAAATTACATGTCAAAGTGGTCTTTTTTTTTTTTTTGAATGGCCTGGTTTGGTTTTTATTTTACTGTCAAACAGTTCACAATGGTCTATTTCTCCATGTCCTCCTGTATTACTTTTTTTTTTCCGGTTCATCCTGTAGTCTCATCATCTATCAAAAGACATGGCTTGCAAGTTATTTTTAGGTTTCAGACTCTGAATGTGTCCTGGTATCTGCTAAAAGTTCATGTGGGGAAATATGGCGGGGGGTGCGGACAGTGTGATACCTGGCCCTTTGCCCTATATCTCAAGAGAGATTTATTTTGACAGTATACTTATAAAGAGGCGGAGCTCATTTTCTCCATTTCAAGAGTCTTTCATTGGTCACAGCATACATCCTAACTTCACTTAAAGTTGCTTCCCATCTTCTCTTATCATAACACACGTAAGTCTAGTCTGCTATTAGTTATCTTAACATGTATTCCAATGGCACCTGTGTTCGTTTTTTGGTCATCGTTATATATTATGGCCCATATATTCCTACCCAGAGTACATTCATTATCAGTAGATACAAGCAACAAACAACTTTATTATGTCTTCCAGTGTCATTATTTATAATTTAATTATTCATCACTCATTTTTTTCTTTACATTACAAATAGTCCATTATATTGATTTTCAAGATCACTTAGGTAGGTAGATGATAATTATCCATTAATTTTATTTCAGGCCAGTAAAAGGGGTAAATGACATGCAAAGTACATGCAAAAAGAAGGGAGTGCTGGAGCTTCCCTGAAGGTTCAGTGGTTAAGGCTCTGTGCTTTCACTGTAGGAGACACGGGTTCGATCCCTGGTTCAGGAACTAAGGTCCCGCACGCCCTGTGGCACAGCCAAGAACAACAAACAAACGAAAAAGGAGGCAATCCTAAGTCTGATCATATTCTCCTATCATAACCCCCCACACACAAAGCCCCCCACTTGTTGTTCCTCAAACACCACAGGAACATTCCTGCCTTGGAGGCTCACAGTGTTTCCTCCCTTTGCCTGGAATGATCTTCGCACACATGAAGTATATGGTCCGCTCATTACTTCCTTCAGACCGCTGCTCAAATTCCATTTTCTCTAACAGTCCTTCTCTGACCATCCAGTTTAAACATCTCTCCATCCCATCAGGCTCTCTCTTATCCTGAAGTATTCACATCACTTATTGCCACATGAGACATTACTGATTTGTTTACTCTCTGCCTCACGTCTCTAGAACGCAGAGTGGCCCACAAAAGCAGGGACTTCAGCTGTTCACTGCTGTTTTCCAGTTTCTGGTGGGGTGCCTGATATAATATCATAGGTACCCAATAGAACTGAATGGAGAGGTGAATATCTACAAGGCCAAAGATGTGCTGGTAGGAGCCTGAATCCTGTGCAGGTAGGTTCCGGTTCCTTCATTCCCAACTGACACACTGCTGCCATGGGATTAAATGTTTGAGATCCTGAACATTCATTGAATATTTCAATTGAAGAAAGGTTTCCAGAACTGAGAAGTATTGGAAAGCCACTGACCTTTCAAATTAGCAAAGATTCAAAGCACAGTAACACACAATGCTGGTGAGGATGGAGAGAAACAGACTGATGCTCTCTATTTGTGGGAATGTATATGGTTCAATTTTACCAGGAGGTAATATGAAAATACACACTAAAAGCCTTTAAAAACTGTAGTATATTTAACAAGTGCTATTTTATTTAAGATCACTTTACTCTCACAGTATTGTGAAGTAAGGATTATTAACTCTACTGCACAGATGAGAAAAGTGAGGCACCAAGAATTTTAAGTAATAAATAAATTACAATTCAAGGATCTAGGTCATCAAGCTGAAATTCCAGGCCTTTCTCCATCGGTTTCCACTGACTGCTAGTTCTGTTAGTTTACCTAATTCCTTAAAGCTAACATTTGTGTCACATATAAAATCTTTCAACACTTAGGGCCTGATGTGCTGTGCTCAGTCGTGTCCTAATCTTTGTGACCCCATGGACTGTAGCCCGCCAGGCTGCTCTGTCCATGGGATTCTCCAGGCAAGAGTACTAGAGTGGGTTGCCATTCCCTGCTCTAGCCGATCTTTCCGATCTAGGGATCGAATCTGCATCTCCTGCACTGGCAGATGGATTCTTTACTTACTGAGCCACCAAATGTTGCACGTACTCAATAAACCTTTGCTGGAAAAGGGAAAAACTTTTTCAGCCACAAAAGTCTCCATAGACACTGCATGACCCATAGGAACAATAACAGAATCAATCCAACATCTCCTCTATTCTTCTTCAGAGTAACAGAATGTGAACCTTGCCACACAGCCTGCTCAGAATATCGACTTTATTTTCCTTGTCATTTGTAGGTAAATGTAGTCATGGAGTTAAGTTCTGGCTAGTGAAACATAAGCAAAAGTGGTGGGCAATTTTATGCGCACACTTTTCTTGCTTAAAGCCTTCCTGTTGGCTGGAATATAGATATGGTGGCCATGGCAGCCACTGTTGACCTTGAGATGACCATGGCAATGAGGGTTAGTCAGTGAAACAGTAAGATGGCAGGATTCCGGACTCTGCAAAACACCATATCAGTCCAACATTACCTTTGATTTGACTTTTACAAGACAGAAATAAACTTCCATCTCATCTAAGTCACTATTGTTTTGGCTTTTCTGATTATCCGCACCCATAAGCTGCCCTATCTAGTTCTATTAGGACTGCCACTTACTCCTGTTTCCTGTTACTTGATATTTGGCTAAACTAATTTGGCATTGTACTAGTGACAACCTATATGAATTATGCATTCCATTTAGCATTTTCAAAGATTCCATTGTAAATGGATATTTAATAAGCTTTTTCACTTAACCCTAAAGAGCGAGAGAACAGAGTCAGGCATAAAAAGCTATAATTCAGTGAACTGTTTAATAATCACTTTCCAGAGTAATAATTGATTGTCAAAGACTACATCTAGGCAGGTCTCAACAGCATAATGAGATCAGAACAATGAAAAGTGTCTCAGCTGTCTCAGTCTTTCATTTCTTCAAAACCCTATTTCCAATGATTAAGAGATGAAGAGCTTGATACTAGAGATGTTCTTGAGGGGAAATCTGACTGAAATGATGAGGTCTGGCTTTATTATAATCTTCTCCTGTGTGCCTAATAAATTTGTAGTAAGTCATGCAAAGGACAGGAATTTTATTTACTGTATTATCTGTGAAATCTAAAAAGAAGATAGACTACCAATTTAAAAGGTAGGAAAAGGTAGAGGGCGGCGAGGATTTTATTCATTATCAAGACTGGCCCAATCTGATGAACAGAATGCCAACTAACAGCGAACCACGCAATCATGGCAACCCTGCAGTCTCATTTGGATAACATCCAAAGTGCTAACTCTTCCTCCTGGCTTTTGGGAAGTCTTGGTAAGGCGACTGATACCCTCCATTCTCTCAAGTCGAGGAGTCTCAACAAGACCCCAATCCATCACAGATAAGAAGATTTCAAGTATGTCAAAAGTTGCTCTCCTTGGGCTTCCCTGGTGGTCCAGTGGTTGAGAGTCTGCCTGCCAATGCAAGGCACATGGGTTGGATCCCTGATCCAGGAAAATCCCACCTGCTCCGACGCAACTAAGCCCAGCCCCCCGTGCCACCACTACTGAAGCCCGAGCTCTAGAGCCCACGCTCCACAAGAGAAGCCACTGCAATGAAAAGCCCAAGTCCCACAATGAAGAGTAGCCCCTGCCCTCCACAACTAGAGAAAGCTGATGCACAGCAACAAAGACCCAAGTGCAGCCAAACATGAATTAGTTAATTGCTTTTTAAGTAGCCCTTCTTCCCCAAAAGGATGGGGACTCATAACCTATATGACTGAGCTAGGAAGAAAAAAAATACGTGCAGGCATCTCCTCACTTTGAGAATAGCTAACAGATTTTTATATAAAATAAAGCTAAGAAGATGAAGTAGAAGTGGGTCAGACTGTATTCTGCCATGAGAGATGGCAGATAATGGTCATTTCGTCTTTTATTCATATTAGCAGCAACCTAAGTTGGCAGGATCAGTGTTCCTTGATTGCATGTAACTGGTTAGTGCTCATATAACCCACTGCTAATGTCATCACTACTTGTAATTCATCCCACTTGTATTCTTTCACTTTATGACACAATCTTAGCCCAAGTCCCAGCCCTCACACACCATCGCTACCACCACCACACCACTCTGTGAGCAGCCAATCCTTGCTTCTTGCTGACCTTGCCAGGTCTAAGTGTGCTGGGCTTAGAAGTCACCAGCAAGAGGCTACAGGTGGCCATCGCAGGACAGGAGAGCGTGATGGGCCTCTCACTAATGTAGAGCTCTGAGAGGGGAAAAATCGAGTTGAGAAGTAATTTTGGACACTTGTTTTGGGGTCTAGGTCTCAAGACAGTTGGTGGGGGCGGGGAGAAGACGGGGCCAAAGAGGAAAAGGAAGTGCCATCAACATCATGTAGTAAGAATAAAAACAATTCTGGTTCAGCTGTCAAAAGACCTAAACTGGTTCTGATCCCAACAATGCTAATTGGCTGTATGGCCTTATAAAAGTCACTATCTCTCACTGGGTCTCAGTTTTGTTATCAGAGTTAATTAGGTTACCTTTCAGCTCCAGACACTATTGTAACGAAACATGAGGGTAAGGAAACATTATGAAAAAATTAATCACAGAACTCTAGAAGTTCTTTTCCACACAGGAACACAGGGACTTCTCTGGTGGTCCAGCGGCTAGGACTTTGTGTCCCCAATGCAGGGGACTCAGGTTCGATGCCTAGTCAGGGAACTAGATCCCACATGCCACAACTAAGACCCAGCATAGCCAAATAAATAAATATTAAAAAAAATTTTTTTAAGACAAGTATATAAAATTTATTAAATGAGAATGTGTTATTTTTAGTTTCAATGCAACAGACTATTTTTTGTTTCAGTGCAACAGATTTTAACCTTTATTCTTAGTGTGCTCATAAAAATTCATAAAGATAATAAGTATGACTGATTCTGTCAAGCCATCCCTCTCTATTACAGTAAGACTAAAATGCAGTGTACTTTACAGTGGACTAAAGAAACCAGGTACTTGTAAAATAATATGCTCCCCAAAGTGACATACATAGTCAGCACAACTGGACCGTGTGCTGCCTCGCCTACTAAATTACTTCCATTTGGGATGAAAGATACATGATTGTGGTTCACTCGTTCTCAAGATTTTGATTTTATTATCAAAACTGTTTATCTACCCATCCTTAAAAGCCATATGTTTACCTATTATGTGTTAAAACAGGCACTCTAAATAATACAACTGCCTAGCTTCAGGCTGTTTACAGCTACAGAATGACTGACTTAACTCACAACCCAATACTGTAGTTTTCAGTAATAAAAAATAAACCACTTACTGTGTGAAAGAGAAGTCGCTCAGTAGTGTCTGACTATTTGCGACCCCATGAACTGTAACCTGTCAGACTCCTCTGTCCATGGGATTTTCCAGGCAATAGTACTGGAGCGGATTGCCATTTCCTTCTCCAGCGGATCTTCCCGACCCAGGGATCGAACCCAGGTCTCCCACAGTGTAGACAGACGCTTTACTGTCTGAGCCACCAGAGAACCTAGCTGGGACATTCAGTTGGTTTGGTTGCTCTCGAGGTAGCCATACTATTCTAAGCCTTGATAGCAACTTTAGTTTTTTTAAGCTTCTTTAAACTACATGAACTCTTTCCTCTCGTTTTACACAGCACATAAAAATCATGAATTGATATCACAAAAATTACCCTTAAAGATATATTTGAGTTTCACAATGTTAAGATAGTGATTAGTGCTGGATTTTAAATATGCTATTTATCAGCTGCGCCTCACCACCCACTTAAGGAGCTTCTAAGGGCTTAGACTAGCCATTAAAATGTAAAAGCATTAGAAAGGTCTACTTTAGGAAATCAAAGTTAAAACTGTTATGTATTGAAATAACAATCCACAGAGGGGAAAGTCTTTGTCCTAAATATCCAAATAATTGTAACTGAAGTAGCCAGAAAAAAGCAATTATTTCACTAACATTTAAAAATTCTTCATTTTATCACATATGTACTCAAAACTGGCATATGTGAAACTTAATTACTCTCAATACATTCAAATGTATTTGTTCTTTATAGTCTAAATTATGAGACTATTACACAGACAGGCAAAAGAAAAAAATCTCCGCTGGGCAGCATCTGTACTAAGAATCAGAAGAAAAGTACATCTGAATTGTATAATAAATTAACATTTCATCTTTCAAGTAACTCTGTATTTCAGTCTTAAAAAAAAATGCTCATGGAAAATAAAACACATTTGTATCCAACAAAGAAGTTTATTTTAAAGGAACAACTTCTAGCTTGGTTCAAAATCATTATTACAATCAAACCAGCTAAAGGAATAAGAATTTTTTCTCAAGAACAAATAAAAATATTATTTTCCATCTTTTAAAATAAACTGAAATTAAACACATGAACATTTTGCATTTATTGAAGGCATCCAAATGATATCTGAGAGATTTTAAAACTTCACAGGAAAAAAAAAAACTGTAAATCAAGAAACTTCTTAATCATTACATCATTTGTACTAGGTTAAGCTGTTACGTCTGTGAGAATAAAGTAATGCACAAAGAGAATATAAAGAGAAAAGTATAATAAACACGTCTGCCACTCTGAAAAGATTTGCCCAAACTAGTCCTTCCCAATTGTACCTATGACAGTCAAACAATAGATGGCTTTTCTTTGTCCAGATCCTGGTAGGTTCTTTGATTTATAACTCCAGTAGAGCAAAACTTTGTTCCTAGGATAGGGAAAGAAAAAATTTGAAGAGCAAAGAGCCAAGAAATGTTTAAATACTATGGAATAATACACAGCAATTTTAAAAAATAATAAATTAAAAAGTATACATGTCCATTGGTATGTGTCAAAAAAGTAAGCTGCAGAATAATGTGTACCATAGGTTCTTATTTTTACTTAAAAAAAAACCCTACATATGTATGTATGTGTACACATTTATATCAAAGAATTTATTTAGCATAAATATTTATACTAAAGAACTAAGATAAATGTAGAAGGATAAACCTACTTCTGTTTCATTGACAACACTAAAGCCTTTGACTGTGGGGATCACAACACACTGTGGAAAATTCATAAAGAGATGAGAATATCACACCACCTTATCTGCCTCCTGTGAAATCTGTAGGCAGGTCAAGAAGCAACAGTTAAAACTGGACATGGAACAATGGACTGATTCAAAATTGGGGAAGGAGTACGTCAAGGCTGTATATTGTTACCCTGCTTATTTAATTTTTATGCAGAGTATATCATGTGAAATGCCAGGCTGGATGAAGCACAAGCTGGAATCAAGATTGGCGGGAGAAATATCAATAACCTCAGATATGCAGACACCACCACCCTTAAGGCAGAAAGCGAAGAAGAATTAAGAGCCTCTTGATGAAGGTGAAAGAGGAGAGTGAAAAAGCTGACTCAACATTCAAAAAACGAAGATAATGGCATTCGGTCCCATCACTACATGGCAAAAAGATGGGGAAACAATGGAAATAATGACAGACTTTATTTTCTTGGGCTCCAAAATCACTGCAGATAGTGACTGTAGCCATGAAATTAGAAGACAATTGCTCCTTAGAAGAAAAGCTATGACAAACCTAAACAGCGTATCAAAAAGCAGGGACGTGACTTTGCCAACAAAGGTCCGTCTAGTCAAAGCTATGGTCTTTCCAGTTATCATGTATGGATGTGAGACCATAAATAAGGCTGAGAGCTGAAGAATTGATGTTTTTGAACTGTGGTGATGGAGAAGACTCTTGAGAGTCCCCTGGACTGCAAGGAGATCCAACCAGTCCATCCTAAAGGAAATCAATCCTGAATATTTATTAGGACTGATCCTGAAACAGAAGCTCCAACACTTTGGCCACCTGATTTGAAGAGCCAACTCATTAGAAAAGACCCTGATGCTGGGAAAGATTGAAGGCAGGAGGAGAAGGGGACAACAGAGGATGAGCTGATTGCCTGGCATCACTGACTCAATGGACATGAGTTTGAGCAAGCTCCTGAAGATGGTGAAGGACAGGGAAGGCTGGCGTGCTGCAGTCCATGGGGTCACAAAGAGTCAAACACAACTGAGTGATTAAACAACAGAAGGGTAAACAAGTATTGGTTACTGTTGGTGAGTTAAGGGAGGCTTAAAAGAGAAATTATTGTTTCCTTATATTCCTCCTTACAACTTGTAAAAAGAAGCATAAACTTTTACAAACAATCAGATAAAATTTTAATTAAAGTTTCTGTTTTGAAATAATTATGGTTCATATTCACTTTGGGGGCTTCCCTGGTGGCTCAGATGGTAGAGAATCTGCCTACAATGCAGGAGACATGGGTTTGATCCCTGGGTCAGGAAGATGCCCCCTGGGATAGGAAATGGCAACCCACTCCAGTACTCTTGCCTAGAGAATTTCATGGACAGAGGAGCCTGGCAGGCTAGAGTGCATGGGGTCGCAAAGAGTCAGACATGACTGAGTGATTAACACACACACACACCATACACACACACACATATATTCACTTATAATAAATAATGCAGAGATATGCCCTCTACCCTTTATCAGGTTTTCCCAATGAGAATATCATGCAAAACTATTACAAAATCACAGGCAGGATACTGACACTTATATAGTCAAGATATAGAACATCTCCATCACGAGAAAGATTTCTGAGGTTGCAAGCTACACATACTTCCCTCTCACCCTCCCCTCCTTCAAGCCTGTCCTCAATCCCTGACAGCCACAAATCTCATCTCCATTCCTATAGTCATCTTAAGAATGTTGTATAAAATGTAATTATACAGTATATAACATTTAGAGACTGGATTTGCCTCGGCATAATTTTCTGGAGATTCATCCAAGTTGTTGTAGATACAAGTACTTTATTTCTTTTTATTGCTGAGTAATATGTCCTTAAAGGACATCTGGGTTATTTCTAGTTTGGGGTTATTAAGTAATAAAAGCTTCTAAGAACATTCATCTCAGGTTCCTATTTGAATATAAGTAATTTTTCATTCTCTAGGATAAAGGCACTACTGCTTTACCTATGTCCCCTAAATTTTATACCTTTAATTCAGTTCAGTTTTTAAAATTTCTCTGAGATTTCCCCACTGATCCATGGATTACTTAGATATTGTTTAAGTTTCCAAGTGTTTGGAGATTTTATTATCAATCTGTTATTAATTTCTAGTTTGACTCCATTATAATCAGAGAACACACTCTATATGATGTCAATGCTTTTAAATTCATTAAAGTTCACTTTTATGGACCAGAGATGGTCTTAGTATATGTCCCATGGGCAGTGACAAGCATGAGTATTCTGCTACCACTGAGTGCAGTGTTTTATAAATGTAGATTAGTTTCTAATGTTTGATGGTAGTGTTGAGTTCATCTGCATTCTTGGGGAATTTCTGTCAAGGGTTTTCTATCAATTGTTGAAAGAAGGGTGCTGACATCTTCAACTATGATTGTAGTTTCATCAATTTCTCCTTTTGGTTTTTATTTCACATATTTTTTCAGCTCTGTTGTTTAACACACATTTAGGATTCCTTTGACATAATGGATTAACCCTTTTATCATGTTAAAATGCCAACTGTGTCTCTCATAATTTTCTTTGTACTGAAGTCTACTTTATCTGAAATTAATATAGCCACTCTTCTTTCTTTTGAATAATTTGTGCCTGATATTTTTTTCATGCTTTACTTTAAACCTGCCTATATCATCATACCAGAAGTACATTTCTTGTAAAAAAAAAAAAAAATACTGGGTTTTATACGGAATCCACTTGCCAATCTCTGCTTTTAATCACTACATTTAGACCATTTACATTTAGTGTAGTTATTGATACATTTGAGTTTGAAGTTGCTACTTTATCTTTTCTTTTCTTTTTGTTCTTTTTTGCTTCTGTTTACTTTTACCTGCCTTCCTATGGGTTACTTAAAATTTCTTAGTTCTATGTTGATTTATATATAGTGGTTTTTTAGTGAATCTCTGTATAGATTTTTTGGTCATTGCTCCAGATATTACATTATATATCATAACTTATTTCCATCTACTGGTATTGTTGTTTTTCAATTAGAGTGATGTATAGGACCACTTTAAAATCTTTATCAGAGAATTCTAACATCTTGGTCATCTCAGTGTTGGTATCGTCTTTTTTTTTCTTTCAAGTCTAAACACAAAACAAAACTCCAATAAGCAATAAAATGAGCATACTTGGAACAATGAGAAAAAGAGAGTCTTAGCAGAGAAATAGAGTCTTAGTGAAGAAACAGAACATATAAAGAGGATACAGCATGCTTGGGGCTGGTGCACGGGGATGACCCAGAGAGATGTTATGGGGAGGGAGGTGGGAGAGGGGTTCATGTTTGGGAACGCATGTACACCCATGGTGGATTCATGTCAATGTATGGCAAAACCAATACAGTATTGCAAAGTAAAATAAAGTAAAAGTAAAAATTAAAAAATAAAATAAAATTTAAAAAAAGAGGAGCCAAAGAAAAATGTTAGAACTGAAAATTGCAGTAATTGAAATAAAACTGTACAAATGCCTCAAATACGGAATGTATGGGAGACAGTGGAAAGAATCAGTGATCATGAAGATGAAACAATACGATTTTATCAATCTAAGTAACAGACAGTAAACTGCGGGAATAATGGAGCCTTAGGCACTTGTGGGACTGCAACAGAAGATCCAACCTTCCTGTCATCAAAGTCTTGCTACTGCTGCTGCTAAGTCGCTTCAGTTGTGTCCGACTATGTGCGACTCCATAGACGGCAGCCCACCAGGCTCCCCCGTCCCTGGCATTCTCCAGGCAAGAACACTGGAGTGGGTTGCCATTTCCTTCTCCAATGCATGCAAGTGAAAAGTGAAAGTCAAGTCGCTCAGCCATGTCCGACTCTTAGCGACCCCATGGACTGCAGCCCCCCAGGCTCCTCCGTCCATGGGATTTTCCAGGCAAGAGTACTGGAGTGGGGTGCCATTGCCTTCTCCGCATCAAAGTCCTGGAAACTGGGAAAAGCCTGTATGGTGTCCAGTGACACTACAGGGAGGAAGGTAGGGTAGCCTCTTTACTGTTAGATAGGGTTGAAAGTCCTGTCTCTCCACTGACACTATATCATTAGGGAAGAAATTGGGGTAACCTGTTACAGTCATTCAAGAGTGGAAGTTTAGCTCCCTCCTCAGTCCTGGCTGGCAGAGGAGAGGACAGGGTCATAGGTTTTTCTGTGGTGCTTGACTAGAGTAGCACAGTTATTGTCTAAGAATTTTGTCTTGCTAGGCTGCTCCTTTCTTGATCCTTAGCTAAAGAGAGGAGGCTTTTGATGGGGCTTTTTCTGTCTGTACCCACTGGCACATTCTTAGGTTTCCAGTCTCTTTAGCTCTGGTGCAGTAGATCTGAGACAAAAAGAAAACCTAAGAACTTATCACTACGTGATCCCTTGGATCCCAAAGTCCCCAGCCAGTCTGCTTCTATCTACCTTTTGGAGTCTTCTCCTGTTTGATTTATAAACAACATCTTGGGTTTGTACCTAGTTTAACTTAGCAGGAAATAGATGGGGAAACAGTAGAAACAGTGTCAGACTTTATTTTTGGGGGGCTCCAAAATCACTGCAGATGGTGACTGCAACCATGAAATTAAAAGACACTTACTCCTTGGAAGAAAAGTTATGACCAACCTAGATAGCATATTCAAAAGCAGAGACATTACTTTGCCAACAAAGTTCCGTCTAGTCAAGTCTATGGTTTTCCCAGTGGTCATGTATGGATGTGAGAGTTGGACTGTGAAGAAAGCTGAGCGCCAAAGTATTGATGCTTTTGAACTGTGGTGTTGGAGAAGACTCTGGACAGTCCTTTGGACTGCAAGGAGATCCAACCAGTCCATCCTAAAGGAAATCAGTCCTGAATATTCATTGGAAGGACTGATGCTGAAGCTGAAACTCCAATACTTTGGCTACCTGATGCGAAGAACTGACTCATCTGAAAAGACCTTGATGCTGGGAAAGATTGAGGGCAGGAGAATGGGACAACAGAGGATGAGATGGTTGGATGGCATCACCAACTCAAAGGACGTGAGTCTGGGTGAACTCTGGGAGTTGGTGATGGACAGGGAGGCCTCGTGTGCTGCAATTCATGAGGTCGCAAAGAGTCAGACACAACTAAGCGACTGAACTTACTTACTTGCTTACTTGGCAGGAGGAAGAGGGAGAAGTATGTCTATTTCATCTTCCCTAAAGTTAAAGCAGGCATAAGTTTTATGACAAAACATTTGCTTGTGAGTTATTTGTTTATAAAGACCCAGGGACATGAATTCTCTCTTACCTGTGTCATTTTAAGCCATTTCTTCTTTTGAGCTATATGGCCAAAAACAACCCACATGACAGAAGCAAGGATTCCTTCATCCTCAATTAACATCTGGAAGGAAGTCTTGAAACTTGATTCAGTCTCATATAATTAGAATGTATTTTGTGAGTGATAATATTGAATTCCTCAGTAAAACAAACATAGGACCTTATAACATTTCTATCCCTCCTCCCATGGTGTATGCTTACTATTTAAGCCACCAGTTTTCAGCTGGTTGGGAGGATGAGGGGGGCGGGAAGGGTGATTATGCCCTTCTCCCCCTGGTCTCATTTGGCAACATGTTGGAGAAGGCAATGGCACCCCACTCCAGTACTCTTGCCTGGAAAATCCCATGGACAGAGGAGTCTGGTAGGCTGCAGTCCATGGGGTCACTGAGTTGGACACGACTGAGCAACTTCACTTTCACTTTTCACTTTCATGCATTGGAAAAGGAAATGGCAACCCACTCCAGTGTTCTTGCCTGGAGAATCCCAGGGACGGCGGAGCCTGGTGGGCTGCCATCTATGGGGTCGCACAGAGTCAGACACGACTGAAGCGACTTAGCAGCAGCAGCAGCAGAGATATTTCAATTGTTATGAGTTGGTGGCAGGGAGGATGATGAGAGGATCATACTACTGGCATCTACTGCGTAGAGGCCAAGGATAAGTCTAAACATCCTACAATTACAGGACAGCCACCCACAATGAAGAATTATTCAAACCAAAAAGTTAAGTGCCATGGTTGAGAAACCTTGGTTTAGATGTTTGACCTACATTTGACAGCTGAGTTTAATCTTCAGATATTCTGAATACCTTCTGGCCTATGTAATTGTTTGTGGAACTCTGAATGCTAGGTCTGGAAGGGCCCTGCCCGAGCTCTAAACAGAGATAGCACATCTTGCCAAGACTGTCTTATCCTCTGACTTTCCCTCAAGGGATTGGCTTCAAATTAAGACGTCTAAAGTGAAGAACCATATCCCTTGGAGATATCATATGGCGAGAACGTTGTTTATATAAACTCCAAACATTTAGAACAAGTGGCCTTATTATAATCTTAAGGAACTTTAGAATCATAATTTAGACATCACTTTTACTTGCATTTTCATTGCTATCTCTCACCTACCCAGTCACAACCATTTCAATAAATACCCCCACTGTTCTCTTCTCACCCTAATAAAACTTCTGAGACCATAATAATGCATAGCTCCATCTTCTGGAATTGCTGGGGGGAAAGGGAGATGGGGCACAGAGGCAAAAGTTTAAAAGCAAGAACAAAAACTAGCTATACAAAAAATCAATACAATAGAAGGCAGGGATGGGACTAACGCATTTGAAACTGGCCAAGTCTTGAGAGTCCCTTGAACTGCAAGGAGATCAAACCAGCCCATCCTAAAGGAAATCAACCCTGAATATTCATTGGAAGGACGATGCTGAACCTGAAGCTCCAATATTTTGGCCACCTGATGCGAACAGCCAGCTCACTGGAAAAGACTCTGATGGTGGGAAAGAGTGAGGGCAGGAGGAGAAGGGGACACAGAAAATTAGATGAGTGGATGGCATCACCAAATCAATGGATATGAGTCTGAGCAAGCTCTGGGTGATGGTGAAGACAGGGAAGCCTGGTGTGCTGCAATCCACAGGGTCACAAGAGTTGGACATGACTTAGCAACTGAACAACAAAGTCTTACAATGTGGGGCTAGCTACTGATGCTGGCTTCTGACCCTAATCCTCCAAACCACTCTCCTACATAAAGCAATTCTGGTAACTGAAGCACCAGAAAAGGATACACAAGAGAAATGGAATATTAGAAAGAACAGAATTCACTGTCCTGGGGCCGATCATCATTGATACTCTCCCTTCTTATATTCTATTCTATTTGAACCCTTCAAAATGCATTTTCTTTATGGGCCCTTGCTCTAAAAGTGTAACTTTCCCCAACTGTATAGGACCTTTGAGCTGGCTTCCAATATAGGCCCCTCTTCATGTCACATGCCTTGATTATGTTACAGAGTTCCTTCTCACAGGGACGGGCAATGAGGCCTTTGTTCTCTCTGTTTGGGCTCTCCAATGTGTGTATCCCTGATTCCTTTTTCTGTTAGATCCACAGGAAACTTAATTAGAAGTACTCAATTTGAAACAGCCTGAACAGTCAGGCTGGTCTTGTTCGGTAACCGTAGGGAAGTGTGGATCTTACTTGAAAACATTTGTCCCATTCTGCCTACAAACATCAGGTCAAAGACGACACAGGGGACTCTTGTCCTTACACGTTTTTGTTTCCCTAATGCGCTTTAGGATCACATTCCTTAAATCACAGCCAAGAGTATATTCTGGGCTGACACTATTTTGAAGACATAATGTGGCAGCAGTATTCTGTGTACTAACAAGAGGTTTGGCACTGCAGCCAAGAAGAGTAATAGAATCTTCTTCCCTTCTAAGTGTCATTCTAATTACCATTCTCAAAAAAAAAAAAATCTCTTTCCTTTCCTCCTTCCCTCTCTCCCTCTCTCTCTGTGTGTATGGGACTCAGACTCCCCTATTATTTTTTCTACTTTGAATGTCCCTGTTTAGAACTAAGTCTGTATAATGAACTAGGACCCTATCTAGCTTTGCTCCCTGCTGGGTTCACATCACAATCAACAAACAGGCAGTCCTGGCATGATTCCAGTCTCTTCTCTGGGGTATGACTGGCTGGGGTGGATGCCCAGCTCTGTTCTGCCTTAGTTGCTGAACTGGGAGGCAATCCTTTTAAACTTACTAAAGCTAGGAAGCCTCATGTAAAACAGGGCTCTTACAGGTATCTACCTGATGGGCTTGTCCTTGGGACAAAGAATCACTTAGAGTCCATATAACTGAGAAGACCTAGAAAGTAAATTTTTTAAACATATTTTAAGAGAATGATTTTCACTGAAAATGGACCAAAACTCTTATAAATACAACTTATTAGTAATATATTGATCTTCTTAAGGTACAGATTCACTGTTAATAAACTGTACCAAAGACCGCGTCTTTCAGATAAAACATCAACCAAATCAATACTAAATAATCACAAAGACTTTGAAAGGAAAGGTTACCAGTGATGATTACTCGGGTCAAAGAACTAGTGTTCTTTGTACCTTTGTACCAGTTTCTGAAATATCCTCTCCATTATTTTCACTTTTCTAAAAGGATATACCCCCTCGATGGAAAATTCAAAGACCCTGATTAATACCCGAGCACTTTGTCTAGCTTTTCGAGCTTGTCTAGCTTAGAACACACGATATGCACGATTTTATGACCAGAAGCAATATGACCCCCGTTCTGGATCACCTTACTTCCATTTTAATGTCGTAGTTCTGCCCAAGGACGCTGTGGATGAGCTCTTTGATGGTCTGGTCGGAGGCCAACTGGGCCTCGGACTGCAGCGAGGCGATGATCTCCTCGATGGACTTGGGGATCGCACGCACTGGCTGCGGGGCCTGCGGGTTGACCTCCCGGGAGTCGCTCGGCGGGGTGCTCTCGCGGTCGGTTTTGGAAGAGGACCCGGGGGCTTCCCGCGACTCGCCATCCGAGTCCTCGAGCAGGAAGCGGGTGTTAATCCTCACTCTCTTCCGCCGGCCGGCCGCCTCCGCGTCTCCCTCGTCGCTGGAAAGGGAGTCGGGCAGCCTCTCTCTGGCCTGGCCGACCTCGGCGAGCTGAGCCGGCTCCAGGCTGGCCACGCGCCCCCGGGCCGGGTCGAGCACGGGCTTGGAGTCCGCCGGCGGCGGGGTCCTGGAGCCCCGGTGAGCCCTGGCCTTGCCCGTGGGCACGCGCGGCGGCATCAGGACCACGGGTCTGGACGTGCCGGCCCTGGGCGCGATGACTGGCGGTTTCTGGGGCCGGCGCCGGAGGAACGCGGAGCTCCGCAAGTAGAAGTCCTGGGGGCGGAAGGGCCGGCCCTTCCCGGGAGCGGCCACCTCCCTCGGGCCCGGGGGCCGCGGGGCGCCTCGGGGCGCCGGCTGCGGGAGGGTCGCAGTTGGGCGCGCACGACCTTTAACCCGAGGGGAGCCTGCTGGTTTGGGGGATCCGACGCGGGAAGCGCTTCCCTTCGCCGCATACCGGGCCGGGCTGGGGAGCCGGAGGCCGAAGACGGGGATTTCATCCACTGCTGGCTTGGCGGCCAACTTCTCCTTGATTCGGAGAAATTCCTTTTTGGTCTCCTTGCGAACCTTCTCCAGCTCTTTAAAGATGTACGATTCTTCTTTGTATTTCAGTCCAAAGTGCTTTGAAATCGTGGACATCTTGACTGATTTGTCCTGTGAAATAACAATAAATTTGTATTATATATATACATACATACATACATGAAAACTTCTACTGATAAATAAAATTCCAGTTCAAGAAAGCTTCTCATGGCAGAATGCTCACTGTGCTTAACTGAGGCACCAGTGGGCAGCATTCATTCATATCACTTTAAATCTACTATTTAAAGGATTTACTACTACTAAATTATAATGATACGACTAAAATGATCTTCTATCATTTTTAATATCATTTTAAACTACTGGCCTTTTCACAGTAACAATGAAAACCTTTAAATTAGTACAGTTTTACAGTGAAGATTTCCTGAAACTTCTATTGAGTGTATTTTAGTATTTGTCTCGACTGTACTGTAGTGTCCCATTTCCAGGCAAGAGGGACCACGCTCCACATAGGCAAAGTAAACCTAAAGTAATCCTGCCAAGAAGAGAGATCAGAGGTCAGCAGTAGCCTGGAGCCTACTTGCAAGCATGCTTTTCAATTTCTCTGAGCTTTTCAGAAATATTAATTCATAGCCAACAATTTTAAATTGAGAGATTTTCATATAAAAATGCAGATTTGCAGTTTCTCTGGGGGGAAATAAAATGAAGGCTCTAGCAATGCAAGGGCCAACCCTTACTCTTGTGGCAGGACAACAATTTCCCTTTCCCTCCTCCAGCTGGTCCGGGGCCTCACCCAGCCCACCTGCCTCTAAATCTGACAGGAAACAGAGCAGGTGTAGGAAGGGAAAGAGGTGATCAGCCACAAGCTAGGCTGCAGTGAGATCAGGAGGCCTTGAATGCCAGGTGTTTGTACTTTTTCTGTGGTCTACTGGAAACTATTCAAAAACATTTAACAGAACAGTGGCTTGATAGGATCTAGGGCTTGGGGTGGGAGAAAGATGAAAGGGAGAGAGGGCAAGTAAGAGTAGGTAAGGCCAAAGGCCTAGTTTTGGTAACAGAGCAGAGTGAAAAGACTCTATAAGGTAAAACTGGTAGGATCTGGCCAGTGACTGGGAATAAATAAAATAGCAACTTTGAATCGCTTTGATAAAGTCTGGGTCATAACCAAGTGTGTAATAAAGCTGTTGCTATTCACTGAACTTTACACTTAGAAATGGTTTGAGATGGTAAATTTTATGTCAGGTATATTATCACAATTAAAAAAAAAGTATCCTATTCAGCAGAGCCAACCATCTATGATTACAGGTGAATTTTCAGATCTTGAGAGCTCTGAGATCATTACCGAAAGCCAGGATAACAAGAAATACAAATACAGATGGGCTGATGACATTCTTTGTACTCTCACAGTTGGGAGGTGGGAAGAGTGGGAGCAATCACAGAGCTGGGAAAATGAGAAGTTTCCACAGAAGCCAAGGAGAGGAGAGTGTCAAGAAATAAGAGTAAAACAATGAAATAAAAACAGAAAATAATAAAGAAACTAATTGATTTCTTAGAAAACCCAAGGCCAAGGTTCTTTGAAAATAAAATAATAAAGCAAAAATACCTCAGGAATACCATCATTACTTGCAAATGTGATTATTTACATAGAAAATCTAAGCACTAAAGAACTATTTAGAATTATAATTGAGGTCTGAAAAGTATTTAAATTTTTAAAATTTATACCAAAAAAAAATCTTTCTTTATACCAAAAGCATGATGGCAAAATTCCATGTCTAATTTATTTGAAGGAGTAAATGTCTAGGAATAAACATAAAGAATGTGCTGAAACTGCATGAATGAAATGTTTTAATTTTAACTGAAGGACATAAAGGAAAGACTCCACTAAGTAGGCAGTTAATATTCCTTGGTTCAGTTCAGTTCAGTTCAGTTCAGTTCAGTTCAGTCACTCAGTCGTGTCCACTCTTTGCGGTCCCATGAATTGCAGCACGCTAGGCCCCCCTGTCCATCACCAACTCCCAGAGTTCACTCAAACTCATGTCCATCAAGTTGCTGATGCCATCCAGCCATCTCATCCTCTGTCGTCCCCTTCTCCTCCTGCCCCCAATCCCTCCCAGCATCAGAGTCTTTTCCAATGAGTCAACTCTTCGCATGAGGTGGCCAAAGTACTGGAGTTTCAGCTTTAGCATCATGCCTTCCAAAGAACACCCAGGACTGATCTCCTTTAGAATGACTGGTTGGATCTCCTTGCAGTCCAAGTGACTCTCAAGAGTCTTCTCCAACACCACAGTTCAAAAGCATCCATTCTTCAGCACTCAGCTTTCTTCACAGTCCAACTCTCACATCCATACATGACCACTGGAAAAACCATAGTCTTGACTAGACGGACCTTTGTTGGCAAAGTAATGTCTCTGCTTTTGAATATGCTATCTAGGTTGGTCATAACTTTCCTTCCAAGGAGTAAGCGTCTTTTAATTTCACGGCTGCAATCACCATGTGCAGATTTTGGTATTCCTTGGTAAGAAGACCAAATATTTTCATTTTATCAGATCTTCCCAAAATACTGTACTAGTTTAATCCCATCATAAACAAAATTGAAACATGATATTTTGAAATTTGAAAACTAATTCTGGATTTATTTGAAGTAATAAACAGATAGATTGGCCACAATTTTGGAAAGAGAAAGAGGGAGTGTTGTCCAACAAGATAATTAAAAACTCATATGATGTAAGAATTAAAATGGAAACACTGCAGATAGAATCAATATGTAGACTGAGTGAGCAAAATAATTAAGAATAATATGGGTAATATTATAATAGCAGCATTAAATTGTTAATAAAAGAAGAATCATTCAATAGATTGTGCTGAGACAATTGGTTGACTATTGAGGGGGGTGAGGGGGTTTATCTCATTTTATGCCAAAATATAATGGGCTTCCCTGATGGCTTAGACTGTGAGGAATCTGCCTGCAATATAGGAGACCTGGGTTCAATCCTCAGACTAGGAAGAAACCCTGGAGAAGGAAATGGTTACCCATTCCAGTAGTCTTGCCTGGAGAATTCCATGGACAAGGAGTCTGGCTGGGTATAGTCCACGTGGTCCCAAAAAGTCTGACATGACTAACACTTTCACTTTTTCATTTTTCACAATGGACTTAAGACAAATATGGAAAGAAACATTTTTTTTATGTTACTTTGCATTTCTTTGCTTACCAAGTATCCACATTTCTTGGTTGTTTCTTTTATATCAGCTCATAAAAGGGTTATTTTTACAATTAGATTTCTTCATTTATCATGCAGTCTAGGCTATATGAGAGTATGCCAAAGCTGTATATTGTCACTCTGCTTATTTAACTGGTATGCAGAGTACACACGTGAAATGCCGGGCTGGGTGAAGCACAAGCTGGAATCAAGATTGGCAGGAGAATGAATATCAATAACCTCAGATACGCAGATGACACCACCCTTATGGCAGGAAGCAAAGAAGACCTAGAGTCTCTTGATGAAAGTGAAAGAGGACAGTGAAAAAGTTGGGTTAAAACTCAACATTCAGAAAACTAAGATCATGGCATCTGGTCCCATCACTTCATGGGAAATAGATGGGAAAACAATGGAAATGGTTAGAGACTTAATTTGGGGGGGCTCAAAAATCACTGCAGATGGTGACTGTAGCCATGAAATTAAAAGACACTTGACTCCTTGGAAGAAAAGCTATGTCCAACCTAGACAGCATATTAGAAAGCAGAGACGTTACTTTACCAACAAAGGTCTGTCTAGTCAAAGCTATGGTTTTTCCAACAGTCATGTACGGATGTGAGAGCTGGACTCTAAAGAAAGCTGAGCACCGAGGAATTGATGCTTTTGAACTGTGGTGTTGGAGAACACTCTTAAGAGTCCCTTGGACTGCAAGGAGATCCAGCCAGTCAATCCTAAAGGAAATCAATCCTGAATATTCACTGGAAGGACGGATGCTGAAGCTGAAGCTCCAATACTTTGGCCACCTGATGTGAAGAACTGACTTATTTGAAAAGACCCTGCTGATGCTAGGAAAGACTGAAGCGGGAGAAGGGGACGACAGAGGATGAGATGGTTGGATGGGGTGGATGGCATCACCAACATAATGGACATGAGTTTGAGCAAGCTCCAGGAGTTGGTAATGGACAGGGTTCCCTGGCATGCTGCAGTCCATGGGGTCGCAAACAGTCTGACACAACTGAGCAACTGAACTGAACTGAACTGAATGGGTTATATGAAGAAAACATCCTATTTAGCCTCTAGAAATAGCCATATTGCTTCTAATCACTAAAATTGTCACTGCTGGTTCTCAAATCCAAGACCCTGCTATATGACAGAGCTCTCATTTCAGAATCAGTAGGCTTTCTTTCTCTGCCCCGTTCCACCACTGACTACACCTTGGACAATTCAATCCTATCAGTAACAAGATTTCTTATTAAAAAATGAAAATAGTAATCTGTTGCCTCTTTTCCAAGCCATAGAATATGAACATTAGAAATGACTTCTAAAGCCCTTAAGGAAGTTTCCTTATTTAAAAAATTCTGTATAACCTCCCTCATAGTATTGTGGCTGTTTATTGTTTGCACAGGTGGTAATATGCTCATCCTGACACCATCTGCATTTCTTCCTACAAAAGACTAAGAGGTAGTGACTGGAACAGAGCACAGACCAGAAAGACATTAGTACCTGATGGGAATCTGATTTGACTCTCAACTGCACTTCCCTTTTATTTCTTAGTTCCTGCTTTGTATTCCTTTCCAAATTCTCTCAAGCCCTAGGTTTGCTATTGAAGTTTAACAAGTGGTCATTGTTTAACATTTCTCAGTACCTTCCCTAGAGTTCCGCATAGGAAAGTTGTTCTTTATATGTAAAAATGAAACCGTGGGAAATGGAACTTCTATTGTGTTTTCAAGGAAGGTGGTATCCCAATGCAAATAGGCCAGGCCATCAAAGCCAGTTCTTTCATAGTCTCCATCCACCCCTTAACACTACAAAATATGTAAAATGATTTTTAAACATCCAATCTCATAGGAAAACAACAGGTTCTCTTTTTTTGCTAGCAATTTATTAAAAAGAGAGAGAGAGAGAGAGAGAGCCTAGTTCTGATTTGGAGATACTCAAGGAAAAATAATGTCGCTGTCCCAAAAGAAGAAAGTATTAAAATTAACATACAGTGTTACACCTGCTGCTCACAATCCAGGTTGACTGTTTACCCTACACTTTGAATGGGACAAAATGAGCAGTAATTTCACCCTCCTCTTCCTTCCCAAGTGTTGAAAACTGCCTTTTCCTTACTCCTCTCCCAGGATGTTCAATGCCTGAGCAGTGAAGTAGTCAAGAGAGTCCAAGGGCCAGTCTCCTCTCCCTTCCCACAAAGTCGGTCAGACATAAAAAGCAAGCTCCCAGACCAAAAGAGCTAAAGGCCCAGGGAAGGCTGCCTGCATGAATTCTGTAGACTCTGAGACAGGTTGCTCTCTGGTTCTTGCAGGTTTGGTTGTTCCTCCTGTTAGAACAGAAGATACAGAACTCTGCTCTAGACTCTAAAGCAGAAATAAATTAAGCAGACTACCAGATGACTTGGTTCCAAGCCACATGAACGCTTCACACAGGGCAAGGAGTCTTAGTCCAGCAGAGTATTACCTGGGGAACTGAGCCAAAGCTCCAGCTGGTTATTGGAATTACTTGTCCTTGACCCCCTCCTACAAATAGTCACCTATATATCAGCACCTCAGTGGGAACAGTGACCCATTAAGGATAAGATTTAAGTTGAGTTCATAGCCAAATATCTCAATTCAGTTCCTAAATTTCACACCAGCATCAACTCACAATACACAGCACCAAAGTTCCAAAAGAAATGTCCAAAGACAGCCTATCTCATCTAGTAAAATCTTCACTATTGCAAGGAACATAAAAGTATTCTGAAAATCACACTGGCTTTTGAAATATCACTGGTAGAAATGAGATCTGTCTGCCCACTGATAATAATTTATTAAAAAGTCCAAAAGGAAATATACAAACATTTTAATGATTTTGCTAAGAAATGGGATAATAGCCATTTTTTCTATTATCCCACACTTTCTATAATACATGCTTTCCTGCCTTTAATCCTAGTAATATCAATAATAATAACTGACATATATCATGCTGGTTAAAAATGATAGAGAAAATAGAGAAACGCTGTCTTCAAGCTCCAAAAAGATGTTTTTCTAAACTATTCAGAGGCTGCTCTGGTAGCTTAGCTGATAAAGAATCTGCCTGCAATGCAGGAGACCCAGGTTTGATTCCTGAGTGGGAAAGATCCCCTGGAGAAGGGAAAGGCTATCCACTCCAGTATTCTTAGGCTCACAGAAATTTCAGTAACTATAAAAGCTTAACTTAGTTAACTCTTTATAACCAGTACCTAGAGTATGTCCATACCCCCTTGTGAATACTCATACATACATACAAAAAATATATATACATAAATACATAAGAGGTAATAGAACAGCTAAAAGCTCTTTCTGCCTGTTTTTCCTCTCCATGTTTTATCTTTTCTTGCTAGACTTCTGGCCAGAAGAATTAGAGAGAAGAGTCCAGACAACAACCACCACTGTGGAGTGAGAGAGAAATTCCAGAGGAAAGAGAGTCAGAGAAGTTAATCCCCCAATTCTGTGTCTAAACCCCATACAAGTCTAGACTGACCTCTGAACCATGCACATGTGGGACAAACTCAAAGCTCAATAACAGTTACTAGAACATATTGTGCTGATTAAAAATCATATAGGAAATAGAAGCAAAGGCTTAAAGAGCTGAACTGAGATTTAGCTGAACTTAACCTCCAATCACAGAGAATGAGATAGAGCTTACAGTGAGCCTAACCTGGTGAATTTCCTTTTTTAGGTTTAAACATTTAAGCTGTACTTTTCCCTCTAATCAGTGCTTTAGCTGTATCCCACACATTTTGATATATTGTATTTTCACTATTATTTAATCTAAAATGTTTTCTAAATAAAAATTAAATGAAGTGAAAAAAGTAAATGAAAATGAAAAATGAACTGAAAAAATGAAAAAATAAACCTTCTTCAGAGAGCTACAACAGAACCCAGAGTTTACACAAACATTCACAGTGTCTAGGATATAACAAGAAAATACTTCACATAAAAAGATCCAGGAAAATTTGACCCAATGCCAAGGGCAAAGATAATTAACTAATGCCAGTCCAGAGATGACCCAGAGGTTGAAATTATTAAACAAGGACTTTAGAGCAACTATTATAGCTATACTCAATGAAGTAAAGGAAAATGTGTTAAAGAGGAATAAAAAGACAAAATCTTAGAAGAGAAATAAATAGAAATTTTATATCTGAAAAAACATTTGTCAATAAAAAGTTGACTAGTGGAGTGGGGATGTTAGAGAAAGAGTCAGTAAACTAGAAGATAAATTAACAGAAATTATCCAATATTTAAAAGAGAGAGAAAAAAGTTTTGAGAAAAAGAAGTCCTCAGAGCCTTGTGAGAAAATATCAAAAGCTCTAATACATGGATTATTGTTAGCCCAAAAGGAGGGAGGAGAATGGGGTGGAAAAATATTTTAAGAAATGACCTCTGCAAACATCCCAAATTTGGAGAAATACATAAATTTATAGATTCAAAAAGTTTATAACAAAGAGGCTTTCATTATGCCAAGCTAGATAAAGAAAATTACATGCTGGAAACCAAACACAAACATAAAATCCTGAAGGAAACAGAAAAACAACAGACTAATTAAAGGGAAGTAATTCAAATGATCATGAACTTCCCACCAAACACCCCTGAGACTGCAGGAAAGTGAAACAAGGTTCGTAACATGCTAAAAGACAAAAAAAGTGCCAACCCAGAATTAGATATCTAGCAAGTATAGTCTTTAAAAAAATGAAAACAAAATGAAGACTCAACTAAGATACAGGAAAACTAAGAGAATAACTCACCAGCGGTCTAAAACTGTAACAAATGCTAAAGAAAGCTTTAGACTGAAGGAAAATTTTACTGGTGGAAAATCAAATTCTTCAGGAATGAATGAAGAAGATCAGAAATGGCAAATATCTGTGTATATTTAACAAGCCATCTTTGTATACATATTACAACATTGTCTTGTGGAGTATCTGTATACACAGATGTAATGCATATGGCAACACTAAAGAGACTGGAATGGGGGTGGGTAAGGGAACTGTGGGGCTTCCCTCATGGCTCAGACCATAAAGAATCTGCCTGCAATGCAAGAGACCCAGGTTCAATCCCTGAAGATCCCTTGGAGAAGGGAATGGCTACCCACCCAGCATTCTTGCCTGGAGAATTCCATGAACAGAGGAGCCTGGTGGGCTTCAGTCCATGGGGTCGCCAAGAATCAGACACCACTGAGCAGCTAATCAGGGAACTATGGCTGTTAATATTTCTGCACTTTATGTGAACTAGTTCAATATTAACTCTAGACCATGAAATATTAAGGGTATATATTGTAATTCCTTGTTGTTGTTGAGTCACTAAGCATGTCTGACTCTCTGCGACCCCATGAACTGCTGCACGCTAGGCTTTCCTATTCTTCACTATCTCCCGGAGTTTGCTCAAACTCATGTCCATTGAGTCAGTGATGCCATCCAACCATCTCATCCTCTGTCATACCCTTCTCCTCTTGCCCTCAATCTTTCCTAGCATCAGGTGGCCAAAGTATTGCAACTCCTAGAGAAACACTTTTTTTTTTTTGGCCACACTGTATGACTTGCAGGATCTTAGTTCCCTGACCAGGGACTGAACCCAGGCCACCCCAGTGAAAAGGTGGAGTCCTAACCACTGGACCACCAGAGAATTCCCGCAAGACACATTTTTTTAAAGTAATATGAAAAGGTGTAATAAAAAGTTAATAAATAATAAAACAATACAAAAAAATTATTGAATCTTAGGAAACATTTTAGACTAAGTAATAGTGAAAATACAGTATATCAATGTGCGGGACATAGCTAAAGCACTGATTAGAAGGGAAAGTATAGTTTAAATGCTTAAATCAAAAAGAAAAACAGGTCTAAAATCAATAACCTAAGTTTCTACTTTAAGAATCTAGAAAAAGAGGAGTAAAGTATACACAAAGTAAACAGAAGAATGTAAGTACAAAGACATATATCAATCAAATAATAGAAGCCAGAAAAATAATTGAGAAAATTAAGAAAACCAAGAGCTGGTTCTTGAAAAAAAAATCAATAAAATTTTTATAATCCTCTAGCTAGACTGTCCAAAAACAAAAGAGAACAAAATCACCTATAAAAGGAATGAAGAAAGGATGTTCACAACAGATCTTAAAGATAGTAAAGGATGATAAGAGAATATGATAACTTTATGCCAATAAATCCAATAATTAAGATGAAGTGGGCTAATCTCTTAAAACTACAACCTACCAAAATTAAAGAAACAGAAAATCTGCATAGTTAAGAAAATCTGAATTAATATATTTTTTATCAAAATCTTACCACAAAGAAATTTCCAGGCCCAGATGGTTCCCTCAAACCCCACTCATGAAAGAAATAACATCAGTCTTACACAAATATTTTCAGAAAAGAGAGGAACTCAATTTTTTGAGATTTACATAATCCTACTACCAAACCTGACAAAGACATTCTTTTTAAAAAGGAAAACTACATACTAATATCCCTCATAAACACAGATGCAAAAATTTTAAATAAAAAAGCAGATAAATCCAAAAATATATTTTTGAAAAGAATACTATATCCTAATCACATAGTTTACCCCAGAGTTGAAAAATTGATTTAACATTAAAAAGCAATATAATTCACAACATTAACAAAGGAGAAAAAAATGATCATTTAAATAGATAATAGAAAATCACATGACAAAATTCAACACTTTTTGTGATAAAAATAAATAAATAACTCTAGGAAAGCTATGAAGCATAGTGAACATTCTCAATCTGATTTAAGATAAATTTTTAAAAAACTTGCAGCTAATATTTTATTTTTGCTTTCCCCCTAAAACTGAAAGCTAAGCAAAAATGCCTCAACTCTTACTATATCTATTCAACATTGTATTGGAGGTACTTGCCATTGCAACATGGCAGGGAAAAGGAATAAAAACTGAAAAGGAAGGACCTCCCAGGTGGTCCAGTGGCTAAGAATCTGCCTGGCAATGCAGGGGATGCAGGTTTGATCACTGGTTGGGGAACTAAGATCCCTCAGTGCCAGCGGAGCGACTAAGCTGGTGTGCAACTACTGAGCCCACACCTCTGCAGTGTGCCACAACTACAGAATCCATGCAAAAGATCACAAATGAGGCAGGAAAGATTCTGCATGCCACAAGTAAGACAACACAGCCAAAATCAGTCATAAATATTTTTTTAAAAAACTGTAAAGGAAAAAGTAAAACTGTCCCTATTTGCAGATGATGTGATTTCAATGTTAAAAATCTCAAGGAATCCACAAAACAATTACTAGTACTAAGGAATGAATTGCCTAGGATATACAATACAAGATTAATATACAAACTCAATAGCATTTTTATATCCTAACATCAAACAATTGGGAAAAAACACATAAAGTACTTAGGAGTTAATCTAACAAAATATGTCCAAAATCTCTACACTGAAAATTACAAAACACTGCTAAGAGAAATTAATTAACATAAATTTAGGGACCATGTTCATAACTGCAAGACAATATTGTTAAAATGGTAATTCTCCCCAAATAGATCTATAGATTTCATGCCTTCCCAATCAAAGTTACAGCAGACTTTTTTTTCTAGAAATTACAAGCTTATTCTAAATTGTGTTCACAAATTCAAATGTTTTAAAACAGCTAAATTGATTTTTTAAAAGAAAAAGGTAGACTTACACTACTCAGTTTCAAAACTTACTATTTACTACAGTAATGAAGACAATACCTGCATGCTAAGTCCCTTCAGTTATGTCCACCTCTGTGCCACCCTGTGGGCTGTAGCCTGCCAGACTCCTCTGTCCATGGAATTGTCCAGGCAAGAATACTGGAGTGGGTTGCCGTTCCAGCCTCCAGGGGATCTTTCCCACCCAGGGATCAAACCCTCGACTCTTGAGGTCTCCTGCATTGGCAGGAGGGTTCTTTACCACCAGCGCCACCTAGGAAGCCTCAACCACGACAAGGCCATGGCAAATCATTATGTTGAGTAAAGGAACTCAGACACAATGGATGCTTCCATTTATATAAACTAGTAGAAAATGCAGCTGCTTCTACAATATTACACAGCACATCAGTGGTTGAAGGCGGTAGGAGAGGGTGAGTGCAGGGCTAGATAGCAAAAGCAGCAGAGATATGAATAAGTTCTGTTATCTTGATTGCAGTAATTGCTTGAAAAGTGTTCGCAGCTATCAAAACTCATCAAACTGTACACCTGAACATTATAAAAACCATACATTCCGTACATTTTAGTGAATACAAATTATACCTCTATGAAGCTGTAAATAGGAAAAAAAAACATGTTAAATTTACATTTGAATGCTTAAAATAAAAAGAATTATTAAATTTCTTCGGACCCTTGCAGTGGTAGTCCACAGTAGACTGATTGTGGATCTGTGGCCTTCGGTACCGAATAATTCTCAAAGTAATCCTAGAGTGTCCCACTGCCTATCGAAGAATTTTAGGGTCAAACTCAGTAAGAGCTCCCTATTCTGAAATTAGACACACTGACCTAAGTGGGGAAGGTCACCAAAGGAGGTGTGTAAGGTTTGTCCCAAACAACCAGCCCCTGTGGCAAGGGATAGCAGAAAAGGTCAAGGAATTGGAAATTAAATTCCTCTATTGTGACCTTTCAGCCTCCCCCTAACCCCTCCGATTCTTCCCCCCACCCCACCCTCCACCCCCGCTTTTTGCTTCCTAGCTCCTCCTATTTTCCTCACAGTTGGTCATCATAATCTACCTATTATTCCCTCCCACTAGATTTTCACTCCTCCCAGGTCCTCCTTGACTCGTGCTCCCAGCCCCAATCCCTTCTCCAACCTCAACTCTTTTCCGCCCTGATTTTCCTGGAGATTAGAGGGGCAGAACAGAGGTGACAACTGCTCCGCCGAAATAACGCAGCCATTCCTTCTCACAGCCTCCCAGACCAAGTTCCCCGCGCCCCGGTCCGCGTCCTCCTCTCACCCGCCTCCCGAGAGGCCTCTGCTCCTGCTCATGTGACGGCGAAGCTGCCCGGCCGGCCCCGCGGCCCAGTCTCCAACCGGCCTTTCAGGGGCTCAGCGGCCGGTGGACTCGCACCGCTGGCCGTCAGAACGCGCGTCGTCGCCTAGCAACAAGCCTCGCGCTACTCCCTCCGGTACCCGTCTCCGCCCCCGCCCCCTCCCCCGCCCCCGCCCCCTGGTCCTGGACCCGAAGGATTGGATTCATCTGCCCTGCGGGCGCCCACTCCCGGATTCTGCCTCGGGGAACCAGCTTTAGGACCGCTTTGGAGTGTGAGCACAAACTCTTGAGACCGCATCTCCCCGGAGGTCCCAAAGAGCTTCCTGGACTAGAGTCTCCTAGATGGCCAATTTTGCTCAATTTAACCCACCTGCTTTCTTGGCACTCTGGTTATTTCTACAGTTTAATGAATAATACTGGACTACAAAACTTGAAGCTTTCTTTTCTTTTTTTCAAGGGTTTTTAAGCTGTATGTCTACACTACATAGGGGCTTCCCTGGTGGCTCAGTGGTAAAGAATCCACCTGTCAATGCAGCAGACCAGGAGATTCGATCCCTGGGTTGGGAAGATCCCCTGGAGAAGGGCATGACTACCCACTCCAGTATTCTTGCCTAGTGAATCCCATGGACAGAGAAGCCTGGTGAGCTACAGGAGGTGGGGTTGCAGAGTCGGACACGACTGAGCGACTTCACTTTTATTCATAAATGCAATTTTATACTTGAAAGAAATAAAGAAAGATCTGTGGGGAACATATACATAAATCGCTAACTAATGTTATGTTGAACTATGAAGCTATACCCAAAAGAATACATACCATACCATTCCATTCATATAAAGTTTAAAACCCAAGCCAGCAAAAACTATAGTGCTATGGATGCAGGCTCAGCAGATTTATTACAAATAAACACAAGAAAGTAACAACCTTAAGAGTCAAGATAGTAATCATGGCGAGTGGATGGACAGTGAAGAATCATGAGGTGCTAACATTGTTCTAGTTTTTAACATTGGTGATGGCTGTTTGAGTTTTTTTCTTTAGAAAAGCCATTCTCTGTTTTGCTCATTTTCCTGTGTTTATGTCATCATTGTTTAAAAAGGCAAAAAGAAAAACCACTAAATGAAACCACGGAGATGATAGTGCTTTGCTCAGTCTGGCACTTAGCAGGCCCTTAAAAATGTTTATTTTATATTCCTCTACTCTCGACCATGACAAACCTAAATAGCATTTTAAAAAGTAGAGATATCAATTTGCCAGCAAAGCTCCATATAGTCCAAGCTATGGTTTCTCCAATAGTCATGTACAGATGTGAGAGTTGGGCCATAAAGAAAGCTGAGTACCAAAGAATTGATGCTTTCGAACTGTGGTGCTGGAAAAGACTCTTGAGAGTCCCTTGGACTACAGTGAGATCAACCCAGTCAATCCTCGAGGAAATCAACCCTGAATATTCTTGAAAGGACTGATGCTGAAGCTGAAACTCTTAATACTTTGGCCACCTGATGCAAAGAGCCGACTCACTGGAAAAGACCCTGATGCTGGGAAAGACTGAGGGCAGGAGAAGAAGGGGTCGACAGAGGATGAGATGCTAGGATGGCATCACCAACTCAATGGACATGAGTTTGAGCAAGCTCCAGGAGATAGTGAAGGACAGGGAAACCTGGTGTGCTGCAGTCCATGGGGTCGAAAGTAGTTGGACTCTACTTAATAACTGAACAGCAGCAATAACTCTCTACCAACCTGTCTTTCTCCAAATACCCAAGCAACTAATAAGTGAGATCGAGAAAGTGGCAGATAAAACCTTCTGGAAGTCCTCCATGAGACTCCATATGCTGGAAGCGGGAAGCATGCTTTCCAGTTGTTTCATGTTTTCCAAGAATGCTGCTTCTGCTGCTGGAGCTATACAATTCCCTGGTGCTGGGTCTTAGAGCAGCCTGGCTGAGGAGGTGGATATGCTCAGGCATCTCACTGAGGCCTCCCTGAGGGACACTCCTGCTCTGGAGGTGTACAAAGCCAGGAGGGGAAGCCTAGCTTTGCCATTTGGGCAAGTTGCTTCCCTCGCAGGGTTTCTGCAACCTCATCTGTAAAATGGAGACGATACTCTTACGCTGAAGGTTTGTTGCTTTACCCCCTAACATAATGAGTTCAAAAATCGAGCATTGCTGAATGCTCACTAAATGAGAAGCATTCTACAGAGAAGGCCCTGCCACCTTCCTCACCCTCACTGTCCTGGGGGTGCTTCATGAGGGCAGCTTCATTCTAAGCATGGGAGTAACCCCTTCAGACAGTAAGAAAATTACTTTTCTGTGCCAATTAAAACAATAAGCAAATAACCAAGAGCTTAGAAGATGACTAATTGTTCTTGGTACCATTCTGGAGGCTGCACACAAAAAACAAACAGGCCATGTTTCTGAGCTGGAGAAATTAAAAAATTAATGTAGCCTTGAAATATGCCTATCATGTGATCAGGAAACAATTTAAGTGGTAAATACTGTTCATAATACTTTTGATAATCAAAAATAGTATGTAAGTATTCAGATAATGAGATCCATGAGCCAGATACTATTAGCTTCATTTTATAGATAAGGTACTAATGTCCAAAGAGATTAAGGATTTACCTCGAGCTAGTAGTGGAAATGGCAAGCCACTCCAGTGTTCTTGCCTGGAGAATCCCAGGGAGGGGGCGCCTAGTGGGCTGCCGTCTATGGGGTCACACAGAGTCGGACACGACTGAAGCCACTTAGCAGCAACAGCAGCAGCAGCGGTCGTCAACCCTGTACTAGAAATTCTATTCTCAGTCTGCTTAAACCAAAAAAAGAAGAAAAAAAAGGGGGGGGGGGCAGGGAGGAACAAAGTGACAAAAGAGGAAAGCAGGGGCAAGAGAGAAAGGGAGGAGGAGGAGGAATGGCAGTTATGGCTCAGACAGTAAAGAATTTGCTTGCAATGCAGGAGACCTGGGTTCAGTCCCTGGATCAGGAAGATTTCTGGGACAAAGAAATGGCTATTCACTCCAGTATTCTTGCTTTTAGCCTGGAGAATCCCATAGACAGAGGAGCCCGGAAAGCTACAGTCCATGGAGTTGTTGGACACAACTGAGTGACTAAGCTGCTGCTGCTAAGTCGCTTCAGTCGTGTCCAACTCTGCGCGACCCCATAGATGGCATAGGAGGCTCCCCTGTCCCCAGGATTCTCCAGGCAAGAACACAGGAGCAGGTTGCCATTTCCTTCTCCAATGCATGAAAGTGAAAAGTGAAAGTGAAGCCTCTCAGTCATGTCTGACTCTTCGCGACCCCATGGACTGCAGCCTACCAGGCTCCGTCCACTCATGCATTAATCTAAAAATATTTCAAATTCTTCATTGATACTGAAGTGCTATCATATGAAAATGTTAATAATGTTCAGTTGCTCAGTTGTGTCTGACTCTTTGCGACCCCATGAATCACAGCACGCCACGCCTCCCTGTCCATCACTCCCGGAGTTCACTCAAACTCATGTCCATCGAGTCGGTGATGCCATCCAGCCATCTCATCCTCTGTCATCCCCTTGTCCTCCTGCCCCAAATCCCTCCCAGCATCAGAGTCTTTTCCAATGAGTCAACTCTTCACATGAGGTGGCCAAAGTACTGGAGTTTCAGCTTCAGCATCATTCCCTCCAAAGAAATCCCAGGGCTGATCTCCTTCAGAATGGACTGGTTGGATCTCCTTGCAGTCCAAGGGACTCTCAAGAGTCTTCTCCAGCACCACAGTTCAAAAGCATCAATTCTTCGGCGCTTAGCTTTCTTCACAGTCCAGCTCTCACATCCATACATGACTACTGGAAAAACCACAGCCTTGACTAGACAGACCTTTGTTGGCAAAGTAATGTCTCTGCTTTTGAATATGCTATCTAGGTTGGTCATAACTTTCCTTCCAAGGAGTAAGCGTCTTTTAATTTCATGGCTGCAGTTACCATCTGCAGTGATTTTGGAGCCCCCCAAAATAATTAGTACCATCTTGAAGAGAGAACTTAAAAGAGTGACATAAAATTACTCACCCATCATTGAAACACTGATTTCCTCTGGTTTTTATCACTCTCAAACTGCCCTCTACCCATCCTCTTGTCATCTAGTTTTGGAGCCCCCTATTGGTTCACTGCATAGCAAGTCAAGGAAGATCCAATGGAACATTCAGCTTCTGTACTTCCCTCGTTCTCTCACAGAACAAATTCCAAAGTTTTCCAAAGAGAATTCAAGGTCCTACACCATTAGAGCCTGCCCAAAGGTCTAACTATTGGAAAATAAATGATGACTAAATTATACCACTTAATATAATAAATTCCAACTGGATGAAAGATTTTGTTATACACAAAAGTAGCAGGTATAGAAAAGACCTGTAAGCATTAAACTATAAGAGGGAGAAACTACAAACGAAAATACTGACAGATGTGTTTTTCAAAACCCATGCATTAAAAAATAAACAAAATTACAGTGTAAATGAAAACTTAGTGGAAAATTCACAATATTTACAGCAGACATGGGATTAATAGTCTTTAAATGAAAAACAGATAAGACATCAAAGCTTGAAATTGGCTAAAGAAAGTGTGAAGAGAGCTCCCAAAAGAAGAAATACTTCTGGCTAATAGAAATATTAAAATATTCAACTTCAGCAGTAATCTTGGACATGTAAATTTAAAACAATTTCACATAATTTTTGCCAGACTACAAAGTGACGGGGTACATGCATGCAAGTGTGGCTATCTCTTGCTGTTTTCTAGATGTTTTGTAGCAAAATGTCTCATAAGTCTTAAACACTTACGCATCTTTTGATCTAGAAAGTTCATTTTTGTTGACTTTTCCTACTAATAGAGATATGCAAAATTTAACAATAATGATACTGAAGAATTGTTTTAATCAGTAGAAGGCAAAACTCTTGTCTTAAACCGAATCTCACAGAGCCTGGGACACGGAGAGTGCTCACTGAGAGACACACCTAAATAATGTCGCTGATTTAGCATTAGTCAAGACCAAGTTATTGCCAGGGCACAGGTGTAGGGAGAACTGAACTCTAGACTTAACATTCCATAGATTAGAAAGCGAGAGATGCTCCGGCCATGGAGAGTGTAGTTCCCAGGAGCCCCATGGTCACTGGACTTACTTTGCGCTCAGTCGCTCAGCTGTGTCTGACTCTTTGTGGTTCCATGGACTGTGGCCCGTCAGGCTCCTCTGGCCATGAAATTTTCCAGACATGAATAATGGAATGGGTTGCCATTTCCTACTCCAGGGGATCTTCCCAACCCAGGGATTGAACCCATGTCTCTTGCACCTCCTACACTGGCAGGTGGATTCCTTACTACTAGACCCACCAGGGAAGCTCAGACCTAGTTTAGTGTCTGGTTATATTCACACAATCCACTAGAAGCAAAAGTCTCAGTCTTAGCTTTATAGCAAAGATTGGTTCACCGGAAAAAAAAAAAAAAAAAAAACAAAACTTGAATAATATCAGTACTTGGTTTTAACATCAACTACTTTCACAATGATATCAAATGCAAATTAGCAAATTAACATGGAATATAGAACAAATATACTCAGAGTTCACTACCCTGTAGCCTTGCTTGCAGGAAGCAACCACCACCGAAACCCTGAAAGCATTGCAGCTGTACTCCACCCATGATGATGAGGAAACGGTACAGCTTTTCGATGAGTACAGTATCAGCAGTATGAGGACCACACTGGAAAAGTTAAAGACACTGTATTTGACTTCCATTCCCCTCCTTATCAGTTAGATTCCCACCTGAGACAGTTGGCATGCTCAAAAGGTGGTGTGTTGGAGGGGTAACACAGAATGGGGAGAGCTGTTTACAGGATGCAGGCAGGATTAAAGGGAACTAACATTCAAGGTGTAGCAACAGCACAGAGCTATTGTCACCCTTGATCTGAAGGCAGAAAGGGATTAAAAAGGTGTGAGCAGAGCCTGGTGAGAGCTGAGACTGGAGAGAGGGGTTGCCTGATAGGAACTATGGCCACAGAGGCAGTTAAGGACAAAGCCACACTGATGCAGGGAGAAAGCAGGAGTTAAGTACTCCTATTGCTCTATTCTTCTGCTTTCCTTGCTGGCAACATTATCCCCACCTTGGCCAAATCCAACTGGAAGCCCCAAGGCAAGGAAAATGGATCAATGCGACTCATAGAGATTGGTCTCTGGGGCAGAGGACCAGAGGAGGAAGCTCAGAAGAACAACAGAGAAGAACAAGCAAAGTCTACTACCCAAAGTCTACTACTACTGTACTGCTTTAATCCACACAAACTAATGAACTGAGACACTTCCCCCACCTTAGGATCCTCCTTGGCATTGCTCACCCCCAGCCTGCTCACCCATTTCCCCCCTCCCACCTTGCTTACCTAATTAACATATGCCAGGCTTCTCTCCAGACCCCAAACTCTGATTTGACGCTAACACCTGAGCTTATTGAGTTCAGGAATGGACCCCTGGGAAGCCAGCAACCATCCTTCCAGTGGGATGTCTCAGAAGTCTGGCGCCAGGCCTGATCTCAGGATTTTTAAGGTAAGATAAAAATAGAAAGCATTGAGTAGAAAGAAAAGTCTGTGAGTAAAACTATCCACTTGAAAAGACACAAATAACACTAATAAGCCTTGTCCAAAGCAGGTGTACCTGGCTGAGAATGAAGGATTTATTTTCCTTGGAGGTGGTAGCTGGTATTTGACATTCCAGTTACACTTTACACTTCCAAAGGCTTTGCTTAGGTGTTCTCCAAGCATGGTAATGCACTAGAGATTTTGCTACGTTTGGGGTCAGAGCCATTTTTTTTCTTCTAAAGGCAAATAAGACTGTTGGATGTGCTTTGTAGCCTAAACACTGAGCTTAGAGAACCAATGCTCGGTTTATGCTTAGAAAAACTAACAATTCTCCCTAAGTAAGCTGTAAAAACAGAAGCTGCATTTAGCTAGAGATTCATTGCTGCCTGAGACTTCTGTGTACCAGCCCACCTCCCCCAAAGGCAACTCCCCAATACCAACCCAAGGAAAATTAATAAGCTTTGAAGGTGTGTTGTTTGTCTGTCCTCCAGCAAAGGAAATATTTTATTTTATTCCCCTGGTTCTGGTTACTAAGTGAAGCAGAATTCAAAATCTTACTAGAGTTGTCTTAGCCCATCCAAGCCCTGTCTGAAATATGTGGGTCGTTATGCAAGAGACTCAGGAATTCACTCCCAGACTCTAGCTCTTCCAAGCCTCCTTAGTGGGAGGTGATAATCAACTTGTGAATTTTTACCCCATCAGTTGGATCTATGTGTATGGGGCAAAATCCTCTTGTGGCTTGGTCTTTACTATTTGTCTTGATTAAGCTCCTGTCCCCCACTAAGCTTTCCTACACATGCAAAGTATATGCAAAGTATCATTTAGGGTCTTCAGTATTTGAAGGGTCAAACTTAAGTCCAGCATGCTTGCTTCATTTCTGATGGACTTGGACTCTCAGATAGAAACTGTTTTTTAAAGGGAATCTTTATCGAATGATTCTAAAAGACAGGACCTAAAGTTTCCTTACACTCGTACTGTCTCAGGTTTTGAGGATTTTAGAAAATGTCTTCAGAGATACTTCTCCAAATGAGTCCTAAGTGGCTTGTTCTGACTCTGTCCATGACAGGACGGGGGAAATAGGGGGATCCCAGGGAGAAAGAAAAAACATGTTTGGGTGAATCAAGGGTCCTGCTTTCTCACCTCCTTGCTCTGCAAGTTCCAGTGATGAGGGTGGGGAATAGCCTCCCAGAAGCCCCAACTCATTTCCTTCACCTCTCCCAGTGAATGCTTCCTGGATCCAGGCCCTACAGTCTTGCCTGAGGTCACCATAGCCAGTGCTCCGATGGCACAGTTCCCCCTAGTGTGCCTGTGCCCCGTCGGAGGTGGTGGGGAGTGAAGTGGGGGAATAGAAGGGGGTAAGCAAAGAGGAGCTCCTGGAGCTGGACCTACTTCCCTGGTGGCTCAGATGGTAAAGAACCTGCCTGCAATGTGGGAGACTATGGTTTGATCCCTGGGTCAGGAAGATCCCTTGGAGAAGGGAATGGCTACACACTTCAGTGTTCTTGCCTGGGAGAATCTCATGGTTAGAGGAGCCTGGTGGGTTGCAAAGGGTTGGACAAGGCTGAGGGACTTTCAGTGGGATTTGCCGAGTCCTCCGGGAAGGGAGGCACGGGGATCTCTCACCTCTTCGCACCTTGAGCCTCCTCTCCCTTAAAGATCCTAACGGTGTAGCTGATGCAGCCACCGGACATTTTCAGGAAGCATGTTTCTTTGCTCAACAGAGAGCTGCCCTGTGGGTGGGGAAGATTGGGAGGGGATTATAGGCAGTGTCTCAATGGACGTTTAGGCGCAGCTGGGGGCTCAGCGTCATTAAGTGTGGACTCCCTTCTCCCTGCCATTTGTATCTGGGAGACACTGTGATTTCCGGGAGCCTGGCTGGTGACCGCCTCCGAAAGACTGGTAAAAAGGGAGGGCCGAGGGTGCCCAGATGGCCAGTCCAGAGCAGCCAGCATTGCCCAGGTTCCCAGATTTCTGTAAAGGCTCTTGACTGTTGCTACCTTTTATTGTACTTACACTCTGCACTCATCTAGTGTGAGGTAGGTACTAATGTGCCCATTTTATAGTTGAAAAAATGGAGGCTCAGAGAAAGCAAGTCTCCTACAGAGTACAGATTGGAATCTGATTCCAAATCCATGATCTTAAACATAAACCCTATAGTCCTTGTCAACTGCAAGAACAAGCCAGGTTGGAGCTTGTGTAATGAGAGATTCCTAAGACTCAGAGACCCCCAGCCTCAGAGGTGCCAGCCGTTCACAGGGGTATGTGCAGAGCACTGCTTCTGCTGCTGAGAAGGCTTTGCCCGGTCTTGGAAACTGAAACAAAAGCTCTACTTTTCCTCCCGCTGCTTGTTGTCTTTGGAGATGCTGGAAAATGGAAAAAGGAAAGAAAGAAAGGCTTTTGCCCAAAATTTGCTAAGAAACATAGATCACAAAATTAGAGCAAACCGGAGGAAAATCTTTGTGTTACCTGTTATCCCAGAGTCTTCTCAACTTGCAGAGAAGAGGCTTCCCTATAAACGGTTTCCTTCTTAAGTTCACACAGATCCTGGTTCCCGTGGGTGGGGTCATCAGGCCTGCACCAGCCACTCCAGACTCAGGGGAAACTGAGGCCCAAAGTATCCATCCAGGCTCCCCAGCAAATTGAAGGTGGGTTGGAGGGTGCCAAACTCCTGACCACGCCCTGCCACCCTGTTGGAATCCCTGTCTACATCCTCTGGTGTCTTCTCCTAGTCCAGGCTTCCTCCCTCTCCCATTTCTTGGGACAGGTTTATTCCCATTCCAGCACCTGCAGGAGTTTTAGAAGTTTCTGCCCCAGTGTAAACTGACCTTGAAGGCAAGCACTGTGCTTTATTTATTGAAACCACTTCTCTTGCCGGGTGGGTTGTGAGGGAAGGGTCACAAGGAGGTCAGAGAAGACTAGCAGATTCACAGCGAAGGTATTTTCGTAGAAGGAGGCTAGTGGGGTGAGGAGAGTGGGATGCACCCCGCGGACTGTATCATGGAAAGCATTGGAAAGAAAACAAACAGACACCAGATCTGTTAGAAGCCTAAGCCTCCAAGGTGGGTCGGGTTCCATCCAGTGCCAAGTTCCTCTCCGGAGCCGCAGGACAGGGGTCCAGGTAGGGAGATGTCCCGGGAAGAAAAAGAGGTCTGAAAGCAGCCAGTTTGCCCCTCAGCTCCTGGGCGGGGCGTGGGGGGGCGGGGTGTTGGAGACGGGTGCTACGGAGCCTTAGAGCGGCTCTCAGCGCCGGGGCCGGTGGGATGTAGGGGACTGGGACATCACGGACACCAGATGCTGCCTGGTGGCTTTCCGAGTGACAGCAGCCCAGAGGAGAGGGAGGAGGATGTGCTTCCTCTCTCAAGGACTCCCACGCAGGCTTTCATGTTAAATAAAACTTCAGGAGGAGAAGTTGACCCGCGGGGTCTCCAGTTAATACCTTGTAACAACAACATGGCAGGTTCGGAGAAGTTTGGTGGTCCTTTAAGAAAATGATTACATCACACTGGGAAGGTGCGTGGAATAAAATGCTTTAGATCCTAAAGACAGGAAGACAATGAAGGTAAAAGCCTGAAAACTTTGAGTGCGCTGCCACCTCCGTAGTGCGCTGAGCCTCTGGTATCCGGGAGGGTCACCTCGGGGACTCTTGCTGCGCCACCTGTCCTGGTCGCGCCCCGCCCCTGCAGGCGCCCCCCGGAGTCCCGGGGCGGAAACGCCGCGCGCCTAGCGCTGGGCACAATCCTGGACTAACAGTGTTTTTCCTTCTCACTGCGTGGGATCGGCTTCATCCCTTGGCCAATTTAAACATATTATTTAAACACGGAAGTTTCCTTTACAGATTGGAGTGAAACATTTTGCTTAATAGAAAGTAGATGGGGTTCTTCAACTTTTAATCGATATCTTTGTTGAAAGGTGCGGTTGGCCGCCTTTTCACAGCGGGGGGAAGTGAAAACATTTGCCTCGGGTCACACGTTGAGGGCCCTAGATGAGCAACGGCAGCCGCTGATTCTGCCAAAGGCCGGGTACAGGTGAGGTGAGGGCATTTCCCATTTGATCATGTCACCACGGTGGTTTAGGTTAAAATTAAGTGAAAATCCAAGGATCCCAGGGTTCTGAGGCCCTAGCCATTATGCTAGAAATATCTGTTCATCTATTTGTTCATTGTACTGTCCATTTATTTCTCAAGCCCATTGAATTGAGACAAGTCCCTGAGATCCTCTCACTTGGACCAGCATCTTTTCCTGTCTGACACCAACCTGGCCAGTCTCTGGATTGGAGCAATTAGCTCAGTGATCGAGTCAACAAATCTTTACTGAAGTCTGCTAACCCCCAGGCTCTGCTGCAGCAGTGGAGACTACTGTAGTCTGCACCCTCAGAGAGCCTCTAGTCCAGTGAGGGAGAGAAAAAAAAAAAAATGAAAAGACACAAATGGAATTTGCTGTTGAGGAGTGATAAAAACCTGGCAGGAACTTAGAGCACAATGTGGACCTAAGATCCCCCAGAGAAGGAAATGGAAACCCACTCCAGTATTCTTGCCTTCAAAACCCCATGGATGGGATGGCAAAAGAGTTGGACACGACTTAACGACTAAACAACAGAAACAGAAATGAACCTCAGTTAGCTGGGGAAGTCTGCAAATTCCTCAAGACCCAGGGAGGCTGCACTGGACTTGCCACCACAGATAATGCCCAGTGTTGGCAGCTGCATTTCCTTACTTTGATCCATTTACTATAGATGACCAGGATGGCAGCATTCAGAAAGTGGTAAAAGAGCCTGCAAATTTTGCTGTATCCTAGCAAAAGGGAATGCTGCCAAGGAGCCCTCCTCATAGTGTTTCTCTTTACAAGAAAACTCACTGCATGTGAGCTAAGTACTGGTTTTACTCTGTGACCCTTAGGACAAGAAAAATCAAACAGCTTCAAACAGATGCACTATTTTAAAACAAAGCTTTCCCTAGCTCTGGAATAGTCTGTTGGAAACCCCAAAAGCAACCACTCAACAGTGTCCTCCAATCGAATTTTAAATAATGAACATAACCTCCCTCTAGCCATGCCACGCCAATCCAGAAGCACAATTTTAAAACTAGGAGAGAGATCAGGAAGCCAGTACAATGGGAAAAGCCTGGCTATAACACATTTTACCTTTTCACCCCCATGTGTAGGATATGATTTATATAATTGTTACAAAAGCATCTGTTAAATAGAACTATGTAAATTTGAGGGTAATCACATTTGAATAGCCCAAGTTAAGCCGCCAGGTCAGGCTGAAGGGCCGTGAGAAAGTCCTGGGTGTACCTGTGGTGGCGTTTGGGGGAGACCGGTGGATGGGGAAGGGGGAATTCAGGGACTGAGAAGTTAAACATTCCTTAACAATTAGGGAAGGATTGAGGTCTAAGCAAGCAACCCCAACCCTTTGTTTCCATCACTGTTTCCCACTAGCCTGAGCTTCTGCCATTTGAAGCAATGGAGGTTCTGACACACCAACCCCTACACCTCCAATCTCCCAGCTGCACATCTGGAGCAGCATAGGAGGAAAAGATTGGGATCTCAAAGCTTTCTCCCAGCCTCAAGCGCACCCCACCCCGCTCCTTCGGTGGCACACAGTAGGGCCTCAGCCACTCTAGTCCTTTTCTGCTCTCAGACTTAAACGTTCGTCACACCTATAATTGTTTCAACTCTGAAGCAGTGCACTTCCAGTTACTCCCCCCAAGACCCCCTCCCTAGTGGTTTTCAAGTAACCACAGGGGGAAAATCCGGGCACCACTACGCAGAGATAACCATTCCAGGAGTGTGCAAGGGTGAGGAAAGACTTTAGGGATTGGGCCACTTTCTCCAGCTGGAGTGAATAAAGCTGTCGGGTGACTCGGAGAAACGACTGCCTGGAGACACGCGACGGCCTCGGGGACCTGGCCTGGACCGGCGGGGGGTCGGGGCGGGGTGTCGCGTTTTATGCGGGACCCTCCAAGGAGAGAGGCCCTGCGAGGACCGACGGGCTTCTGACTCCTGCCTCCCAAGGCTAGTGATGGCCCAGGAGGGCAGGTCGCCCTTCCCAACCTTTCTCATTTCAATTCATGAAAATGAGAGTTGATTTTGGCAAGGCGCTGCTCGCTCACGGCCAGAGAGACGGTTTTGTCGCCCGCGGGCGGAGGCCGGGTGGGGAGCAGCTCCGGCTCCGACATCCGGCTGTGGGCGAGCCCGGCCCGCGACCCGGGTCGCTCAGAAACCCTGCAGCGGCTCAAGGAGCTGTAGGGGAAGGGACACACCCAGGGATGAAGAACCGGGATTAAAATGTTACATTAAAATTTTTTTTCAGTCAAGTGAAAGCCCTGAATGTGTATGTCTGTGGATCCACATACACAGATACCTGCCTGCAAACGTAGACTTCCCCGCAGGGAACCGACAAGGCGGGTTAAGGCGGTCCCGTGGCCCCTACCTACTGAGGGTCAAACGCCTAGTGAATTAATTTCTTAAATTGATGTAATGATAGAAGCAAGGGCTTCCCTGGTGGCTCAGTCAGTAAAGAATCCGCCTGCAATGCGGGGGACCTGGGTTGGATCCCTGGGTTGGGAAGATACCCTGGAGAAGGTAATGGCTTCAGTATTACTCCAGTATTCTTGCCTGGAGAATCCCATGGACAGAGGAGCCTGGCGGGCTACAGTCCACAGGGGTCACAGAGTCGGACACGACTGAGCAAGGGCAGAGGAAGAAAGGAAAGGAGAAGAGAGAGGCAGCGGAGGAACAAGGAGCTCGGTGCTGCTCTTCTGACCCTCTGCGCCCTCACCCTGGCCTGGGCGGCGGCGGGACCCGAAGGCCGCGTCTCGGCGGCCGCGGCGGTGGGCGGGAGGCCGAGGCCGGCGCTGGGGTCCGCCCTCTCGCGGCGCCGGCCCTTCCCCAGCTCCCGCACACACCTCTGTCCTCGAGGGCCAGGCATACGCAGGAGCAGACAGTTGTTTCCAGCGCCCCAAGCCTTCCTCGGTCCTAAACCGACCCGGGGCCCGGTTCCAGGAGACTGTGAACCGCGTGCAAGGCGACAGGTCTTAGTTCCTCGGCGTCTGATTCTCCCGGGACGTGGAGGATCGAAGCTTCTTATCTGGGGGGCGGGTGGGAGCCTGTGGCGGAGCTCGGATCACCCTGCAGCGAGCGTGCACCCTGGGCCCGCGGCCGCGGGCGAGATCTGGCCGAGGCTCGTCGGGGAGGGGAGGGCTGGTGGGGAAAGGGGACACATTTTTAGACCCCGCCGCCCCGGGCCCTGCTGTCTGCCACGCGTCTAAACGGTCCCGCTGAACAGGTAGGACCTGGTGCCGCCACAGGCAACCAGCTGGGCCCGAGGCGCGAGCCCCCGGCCTTTGCTTCCAATCGTCACCCTCGACTTCTCCCTGACCGAGTGGAGATCTGCGGAAGGGGCTCCTAGCCAGGTAATGCTGGGAGAGCGGAGCGAAGGTGGCTAAGTTCGGTGGGTGGGCCAGGCGCCACCGGTCCCCAGGGCCCGACTGCGAGGAGAGCGGACCCCAAGGGGGTAGAGGGCGCAGCTTCCGGGAAGGGCGGGGCCCCTTCCTCCGTCCTTGTTCACCTGGAGGTACCCGCGCACCTGCCATCGCGACTGCCCTGACTGCCTCCATCCAAGGAGCCTGCCCACTCCGCTACCCAGGCCACTCCAGGCGCGCTCTGTTCGCCCTGGCACAGGCCACTTGAGCCCGGGACGCCCCAGGAGCCGGCACGTGGCTACCCTCGGGGCTCCCTTACCTCGATTCCCCCCCGCGACCCCACCTCCCCGACACAGAAGGCAGGTCCAGTTGCCTGGAAAGCGCAGCAATCTTTCTGCACCGCGTAAAGGCAGGGCCTATTAGGGAGAAAAGGTTGGAAATGAGCAGGCTGCAGCAGCCGGGCTTGTTACCTGGTTGCTGGTCAGCAACCTAGAAACAGCAGTTTTGTTGGTCGTTAATTTTCCAAACCAAAGACCCAATAGAGCACTGATGATTCGCTTTTAAATCTCAGGGAAATGACCGACTGGCAGCAGGGTACACCAGAACTTCACCTTCTAAATTTGTTAGGTGTCTTGGAACACCGCGACCGAGATGGAGAGAGGCTAGAAGCTCACCGAGCTGCCGCCTTTCCTTCTTCTTGGCCTCGGGCAGTCGGCTCTAGGAACCAAAAATCTCTGGCTGAGGGAGGCGTGCGAGGTTCCAGTCTCGCCTGCTAGTGCTGGCTGGGGGCGCCTGCGGCAGGATTCCGCGTTCCCTTTTCACTACAGGAGGCGCTGTGATCGCGGGAATTCCTCGGGCTGCGGACAGGGTCCCCAAGCTGGATCAAGGTTCTAAAACTGGCAGAGCCCGCTCTTCACCACCGATCTTGAGCTTTGGAGAAGCCCTGAAGAAACTTCACTTTGGCCATCCGCTTTGAAAAATGGGTGTCCCCCACCACCACCACCACCACCAAGCTGAATTTTTTGTAAGATGAGGTCTAGTGGGTTTGAGATGTGGGCTGAGAGGAAGATTTTTTTTTTTTTTGACTCCCTTTACGGTTACAGCCTTTGGTTTGGTTTATTTTCCCCTTAAAGCTCCGGCTTTTTGTGCAACATAAAAGTTATTGCTAAGTTGTTACTACCCAAGGAAAATACCCTAGTCATGCTGGATGTGGTGGAAGAGCCAAGAGGGCGTTGGCGAATCACCGCGGGAAGGAACAAGGAAGCTCATTAGCACTGAAAGTACCCCCACCTCCCCAGTCAGGCTGAGGAGCCTATGCATCCGTGTACTTTACAAATGGGACTAAGGTCCTGCTGTTGATGGGAACCTGGCACAAAAGAATTAGTTTCTGACTGTCGCCCTGAGAAATATGTGCAGACCCACACGTTTGCAGATACATTTACACAAATTGATGGGACTGGCTTGCAGTCCCAGGGACAAGCTGCAGTTGGGGAGGGCGACTGGCTGCTGAGTTCCAGGTGATTTAATTTCACTCTCAAGCCTTTCCTTACAATGTGACGTTACTCACTACCACCACCCTCCCTTTTTTTTTCTTAAAGGAATTGGAATCCAATGCTTTTATCTTTTTTTATTTCCTTAACTACACATCTTCACCCTCTCAGGCTCTCCTGCTGATTTAAGAGATTTGTTTGGTTCAAGGATTTAATGTGATTCTCTTGCCAGATTTCAAGGAAGAAAGGTTTGTAAGAACAAAGCACAGGGGGGGAAAGGAATCTGTTTGGAAGACAAGTTAAAACACATTTCTTAAAATGAGATTAATAAGTTTAAAACTTTGCCAAACAAGAATATTTCGCGGATTCTTAGTCCTTTCGGAAAGATTTTTTATTGCTACTTAAACCTAGTGGTTCTCCGAAAGTACAGTACATACATGGTCACACACACACACACACACTCAGAACCACACAATCACCATAGCACAACCTCTCACCAACTCACTGCCTACCACCCAGTCACTTTAGTTGGTCCTCCCCAAGGCTTGTGGGCAAACCACTACCCAGAGTCTCATAGAAGCCAAGAGGCTTTGCTTGAAGAAGCACTTCCCACGGATGTCCAGTCCCAGCCCGGCCACTCCAGATCAGAGATGGGACCAAGCACCGCCGTCGCCACCGCTGGCTTCGGCCTGGCACCTCTCTAGCCGAGTAGATGCTTTCCCGCGCCCGAGCCCAGCCTCTCCCGGCGCGTATTTAGGGAGATGTCCCCTCCCCCTGACCTTTCCCTATCAGAAACCAGACGGTCGCCTCCAGCTCAGTCCCCGAGGCTGCGGAAGGGGGGCGGGAGGAGGAGCTGGGCAGAGGGAGGACGGCCCGACTCGGGTCCGCCTGCCCTATCACATAGACATCTGTTCTCAGTTTCTTCCTCTTCATGATCGCTGCAGATGACAGGGGGAGTAGAGCGGATCGAGGTGGAAAAAAAAAGTTATGTCATAAAGATATAAAACGGTGTTGTGACTCACCTGCTCTTAGCCGCAGGTACGGGTTTCGTGGCAGCGTCTTCACTCTGCTAGCCAGGAGCCGGGATCGGCCTAACGTCACCTGGCTCGGCTGACTCAGATGGCCGAGTTTCTAGTGACGGGGCAAAAGTGGGGCTTTTTCCTTTTTCAATCCTGAAGTCCGGGGCGGGGGCCGGGGGTGGGAGGAGGAAGTCTGAATTTTCCAGTCTCCCGGGGTTGAACTTTTAGGTCAGGAATCAGAAGGGCGGGAGCTGGAAGCGGGCAGAATAGTAGGAGGCAGGAGGGGCGCGGGACGGGGTCGCAGCACCGAGGGCCGAAGGTCCCCCAGGGGAGCCCTGGGGTCATGTAGCCGGCTCTACCCCCAGGAGCCCGGGCTCCAACGCCACCGCCCCCAGTGCTTCATCGGCTGCGCGGTTCCCATCCAAAACCCTCGCTAGCACTCCCGGCCCCGCCTATTTTTCTTTTTCCCTCTTCCAAAGAGGGGTTACACACACACACACCCCACCCCGCCTCCACCACCGCCACCCGGGTTTCCCTCTTCCCCCAGCCTGCCGGCTTAAACCAATTACGCCGCTTGGCAAACAAAGTGAGGGTCGGGTTTGGGGGAGGGGGCGCGGCGGGAGGGGGCCCAGGGGGCGCGCGCGGCGGCGGCGGGCGGCGCGGCGGGGCGGGAGGCGCGGCGGCCGGACTGGCGGGCGGCCGCCTCGCAGGTGCACCTCGGGCTTTGTAGGTGCGAGCGTCTTTGTGCGGCGGACAAATGGGGAGAGGACGAGGAGGTGGGCACTCGAGCGACGTAAGATCCACATCAGCTCAACTGCACTCATCTCGCAGAGGCCGCCAGCTCACTTCCCGCGGAGGCGCTCCCCGGCGCCGCGCTCCGCGGCCGCCGCCTGCCCCCGCCCGCCCCACCGCCGCCGCCGCCGCCGCCGAGCACGCCGCGCCCCGCAGCTCCTGGCTTCCTCCTCGCTAGGGTGGCGTTGGGCCGGCTCGGGCGCTCGGGTGACTGCAGCGGCTCGGCTCCCCGCCCCCCGCCCCGGGCCGCGCGGCTGCCAGTCGCTTCGCAGAGGGCTGGATGGTTGCAGCGAGCAGGGTGGCTCCAGGATGTTAGGGACTGTGAAGATGGAAGGGCACGAGAGCAGCGACTGGAACAGCTACTATGCGGACACACAGGAGGTGAGAGGCGGGCGGCAGGCGGGACGTTCCTGGAGCCAGTGCTGGGACGGGGGAAACCAGGCGAGGCGGGCAGCGGGCGGACTGGGGGCGCCTCCTCCTTGCCACCGGTGCCTACCCACCCGGGTTAGCCCCGGCCGGGCCTTGGCTAAACGGGCCTTGGGGCCGGATCCTCAGCCCGGCCCGGGGACGGGATTCCGGCGATCGGCGCTCAGAGCGGGCGAGACGGTTTTAGGAAACTCTTGCTGTGAAAGCACCCGCTCTCTGGGACACACTTGCCTCTTGCTTGCGGAGAACGGGAGCCAGAGCCCAGACCCGGGTGTCTCGCGCGGGTTGGCTGGCTGGCGGAGGCATGAGTTTGAGGCAAGTCTGAAAAGGCTAGAATTCGCCTGCGGGGCAGTTTCTTCCTGCCGTAGTTGAATTCTCAGATGTCTTCTGATGAAAGCGCGCAGCCGCTAATAATGCGAATCTTGATAATGAAATGATTCCGAAATTTTGTAAAAGTTCTTCAAAAGCCCTGTTTGGGGAGAAGTGTGCTTCTTCCTGTTTAAAACCGCTGGGTGGCGCTAGTGCGAGCTGACTTTTCCTCCAGCACTCCGGGCGGGCGGAGAACCTGTTTCTCTTCATTGTCCCCTTGGTGGCACGTTCGTGTGGTTTATTTTATCAATACAGTGTGCACAAAGGGATTGCGAGGAAAACCAGGTACAGGCAGGACTACCTCCTACTCCTAAAAGTATTTCTCTGGAAATAACTGGCGATTACCCTCCAAAAATTTACCATTATTGAAAACGTTTATTGAAACTGCCTTGGATAATCTTGGGAAGAGGAAAAGTAAAATATACTTTAAGACATGCACAGAAAAACATAAAATCAAGAAATACTTTCATGGTAATTAATTTATTTAAATTTATATGTGTATATATTCACAGACATATCCCGAGTTTATTTGCATACTATAGCAGAATGTGTGCCTAATTAAATGTTTGTTCACCTTTTATGTTTTCAAATAAAGTCATGTTTTTGGATGAAAATAAATGTAAGGATATTATTATTTTTAGTAAGTTAACAGATAAGTAGTTTTTACATTTCTATACTCTGTATTTTTAACATATCTAGTGCATTCTCAGATTGCCATTGATAAGAGTTTTCCCCTACTGATGATTTAAGAAGCTCAGAACACTTCCTCAGATTTAATTCAGGTACAGTCATCTCCGCTCACTAGTGAGTTAAATTCTCTATGAAAAGAGCTTCTTTACAGGTTAGAATTGGAGAAGTAGAATAGCATTAAGAGAAAGCAAGCGGACTTTGATTTTTGAATTTTAAAGTATTTGATACTATTCATATAGTTTCAAAAGCCAGGTTTTGAGATGATCAGTGGCAAAATATCAGACTATGTAAAAAATGTGATTATTACTATAAATTTTGTCACCAAAATTTTCAGACATTAGGGGCCTGGAAATAGGTAATGAAATTAGTTCAAGTTTATGAATGGCTGTAAATGTAAATGTAGGTTGTGCATTGATATTATGTACCCTCCCCTATTCTTTCTCCTATTATATACCTATTTTTTCCAAAAAGTTACTCAACTTCTGAGTTTTCTCCCTTTTAATATTACAGTTGCTACAGGTAGATGGAAAACACTACTTCTAAATATAATGAACAACAAAAAGTCACCATTTGGTGAAAGCTGCTAAGACAGTAAAGCCAATTGTTTGGAAATGTTTGGTCATATGGCCATGGATGATTTGCTCTATCAGGGAGAGGTTAACTGTCACCCGAAACAGCACAGGCCGCTAGGTGGTCAGCCCAGGCCTGGCAGGCTTAGGCGAGATGGGCGCAAATCTGGGGATGTTGCCCGCCTAAGGGTGGGGGCTGGGGCATGGAGGGAAGCACTGTCATACCCACCGCACGCTTAAGGTGGAGTGAATAAGCCGAGGATCCGAGATATTAATTCTATTTTCGGAGTTTTAACTCCTTTCAAGCAAAAGGACGGCTTTGCCGAGGCCCGATCTGGGGTGGAAAGTGGGATACCGGCCTGGCGTGGATAGAGGCGATGGAGGGGCCCCAGAAGCCGGCCCCTAAGCCCGGCGTGTAAGGCGATTACACATCTTCCTGGGGACATATTTTCTGTGAGTTCTTGGCTTTCATGCCTGCCGAGCTAGGATTTCCCCCCCCGCCGTGCACGACATCTCTTTGCTGGCTCTGGGGAGGGCGCCCGCCGGTTTGCCCCTGGTTGGGGGATCTTAGACTTTGCAGAAATGGCCTCGAGTTCTCGTTTTCGGATTTGCCGGGGGGCCAGTAGCCACCAGCGCGCCCACTGCTAACTCAGCCCTTCGGGGCCTCTTCACGCTGTCTCCGCTCCAGGCCTACTCCTCTGTCCCGGTCAGCAACATGAACTCGGGTCTGGGCACCATGAATTCCATGAACACCTACATGACCATGAACACCATGAGCACGAGCGGCAACATGACCCCGGCTTCGTTCAACATGTCCTACGCAAACCCGGGCCTGGGAGCCGGGCTGAGCCCCGGGGCGGTGGCTGGCATGCCCGGCGGCTCTGCGGGCGCCATGAATAGCATGACGGCGGGCGTGACGGCCATGGGGACGACGCTGAGCCCAGGCGGCATGGGGGCTATGGGCGCGCAGCCGGCGGCCTCCATGAATGGCCTGGGGCCCTACGCGGCAGCCATGAACCCGTGCATGAGCCCCATGGCGTACGCGCCGTCCAACCTGGGCCGCAGCCGCGCTGGCGGCGGCGGCGGCGACGCCAAGACTTTCAAGCGCAGCTACCCTCACGCCAAGCCGCCCTACTCGTACATCTCTCTCATCACCATGGCCATCCAGCAGGCGCCCAGCAAGATGCTCACGCTGAGCGAGATCTATCAGTGGATCATGGACCTCTTCCCCTATTACCGGCAGAACCAGCAGCGCTGGCAGAACTCCATCCGCCACTCGCTCTCCTTCAACGACTGCTTTGTCAAAGTGGCCCGCTCCCCGGACAAGCCAGGCAAGGGTTCCTATTGGACGCTGCACCCGGACTCCGGCAACATGTTCGAGAACGGCTGTTACTTGCGCCGGCAGAAGCGCTTCAAGTGCGAGAAGCAGCCGGGCCCCGGGGGCGGGAGCGGCAGCGGCGGCCCCAAGGGTGGCCCAGAGAGCCGCAAGGACCCCTCGAGCGCTGCCAACCCCAGCGCCGACTCGCCCCTTCATCGCGGTGTGCACGGGAAGGCCGGCCAGCTAGAGGGCGCGCCGGCCCCCGGGCCCGCCGCCAGCCCCCAGACTCTGGACCACGGCGGGGCGGCGGCGACAGGGGGCGCCTCGGAGTTGAAGACTCCAGCCACCTCGGCTGCTCCTCCGATCAGCTCTGGGCCTGGGGCGCTGGTATCTGTGCCCCCCTCCCACCCGGCGCATGGCCTGGCACCCCACGAGTCCCAGCTGCACATGAAAGGGGACCCTCACTACTCCTTCAACCATCCTTTCTCCATCAACAACCTCATGTCCTCCTCGGAGCAGCAGCACAAGTTGGACTTCAAGGCGTACGAGCAGGCACTACAGTACTCGCCCTACGGCAGCGCATTGCCCGCCAGCTTGCCCCTCGGCGGCGCCTCGGTGGCCACGAGGAGCCCCATTGAGCCCTCAGCCCTGGAGCCAGCCTACTACCAAGGTGTGTATTCCAGACCCGTTCTAAACACTTCTTAGCTCCCTGGGACCGGGGGTCTGTCTGGCATGGCCATGCTGGTAGCAGGAGAGAGAGAGAGAAATCAACAGCAAACAAAGCCACACATACCAAGCCGACAGCAGCATCATGAAATCCCAACTGTTTTTATTTCCTTTTTTGTGTGTGTGCACAATCTTTCCCCTAGTGCAAAAGACTGTTACTTTGTTACTGTTGTTCAAAACGCCTTGTGTATATTATTACAGAGAAAACCAACCTCAGACCAAAAAAAGTTGTCCTGCAAAGTTTAATGATCCACAAGTGTATATATATATAAATCCTCCTGCTTCCTTGTCCTTCTCCCTTTCTTCCCTCCCCCCCCCCCCCGCAGACATGTTTTAGTCTGTGCAGGATTTATTTAAAAAAAAAGAAAGATGGTCAAGCTTGTAAAGTATTTGTTTGTGCTTTTTTTCCCCTCCTCACCTGATTCCCCTCCCCCCCCCCCACACAGACACACAGTTTACAGGTCCATGGCAATACTCTTAACCATAAGAACTGAAAGGGTGAAGAAACAAGTAGACACCAGGACTGTTAAAAGTATTGAAGGACAGTGCTGCTGTTACACAGCAAAACATAAACAGATTAGAGCCACTTTTTTTCGGCTTGCATTTCAGATACATTCAGATAGCAGATGTCTCTCAATGAAATACATATCTATCATATATATGAACTTATTTATGCACATGCTCAGATATGTAGACATCATCCATATATTTATGTAACATATAAAGGTAATAGGTCGGTGATATACCTGCCCTTGAGTTGCCGGACCAAGAAGTTACAAAGACACCCTCTTCCCCTCCTCTCCAACCACACATAGCCCTGGGAATCAATTCCTTGAGAATTGCCCTTGTCAATAACTCTACTCCTTGTTTTGCAGAGGGCCATGGTCATGTCATTCTGAGGTCATATAACATGTGTAAAATTAGCTTCTTTGTATTTATACCATTTAAAGGATATTTTTTTTCCAGAAAAAAAAAAGGGGGGAATACTATTACAGTGTTGGAGGAGAGATAAGTTATAGGGAGCTGTATTTCAAAATTTGGTCCAAATTCCAAAATCCAATTGATTGTGGCCATTTTAATTATTGCCATCGTGTGCTTGTTTCATTCAGTGTTAATGCACTTTTCACAGTTGAACATGGTGTTAGTATAGCCAGACGGGTTCCATTATTATTCTTCTTCGCTTTCTCAATGTTAATTTATTGCATGGTTTATTTTTTCTTTACAGCTGAAATTGCTTTAAATGATGGTTAAAATTACAAAATAAAATGTTAATTTTTATCAGTGTGATTGTAATCAAAATATTTTGATTTAAATAATGAAAATGAGAAATTTTAAGCTGTGGAATATGTTCTTGATCATTTGCAGCTAAGGACTTTAAATAAATCAAATGTTAACAAAAAGAAAACTTCTGCTATTTTCCTTAATTAAATCCAAAATGGATTTTCTGAATATGATATTTTTCAAAGCCCGACACTGAACAGAAATGACAAAAACGAAAAGAATCTTAAAATTTTGTTTTTTTTATTTTTATTATATGAACGTGTAGCTAGGAAAAAGTAATTAAGGAGATTCAATAAAAGTAGATAAATAAAAAGGTAGATAAATTGATTTAATATCCTAAGAATTGAGTTTTTGAAAGATTCTTTATTCCTTGTAATGTTTACTTCAATTTTTGACAAGGGCTTAAGTCTTCTGTGCTTCCTTTGAGCCTTTCTACAATGAACTCAAATATTATTAATTTAACTACCTCCCCCCCTTCTCCAGTGTATCATTTTCCTTTATCTGAAAAGTATTTGAGTGAGAATAAAATATCAGATGTAGCCGATAAAATTAAGTTGTCTACAAGAGAGGAATCCGGAACGGTCTTTTTATTAAAGGAGAGACAAAATTTAACCATCATGGCAGCTTTAGAGGAGGCCCAGGGAGGCCCGGGTCAATTCACTCCTGCAGGGGAAGCTTTGTGCCACCAGGACATTTCAGGGTTGTGGGTATTTTGTATTTTGTGAAGGTATTTTAAAAAAAATATTGTTTCAAAAATGTTTTTTTTCCTGAGAACTTAAAAACTGATGATTTGTTCGCCTTCTAAGAAGCTTTCGAATGCAACTTCACACCTCTACAGTTGGTTGAGATCACAAAATCAGTAATCTCCTTTGATAGTAGGCTCACTTTCCAGTCCACCTATTTCTTTGTAAGCCTCGTCGGATTGACATCAACAATAACAACACTAGCCCAAGCAGAGGCTGGCCTGCCTGAGCCCTTGTGTATGAACTCCATCCTAGCCAGGGCTTGAACTTGGACAGCCTTTACTTTGATCGCCTACTCCTTACCGCGGACAAGATAAAAAGAGCTGTGTGAGTCCCTTAATTATCGAGTAATTGCCTCCCCAGATGAGAGAAGGGGTGCCATGTAGCACTTGAGAAAAATCCAGAAATCCAACCCCTGGTTCTCACTTCAGCTAATAAAAGGAGGAGATGGAAACTATTGATTTGAGTAACTTCAAAATTTAATTTAGAGGCCTCTCGGAAGGACGTTAAAGTCTCAAAGAGAGGGGAAAGCTTTCAATCCCAATAGTTATTTATATTTATACAATGGGCAACGTTGGCAAATTCGAGTTCCAAAAGTAATATAAAGGCATGAGCTTGATCCTCGGAATCTTACCCGGAACCTGAATCGTCTTACTTTGTTCCCTTCCCTTTTTCTAACATATTAGCAATAAAGTGTCTTGCATTCACCCACCAGGCTTAAGTCGGCCTCAGTTCTTGGTCTTACTTGGCGGAGACTTTTTCAAGGTTCGCGGGGGACGGTGCGCGGCGGGTTTACGGCCGAGGCCACTCTGGAGACCCGCCTGGGGAGCTAGCCCGTGGATCGCGGGGAGCGGGGATCGCCTCATGGGCTTCTCAGACTACTTTCTAACCGCACCCTCGGCCACCTTTGGGCGATGCCATCTGCGCCCGGTGTGTTAGGACGCGCTCGGGCTGGGCGCCGGCGCGCCCGGTTGCCGGGGAAGGAGGACAGAGAGAAGGACCGCAAGCATCTCGAGGTGACAAGTGCAGTTAGTTCTTCATTGTTTGGGCATTTTCCCCTCCTAGCGAATAAATCTTCTGTTCAGCCCGAGACCTAAAAGTCAACAAAGAAGGCCAGGCGCCTCGTTACCGCTCCTGCGGCCCCAACGCCCGCGCTGCCGCGGCTGCTCCCGCTGCGTAATCCCTTCCTCGGAAACCGGGACACACAAATGCCGGAACGCCCGGGGCTGGGACGCGGAGCCCCAGGGCCAGGAGGAAAACATCTGTGGTTCCGAGGGAGTGCTGGGACCCTCCCGGAGCGCGCCGCCTTCCCGCGACCCCCTCCCACCTCCCTTTTTGTCCCGGAGCTTCCAGATTTCTACACCTCGGACGCTCCTGCAGCAGACGGCCGGAAAGGGGATGCTGACCGCTCAGCCGCGGTCCACCGGACTCGCTCTATTTAGGAATTTCGCCCGAGGTGGGGGAGGGGTCTCCCGAGGAGGAGGGAGGGAACGAGAAAGGAAAAACCTTCCTTTAGACCCATGTGCAAAGCTCGGGAGGCCCTCTGATCCACTGACTAGCCGCAGAGCAAACATTTTTAGAAAACAAGAAAAAGGTTTTGAGAGTGATATAGTGTTGGGGAGGGGAGCTTCAGAAGTTACCTTCACCTTGTCCCAGGCCTGAAACATTTTTTTAAATTAATAAATTTAGGGATGAAGAAAAGCTCACTGGTTGTGTTCAGAAACTCCACCACTTAAATGTGTTTCCAAGTAGAAAGCAGCTCAGCGTTTTCCACAGGATAGCTACCAGTGTTTAAACCGAAGATAAAATTTAATTTCCATTGTCCCTTCGCGATCCCCTCATAGTACAAAAAACTGGTGAGAATCATTATGGCAGGAGGGATTAAACAAAGAAAATTCTATTAAAGTTCTCAACTTCTGTTTTCAGTCTCTGAAAGCTAGATACCCGATTGATATCACTGAAAGTATCAAAAACATTATTTTACTCAGGAGTCTAACAGATTTGAATAAGCCACGGCAGTAAAGAATTCCTGGAGTGATAGAAATTGAAAACTTCGTTGTTTTGGCACTTTAAATAATTGATCTCAATTCCAGGAACATGCTTATTACATTTCTTTGCAGAAAACTTCTGTGATCGATACAAATTCCTCTCAATGCAGGCCAGTGTAGGAGACCTGTAGCCCAAATTAATTAACCTTTCCTCAAGATCAATTGGTCTTCTGTTGATTTAGCAGTAATATTGCAGAACATTTAGCTATAATGTATTTTAATGTGATACTTCAATATGTCAAGAGGAAACATGCTTTAAAAAGATATAATTGTTTAAATTATGTAATAGATTAATAATTTGTTTAAATGTTTTACTTTCAAAAATCAAATTTAAATTGCTTATTTGAATTGTAGTAAAATGTGTTTTGCAACTAAATGGAGTTAAGATAATGTCTAATTACTTCAAGATAATTATGTGCAAAAAGGTGATTATTTGTAAACTACCTTGGACTAAATAGGAAATGAAATTATGCTGAAATCTAGAATAAGCTTTTCCTGAACTGAAAGAATCATTGGCATATGTAGAAACTCATGACAGTAAGAATGTAATAAAATGAAATAACTTGGAAGGTTTTACAACCTTACTACTTAAAAATAGAATCCATTTGGAGAGAGAAAAGGTTTTTAAGAAGTCATTTATTCAAGTTTTTATTTTCTACAAATGATCCTAGTGTATCCAATTAACATTTAAAAACAGATTACTTTAAATATTCTCATCCCCGCCCCCCCTTCCAAATAGTAAAGTTTGAGGCCATAATGTTTCCACTGGTGTTTCTCTTTTTAGCTCCTGGTCTAACTCAGTTCATTGAACTTTGGACAGCTGGGACTGCAGCCTTCATCTTTTTTTTTTTTTTTTTCCTTCTCCAGCCATCATACTAGTAAGCAATTTGGGGCTGGAACATATCCATTCTATTCAACTTTAACTTGTAAAGTGCATGCATTTTCCTTCTTATGAATACATCTTTTAATCTGACTAAGGGGAAATTCTCCCTTGCTACCTTTCTAACTTCCTCATTTCTCCAATTATATTAGCTCTTAAGTGCACAGTGTAAGAGCAAAGCTCATGGTGAGCATGAGCTCCCCTCTGCAGCCCTGGAAAGTGAGAAGCATCCCTCCTTCTAGATATCACTTCCTGATGTTTTGGGGTTCTCTATTAGTCAACTTAGAGTATAAAAGCAGAATATTCTTTCTCAAAATCCGGGAAGGAAAGGGCTTGAATGGAATAAATGCTTGAAGACCTCAGAATTCAAGTGGGATGCCAGTCAAGGCACATCCAGAGCAAGTTGAGACCGGGGCTGGTCAGTGCCACTCAGTGTGAGTGAGGTTGCCTTAGGTTGACTTTCTATTTCTTTTCTCAACTCCTCTTCAACATTACACACCAGGGACTTTTTCTTTTTCTTTCTTTTTTAATTCCTTAAACTAAGAAAAACAACCTGGAAATACTCGCCCCCCCCGCCCCCCCCCCGCCCCCCCAAGCATTGCCTGGAATTAGGGGAAAAATGTTTTCAACTGGAAACCTCCTTAGTTTTTTTCCCCTCTCTCCCATGAAATTTCAGTTAGTCCTTTGCTTGTCTGATCATGTCCCAGGTCCGCTTTCTCTCTCTCTCTCTCTCCCTGTCTCTCTCTCTCTCTCTCACACACACACCAAGGAGTTGTTATTTTAAAACACAAACAATTTAATGAGAAGAATGTAAGGGGCTTCTTGGGGGTGGGGGAGTGTTTCGTTTATAGATTTAATTTTAAGGACACATTATGCACGAGGGAGCATGGACACTCCCGCCTAGTGCTGCAATCCTGGAAAGCTGATTTTCTTGGCGCGATTCAGGTGACTGGGGTGTTTCTGGGACGTTCCAGTAGCCCTGGGTCCCACCTGGGAGCCTACTGCTTCAGTTCCATAGCCCAGCTACAAACGCCTAACCCCAAAGCTCCTCAACTCGGAGGGCCACTTCCTGCCGCGTTCTCCACCGCTTCTTCCTAGGTGGAGGCCGATTCACAAGCTCCAACTGCAATGAGCCGTGTTGTAGCGTAGGGCACCGGCCAGGTTTCTTCGCCTCTGCCTGGAATCACTGCCTTCTGCTGACACGCGCTTCCTTTGTGTTATGCCTGGCTAATATATTAATGGGGCGGATAACCCAGATCCTTTGAGGAGGGGTAGAGGGGGGTTGGAGACAGGTAAGGGAGAGAAGGAAAGGGAACGCATCTAGCTGCTGACCCTTGGGCCAAAGTGTTCAGAGGCGAGCGGGCGGCAGGAGAGGGAGGGGGGCGCGGGTTGCGAATCCAGGTGGGGAAAGTTCACGTTGAGGGCGCTGTAAGCAAACTTAAATGCCTGCACCAAGTGATTTAGAAAGAGCGATCTGATGCTAATGTGCAGCCCCGGGTTCAGAACTGCGAGGCCCGGACGCCACGCATGCTGGAGAACCTGCCCCGCTGGCCGAGCGGGCCGTGCGCCTCCGGGTCCCCCGCCCGGAGTTCCGCCCTCACCCGCCGCCCCCCGCCCGGAGCTGGGTCGCCCTGCGCGGTGTCCTCGAGTCATAGGTGAAAAATTCTAACTGCGTGTGGCACGGATGCCCCCGCCTGCGGTGTTGTTACACCTCCGCAGACTTATCCAGCTCTAGCTGAGACAGCCACCTTAGATGTTGGGTCCCAGTGACTAAACCTAAAGACTTCCAACCTCCTTCACCCACTGCCTTCCCCAGCCTCACCTCCAAAGGGCTGTCTGGGCTCCCAGTCGGGGGTCTTAACTGATTAACCACGAAGGCATCCCCTGCGCTACGCCACGAAGTGGGCGCGAGGAACTGCGACCCCAGGCCCCAGAGGACGCTCCTGGTGGGTGCGGGTCTGTTCTCTGGTTCCAGCCTCTCAGCTGGTACGGCCGAGGCCCCTCTCGCCAGGCCTGCGGCCCCGCCCGCCAGACAGTGCTGGCGCACCCCAGAGACATATGCTGTCCGCAGGCCGCACGGCCCGACGTGGTGCTCATTGCAGAGGCGGTTCTCAGCCCATCAAAAGCCCAGGCTTTCTTCAGCCGTATGGGCCGCGAGGTGAACAACAATGCCTGGGCCTCTTCACTTCAAAAGCGGCGATCAGGGGAAAGGCTCCCCTAGAGAATTTTTTTTTTCCTCCTCTGCCTTTCATTCCAGGTTAAGAAAAAAAAAAAAAAAAGGCATCAGCAACTCCAGGGCCCGGGCGAGCCTAATGCCCTTTGATGGGGATTGAATTCATTATCTCCAATAACACAATTGTGCTTGGCCAACGAAAAGAGCAAAGCGGGGCTCTATCCCGCCCGAGGGGCCCGGCCGGGCGGGGCAGGCCAGCGAGGCGCGCTCCTGGGACCCGCTCTGAGGCGCAGTTGCAGCGGGCCCGGCCGGGATGCGACACCCCCGGCGCGCGGGGGCGCGGGCCCTCCCGGAGGCTGCAGGACCCGATGGCGCCGCCCGCGGAGGCAGCGGGGGAGGGGCCGGGGCGGCTCTCGGGCTTGATTTATTTTTCGTGTCTCCCTTTGCGGCCATTCCCCGAGGGCGGCCCAGAGGGCTGGGTGTTTACTCTCTTCCCTCCCGGCCTCCAGCTGTGAAGTAGCGGGGGCCCCCGCGCGCCCGCCAGAAAGGACGCCCTGCGCCCACGGCTGAGCGCGAAGGGCTCTCAGCATCCTGGAGGCGCAGCCCGACCCCCCGGCGCCCTGGGCTGCAAGCCAGCTATACTCGCAACGCAGCACTGATATACTCGGCTTTAAACAGCCCCTGTCCTGGAGCCCGCTGCTCTCAGGCTTTCACAGCAGCCACCTGCATTAATCGCAGAACGGCGCCAGGAGCCTGAGCCCCGACGGCCGGACACCACGTCCGGTACCCGGGCGCCAGGCCACAGCCCCGGACGTGAGGTGCTGTACCTTCGCTTCCGGGCGGGTGGACACTGCCCGGACCCCGACCTCCGCGCGAGCGTCTCCTCCCGGCTTCCGCTGCCATCTTTGCCCTTTCAGTCGCCTCCGGGACCTGCGGTCCTGAGTGGACGCAGGTGAAAACAGGGGCTAAAACGGGTACTGTTAGGTACCTTGATTTCAGGTGTGTGTGCGTGCGTGTGCGTGTATGCAATTCCCTAAGAATGAAGATCAAAGAAGACTTCTGTGTCTAAAATTTGAGTCATCTCATTGCTAGGCGTACTTTCTACTCAACCCTATTTCCCCCGTCACTCATTATTGTGGACAGTATGTGTTGCAGTTTTATTTCAATCAGATAACGAATAATAATAAAGAAAATAGAGACTTCTTTTGTGTGTGTGTGAGAATACATACAATGCTCTATGGTAGTAACCATGGGTTAGGGTTAGTCATCCCTCGCCAATTAGTCATGGCTATTCCAATCTTGAAGCTTTGACTCTTCACTTTTCTCTTCAGGGCATTAGAGCCAGCACACATATACTATAGGTTTCTCTGGTGGCTCAGACCTGTAAAGAATCCATCTACAATGCAGGAGAACCAGGTTCAATCCCTGGGTCTGGAAGATCCCCTGGAAAAGGGAATGGCTACCCACTCCAGTATTCTTGCCTGGAGAATTTCATGGACAGAGGAGCCTGGTGGGTACAGTCCCTGGGTTTGCAAAGAGTTGGACTAAGCAACTAGAATAATAGATATCGATAGGTAGATAGATATGCCAGATATAGGATGTGTGTGTGGAGACACACACAATTAGATATGCGGATTTAGAAGAGCATACAGAAGATCCTTCTGTTCCTATGACTGTCCCCTAAGCATGAAAGCAATAAGTTAAGTGATCTGTTGATTTGGGGGCAAACCAAGAAAAGCATTTCAGATGTAAGACTTTCAGCTAGGTATTATTCTCATCGTGAGATACAGGGTATTTTTTAGCTTTTTTAAAAAAATTATTTTTAATTGAAAGGTGACTGCTTTACAATATTCATTGGTTTCTGCCATACATCAACAGAGATACAGGAATTTTGTTATTTATTCCCTTCAGCATTAAGTGGTGAACACTACACATTTATCCCAAGAAACTTGGACCACTTCCCCCAGTTTTTAGGCCTAGGAATCTAGGGGAGGTGGAGGAGAAAAACCTATTGTGATAGGTAATGTTAAGGAGAAGACCTCAGTTCTTTCTTCCTTCATTTTCTTCTGTTTTTTTTCCTCTCCTCTTTTTGTCTTACACAGTAACATCCTGAATACAGCTTACATTAAAACATGTACTTACTTTTATGAAGACTTTATGGTTTTCATTTACATCAAAAAGGATGTAAAACATTGACTTGCAGATATTCTGAATCTCTAATAAAGAAGTCTATGGGTAACACTAATCTTTAGATGAGTTATCAAACTCCAAATCTGTATTACAAATTGTCAGGGAATGAATGACTTCTCCCCTGCACCCTACTCCACATTTTATTAACTTATTACAGAATGGATCTGAATCTTGGTGACCTAGACATTTACAGTGTGGTGTTAAGTCACCTTTTATAAAATCTCTTTTGTAACATCAAGTAGCAGTTTCATCTTCGTCCTCAATGTGACATACTATTCCACACCTGGCAGACTGCTGTGCTCCCTTTGTTCATTATCACGTGTTTAGAAATACTGGGGAGAGAAAGGCATTTATACTGGGTAAAGATGGCAGTGACTTAGATTTTACAGATTAATAATTTGAGTAAGAGTTTAACATAGCATGCATGACCAGAATAAGTTATATGTAGGTATAGCTATCTGGGAATTAATTTTTACAACATTTTGAGGACTTCAGAGTAACCACATTCTGGACTCAATGTAAGAACTATTCTGTGAGTAACAATGTATTCAAAATAACCACCAAAAAAGCTTTAATTCCAACATATAAACAATTATATGACTTCAGGTGAGCAGGGTGCCATAGGATGGATGAATTACTAATAAAAAATATCATGATTTTCATGTAAATATCTTCGATCATGAAGCAAAATTAGGAGGGAAGGAAATGTAAAGCATTTCAGTAGAACTGAGAATTCAATGTTACCTAAAGTGCAACCCCAGAGCATATTTTAAGCCCAGAGATTCACTGCCTGGGACTCTAGTCTATGGTAATAGGAAAGATGGATTTACTATGCTTTCTATTCTACACACCTGTGAGTTTACTCCCCTCAGAGTTTTCCCAAATCAAGTCCAGAATAGATTTAAATGTCAAGAACTGAAGAACTCCCACTTCTTGAGTTTATCAGTGTATTGGAGAAGCACTATATTTCAACACGAGACATCTTGCCAACAGAATATTTTCTCCGATATTTTCGACTTACATTTTAAACGAGCTTCTTGGAAGATCCATTTTCATTCAGCCTTAAACCTGTTTCAGATACTTGGATGTTTATGTCTCTGTTTATGTAACCAATCTATATACATTTACTTTCTCTAATTCTCGCCTAAGATTGGTCCAAATGAAGTGTCCCAGGTGGGAAAGCACCTTTAACAAGTATAAGCATTTGACTTTCTATTCTTAATACTGAAAGGGGAAAAATAAAGTTAAACCTCAGCAATTCCTTTTAATTATACTGGCATTATAAACAGGAAACTTGGTCCATTTGTGAATGCCACCCAAATCACGCAGCTTCTTCATCTTTATGTGTGACTATTGTAAGAAGTAGGCTTCCTGGTGGCTCAGTGGTAGAGAATCTGCCAATGCAGGAGGCATGGATTCAGTCCCTGGGTCAGCAGTATCGCTGGAGAAGGAAACAGCAGCCCACTCCAGTGTTCTTGCCTGGGAAATCGCATGGACAGAGGAGCCTGGCGGGCTACAGTCCATGGGGTCGCAAAAGAGTTGGACACGACTTAGCAACTAAACAACAACAAATTGTAAGAGGTCAAAGAACTTCAGTTTCTCAAAACGTGTTGAGTTCTTAATTTATAAGAACAAAATCAAGAAACCAATCTGGAGTTTGGTTCATTTAAAAGAAATACTGTTCCTCAGACTAGAGAGAGTTTAGAGTATTTGTTTATCTGTGCTACACAGATTTATATGTGACCTACCAGGGATATATTATGTCAGAGTTTTCTTTAATAAAGACACTGAGGAAGTTCATTATTAAACTTCTAAAGAGAAGTTAAACTTTTAAATTTCACTTTCAGAGAATCCGGATTTTAGGTTCCCAAGGCTCTGAAGGATTCACCACTTTCTCTACAGTGACCACTGTACCATGCTTTGCCAAGAATTAACACTCCAGACTACACCTGTCTGTCAAGTTACAACATCTCTACTGAGTCAGGCAATTAGAAAGGAGATGCTTTTTGGAATTTGACCGATAATTCACTTTGGAAGTATAATCATAGTAAGAATAGGTTGAGGGTTAAGTAGGGAGGAAAAAAATGAGAAAGGAAAAATGATTTCTACTACATTCCACTCACCTCCATCATCGTATAAAATAAAATAGGTGAAAGGGAAAATTTGAATTGTAATAAAAGTGAAAGGTTGTAAGGCCTGTGATGACTCAAAGAGTAACAGTAAGAAGTTGTATAATAATATTACCTTATAAATGTATTGAATGCAAAATTCCAATGATATCAGCTTCTCCCATGTTGTCTGTTCTGTTTTGAGATGGACAAGTTCTACCCAATTCTTGTTTCATATGGTATAACGAGTTACAGTGTTGGGTTTTATTTAAATCTCTGTATTTGGTATAATCTTAAAAATATTTAAATAGCCTTCTTAAATGAAGTGGGATCTGCCTTTTTTTCAGGATATATTTAAAATCTCACATTCACTTAGAATTGTTATCAGATGATGTGGTTTGTGAAACAACCTTAGATTGTAATAATAAGCAGAAATTAACAGAGTAACATAGACCTTTTTCTTTTAGCCTTATCTTAAGCAACAGAAAGCATGATATAGTAGCCAATGTCCAACCTGAAAAATTAAAAAAAAAAAAAAAAGTAGAACATAGTGAAATCCTTCTTGACTATACTCAAAACCCCCCAGAATGGATTCCTCATGAAGAGTAATAAACATGACTACCATGCTGGGATCAAAGAAACACATTTTTTTTTCTTAATGTTTGCAGTTCAGGAGTTAAACATGTTCTCAAGAGAAACAAGAAAATAGTGTCAGAAATGTGTGAGGAAGAAAAGATAAGGGAAAGGGAGGAAGGGAGAGGGTCCACAGCTGAAAAAGCAAAGTATTGGGGCTGCTATAGACTCACAGACCAAGAGACCAAAGGAATAAGAGATGATATGGAGGCAAATTAATGGCTGGAGAGAGCCAGAGAGTGTGTGCTGAGGAAGGGCCAGGCCTGAAAAGATTTTGTGTCGTCATAGCAACGGGCTCAGCCCTGCTCCCCCTGAAGCCCATTCAGCTCTGAGCTGCCGGAACACGTTTTTAATTAAAGCGTATAAAAGTTGTTTTGTAAGGACTTCTTCTCATCCGATAGATTTCAAAATGGTTAATCAGGCTTCATCTCCTTTTGATGCTCACAAGAGCATGGGCTCCTTCAAGCATAGAAACTGATGCTGCTGCCACTGCCTCTGAGTAAGTCATCTCTCAGTCGCACCCAATACTGGGAGTGAGCAAAACATCTAGCTATTTAGACACACATAATCAGAGAATTCAAGAGGGAGTAGAGGGACCATTTGTAAGTGCAAATGTTGATTTTCTTTGCTCTAGATACTATAGAATTCATCCTTCTGGATGATGGTCATCTCTGGTTGATGTTCTATTTAGCTTTTGAAAACAGCAAGATTATCCCCCCCTTGGGAGCTACAGTCCAAAAACCAAAATTAAAAGTAACAAATTATTTGTGTCAAATAATATTTAATCTGATATGGGTCTCCTGTGAAAGAGGTTTGTTGTACCTTGTACATCTTTTATAAAAAGATGCTAACCCATTCATTTTTTTTTTTTTTTTTTTAGGGAATAAAAGGGCTTTTACTTCTAAATCCTCTATCACTTCACAATACACAGCAACAGTTGCATTTTCTGTAGTAAAATGGATGACAATAGAAAACAGCATCTTTTGTTGAGTCACTAAACAACTTCTTAGCAGATGACTCAAATCTCCAAATTTTTCATCTCCTTTTCTCCAAACCCCTGGCAGATGATCTTATTTCTAATTTCACTGAAAAGGAAAAAAAAAAAAAAACAACGAAGATAATTTTGCCTGTCATCCATTCCTTCATCTACCCTATATTCTAGCTCAGCCTTTCTGTTTCTCTACCAACACAGTCTCTGCTGGGTCCCGGAGGAGGAGTCCTGCCTCCCCTCCAGAGCAAACACTTTCCTTGAAGTTCTTAGTCCTAGACTGTCTTTTCTGTTTTTACTGGCACTGGATTTTTTTTCCCGTTTCTATGTCCAGGGAGTCTTCTTCTCAGCCTTGAACATGTATTTCTATTTTTTGGGGGGAGGGGGGACTCCAGTTGGTTTTTCAAAATCCTCTAGTGAACATTCCCTTCCTTTCTTTCTCACTGCCAAACTTTTCAAGTGAGTGGCCATCACCCACAGTCTCTACTTATCCATAGCCTTGCAGTGCGACCTGTTGTCCCTTAAACTTCCTTCTTGAAGACCATCAGTGGTGGCTTGCTCAATTCTGTTTTTACTCTATTTCTTTTGCTAAGTCTCAAAAGCCTCAAGAGTTCTGAATATTCTTAGCAGCGTTGAACGCTCTCCTTCCAGAGATCCCCTGGCACCAACCTATCCTTAATGCCTATTTCTTCTCAGCTGCCCTTCTGTTTCTCCAGCTGTCTTCCCTGTCTACTCAAACCTTCACCATAGTTCCCCGAGGCTGAGTATGTTAGCCTGAGACAGCAAAACAGCCCCTCATGTTTGGAAACTGGCTTGACACTTCCAAGTAGCCTAGGATGTTCTTAGGAGTTGGTCTGGCACTCACAGATAGACCTAGGTGCTCTCCTGTCAAACATCAACCACTTTACTGAACATCAACAGGAGACAAGGCCACCTTATAACTATAGAAAAAGTGAGGCAAAAAAAAGACAACTTTATAACTTTTTCTAAGCACAGATATAAACAAAGTCACTGCAAATCACAAAAATGGCAAACATTCCTTCCACGTGAGTTAGGATTGGTAACTGCTGCCTCTTTATAAAGTACAGCTTGACTTTTAGTCTTTCCTCCTTCTAGGTAAGATTTTTTTCTTTTTTTAAGTCTTTATTGAATTTGTTACAATACTGCTTCTCTTTTATGTTTTGATTGATGGCCCCAAGGCATGTGGGACCTTAACTCCCTGAGTGGGGATCCAACCTATATACCCTGCATTGGAAAGTGAAGTCTTAACCATTGGACCACCAGGGAAGTCCCAAGATTTCTTAACTTACTTAACCATAGAATTATCTTCAGAGCCTGACAGCATCCCACTTCACAGCCTGACGTCCCACTTTCTTGAACTCTCCCTTAAACCACCTAGCAGAAGCCCCAGTACTCTAAGTCCTTTCTAACAACTCTCTTACTGAAATATCACATAGCCCTTAGGATGTGTGGTCTCTCTTGCTGGCAACAAGCAAGAAACTGAACTTGTTCAACTATAGGTATATCCCTGTACCAAGCTAAAACTCCATCTCTGTCCCCAACAAAATCTCCCATCTTATATCAACACCAGTTACGAGGTATTTCCATGAATATTTAATACATTTAAATGACAGCAAGACAATTGGTTCAGTACCAAGGCATGCCTCTTGATATCCACATTTCTCTCATTCTCTTTGTCACAGGCTTGAAAATTCATAGTCTTTGACTCATCCCTCTTTTGGCCTATACATTACTTAATTAATATGCTATTTCAATAACCCCCATCCTCCAATCGTTTATTTCTTAACATTCTAAAGGTCACAACTTTCATACCAGTGTCTACTACCTGTTGAAATAGCCTCTGAGTCTCTTTGCCTGTATACCGTTTCTAGCCTAATATTCCTGAGCAATACCTTTCGGTGAACACCTTTCAGTGAACTCTGCCTCTTGAGGCCAGAGTTTTCAGAGGTTAAATCAGGAATTACATATGAATAAGTAGCATGATTCCCCTCCCCCCTGCCCCTTATGAAAGATAAATGCCATTGGTGTACACAGGGAATAGGGATGGCGAGAATGCTCTAGTCTCCACAGAATCATTCCAGATCTGTTCTTAGAGAAATATTTTAAAAGTGAGATGCAGTTAAAAGATTCTGGGTTAGATGGATACTGGACCATGCCTTGTGAAGGAATGTTGGATTGGGGCTGTTTGACCACAGAATAAAGCTTTTCTGTTACATTGGAGGATAATTTAGTTATTTCAAGCATGTGTGAAAGAAATTAGAATATGTATTGCATATGATTCTAGAAGGCAAAATTAGAGACAGAAGGTGGAAATCTGGGAGAATTACAGATTATAGCTCAATATAAAAACATGTGTAGCATGGTGACAGATAGAATAGGCTACCTCAGGAAATAGTGAGCTTCTCAACGTTGAACATTCAGGGGTGGACTAGATGAACATTTGGGTAAACATGTCCCTCAAATTTGTGCTTTATTTATTTAGCTGTGATCATTAGACTGTCAATTACAGTAGATTTGTTTCTTTTAAACAAAATAAACTTTATATTACATGCATGCTCTTACTTCCTAAATAGCTAGCACCCATTTATCTTATCGCACACGTTTGCCCTTCCAGGTGCTTGCATTCTTCCCAGTGTTACTGTGATTCCATCTGTGATCACTTTTCACTTGCCTAATCAACTCCCTTAAAGATTTTTTTTAAATTAGTGTTCTGCTTGTAACATTCTCTGATTTTTTGAGGAGCAATTAATTGTAGGTGTTTTTTGTTGGTTTTTTGACTTTCAGCTCTTTAAAGATACTACTTCATTTTATTTTGGATTCTGTTTCCTGGAGAAGTTCTCTCTTATTGTTACCATTTTGAAATTAATATGTGCTTTTATTCTTTTTTTTCCCTCTTTCTAAAAGTTTCTGATACTTTCAACATCTGGGTCATCGCTAGGTCTGGTTCTATCAGCTATTTTATATTTTCACATGGCTCTTCTTTCTTTTTAGTGTGTCTTGTATTTTTAGAAAATTAAGTGCCAGATATTGTGTGTAAAGTCTTCCCAGGTGGCTCAGTGGTAAAGAATCCACCTGTCAATGTGGGAAACAGGAGATGCAGGTTCCACCCCTGAATTGGGAAGATCCCCTGGAGGAGGAAATGGCAACCTGCTCCAGTATTTTTGCCTGGAAAATCCCAAGGACAGAGGAGCCTGGCGGGCTATAATCCATGGGGTCGCAATGAGTCAGACATGACTGAGCGTGCACACGCTACCCATGGTGTATAAAATAACATAGAACTGAGGTAAATGCCCAAGACGAGAATACTTCATTCACTAAAGGACATCTGTTAACATTTGAAATGAGTTTGGTTTTGTGGTTGCTATAGTTTCCTTTAACATACCACAGATTTGAATTTCCCCCAATAGTGAGCTGGATTTCCACTATTCTGGGTTTAGTGTAAGGCCTGGAGAACTGGAGGGTTGTTTTCTGTTTCCCTGCTCCACCCTCAGATTTCAGCAGGTTCTCTAGGCCTGCAACATTGAGACTGTCTCTTTCCACGTTTTTGTTCCCCCCACCAGTACATGGCTATTATATGAAGCAGTACAGGGCTTCCCTTGTGGCTCAGCTGGTAAAGAATCCGCCTGTAATGCAGGAGACCTGGGTTCAAGCCTTGGGTTGGGAAGATCCCCTGGAGAAGAGAAAGGCTACCCACTCCAATATTCTGGCCTGGAGAATTCCATGGGCTGTATAGTCCAAGGGATTGCAAAGAGTCGGACACGACTGAGAGACTTTCACATGGCTATTACCTGTTACTAGATGCAAGTTTCGCTGGGGCAGGGAAGGTTGCTCAGCTCTCCAGCTCCTGTCTCAGCTTAGGCAGGCTGTATGCACCTGCTCCAGTGGTGGACAGTCTCTGCCTCCTATTCAGTGCAGGGTCTAGAGCACAGGGAAGTTCCCAAATTCTACTTCAGTGTTGGCAGGACCATCTTAGGTGTGAGTGAGTTTGGGTAGATCAACCTGATAAACAGTTGAAGCTGGTCTATTTACCCTTTACCCTTACTTCTATGGTAGAACTTTCCCAGAGTCTAAGTTAAAAGCTGAGTCTTTCCTCCTCTTTGGTGAGACTTCACCCCAATTTTTGTCTCCTTCGCATCACAGGACCAATTCTCCTTAGTTATTTTTTTAATCTTCTTAGCAATTTTTTAAAACTTGGTTTCTCTGTGTTTTGTCCTGAATTTAAGCCTCTTAGAAATCAGAAAATGCCTTTAGGGAAAAATTGTACCCAGCACGTTGGTCTCCAGTCTGTAGCTCTCTTCTCCTAATCTTGGCTCCTCATAGCATAGCTGTTTAATTAGTTCTAAACTCCATTTTTGTTTCTCCAGCTCAAACGGCCACAAACTGGAGAAGCTGCTTTTGTTATACTTCTATGTCCCAAACCTTGACTAGGCAAACACCCTGAGGGAAAAACACAGCTGCGAAGGCAGGGCTCACCTCGGCGTATTTTCCTTCTCTCCAGGACCCTGGCCCCTCGGGTACCGCTGCACTGGTTGCGCTTCAGTGCCTTCAGATTTTGTTTTGTTTGACTTTGCATTTTGTCCAAGTTTTGTAGTTATTCTCTGTGAGTGAATTGATCTCATTCTATCAACTCTGTTACAGCCAGAAGTGAGACACGTTTCCTAATTATATTCTAAACCTTGGTCCCTAACGATCAAGTCTTGGTGAGTCTTAGGAGACCCTCTTAATTATCTTGTGTTCAAGGCTCATGCATCCTCTCATAATTTGTGGATTGACGTATATTTGAGGTCACATTATGGTAGCATTATTGTTCTGTAAATTTTGGTTGTTTAGACAAAAAAGATCATCTATGGTAATTCTAGAAGAATTGAATATCTTGATATTATTTAATCTAGTATGTTTGTTTTACCTAAAGGGCAGAGAGCTACAGATTAACATCATCATGAAGAGCAAGCCTTCACACTTAAAATTCAGATCAGTGTACAGGATTCGTACTGGAGTTTAATTTACACTTTGAATAAGATAATGTCCTTAACAGAGGACACTCATGGAGAGGAAAGTTAGATAAATACATAACTGATTTAAAGCAATACAGTAGTTGAACAATATATAGAAAATAAGTACAGTAATACACGAATCTAGGTTAATCCAAAAAATTCCCTTGAAAATGAATTTTAAGCTTGATTGCAGATAGCTGGAGTGATAGTAAATCGTGTTGGTGGTGAAAGTGAAGAGGTAGAATATTCCAGAAGTGAAGGACATTTTAAGCTAAAGACGGTTGGCAAATAGCCAGAAGATGAAACATTACGGAAGAATTGGAAGTGTATTAGTATTAAGCAGTTTTATAATGTCTACAGAAACAGGAAAGATATGAAAAGGCATATAATCTGAGTTTATATAAGCTAAGTCATGTAGGATGGACTGAAAGGAGGAAATGACTGGTGTTGAATGATCCTTTTAAGGAAGTTGTAGTATGGTCACCACCTAAATGAGGTAGTGATGTAGATAAAGTGGAAGGATTTAATTAATACTATTACTTGTGGACTCTTTCAGTGGAATGGATGGAGCTGAAGATAGGGAAGAGTTTAAGAGAATAAATACAAGGAAATCAAATACCATTTTTAAAAAATGCTATTTAAGGTGGTTAAACTGAGGAAGTGACAAAGTGTTCTTGCAGATAATGGTAGGATGGAATTTCATGACAGGGAGGATAAAATATTTGGGTGCTGTCTTTGTCTAATTGAATTTCAGGGGGTGAGTCTCTGAGGTTAATAATTAATTTTTGTTGAATAACTGCTACATGTAAAACATTGTAATAGTTATAGAGCTATTTCAGATGGTTTTTGGTCTCAAAGAATGTATAGTCTGATAGGAGTGATGAGATAAAACAGTTTCTCCACCATGGGAAAAAATGGTAGAAAATGACAACTTCAGTTCCTAGCACACAGTAGATGGATGCTGAATAAAGGTTTGTTGAATGAATGAAAGGCATAGAGAGGCACATATAAATATAAGAGTTGAGAAGAAAATCTATATTTGGGAAAATTTTAAGAAAGGCTTTTACATGGAATATGACAACCCAGACCATAAGTGTCAGACAGTATTTAGATAGATTTCAGGGAGAGGGTAGTTCCGGGTGGAAGTAACAGTGTCAGGAAATGGAAGACAGAAAGTTCAGAGTGCATAGAGAGCAGGGTGAAGTCGAAGCTTGAGAGAGGAAGCTACGAGAATAAAAAGTTGAGAAAGTAGACTGGCAAAAAAAGTCTGGAGGGCCTTGAATGCTCTAAAGAATTTGGAGTTTATTCAGTAGGTAATATTTGGTGTTAGAAAGATACTGTATAGACAGTAAAATATTTGAACTGCTTGAGGATATATGGTTAGAGGTATACAGAGAAATTATATGAAAGATGGAAGAGAGGAAAGAAAGAAAAAGTTTCATCCGGGAACACTTTGCAAATAAGACTGTGAAGTTCCTGAAAAGAAAACAGGAATAGAATTAGGGATCAAAGGCATTCATAATACAAAGGTATAGATATGACCCTCCTTCAGTGCTAAGACTCTTGCCAGAAGGATTGATGCTTGAGCTTGTACATGTGGAATGGAATTTATTTACTAACACAGAAAAAATCCATTATATCATTAGCACTTAATTGTGCTATGCAATGTGAAATTCCTTATTGAATCTTTTCAGAGGTAGTAAGTAAGAAGAGTTAGGAGGTAATCCTGGCAAAAGTAGTCTATATTCACTGTCCATTTCTACATTTTTCATTCACATTTTAATTCACTGCCATTTGGATTTTTCTCTCATTACAGTAGAAACTGCTCTCATTAAAGTCATCATGGATTCTTTAATTGCCAATTCCAATGGCACTTAGCTCCAAACCATCTCCTCTGGGAAGCCTTCCCTAATCTCATAGACAGGGCAAGGTACCCTTTCACCTGTTCTGCCAAAGCATTCTGAGCCTACCTCTCTTATGGCACCTATGATACTATGTTGTAATTATTTACAGTTTTGTCATTCTTTCTGGATGTGATTTCCATGATAGAAACTGTATCTTATTCTGTATCCTCAGTACCTAGGATGGTGTTGTTTGAATTAATGATAAAAATAAATAATAATACCCTCTCTGTTACCCATTTCAATTCTTTCATGAAGATATACTTTTAGAGAAATACTGAAACCTTCCAATATAATCAGCATAAATATCCTCTGAGAATACTACTGATACCTTCACTTGTACTATAAATTATGTGTATGATATTAAATAATTAATTTATTAACAGGGCTTAGATGTTTACATTTTACAGTTGAGTCCCTCGTCATCTATCCCTTACCCATTGCCACAGTACATTATCCATAATTCTTCTGACTCTATCATGATTTCATTGGGTAAGGACATTTTAATTTTAGCTAAATATTTTAAAGTGTCTCCTATGGTCAGTATGTTCTAATTGGTGCTGGATATAAGAAGATAAAATAAGAATTAATAAAAATTGTACATTGCATGAATAAACTCATTATTATTTCTAATTTCATCAGACACGGCTTTTTTTCTAAAAATGGAGTTCATGGTCAGTAAAGATGCTCAGTATTTTATTATTTTGTTTTACCACACCCTTAAACCAATAAAACATAATATGTGAAGACCATTCTTGTCTACATTTTTATAAATACAGACATGCACACCACCTTTTTAAAACCAATTTTGCAAATACTTTGGGATTCATCAGAATCGACACATGTGGCAGTTTGGATTTATCTTTGGTTCTTTCTCTTCCTTTTGCTCCTTTATTTTTGCCAAAGTGTTTCTCCTCATCAGTTACAAAGTCCACACTTTTCATTGTTTTTTGTTTGTTTCTGGTTAACACCTGCCTTTTCAGTCTTATACTTAACTATTATCACTTCTCCCATTATCTTGCTTGTCTATCATTTTGACCATTTTACTCCTGTAGAAGATCTTCTTTTGGCTGTCTTATGGTAGTAGTTTTTTGTTGTTTCATCACTAAGTCATGTCTGACTATATGAGACCCCATGGACTACTGGGTTGGCACTTCCTTCTCCAGGGGATCTTCCCAACCCAGGGACTGAACCCATGTCTCCTGCTTAGCAGGTGGATTCTTTACCACCAGGGAAGCCTGCATCTTATGGTACGACCATGAATAAATAATATACTATACAGGTATCTATATATGCCATGAAGAGGTGTAGCGCTATTATCTTTTAAGAAAATTTATATCAAACTAGTATCTAATATCAGAGAAAGCAATGGCAACCCACTCCAGTACTCTTGCCTGGAAAATCCCATGGACGGAGGAGCCTGGTGGGCTGCAGTCCATGGGGTCGCTAAGAGTTGACACGACTGAGCGACTTCCCTTTCACTTTTCACTTGCATGCATTGGAGAAGGAAATGGCAACCCACTCCAGTGTTCTTGCCTGGAGAATCCCAGGGACAGGGGAGCCTGGTGGGCTGCCATCTATGGGGTCGCACAGAGTCAAACACGACTGAAGTGACTTAGCAGCAGCAGCAGCAGCAGCAGCAGTATCTAATATAGTGTAAAGTCCAAGATAAACAAGGATTTGAGTCTAAGAGGTAAATTAAAGTATTCCAGTTGTCCACTCACTATTATTCTGAGTTTATAATTTCCATGAAAAAGCAATAAAAATTACGAATTCAAATAGCAGTCATAGTATATAATCAAGTGCTAACAAGTGGTAGAAACTAAGCTTCAATAAATGTCATATGAGGGTTGGTTGGAACCAGTAAATGTAGGCAGGGCTGAGGAGGAGAACAATGATGCCTTGATTTGATGTTACTTGTGATAGATGTCCCAACACCCTAAATGTATCATTCATATTTCCCATTAAAAAAACATATTTAGCAAACTAATTTCAATGTTATTGTTTACATGAAACATACTATATGATAAGGAATATGTGACTGCAGGAATCTGTAAATGTTATTTTTTATTTTGATAAGAAAATTTCAATTTAATAATGCTGAAGATAGTTATTTTGAGTAGAATTGAGCACGTTAATTTAAAAATCTTATATGTGTATATTTTAAATGAGTAGCTAAGTTTATATTCAAATTTAGCTTGTTATTTTTTTTCTTAACTTAATGAAAGATAATGAAAGGGGATTTCCCTGGTGGTCCAGTGGTTAAAACTCCGTGCTGCTAATGCAGGGGGCACAGGTTTGATTTCTGGTCCGGGAATTCTGTTCCCATAGGCAGTGTGGCATGGCCAAAGGATAAATAAAAAAAGAAGAAAAGTCATTTGAATAATTACAACTTTGTTGGTAGATACTATCAAAGAAAGTTTATATATTCATATAAGCAGAATTTTTAAAAATGTAAACTTAATATTTAAAAGATACTCCCTTTGCTGCTTATAAACTCATCTGTATGAGGGTGGATAGCAGCTATAGAAGCTTTGCTTTTACTTTTAAAAAGCACTGGTGCATCTATGGATTTAAATACATTGAAAGCAATACAAGACCAGGCAAACAGACTGAAGGAAAAGCTAGGTCGAAATTAGCCTTTCAAATACATCTTCTCATCATTCCTAATGTAAACTTTTCTTCTAATTATTCTTTACTTCGAATAAAGTATGAACAATGCATACATGACAAAGTTTCCTAACAAGTTAACCTCAGAGAAGATTTTCAGGAACTCAAATATCCTTTACAATGTACCACTTGTTAAAACAACATAATGAACAATAAGACATGTAAGCATAACTGGCTATATATTTAATGTACTTAATTTTAAAGATATCAGAATTAATATATTACATAAAGCCACTCATACTTAAAAAGGCATAATTGTTTGCCACAATCATTTGGATATACTTCTAAGATTATTTTAAGTTCAGGAAAGCAAGGTTTGGAATGTGAAGAGTTAAAAAACGCAGAGCAACAGTAACCCCATTTAGATAAGGGAATAGAGGGGTGGAGCAAAGGAACAATACACTAAAGTGCTTTTCTTTCACAGATCTTGGTTCAAATTAAGGTTAAATTCCACAGGAGGATGTGTTTTCCCCATACGGAGTCTTAAAGGACGTGCCTTTGTTTCCAACTTCCCAGAGAAGATATATGTTAACACAAACAAAGCGTTTCATAATAAATTTAACTTTTATAGAGTGACTAATGCCCTGTGGAGATAAGGTAGACTCTCAGTCACCTGTGTTTAATCCAGGCTGAAGAAATTACGCCAAGGGCACACTGAGAAAACTCTATTCCTTTGGAGAGAATGGCAGTAACTTGGTAGGGAGCAGAAAGGGTCTTGATTTTAAAAGTCTCATTGGAATGACTCTTCCTTCCTCACTGTGAACACAGTTTAGCATTTATGTACTTTGGAAGGACAAAGAGGTGAGGTAAGCCTGCCAAAATTTGAACCTGGATTTCTGGGAACCTGTTAGTAGGTCAGCTGTTATAAATGTAAGAGAAGCTGCAAAGGAGCGGTGGGTCCTAGATATTTGGAAGTTGGACTACAACTTTATTAAACCCTGCATACTTTTCCTTCTAGATCTGCAGTTAGGTGACATAATGTTTAAAATGCCTCAGAGGACCACTATCATTCAATCAAACCAGCCTTTGGTGAAGACCTGGGGAAGAGGTGGAACAACAAAGAAACAACTCTTTCTGTTAGAAATATTTATACTTAGCAGATAGAAAGAGATTTTTCAAACATTAATTGGGGTCTTACTGACAATAATTTAGTAATCTATTTCTTCCTTCTAAGAAAGACTAACTATTTTTGTAAATAGTGCTTTTCTTTCATCTCCCACTTTCTTTCATCTGCACATTATTCTTTACTGACTAGATGCCTAATTCTTACATCCTTATTCTTGAAAATATCTCTGAATTTGTGTCTAGATAATTCCCTCATTGACATATCATCCCTTTCCCATGTGATTTCAATATTGACTTCAATTGAGGATGTAAAAATTAGTTCTATGGCATATAAAAAAATTCCATTTTTCAGAGAGAGATGTGTCAAATATCATATTGTATACATTTGTTTTTTATATTTATGAATTCATCCTTGATGAGAGGTTTAGGAAATCTATATAAAATTTAAATAAAATGGAGTAACATTTTCCTCTAACACTAATCAAAAAAGGAGACATTCACATAGAAAAAATTTCACTTTAAGTTGCTTTATGAGAATCTTAGAAACATCTCTTTAGTTTATCAATCTGCAGGTCACTAATATAGATTCCAGACAAAGTTCTTATCATCATCTCTTATCATAGTTTCTTTATAGTGCTCAATTTCTTTTTTGTCCTCTACATTAAATTTAAAAAATAAACTCCTTTAATCTTTGTATGTTAGCCAGTGACTAACACAAGAAAAGATGTCTCGTTTTAGACTGTTGGACACGAGTAAAGAGATTTATCTTCTCAGGCTAAGTAACACCAAATCCAAATTTCAGAAATCAATTAACTATTCAGAGAGGAATACCACAAGGGGGCAGGTGAATCCAAGCTAGGTCCTAGGTGAGAGGGTCTTAGTTTTAGGAATTCTGGTCCAAGGAGGGGAAGGATGAAATGAAAACCAGAAACAACTCGAAAGAGAATATTTCTCCAGGAACTTCAGCATTGTGTCTGTGTCGCCCAAGTAAAATTTTATTTAAAATACATCCAGATACATTTTCTTATCATATACCAAAAAATGAAAAAAGAAACCAAACCAATGTAGTCACACATTGCAAGTGCCTGCTGTATATACAAAGGCCAATAGCATGCTTTTATCAAGAAGAGAAAAGTTATACACAAACTGAGAAGAAATCCAAAATTTACTATAGAGCAATTAGGGTATTCTTTGAAAATAAATTACAACCAGAGAAAATCTATCAAATTATTAAAAAGATATGAAAAGAAACTTTTGCCTCAAGGTGATCTGAATGATCAACAATTTCATAACAGAGGCATAAACTTTGAATAATAGAGTTTCTTTTCCCCATAGAAAAATTGAGATATTAATTTCAGACATTTTAGGAAAAATAAAAGCTGCTGCTTAAAAGAATTTGCTTTTTCATGAGAAACTAAACTTAGTCTACCAACAGGAAGCAAAATTAACAGAAAACTAGTTCTCCTAAACAAATATTTTTAAATTGACACTAGACATCTCCCATGAGAATGTCAATGACAATATCATCAGTCACCAACATATATACATATATATATGTACCTTATATGCAAAGTAGCCAGGATTAATTCTACTTGATAAAACTGGAAACTTTTACTGATAGTCTCCCTTTTATACATCACATTTAGTTATTTGCTGGGGGTAGATAGTGGATTATTTTTTTACAGATTAGTAAAATGAAATGCATAGATCACTGTAGCATAAAATATAATATATAGCATAAAAGACTGTAATATCTAACACAGTATAAAGCATATAAGATTTGTTTCGTAACTGGTAGATTTATTTAGTTTCCGATAGCAATTAGAATCTTTGAAGTGAGCTTTTAAGTAGCTTCTCTTATTTATGATAAAATTAACTTTATATTTAGGCCTTTACAGTAATTTTTTATAGTAACATGGTAGAAGTCACTTCTTCTATTACAAATCTATTGACTGATGAAGTCATCTCCTAATAGACTTTAGGGTAATCTAGGTGTTAGAACCTGGGGGGCCAAGTTGAGTAATCTTTCTGTTATGATTTATTTGGTTTTGTCCTACCATAGAACTTAACACTGGCCAAAATATTATTAAGCTTATTTTTAAAGCAAAGCTCTAGATTCAAATATAAATTTTTATGTCACCTTAACAAAGTCTATTTTTTCTCAAATTCAGTCATTCTTCTCTTTGTGTGTATATGTGTATATACACATATACATAATACATGCTCATACACATAAACGCATAAACACACGTACATACATGATGCAATCTGTTGGTGATATTTTAGGTTATCCTTTCTTCTCTTTTCAGTCTGTCAATTAGCTTCCTCTTCCTTGCCTGTCTTCATCCTAAGTAATTGCAGGGTCCTCAGAGGTTTTGTCACCTGAAGGACATGGAAGCAGCTTCTGCAATACTTAAAAATAATAATGCTTTGATGTGTCAATGTAAGAAGTTGGGTGGCTTTTAAAAGCTGACCAGTCAGGGCTATTTGCACATAGTAGACATTCAATAAATATTTGTTGATTTGATTTATTCTAGGGTAAAGACTGGGTTACAACTCTTTTTTTTCTTCACTGATATGCTATGATTTACCCTGTGTACAAATGAGTTTATGAGTAAACATTAATGGTCATGGTCATTGAAGATGTTTTAGAGGGAAAAAATTCTAGATCTCCAGGAGTTAGGAATAGCAATGATGGGAGTATGTTTCATAAAATACTCCAAGTAGTTATAGAATAGATGATAGACACCATAACATAGGTTCTAACTGAACTACATTCTGACAAATTATTTGAAAACAAAGTAGCTACCTCATCATTTTTGAATCAATCACATGTTGAGGGTTTAAATTTTTGACTCCATACAATAAAGCAAAGGACCTTTCCATTAAAAATAATTAGGGATAGTATTTTGGTGATGAAAATTAAAGCATATTAAAGCTGTGTAATATTTTCTTTGGTATATTCTCCTTTGTGAGAATCACAAAAGTGTTTATGCATGTTTTATTGACCACTGAGAGGTTGTAGAATAAAAAATGAGAATATTTCTCAAATTTCAAGTAACTTTTAAAGAGTTAAACTCTCTACTCCTATCCTTCAAAAGAGCATAATTGATTTCCTTTTCTTGTCACTAACAGCAAAAACTGTTTCTGAGCTTACAACGTTAATTTTGGCTCAAGGCAAACGTACAACAGCAAGGTTTATGATAAAATTTGTCAAAACATTAACCATGATGGCACAAGCTTCAGCTCTTACCAGAAACAGGGAAGCAGAAGTTTAGGAATGGACACACGGTTGTACATCTAGCTCTGAAAATGCCTGCTTGTGTCACATTATGAAACTTATTCAATTCCTTTTTTCTCATTTCTAATGTGAAAGTTCTATAAGGTGATTATCTGTTTTAATTAACTGGTTTCAAAGAGATGGGAGATCCTAGGATTAAAGATATAAATCTAAGTAAAAAATTACTAGCTAACAGGACTTCAGATGTTCAAGACAAAAGCCAAGATTCTATAGCATTTTCACTTCTTGTCTGATGAGTTTCATGAAAATTAAGTCTTAACATAAGTAGTGTCTTACCCTTTTTGCTATTTTAAGATAAAGATGATTCATTTGGCTATGTACCAGCATTTGAACACTATAAATTTTTAGTTTTCAACATGGTAGACAATGTTGGTAGTTCGGGTTTACTATTCCTTGGTGAGGAAAGAAACTGTATTTCCTAGAAAACGATGAACAAAATACTGTTATCAAAAGTGAGCCTCTCTGCTGACAGCCAATTATAACCAAGACAGTTAACTTTGCGTGTGAGGTATATACAAAAACAATTTTAGAGAAGGGCATACTGTCTTGAAAAATGCAACTTGATTACACACAGCTAGCAAAGATTTATGAAAGTCTTCTTTAGGGAACTCAAAGGTTTTCCTAGTGTTAACGTCATGGTCATACAAGTAGTATGCAGTGAATATTCTATGCTTAAGCATTTCCAAAAGCCTTTGATATAATTAACTTATTTATTGAAGAAAGGTAGGTATTTTTTAGCTTTAGGATCTTCACTCAACAAGGTTCATGATCAAAATTGGTGGAGACTAGAGATAAAATAAAATTAGTAACTAAATATAAATTTCTGAAGCTCTAGCTTGGTGGGTAATGTTCATACACAATTTAGTTTTGCTCTCAAAACTGTATCTTAGAATAGGGCTTAGATATTCAAAGAATAATAAAGAGCCAGAAAATAAAATCTCAGGAAAACTTAACAAAATACTTGGAATTCAGAAGACTTCAGTTACTTTTAGGAAATAAGGAATTATTGAATTTGAAATCATGATTTAAGTAGCTTGAAGCAGTATCAGGAAGCATCTAAGAATGCCCTGGTTTATACACTGTTTGCCTTCTCCTTCTTTTTGCATTCTAACATACTTGGTTCCAGAAAACAACTTAGTTATTACTGTTCAAAAAAGATTTAAATGACCTCACTTGTGGTCTGGAAATTTTGTGTAAACATCGCAAGACAACAAAACCCCATCTTCAATTTCTCATGGAGTGAAGTTTCAAATTTTGGATTGTATGGGACCAAAATTGAAGGATAATACAAGAAATTCTGAATAAAAAACAAATCTAACCAAATAAACAAACAAATACCCCTTCCACCCTGAAAACTCTTCACTTTAAATTGATTATGATTAAAAGTTAAAATCTTCAGGTAAACCCGATGTCTCACCTGGTAATGGGCTAGGTGCTAATTTGACATAACAGTATATTTTATCAGCACTATTTTTAAAAAAGGTGCTCAAATCTTAATCTTCCATTGCATGTATTTTTTAGAAAGACAGATTACATAGATGTTTATAAAAACAAAAACATAGTTTGAAAATTTAGCCTTCATTATCAACAAAAATGATTAAGTATTTACCTCTGCAAAGAAATATAAGACTGAATTTTTGACCTCCAGAAGCTATATGCTAATGGGAGATAGTATAGGGATAATGAAACAAGAGGAAACTTATTAACTGCCCTAATAGAGATGAAGGAAAACCTATAAATCATACAGAAAAGAGATTGACTTCTACTTGGTGGTGGGGTAGAAGCGGGGAATTAGGGAAAGCTTCATGTTAGGGGTTGGTATAAAAGTGTTCTTGAAAGATAAATTAGGTTAAACTTGTGAAGGTGATTTTGACTGAGTAGAGGACTAAAAATGGCAAATGAATTAAATAATAAAAATACAGAGTAGGAACTAGAATGGAGAGGAGCACAGGGTCTAAGGTATTAGTATGAATGAGTCACTTTCATTAGTTTTCTTGCTATCCAAAGAAAAACAAAATAACATATCAAAACTCCAAAGTATGATTTGGGCAATTACTTCTTTTAGAAAATCCAAAAATGAGTCCAGAAAACTTTCCTAAAACCTAAAAAAATAAAAAATAAAAAGCAAACACATGCACACTTCATTCTTTGATTCTAGAAATGATAAAACCACTGTTTGTCTTATTGTAACTTAAAGACAATAATATCTGTAATATTTAGACTTACAGTACACAGGGTAGCTATAATTCTTGAAAAAGTTGTTACAATTTTTATAAAAGAAGAAATAAGTAATTATATGATATGCTTGAGGTCTTCATTGAAAGGAAACTTCTGATTTCAAAAGATTGTCTTCACTTCTATTTCACAAACAACATATTCATGTTCATCTGTCATTAAATAAAAGCATGTAATTACTCTTTGTAGTGTGACCACAACTTAAGAAAATAAGATGCAAAAAGCAAATCTAATTTTGTAAAGTGGGAAGACTATGATGTAAGACATTACTAATTAGTGTGCATACACATTCAAGTAGAGTAATTCTTCAAAGCAATAACACTGAGACATTTTTGTAAAATTATTATATTGCTGTTCAAACTCTATTTGAATTTTCTTCTCCAGAATTATCTTCAGAACTTGTTTTTAAGTTGCAAAAAAAATTCAGTCACCTGGCTTTTGTTTCAAAAAAGTATGTTTAGAAGCAAAATGAAGCTTAGAGATTTAAGATCAAACCTGTCTTTAAGAAGCCAATGTGTACATAATCTATATAGTTTGAGAAACATTCTTTGTGACATTACAGGAGGATATCCCTAAGCAACAAAAACTGTTGGCATGGAAGAAAAGTCCACATGAGACAAAGTCTATTTGACTGCTGCATTTGGCAGCTCTTACCTTTGCAAATATTATGTAATTTTGGTTTCTCAATTTTATGCAAAGTTTCTAAGTTTTAAAATAAACATGTTTGGGAATGCATGTACACACATGGTGGATTCATGTCAATGTATGGCAAAACCAATACAGTATTGTAAAGTAAAATAAAGTAAAAATAAAAATTAAAAAAAAATAAGCATACATTTTGAAACTTCCATTTTTTTCTTTTAAATAAAAAGCCACTTCTTAATTTAAGCTTTCTTAGGTGCTACCTTGGTTTATTTTTATTTTTTCATATATATCATAAAGGCTACTTTTCGGTGGGGTTCAGTTGGAATAGACAGGCAGCAGCATCTTACTTTCCTAAAGACATAGCCTATGGTTTTATTTATAATGCCAGAAATGTTGACTGCTGCTGTTTTCTAAGTCTTACCTTACATGGAACCAGTGTTAAAAGTTCGTTAGCTAGAGCTTAACAACACAATGGCTGAAGGAATGGAGTTACCACACAAGTGTTTAAATTCCATGCTGGATCCCTAGCTACAACAGAGAAGAAAGTTCAAACAACAAAAACAGAGCTGCAAGGTCTGAACTTGTGTGTCACGGATACCTCTTACTCATCACCAGGCAGCTCTTATTCAGGGCAACCAAGCCCTCCCAAGCAACATGGTTAATTGAATAAGGATTCTGAACCTTTTGGCTGCAGATAAACCAAAGTGGCACATGGCTCATAACTCAAACATTTCATTTTAGGCAGCTGTTAGTTTTCTTGCCCAGGCTAATTTGGATTATTCAATCATTTTCTTTTCTTTAATGAAAAACTGCTTGTAGTTACTGGTGGGGACAAAGAGATGCAATTATGGATCTTGGAAGGTAAATTTATTACCTACTCATTTTAATCATGTATACAAGTGATACTAAATTCAGAACATTTTATTAGTAGTATAATTATACCTGTGTGTGTGTGCGTGTGTGTGTAAATTTAATAACATTCAGCCCTGGCTACTGTTTCCTACTACAAAGGACCTGGAACCTCCCATAGTGAACAACTAAAAATATTGTACAGAAAATGAGAAACATCTTAAATGCATCGTTACATTGGCAAGTAGGTGAGGAATACAGAGAGTAAATCTAAGTACAACTGGGAACCCTTAATGGTATGTGAAGCATGAAGGGCAAGGTTTTTACCTTGAGAGCATTTGACTTATGATAGAGGTGAGGTTGAGCTCTGGTTTTCCATGGCCTCCTAATGGAGCAGGGGACAAAGTCCAGGGCCCACACACGAAGAGAAATCTTAAGCTCAGACTATGAATGGAAGATAGAAAAAAATATCCCTTATAAATTTTATAAACACAAGCTAGCCTTCATATGAATTATCATCCCAAATTGTTATTTAAGCAGCCCAATAAAATTCAAATTAAGGTCTTAAAGTATGCTAAGGCCTATACTTATTCCCAGGCAGAAGCAAATGCAAAGCCTCTATGAAGGAATCTATCTTCAATTAAGGCCTGAAAACTCCCATAGGAACTAATTCTAAGACATATAAGCTCATATTCACAAATCAGTAAACATCAAAAGAAAAGAGGCAAGTTAAATGTAGCTAGCAGAAATATCAAAATTGGAGCAATAAATATTTGAGATTGTAAAATAGTCAGAAGTATAGAATTGTTGTTCTTGTTTAGTTGCTAAGTTGTGTCTGAGCCTTTTGTGATCACATGGACTGCAGCTGTCCAGGCTCCTTTGTCCATGCAGTTCTCCAGGCAAGAATCCTGGAGTGGGTTGCCATTTCCTTCTTCAGAGGATTCTCCCAACCCAGGGACTGAACCCATGTCTCCTACATTGGCAGGTGGATTCTTTACCACTGACCCACCAGGGAAGCCCTAAGTATAGAATAAGCATGTTTAAAATGTACAAGAAAATTAAAAAGGGGTTAAAAATATGAGATAGAAACAAGAGACCACAAGAATGGTCAAACAGATTTGGGGATGAACAAAATATAACTTCCTGAAATGAAAAATAAAAATTAAAAACGCACTGGAATTCTGCTTCCAGACAGAACAGAGTCATTTGTGGCAGATCAGTGTTTTGCAGGAACAACTAGTAAAGCTGGATGAAATGGAAAACATATTTGTTTAAAAGTATCAGAAGGGCTGAAACAAAGACAGCTAGAGGAACCAAGACTCCAGAGGTGGGAGCTGAGAGGCAAACTAACAGCCTGCAGCCGCTCTTCCCCTGGAAGCATTTGCTGGCGCTGGGTTTGTCCTGGCAGGAGGCTGCTGTTAGAGACAAGAAACCAGCAGAACTTTGGGCAACCTTTCAGGGTTGGAGCAAGAGACCTAGAAAACCAAAGGGGCCTGAGACACATGCCTTGTTGTTGTTAAGTTGTGAAGTCGGGCCTGACTCTCTGCAGCCCCATGGACAACAGCATGCCAGGCTTCCCTGTTCTTCCCTGTCTGCTGGAGCTTGCTCAGACTTATGTCCCTTGAGTTGGTGATGCTATCCAACTATCTCATTTTCTGTTGCCCCATTCTCCTCCTGCCCTCAATCTTTCCCAGCATCAGGGACTTTTCTAATAAGTTTGCTCTTTGCATTAGGTGGCCAAAGTATTGGAGTGTTATGCCTAGTTTCCCCTTCAAAGTATTTGGTAAATTCTGGGCTCTCCTAGGTGGAAGATTAAGAAAGCTCATATAAGAATATCTAAAAGACTCAAGTGAAGATATTACTTTCACCACTAAAAGCCTAGTAAGCTACCCCATAGGAAAAGAGGCAAACCAGAGAAAACTGAGCCTTATTCAAACTGCAACTCAGCTTCAACTCAGCATACCTGACTGGATTAAGGTGGACGTCCACTCAATCTTTCCAAAAGAGGAAAGATGAAGCTCTCTCTAGTGGAAAGCAAAAGTACCCGGCAGGCTCAGGATGTCTTCTATTAAATCAACAATTAATAGGCATGCCAAGAGAGGACCATGCATCTAGACACCCAGAAACAAAACAGATATTAAGGACCCACGGGTGTTTCAGATATTGGAGTTAATAGGTATGGACTTTTAATTACTAATTTATAGAAACTAAGTTACTATAGTTTCTTATAGTTATAAGCAAAGGGGAGACAATATATTTAGAAAGATGAGTATTTCACCAGAGAATTGAAATTCACCAGACAGACCAAGAGGAAGACTGTAAATTAAAAAACACAAAATCTGAAATTAAGAACTGAATAGATGGCTTTAACAGCAGGAAACAGGATTAGTGAAATAAAAGACAGGTAATTTTGAAAATTTAAAACTAATGCACATAAAAAAAAAGGAAAACACAGAAGAGATATGTGGGAAATTGAAAATATGTATCTAGTTGGAGTCACAAAAGGAAGGAGAAAAAGATACTAAGCAAAGATTTCCTAAAATTGACAACAGACATGAAGTCAGAGATTTAATAGGTCTACAAACTCAAGCAAAGAAAATAAAAAAACAAAAAAACAAAAAAACCCTGCCAAACAAAATAAAACACCCTCCCCACAAAACCCAACAACGAGAAAGATCTAAAAAACAATCAGAGAAAATAGACATTTTACTTTCAGAAGAACATTAAGACTGGATGGTTGATTTCTCAACAGGGGTGAGGGAAGCTAGACATTAAGAGGATGACATTTCAGAAAGAGTTATAGGAGGACTTATACTTCTGGTCATGATGGAATAACAGGGATCATGTTTACCTTCTCCACCTTAAAAAAAAAGCAAACGACCAAACGACCAACTAACCAACCAACCACCCAACCAAACAAAAAACAAAAGAAAAATCCCCCAAACAAACCAAAACCTCCAAACAAAACAAAAAGACCCACCAAAAGGAAAACAGCAACAAAAACAGGTGGAAATGCATGAATCAATGTCTTTGTACTTGGGACAACAGGCAAACAGGACAGTGATCCCAGAGAAAAGGGGAAGAAATGGAGCGCTAAGATGATTCCAGCGCATCACATGGTGAGTTTACAGAGCAGAGTGCAGAGTCTGGGAGCTTCCCTGAATTGAGAGCACAGAGTTGAGAACTGGGGGAGGTCAAGGTGGTTAGGATTTGCAGTCAGGGTACTAGAGAGCGTAGATTCTGGAACAAAAATTGCTGTACAGAAAGAGAGTGAGAGCAAGTGGGCTCAGAAGAGCTACAGAACATTCCTTGAGTCTTACTCTGAGTATGGACCAGCAGACCTGTGTAAGTAAACTACCAAGGCTAAGGTTAGAGCTTTAGAGAGGTGCAGGAAGAACAATGACCAAAACTCACACATAGGTGTGACTAGTCAGAGCAGAGCCAACTCATACTGCACAGGGTATCAGGTATTCAGAAGGGGATTGCCTAAGCTGAGGGGGAGAATGAGCCCTAGACTTAAGGTTCTCTGGTCCTACCTACTGAAGCTTAAAACCTACTAGCAAGGATCAAAACTGTTTCCAAACAATGTAACTGCATCCCTGAACACGCTTCAAAATTTTTAATGAAAAACAAAAATATCTAACACCCAACAAGATAAAATTTACAATGACTTGCGTCCAAAACAAGTTATCAAGCATACAAAGCAGAAAAATACAACTCATGATTGTACAGCACAGGGAAATAGCTATTATTTTGTGTTAACTTTAAATGAAATATAATCTATAAAATATTGAACCACGATGATGTGCATCTGAAACTAATATAATATTGTAAATCAACTATCAGTTCAGTTTAGTTGCTCAGTCGTGTCCGACTCTTTGTGACCCCAGGGACTGCAGCACACCAGGCTTCCCTGTCTATCACCAACTTCCAGAATTTGCTCAAACTCCATGTCCATTGCGTCAGTGATGCCATCCAACCATTTCATCCTCTGTCGTCCCCTTCTCCTCCTGCCTTCAATCTTTCCCAGCATCAGGGTCTTTTCAAATGAGTCAGTTCTTCATATCAGGTGGCCAAAGTATTGGAGTTTCAGCTCTAGCATCAGTCCTTCCAATGACTATTCAGGACTGATTTCCTTTAGGATGGACTGGTTGGATCTCCTTGCAGTCCAAGGGACTCTCAAGAGTCTTCTCCAACCCCACAGTTCAAAAACATTAATTCTTTGGCTCTCAGCCTTATGTATGGTTCAACTCTCACATCCATACATGACTACTAGAAAAACCATAGCTTTGACTAGTCCATCCTTTTTTGGCAAAGTAATGTCTCTGCTTTTTAATATGCTGTTTAGGTTTGTCATATATTTTCTTCCAAGGAGCAAGCATCCTTTAATTTCATGGCTACAGTTACCATCTGCAGTGATATTGGAACCCAAGAAAATAGTCTCTCACTGTTTCCATTGTTTCCCTGTCTATTTGCCATGAAGTGATGGGACCAGATGCCATGATCTTAGTTTTCTGAATGTTAAGTTTTAAGTCAACTTTTTCACTTTCCTCTTTCACTTTCATCAAGAGGCTCTTTGTTTTTCTTCACTTTCTGCCATGAGGGTGGTGTCATCTGCATATCTGAAGGTATTGATATTTCTTCTGCCAATCTTCATTGCAGCTTGTGCTTCATCCAGCCTGGCATTTCGCATAATGTACTCTGCATGTAAGTTAAGTAAGCATGGTGACAATATATAGCCTTGATGTACACCTTTCCTGATTTGGAACCAATCCATTGTTCCATGTCCAGTTCTAACTGTTGCTTCTTGACCTGCATACAGACTTCTCAGGAGGTAGGTAAGCTGGTCTGGTATTCCCATCTCTTTCAGAATTTTCCACAGTGTGCTGTGATCCACACGGTCAAAGGCTTTGGTGTAGTCAAGAAAACAGAAATGCATGTTTTATTGGAACTCTCTTGCTTTTTTGATGATCCAATGGATGATCTCTGGTTCCTCGCCTTTTCTAAATCCAGCTTGAACATCTGGAAGTTCATGGTTCACATACTGTTGGAGCCTGGCTTGTATCAGGCTTCAACTATAAAGTATCAAATATACTTCAACTATACTTCAATTAAAAAAAAACAACTTATGATAAGGAAATCAATAGAAACAGACTTGGAAATAGGATAATAGAATTAACAGATAAGCACAGTATTCCAGAAAATAGTGTGAAGCATGAAAAAATTAAGGAGATTGGAAAGACATTAAAAAGACCCCAATTTAAAATTTTAGAGATGAGAAGTATATTTGTGAAGTAAAAGGCTCTAGGTGGAATTAAGAAGAGTATATTAGATACTGCAAAAGAAAAGGTCGCTAACTTTAAAGATAAAATAATAGAAAGTATTCAAAATAAAACACCCAGAGGAAAAAGAAACACTCCTCTGCCACTGGCAAAATGAACAATGAATGAATAAGCCATACCTAGGACAACCTCAAGTGGCCTAATATATTAAGTAGTAGTTCTAGAGAGGGAGGAAAGAGTTTGAGGACAAATGGTATTGGGGAAAAAAGCCAAAATTTAAA